>NC_140591.1:1302406715-1303016298 GCF_964204655.1 Triturus cristatus | reverse complement strand
ACCTATGAGAGGCGTAGGCCTCACAGTAGTGAAAAACATATTAGGTATTTTTCACTACCAGGTCATCCAAAACTTAAAGGTACCTTTTACTTACACAGCACCCTGGCCTATGGGCTTCTTTGGGTCTACCGTAGGGGTGACATGTGTAATAAAAGGGGAGTTTAAGGTTTAGCAAAGGGATTTAAATGCCTATAAAACTGCACACACAGGCAGTGGCAGGCCTGAGACATGTTAAAAGGGCTACTTGCTAAGGTGGCACAATCAGTACTGCAGGCCCACTAGTTAATTTACAGGCCCTGTGCACTCTGCTAGGTACTTACAGATAAATTAAATATCCCAATTGAGAACAAATTAATATTACCAGGTTTAGAGGAGAGAATACAAGCACGTTAGCACTTTTTAGCAGTGGTAACCTGCCCAGAGCCCTAAAGCCAACAAAAACAAGATTAGCAAAAGGGGATGAGGAAGGCCAAAAGTATGGGTTGACCCTTCAGAGAGGCCCATTTTCCAACCCTTATGCACTGATGGGAACAAAGTGGACTCTCACTTATTATAGAGACATATAGACTGAAATGAAGAGAGGTGCCTGTCCCTGGCCATAGACACATTGCCAATCACAGCAAAAGACATGACACTTACTGACCACAGACACAGGTACATATATTAACTGAAAGCAAGAGGGGGGTTCTCAATGACCAAAGAGGTACTAACCGTTAGAGGGAGCCTCTCACTTAACATATACACTGAAAGCAAGTCGAGACAGCTCACTGTCCATAGAGACATGTGTACTAGCAGCAAGAGACGGGCTTCTCACGGACCATTGACACATACACAGTAAGAGCAAGAGAGATGCCTCCGATCTCCCCTAGAGAAAAATGCACTAGAAGCAGGAGAAAGGCATTCTACTGACTACAGTAAAATACTTACTGATGATAAGAGAGGTGCACTCACTGTGAAAGAAAATTTGCCTCTCACTCACCATAGAACACTTAGGCGTCGAAAGCAAATTGGGTAGAGAGATTCTTACTGATCATAAAGAAACTAAGACGGGACCTTTAACTAACCATGGAGCCACTGAGTGTAAGAGAAGGGCTCTACCGTACTTTAAAGAAATATACAGACAAGCAAGAGAGCAGCCTCTCTTTTACCTTATGCACATAAACACTGACAGCAAGATAGGAGCCCCTCATTAGGCAGAGAGACATTCACTGACAGCAAGAGCGGTGCCTCTCACTGACCACCTACACCTATCCAATGAGCACAAGAGAGTGGCATCTCACTTATTATAAACACATTTATATTAACAGCAAAAGGGTGTGTTGCACTGACCACTGGAACAAGTAATAGAAAGGCACCTGTCATTGACCATAAAACGTACATTAAGTGCCTTGCATATACCATGAAAAATATATCAGAGGCAAGAGATACATACAACTGTTACTATAGAAATGCATACGCTGACAGCAAGATGGGTGCCTGTCACTGACCATAGAAACAAATTCAACAAAAGAGCAATAGCAAAAGAGATGCTTTTCACTGACCATAGACCTGCTGTCAGCAAGAGAGGTGTCTCTCATTGGCCATTGATGCATATAAACTGACAGTACAAGAGATGCCTCAAACTCTCTATAGACAGATATAAGATAACAAGAGTGGCCTCTCACTGACAATAGACACATACACACAGACAGCAAGAGATTGGCCTCTCACAATCTATAGCATGATATATACTGAAAGCATGAGGGGATCCCTCACTGACCATAAGATGCTGATGGCAAGAAAGGAGTCTCTCACTGATTATTGAAACATATACACTGCCAGCAAGAAGGGGGCCTGTCACTGACCGTAGGCACATATACAGTGGCAGCAAGGGTACTCTCAGTGACCAATGAAACCTACAATAACAGCAAAATAGTTGAGTGTGACTAACCACGTAGAATATACACTGATAGCAAGAAGGGACTTCTGTAGGCCGTGGCCCACTGATATATTCATAGTCTAACTCTGTGTCACAGGGGTGACATGTATTAGAGAGCTGAAAGGATGCTCTACCTCCTCTTAATACCATAAACGAAAACCCCTCAAAGCAGAACTCGTCCTAAAAAAGGGCACTAGCCAGTCCAGTCTCACCATTTTAAGGGTAATTGAGCAGGTCAGCTGAAGCCTGCATTCAGCAGAGACCATGGTCTTCAACAGCAATGTTATGAATCAACATATGAAAAACCCCATACATTCTTACATGGGCATTCTGGGAGTCTTTGTGCTATGATTTGTAATACATTCTCTAAAGTCTTCTGCTACAATCTACAGAGCAATCAGGGGTTTATAGAGCTGCGGATTAAAATTTATTTGAGGAAGTTGTGCCATTGTGGGATCCAGAGCTGTCTGAGAGGTACAGCAATGCAGTCCCACTACATTCAGCCGGAAAAATTAATGTAGTTTTCAGTGTATTCTGGGAGATCCTGTAATGTTGTTTCAAGGGCATATTGGGAGGGTATGCGTGGTGGTTTACTATGCATATGAGAGGTGAAGTGGTAATATTTCAGTTCCATTTTGAGAATTGTGATATTATGTGGTTGAAATGTTGCTTCACGTGCTTTGTAGGAGGTGAAAGAATATGATCACTTGTGTATTCAGGGAGGTTTAGTGCTGTGCTTCAATGCATTCTGAGAGGTGACATTGTCTGGTCAAGAGCATTCTGGAGCTTGTTGTGGACAGAAATCTATACAAGACTGGACTGGATAAGCTCTCGCCGGGGAACAACCTTTACAACGCAACTTTTACAACGCACTACCTTTACAACGCATTTTTTACAACGCATAATCCATTACAACGCATGACATTACAACGCATGACACTACAACGCATTTTTAAAAAATACCTTTACAACGCATTCCATTACAACGCATACTACCATTACAACGCATACCATTACAACGCATAATATTACACTACACTATCCAACACTTACCCTACTGTTGCACCCCCTGGAGTTAGAATAGTAATTTTTACCCCTATACTATCCAACACTTACCCTACTGTTGCACCCCCTGGAGTTAGAATAGTAATTTTTACCCCTATACTATCCAACACTTACCCTACTGTTGCACCCCCTGGAGTTAGAATAGTAATTTTTACCCCTATACTATCCAACACTTACCCTACTGTTGCACCCCCTGGAGTTAGAATAGTAATTTTTACCCCTATACTATCCAACACTTACCCTACTGTTGCACCCCCTGGAGTTAGAATAGTAATTTTTACCCCTATACTATCCAACACTTACCCTACTGTTGCACCCCCTGGAGTTAGAATAGTAATTTTTACCCCTATTCTATCCAACACTTACCCTACGGTTGCACCCCCTGGAGTTAGAATAGTAATTTTTACCCCTATACTATCCAACACTTACCCTACTGTTGCACCCCCTGGAGTTAGAATAGTAATTTTTACCCCTATACTATCCAACACTTACCCTACTGTTGCACCCCCTGGAGTTAGAATAGTAATTTTTACCCCTATACTATCCAACACTTACCCTACTGTTGCACCCCCTGGAGTTAGAATAGTAATTTTTACCCCTATACTATCCAACACTTACCCTACTGTTGCACCCCCTGGAGTTAGAATAGTAATTTTTACCCCTATACTATCCAACACTTACCCCACTGTTGCACCCCCTGGAGTTAGAATAGTAATTTTTACCCCTATACTATCCAACACTTACCCTACTGTTGCACCCCCTGGAGTTAGAAAAGTAACTTTTACCCCTATACTATCTAATACTTACCTTAAATGTAATTTAATATTATGCGTTGTAATGGTATGCGTTGTAAAGGTAGTATGCGTTGTAATGGAAATGCGTTGTAAAGGTATTTTTTAAAAATGCGTTGTAGTGTCATGCGTTGTAATGTCATGCGTTGTAATGGATTATGCGTTGTAAAAAATGCGTTGTAAGTGCATGCGTTGTAAAAGTGTGCGTTGTAACGTCATACATCCCTCTCGCCATTAGAATGGCGGTCCATTCATATCATAGAAGACACTTTCAGATACATAGACCTGACATGGAACAGCTTGAGGCCTCTGACCAAGTTAGCTATCCACAACTGGAATAAGAAAGTTTCAAATCTCACACCAGAAAAGGTTAGATCTATGGGCTAGGAGGGCAACTCATGTCTGAAATGGAACACCTGTGCTTGAGATCTCTCCGCCTGATTTAGATCTTGGCAGATGGGTTACTCCGTCACAACGCTGACAGATATCCTGTCCGCCGAAATATAAATCTCATACAATACAGCTGGAATATCCATCACCATTGTGATGAAGTAACCCGTTTACCAAGATCTAAATCAGGCCCTTAGTTCTAAGATAGATCCTCACACCTCACATAAGACTGTTGAGGTCTCCCTGGCTGGGCCAATGACTCACACCTGACTTAGTCCCCAGATCTCAATTTTGGGTGAGCTACTTACCGCTGATGTAGGGACAGATTGAGATCTCTTTATTGGGTGAGATTCTCCCACTTGGCTTATGAAAGCTTGAGATCTGAGTTCTGTTTGAACTCCTTATATCTGAGATAGGGCTTGCTTGACATCTCTGTCTGAGAGAGTAACTTACTCCTGTCTTGGGATTTGTGTTCTGGGTGAGCTACACACACTTGACATAATGACAGCTTGAGACTTCCAAGCAGAACCAGCTACTCAAACGTGACTTATGAAACCTTGAGATCTGTGTTCTGGGTGAAATACTCATCCCTGACATAGTGAGTTCCTGAGATCTTAGCACTGGGTGACATTCGCACACCTAAAATGGGGCAGCCTGACTTATCTGGACTAGTTGCGGTACTCTCACTAGACATAAAATAGCTGGAGATCTCTGGACTAGGTAATCCATTTGCATCATCTGACATAAATTGGTTTAAAAACCCTGCACTGGCTGCGCTGATCACATCTACCATAGAACGGATTGCCAGAATTGTTAGGACTAGGTGAGATTAAGACACCTGAAATTGGACAGCTTAACATCTTAGGAGCTGGTGTAGTACTCACCTGTGACATGAGGTAGTTTGAGATCTCTGCCCAAGTGGCAAGCCATGGTTGCACCTTTTTAATTGCCCTAAATCTCTCCAGATGCCTGATTGGTTCCCAGTGTGGGTACCCCACCCTTGCTTTATCCTTATGTTTATAAGAGTCGGTGAAAAATGTTGCCTGTTTTGAGGCATTCTTTGAGGGCCGGAGGCTTTTTGTGTGCGATGCACATAATTGTCTGTGCTTTCACCCAGGAAAAAGGCTTTTGTTCATGTCAAACAAGTAGACATGCTTTTGGAACCAGAGGCTGGATAGCCTTGTGAATTAAAGCAGACATTTTTGGTCTGGGCTTTAGATACCCTTTTGTATTCCTGGATATAGGATTCAGGTTAGACACTAAGTGGGGATATGGTGGGGTCTAAAGCTTTGTAATGAAAATTAACCACTCCAAGGATTCAATAGCTCAAATATTAACCCTTTGCTAGAGACTTTATTGGATTTTTTTGGACGGGTCGATAACGAGCAGATAGGGGAGGGGATATACATCAAACACAACTCCCTCCCCTGTCAGAGTAAACAGGGGGAACATCTACTAAGGGAACAGTGTCAGTGGAGGTTATCAGTAATGAGAATTTATTCTGAAAAGGCGTAAAAAGACAAAATGTGTTCACAGGACTGGCTGAAGAATCTGCAAAGCTGTACATAACCCACTGGAAGACACAAATAAAAACACAATACAGGTAAAAGCATTACAAATCCGCACAGAGGGATGCAACCTTGCAGTTTATCTAATAAGAATAAAAACATTGAACAGCAAGCATATGCTGATGGGAGCACTAGCTAGAAAAAAGGGGCAGGCATGAAGCTCCTTTCTGAGAGGTTGGGAAAGGGATCTCCATCCAGAGAGAACCAGGCTGGGCAGCTGCTTGCGGGGAAGGCTGGTGAAGTGATTACCAGACAGAGAGAGAGGTAGCACATGGAGGGTGAGGAGGAGTAAAAGAGGCTGAGAACATCACAGAAGCACACTAGTAAGAGAGAGCAACATTGAGCGTGGGTGGGAGGAAGGAAGCACACTAATGAGAGAGCGGCAGCATAGTGGGAAGAGACGCACACAAGTGAGAAAGCTGGAAGACTCACAAACTCGTGGAGTGTTTAAGCAAAAATAGGCTATTGTAATTTAGAAACTCAACATACAACAAATTCTTGAAGTAGAAGGCTTTGTTCAGTGACAACATTTCGTACACATCTTTTCGCTTAAACAGATACCCTCACCCTTTCTGGCATTGCGCCGGGACACTTGTGACTATCCGTGCACGCTGCATATCAGACTAACATAACTATCATTCCTTCTCATTCGTCTTGACAGAAACATCTATCATTTCAACTGTTACTTGCATGACTCTCAACAGTCTATGGAAAGTAGCATTGAAAATAAAAGATGAGGGAAACTAGGTAATGCCAACAGATGGAATATATACATAATATACAAGAAACAAAATATAATATGCAAAGAGAATGATTTAATGCACAAGTCAAAGAATATATATATGAGGGATCAAAAAAAGTGTTTTTTCAATGTTCATTTCCATTGCGATTTTGAACATTACTACAGCCCGAACCGCTATAAAAAAATTACATCAAATCTGGCAGAAAGATAGCTCTTGGTCCAGAAAGAGTGCTTATTGTTATTTGGTGTAAATCCGTTCAGTAATTTTGGAGAAATTAAAATCTTGTAATCTAGGTATGTGGATACCCAGAGTTCCCAACAGTCCCCGTGCTGAAATGTGATTGGCTACCAACACTTCAAGCAGGAAGTGTTGTCAGCCATCTTGTGAATCGGCATCAGCTGAGTGCCACAGAAAAAATTTAAAATAAAAGAAAAGGGGCAGGGTAGGAAACCTCAACCCCTAGGACTCCTGGGGGGGGGGGGGCAGTCCTGTTATGTTATGTTATGTTTTCCGACATCTATAGCACGCACGGATACTCAGAAGTGTCTTGATTAGTTAAAAAGCAAGATTTGTATAGGGCACCGTGAGCAATGGTGAGAACCTTAGACAGAACGCGCTGACCCACCGGAAGCCAATGCAGATCCCAGAGAAGTTGCTTTGTGCTTGACCTACCAGAGATGCCCAGTAGCGCTCTAGCGGCCACATTCTGGACGGTCTGTAGCTTTTTCAGCTGGTAGCCAGGGAGGCCATTGTATATATGGCATTAGCATGATCTAAGCGCAAGAGGATGAGAGCGCGGGTCACCATTTCCTTTGCAGCTCTCGGCAGCAATGGCAGGAATTTCTTAAGTAGTTTCAGTGTGCCGAAGCATACTCCGGCCAATTTTTTTAATCTGCAGTAGGAATCCAAGGTCCTCACCGAACCAGACCCCCAAATTCTTTACTGGACTCCCCATTGACTTGGGCCTGGGGTAACCCTCGGGACAAAGGTCATCCCTGAAATGCGGCAGGAAGGAACCATAGAGGAGTACCTTGGACTTGTCCTCATTGCATTTTAGTTGGGCCTGCGCTAGCCATTTAAAGACTTCAGCAAGACAGTTTTTAGCTAAATCAGGGAATAAATCATTTTTCTTCCACGTGAAGAGAAGCTTGGTATCATCAGCGTACTCTCTGATCTTAGCACCCGCCTCCTCCTCCAGATAAATTAGCGGCGTCACCTAAACGTTAAAGAAAAGGGGGCTCAAGGTTGAGCCCTGGGGGACGCCCTTTGATCGCGCTTCTCGGTGTAGAAGAGAATGGAGACAGCCATACTTGCTGCGTTCTATTCACCAAGAAGGATTCGATCCAATCCCACAACAAGCCATAGATTCCGATATTGGAGAGATGGGCCAGGAGTTGGCGATGCGGTACTGTGTGGAACATGTCAGAGAGGTCCAATAAAACCCCAGCCACTCTGCCACCGGAATCTAGGCACTCTCTAATAGCCTCCGTCATCTCAACCAGGGCCGTCTCAGTACTATATGAGGCCCTGAAGCCCGACTGGGCTGGGTGGAGGGCGCCAGAAGTCTCAACAAACTCAGAGAGCTGTTTGTGGGCTGCCTTCTCACACACCTTCACCACAGCCGGGAGAAGTGAGATCAGTAGGTAGCTAGCCAGAGTGGCGGGGATTAATGAAGGTTTTTTTTAGCAGGGGGAGACGTTTTGCCTGTTTCCACTCAGATGGAAACGTGCCGGTTTGAAGCGAAAGATTGATGATATTGTTCACTTCAGGAGTAACTACCCCCACCACTGCTGCTAACTGCCTGGCTAAGCAGGGATCAGCTGGGGAACGTGATTTAAGAGATTTAAGAATAGTCAAAGTGTCTGACAGAGGAATAGGAGGAAACGCTGTCAGGAGAGAGCAGGCTAGATCTGAATCTAAGGGCACCCAAAAAGGGTGTTCCGCCTGCACATGGAGAGAAGACCCGAAGCTATCCTGGATTGTTTGGATTTTATCTATAAAAAAACAGATAACTGCTCGCACCAGGAATTGGAGGCGGGAGTGATCATACGTTCTGCGCATGGCTTCAGGAAACTCTGAACAATTGCAAAGGTTTCCTGAGAGTTATTTTTAGAGTGAGCAATGCGCTCTGCATAAAAATGGCCTTTGGCCTTCTTGATGGCGGCATAATAACTGTTCTGAGACTTCCTTAGTGCTATTTTGGCCAAAGGACAATAAGCTTGTCTCCAGCTGCGTTCAAGCTTTTTGCATGATTTTTTTAGCTCTTTAAGTTCATCAAAAAACCAGGGTTTGGACGGGGTGTTTCTTGCTCTGTTATGGACCAGAGGTGATGAAAAGTGTTCCACTGCTCGTGAAATCCAGTTGTTGAAACCCCCTACAGCTTCCAGCAGAGCCCCAGAGACAACAGGGGGTGTGTCTATTAAAACTCTGCAAAGAGCATCAGGCTCAATGCGTTGAGGAGGTCTGTCCTAGGGTGACCTCGTAGTCGGGAAGGAAGGCTTAACGGTCCACGAAAACTGGATAAAAAAATGATCGGACCAGGAAACAGGGAGAGGTTCCTGTACAACTATTGGAAAGTTGGAGCAGACTACATCTAAGGTATGCCCCCCTCTGTGTGATGGGGAATTAATCCAATGGGTCAGATGGGCAAGATCTAAAGAATCATTCAGTTCTCTTGTATCATAAGCCTATACACAATCCAGATGGATGTTGAGGTCCCCTAAAAGTAGATAATTAGAATATTGCAGGGCTCTTGGCACAATGGCTTCATCTAAGGCTTTTAAGAAGGTGCTAGAGGGACCGGGAGAGCGATATATCAACATGACCCCCAATGAAAAGTGCGGGGAGATGGTGAGGGAGAAGTCCAAAGCTTCCCCCTCAGTAATGTCGTGTGTCTCAGCCTGCGTAAGAATCCAGGTTTTCCTAAACACTACCGCCACCCCTCCTCCTCTGCCTCTTTTACGGTCAACCCTGGCTATTTTATACCCCACAGGGATGGCCATGGCCGAGAATTCGTTAAGCCATGTCTATGATATAAAAAGCAAATCTAACTGACTGTCAGCCAGCAGCTCAAAGATATCAGGAGCATGTTTTACCATGGACCGTGCATTAATTAGGGCAGTTTGGATACACGGGGAGTTCTGTGGAGCAATAGGGCCGTAATTGGAGGGAGTAGTAAAACCCAAGGTATGATTGAAACAGTAGTTGCAAACCTGACAAGTACTGGAAATATTGTCCAAAACCATCCATGCTTGGCCACACTTACTCATATATGCACCAATCGCCATCATTTCTGCACGGCTCAGGGTCAAGCGAACGTTTGACAGAGAGCGGGCAGCATGGCTGGCGCTGGCCGCTTCCGGGACGCTGACGGGCGCAGACGGGTTTGCCTTAGGCTCACCTTTGGCGCGCCAGCGGCACGTCCGTGCAGCGTGCATAATTTATGCAGGAAAGACCCCTGACAACTAGTGCGCGCCCTGAACAAAATGGCGGCCAAGGTTGTCCCACCGGGATTCCGGGAGTTGCGTGGTGCATGGATGAGGGTAAGCAATCGTTTTTGTTTTAATTTAAAAAGACTTAAAATTCCAAATCAGTAGCAGCATCAGTTTTAAAAACACAGTGGCAACACAATGCGGATTAAGATTAAAATTCGGTAGCAGCATCAATTTTAAAGACCCATTAGCAACACAATGCAGCTTGAATCAAAATGTCTCACACACTCGGAATCAAAAGAAGCGGTGAACTAACATCACCTCTCTCCTAAGGCGCTGGCGTCCACGCAGCATGCATAATTTATGCAGGAATGCCCCGCGACAACTAGAGCACGCCCTGAACAAAATGGCGGCCTAGGTTGTCCCACTGGGATTCCGGGAGTTGCATGGTGCGTGGATGAGGGTAAGCGATCGTTTTTGTTTTAATTTAAGAAGCCTTAAAATTCCAAATCAGTAGCAGCATCAGTTTTAAAAACACGGTGGCAACACAATGCGGATTAAAATTCTAATTCTGTAGCAGCATCAATTTTAAAGACCCATTAGCAACACAATGCAGCTTGAATAAAAATGTCTCACACACTCGGAATCAAAAGAAGCAGCAAACTAACACCACCTCTCTCCTAAGGTGCTGGCGTCCGCGCAGAGCGCATAATTTATGCAGGAATACATGTAAAGCGAAATAATGCAAAATAAGAAATGCGGGCTCTCACGGTTCTCTACAAGTTAACCCGCGGGTAGGCCAGGTCCTCGGGCATTGGGGCCTATAGAACATTTAAAGGAGCATGGCCCCTCTCCTTGGACATTTCTATGACCCAGGGTCCATCACCTCCCTGATCCTTCGATTTTCTTTCGAGGGCTGTGTGGACCACCCCGGGCCTGGTAAACTGCCTCCTCCCTGGGACTAAATCTAACTAAATTAGGGGGGGGGCCTCATTGACGCCCCTGTGCCCTGTGGTCCACCACCTCCTGGGGAAAATCAATTTCTAATGGAGGCCTCCCGGATCCCGCTCTGGCACTGGGTACCACCACCTCCCCGGGGCCAAAATGTTGTTTTTAAAATGGGAGGGGGTCCGCATGTCCCCCCCTCCCAGGCTGTTCTCTGCACTGGGGACCACCATCTCCCCGGGGCAGGCCCTACTAAATCAAAGAAGGAGTACACACGGCCTCCTCCTGGAAACATATATGGCCCTTGGCACTGCCACCCCCAGGACCAGATCCTGCTATGTCCCGGAGTGCCCATCACCTGGACACAGCTGTTTTCTGTGACTTTGCAGGTCACAGCAAGCACTTCGTTTTTAACAAGCGAGAGCTGAAAAAAATGCTCTCACTTGCTGGAAGTAGAGCTTTCATTTGTTTCCTTGCCTGTTGTCAATGGTGCAGGAAAACAGACGAAAGATTGCTTTGACTGACAGGGAGCTGCATTTCAGCAGCCCCCTGTCTAACAGAGCAATGCCTGCTCCCACAGGAGGTGGGGAGCGAGCAGGGAACATGGGGGACTTCAGGCTTCCCCTACAGTCCCATTGCACACTGGGTGCCCTAGGGGCACCCAGGAGAGCTGGCTGGGCTCCTGGGGATGGTGTCCCCGGGGCCGAAATCGGCCCAGGGAGGGGTGTCGCGCAGCACTCCTCCACCTAGTATAATGGCAGGGCCGCAGGGAATGGGGTCCCCTGGGCCAAAATTGGAAGGGGAGGGGTGGGCTGCACTGTTCCCGCCCCTTTTAATACAAAATAAAATAAAAGGACAGGCCTCGGGGGATGGGGACCCTGAGGCCGAAATCAACCTTGGGACAGGGGCCATTTGGCCTCCTTCCTCATCTGTATATGGCTGGGTCCCAGTTTTGTCACTGTGTGCATAGCTTACACATTGTTATATGTTTCATTCAATCATGGAATCCATGTGAGGCCACCAGTTATGATTTCCTATCTTATTCTTGGTTAGGTTCCACCCTAGATGACCTTCATGTGCTAATTTGATCCATGTATCATATAGACCTTGTGGGGAGGCACCAACTTGTCTGCTCTACACACATAGCAATTCCAAAAAATCTTTGACAGTCTTCAATTTCATGACACTTCTTTGGCTACCCTTGTTCTACCAACTCCTTAACACTTTCCAAGTATGATCAGGAGACATATTTTCTTTCTATTTATTAGGGTTCAACTCATCTAAGATTGCTGCCACTACAAATTCTTCTAAGTTTTCATTTCCAGCATCTTAATTAGGAATTGGCAATATGGACAGACAATCTACTACGAAATTCTTTTTGCGAGGAACATAGTATTTGGTGAAATTGAAAACTTCCAATCCCAAGAACCACCTAGAGATTATGGGTGTGGTTCTCCCCACACTTTTAGTAGAGAAAGCAGACACTAATGGTTTATGATCTATCCTTAGTACAAATGGTATGCTCAACAGAAACAATTTAAAATGGTGAACCGCCCAATCACAAGTTAATTCTTCGCTCTTCATCACGGAATACCTAGACTAAGCTTTGGTTAATGCATGAGAAACAAATGTAATTATTCTTTGCCTGTCCCTCAATTATTTGTCTAAAAGTGGCTCCTGTTATTTTATTACTGGCATCAGTTGTAGGTATGGTATGTTTTTTGTATAAAAACTGCCTGAGAAAGAGGCAATAATGATTTCCTTTTTTAATAAAGAAAAAGCCTCTTGACACTCCTTACCCCAATAAACGCTTTCATTTTTCTTTAACAGCTTCCTTATGGGATGAGTCAAGCTAGCAAAATAATTTACAAGTTTAGACTAACACTTCAACAGTCCCACAAATGATTTGAGCTCATCTTTGTTGTTAGGATCAGGGGCATTGTTTATGGGTTCTTCTAGTTCATGTTTAGGTTTAATTCCATCTATGGGTATTTAATTGCCTAGTTACACCACTTTTAATTCTGTCTTAATTTAGAGCATGGCCAGCATTTTTTCTTCTCAACACTATACTGAGTATCACATTATGTTTCCCTTCTTATTTACTTTAGATTAACAAATCATCTTGGAAGCACAATACGTTTTCAATCCTGTTCAAACCTTGCTGCATTAATCTCTGATATACTGAAACCGCAGATGCAAATCCAAAAGGCATCCTAAAAACCTATAAGCTCCAAAAGGCATTAAAATGGAGATAACTGGCTTGCCATCCAGGTGGAGTTCCACCTGATGCTATGCCAGGGTCATGACCACCTCCTGCTCCCTCCCTCTCTGTCACAACCCCTTCTTGTGTCCTGCATTTAGTGGTCTAGTGTGCAGCGCACATGTTGCTTTACCCCTATGGTGCCCTATTCATGCTATGATATCATAAGTGATGTTTCCCCAACATCCTCATGACCAAAGTTGCCCTGGCATCCTCATAACTGATGTTCCCCCAACACCCTCATGATTGATGCTTCCCCAGCATCTTCATGACCGATGTTCCACCAGCACCCCATGACGGATGTTTCCCCAGCATCCCTCATTGCTAGTGTTCCCCCAGCGCTCTCATGACTGATGCTTCCACATTACCCTCATGACCGATGCTTCCCCAGCACCTGTAATTTCCATTACGTTTGAACCCCTGCAAGCGTTCCCCAAAACCTCATTAACCAATGGATTAACTGTTTTCGCTGTTACTAGGACCTTGGTGTGGTTTCCCATTGAACCCCTGCAATCTTCCCCAGAATCCCACAAGGTAATGGAAAGCCTTGCTCTCATTGTTACTGGGGCCTTGGTCTTGTTTTCCATTATGCATGCTTGAGCAAAAATAATACATTTGTTTCCTGTTATTTGGTTTCGATCAACAAGTTTCGCCTGCCCATTCTGTAAGGTCATAGAGAGTGTACTAGCATGTGTTTTTGCACAAGGTTCGAGAACCTTCCAGATGCCCCTCAGGCCACACACGATCTAGTTACATCTATTGAGCCTTCCAAAGGCTTGGCCTCGCTCACTGCGGGGGCAAACTTCACTCTTCCCACTTATGCACAGAATCCTGCCAGAACCTTGAAGCGCTTCAATCTCCTTCAAGTTTCATCCGAACCAGTGGTGCCAGTGGGACCAGCTTCCTCAGCGTCTCCCTCCTCGCTCCTTCCTGAACAGCTACTACGAACACCTGTGTCTCCCTGAGTCAAGGCTTTGAGATCTTCTTCAAACTTCCGACAAGTTGAAGAATTAGGCTAGGTACCTGATATCAGGTTAGTGTGCACTAAGCATCCTCCAGCAGTAAGACAAGACCAAGAATCTCCATCTTCAAAGACTATAGACTTTTCTTCCATTTCCACTCTGTGATTAACTCCAGCGCTTCTTCTGTGTTTATCCTCCAGATCCTTCCTACAACCTTGATGCTAGAACTATCACTGCGCAAGGATTAAAGACTTTGGTCCTGTGTTTCTCTGATGAAGTTTAGTGCCAAGTGAAAGCCCTTCAGTCTTTGATATATGCATCAACCTTGTACCCCACCCTGTGTACCCCTAGGAGTGCAAGTAAATTCAACCTTTGCTCCCAGAGTATCCGTAGGAGTGCAAGTAACTCCAACCTTTGCTCCAAGAGTATCCCTAGGAGTGCAAGTAACTCCAACCTTTGCTCCGAGTGTATCCCTAGGAGTGCAAGTAACTCCAGCATTTGCTCCGAGTGTATCCTGGGAAGTGCAAGTAATTGCAATCTGTATTTCAAGTTCATTCCTAGGAGTGCCACACTCCAATCTGTGATTTGGGTTATTCAGCTCTCATGCCGAGCTGCTGATGAAACCTGCAAGTTTGTGTCACTGAAGCTAATGTATGATTAATTGTTTTTTAGTGTACGGATGGTATCTTCCTCCTCTTGTTATTTCCAGTACATTGCAATATCGCAAATCCAGAGGTTCTGGTCCACTACATATCAACAGAACAGCATAGCAGATCCAGTACCAAAAGTCTCTCTTTTCTTATTTTATCACAAGCCGCCCTACCCCAGGGGGACAGTGTGATATCAAAGGTTTCAGTTCCTTCACTTGCATTGGGCTTGGGAGGAATAGGAGGTCCAGCATTGGCTCTAGTGTCATTTCTGCAGTTGGAACAAGTGCATGACAGCCGGACAGAGATTAACTACAGAGAAAAAACTGGTATCACCTATTAAGCTTAACATCTCATTAATGTTAGGCAATGGGTGAAGATGCACCCAAATGTTGGCATATACATCTTTAAGATCAACCCATAAGTGAATAGAGGAACCTTTTGACTTGAACACTACAACAATAGAAGAGACCAATTGCACACTTTCAACTGGTTCATTTACCCCTTATTTTGTCAATTTCTTCAGTTCCTCCATTGCTGGTTCACTCATCACTTACACACCGTATATCTTTATTCTTTAATTTTATCTTATGTTGGACATCTTTTAAAAGTCCTAGCTTGTCTGTAAGAAATTCAGAAAATTCATCACATAGCTCCCTGCTCCATGCTGACCTTTTTACCACCAAAATGAGTTAATCTAGAGAAGGATCAAGTTGGATACCTAGATCGTTCTGCTGTCTTGAACCTCAAAGATTGAGTCTCTTTTAGCCATGTATAAATTGGCCACTGTGCTCCTATTTATAAATATTTTTTCATTATAGATATACTTTCTAGAGGTATGGGTCCTTTGTTGTAACCACCTTGTTTTACACCTGGTTGCTGCAGGGTAAAGGTTTCCTTTTCAAAGCTAGCATGAACGGTGTCACTGTCAATAAAAGCAAAAAGGGAGCATGATACGCAAAGTCATTGATTCTCTGACCTTCTATCACAATTTCACAACAAAGTCATTGTAATATTTCCATTTTGACATTGCCTTGAAAGGCAAACCTTTCTTGATTGACTTCATTGTTTTCCATGTTATTGAGTGTCTTGTTCCAAGAATCCCTGCATACTCTGGCAAAATCTCCTCTATGGTTACATTTTCTACACAAGCACCACACCTGTAGCTTTACAATTACAACTGTTGGTTAAATGTCCAGCGCTACCACATCTAAAACATTTAAGATTATTCTCCTGATGTGGTTTTCTCTCGCTGTTGTTACCATTATAATATTCATTTTTAATTTATTTACATCAGTATCACTAAAATGATCTTTAATTTCATTAACTTGTTGCTCATTTGGTATCTTCATGTCCTTGAAACAATACTCTGTGTCTTCTACACTATTTGCTCTGTCTATAGCCTCTTTAAGATTAGGGTTTCTAGTTAATATTTTTCCTGAATTCTGGGGTTGTTGATACTGATACTGACAGGGTTGTTAGCACAATCGACAAATGGATCTGTTCTAAGGGAATCCCCTTAAAAAAGCAATGTAATTTGAAACCTTTTAATTTTTTCATTGTGACATACCAAAAATCTTATGTCTTTCTAATACAATGTTTATTTTTTTGTCCGATTGTTCATCCAGTTTGTTATTTGTAATTATATACAAATCAGTATCACCAGATCCATCTGCATTTCCTTCAGGCTTAGGAACACTTCCAAATACTTTTCTGTCTTCTTTCCAAAATTGTGTAGCAATAAGTGTTGTTTTCTAACGGAGGAGAACTTATCATCGCCAATGGCAATCAACTATGATTCAAATAACTTCACCCATCTTTTTCACTGCAATAGTGGTTCGCCTGATTCTGATGGAAATGGCGGCTGTTGACTCATACTTGCTGCAGCCATTGTATTGGATTAGCTAGAATTATACCTTGCGAACTACTTGGAGAATTCAAAATCAATAGATATAATATACTATGTAGAATTAGTTATTAACCATAAAACCAATCCATTTGAAAAAGGTAACTATTGTGTCTTTAATTGTTTATATAAATGGTGAACACATATGTCAATGTAAAAAATAATAACTACAGTTTCTAATATGAATCCCAATACAATACAATAACAATTGATTCTTAATATGCTCATAACTGAGAAGAATCACAATACAGTTCAATAATTTAAAACAAAATAAGCAGTCACCGTATGCAAAACTGAGGATGAAGCTCAATGTCATGGAAACACCTTCTTTGAAAATAACCTGTCAAGTGAGTCAGAGAGAGTTCCTCAAAGAGATGTTCATGTTGTGTGTCCTGATCCCACCTCACAGTAAGTAGTCGGATACAGGGTGATATACATCATTGATGAAAACAAACCACATTAAGAGGTTTTGATTTTTTTTTGCAGAATTGCAAATACTGCTGTGTGACATTTTGCCTTTCGCTCTGTGGATGGAACATCCAATGCCATATGGGGCCAGATTAGGTGTGCAGTGCATTTTCCTAGTTAGCGCTAGGCTCACCTTTCAAAAGGTGCGCCCAGTGCTAACTAGGAAAATGTGCCTCATTGTAGTGAAGGCGCTGCCCCCGGGGCAGCTGCAAACTCGCACTACCCTGGGGGCAGTGCATTTAGGTGAAAAACGGAGCAGCTGCTTTGAAGCCACTCTGTGTTTCACTGTTCAGGCGGCAACCAGATTGCACTTTAAAGGGGGATTAGCGATCCCCTTGCAGGTGGGTGTAGTGAGTGACTGCACCTGTCTGTAAGGGGATATCTGGAGGGTCCATGGGACCCCCTTTTCCTCTCCAGAGGGCTGCTATGATGGAGCACACTCACAATGTGCCACCTTCTAGGTGGGGCACTGTCAGTGTGTCGCCTAACAGCTTCTTTGCCTCTGTGCCCACGTCTGTATTATGATGTGGGCGCAGAGGCAAATGGATTACCTCATTTGATTGGTGCCATGCCCCCCATGCAAATGAGGGAACGCATGCTGCTGATAGCACTGTCGCTTTATGTGCACCAGCGCTATTGATATTTCAGAAGGGGACAGAAGAGCCTGCAGCCCCCTCTGTTATACCAAAGTGCCCCAGGGGTGCACAAAGGTAGTTACCTCGGAATTTAACTCGCAGTGTGGTGAGTACCTCTGCACAACGTTAAGCTCTTCCCTCATGATCCAATGCCACACCCCAGGGAGGGCTTGGACAGCTGCGCAATATCCCGCCTTTCTCTGGGTTGTTAGGACAATCCTATGCCATGCCTAATAGAAGGCTTAGGAAGACTTGATGTGTTGCCATCAGCACCCTTTTCTGATACGCCATTGCAGGCTCAAAGTAGACTGAAATTTTCAAGGATGACACCTTATGAAAAGCTAGGAAGGCTCAGAAAGCTCACTCAGAAAGACTTGATGTGTCGATCTACTTCCCTTTCAATGACCAGTATGGTCCTCCAGTCTTTTTAGACAATTGAAAGTGTAAGGACGGGACACAGCCCAAGATCAGTGTTCATATGTTTATTTGAAGAGAGACCAACACAAAAACCCTGCAGACATGAATCGGTTGGCAAGTGGCCACGCAGCACAGTTGCAACTGTCAGCTGGGGAAGTGCTCACGACCACCAGTATGATGCAACACACTGCACAAGCGGTAAACATACACACTGGGCAAATACTTCATATCTCTTTTTCATATAAAAACAAAACAGAAACATTTCAACCGAAAGCTCATAATAGAATGATAACAAGATGATAATAAGTGAAAAGAAAATAAGGTTTAACAAATGTTAGCAGTTACAAAAGGATACTATAATAACATTTCTAGGATAAAAATACAAAAAAAATTAAATCAATTAAATGAATATGTTGAATGCTGTATGTACTATACAACAGCAAACAGTACAAATACACAATGAGAAAACAATCTATCTAAATCTCAAGGGCACATCTGCATGTCTAACACTTCTGTGCAAAGCTTCTGAGGATACCTTATCCCCATCAGTGGAACTTTTTTGTGGACAAAAAATAATCTTATTTGCCGGACAGGAAACTAGTGCCCCGCCAGTCAAGAGTTTTGAATCAACTTTGACAACCTTGGAAATGTTCCACTAAGTTGAACCATTTACATGTACAGCAGTGCCGCAAATCTTGTCAATCCTCATTGGCTTCACCTTTCACCTTTCTTCACAAATGTACTTTTCGTAACATGAAAAACATCTCCCACCTCAAAACTTTAACTGCTTACACTTTTCTTCTCGTCATAAAACATCTTTTGTTTCATTTGAGCATGCTTCACCTTGGGTCTCACACTGTTGTCTAATTCAGACACTGATGTTTGAGACATTTGGACATCCAGGCTGGCCTAAACTCAGAAGCAGGCTTTTTCCCCATCAATAATTCGAAAGGAGAGACACCAGTAGATGAATGTGATGTTGTTTGATAAAACCACAACATCGTTATAACAGCCACTGGTATAACACACTTATGTACAATTGCCAAGCATATACATTCACCTAAAACCCAGTTCAAGCTCTCAACCATGCCATTGGTTTGAGGGTGGTGCAATGAACTCTTAAGGTGTTTTACTCTACTTTCTTTTAGAAATTATTACATTTCTGAAGAAACAAACTGAATCCCATTATCAGACACAATCTGTTTTGGAAACCCCTCGAACATGAACACTTCCTTCAAAAAGTCTACTACTGCTTTCTAATCAGGTTCACCTATAAATTTCACTTCTGGGAGTAGAAATCCACCATGACCAGAGCAAAATGTGAATGATGGGGTAACAACTGGAAATGTCCCATAAGATCAATACCCAACTTTACCCAAGGTTTTGAAGGTAGAGGAATGGGAGTCAAAGGTAGCATAGAAAGTCGTAGTACTTTGTCATTCCATGAGAAAATTACAAAACTATGTGCAAGTCTCTCACTTCTTTATCCATCTGTGGCCACCAAAAATATTCCCCACTCTATGCTTTGTAAGGGTAGCCCCCAGATGTCCTTCATGGGCCTTGAATAACAGACAGTATCTGACACTTTCTGGTGGAACAATTTTCTCAGTTCTCATCACTAGACCATTTTCTATAAACAACTCATCACACACCTTAGTGTAAGGTTGCAAGTTTATTCGAAGAGTCATTTCTTAAGGCCACCCTTCGACAATGAATTTGGTTACAGACTTCAAAATGCCATTGTGCTCAGCAGCTCTTCTCCAATCCTCCTCTGAAATATCACATGCATTTATCAATTTGTAATGCTGCTACTATACAATCATCTAGATCTTCATCATTACATGAATTATCATTGTTTTTAGTATTTCCTGACTCATCAATGTTCATGGGAAAACGTGAGAGAGCATCAGCACAAATGTTTTTGCCACCTGGAATATGTTCAACATTAAACTGATACTGAAGCAGTCTTGTGGTCAATCTGGCAATACGGGGTGTGTAGTTTTTGCGAGATGCATCTCCCAAAATAGACACCAAAGGAATATGGTCTGTTTGTAATACAAACCTTCTACTCCACAGATAATTTGTAAATTTTTCAATAGCCCACCAACAAACTAGGAGTTTCTGATCACAGAATAATACAATTCAATATTTCAAAGTACTCTTGATGCAAATCCAATTGTATGTTCTTCCCTTACAGCCTGTTGTGTGAGTACTGCACCCAACCCAATGTTACTTGCATCAACTGTCAACACACATGGAAGAGAAGGATCATAAGGCTTCAAAGACTTAACTTCACTCAGTTGTGTCTTTAGCCAAAAAAAAGTTGCCTCACACACATCAACCCACTCAAAATCAGTATTTCTTTTCAACAGATTAGAGATAGGCCTGACTTTAGTTGCATAATCAGGACTGAATTGTGAATAATATCTGCATAAACCTAAAAATATGTAACACCACTTTTATGTTGTGCAAATGCCTCTAGAATTGTTTTAACTAAACCTGGTCTTCGCTGTACTTCTTTTTCAGATATGATTTGTCCTAGATATTCAATTGACTCCTTTCTAAATTCACATTTTTTCCATTTCAGAACTACCCCTTGCTCTTGAAAGATATTTAACACTTTGTGCAAAATTTCTTTATGGATCATTTAGTCTGGAGCATAGATAAGAACATCAGCTTGAAAAATTGCAACATTCTTAACCCCTATTAGAAGATTGACCATGAGACGCTAAAATATTGATGCAGCCGAAGCAAATTCGAACGACATGCAACAGTATTGGAAGAATCCTGAGGGCAAAACAAAGGCTGTAGGATGTCTTGATTCAGGATCTAACTCTACTTGATGGTACACAGCTGTCAAATCAAGTTTTGTAAAAACCTTTACCCCAGCAACCATGGCCAACATCTTGGTCATGTATTGGGAAGGGGGTGAGAGTAGGGGTGGGCGGAATTTGCAAAATTAACTTTCGCAAGTTATCGCGAAAATGTTTCAAATTATCGCAAACAAGCGGAAATATCGCGAAGATGCGGAAGTTTTTTTCCGGCATGTTCGCGAGATTTTCTGCATGGTTGCGGGTCGCCAACTTACCCATGTGGTTGCTTGCGGGCGCGGCCATCTTGTTTTGAGTTTTCTCGCGGTGCATGATCGCGAGAAGAAAGACGTGATCGCGCGACGCATGACGTCACTGCGGGCGCGAACTGTCGCGAGACAGCGCAAATGGCTAAAAAGAATACAACATCTCATGGAGAACGCGACCGGATCAAGAAAACTTGTCGGCGAACGCAGGGATTCAGGTAAGGCAATCGCGCGCGCGCGAGAATGTATTATTTCATAGCGCGAGCAAGAAACAAATTATCGCCAAGCTGCGGAAACCGGAATTTTTGACATTTTCGTGCTCTCCGCGGAACGCGAAAATGTCAAATTATCGCAATTTCCGCGAACGGAACGAAATTATCGCCCAGGCCTAGGTGAGAGTCAATCCAGATTTCTTGGTTTAAGCTACGAAGATCCACACAAATCCTATTGTCATAATTTATTTTTTCGAGCCACAAACAATTGAGAAAGCCATGTAGACGATTCTACTGGTTCAATTATACCTTTACTACACAGTACTTTTAGTTCTTTTTCTAGGTATTCTCTAACACTAAATGAAATTCCTAGTATCTTGTGTTTGATAGGTATGGTACCATTTTTGATTTGTATGCGATGTTTGAAATCTTTTATTTTAACCAATTCTCCAGAAAATACCCTGGGGTAGTTGCTTAGAGGTTCTTCCACTGACCCATCATCTCTAATAGCTAGGACCTGTTCCTTTGCACCAAAGCATAACATCATGTCAATCAGGCCTTGATGGAACCACCCAACTACAAGCAGACCCTTGATTGCGGGAAACGACCTTTACATTGCAGTGATTACAACGCGGTTGTTACAATGACCGCGCTGTTACCACGCAATGCCATTACTACGCAAGTCAAGTAGTTGGCGAGCCAACATTAGAAATAGTATAGTTTACTATTCCAACATATTCCCTACTGTTGCGTAGGCTGGATTTGGAATAGTAAATTATACATTTCTAATGTCAGCATGCCATCTTCTGCAAGTTGATGTATTGACTTGCGTAGTAATGGCAGTGCATGGTAACAACACAGTTGTTGTAACGACCGCGTTGTAATGCCACTCGATGTAATGACTCGCGTAGTAATGAGTCAAATTCTTGATTGCAACATATATTTTCCCTTGAATACCAACAGATCTTCAAAATAGAAAAAAAGGAACTCTTTCTTGCGACACTCATAAGGAACTGAGGCACGATCCGGAGGTAGCAATTCTCTGTTGCCCCATTTACTTTCAAATAAAGCCTGGGTAATCATAGTAATACGTGCACTAGAGTCAACTAATGATTGAAGACTTTTGTCACCTGCAGCTATATCCACATAGGGGTCAACGTAATCCGACGGGTCACCAGGGCTCACATTGTCCTCACTTATAACCAGAACCATTTCTCTTAAATTTGAAATCTTGTCTTCCTCCTCATTATCACTATTGTCTTTGACATAACTAATCTTTGTTTCAGGTTTCTTATGCCCCTGACACACTTTAGCAATATGTCCAGTCTTGCCACAAGACCTACATACAACATTTTTAGCTGGACACACTTTTACACCTCTGTTGTGATAGGAATTGCCGCATCTGAAACATATATATTTGTGCATTTGAAAAATCTCTTCTGTGAAAAATCTCTTTTCCCTTTGGAAACATCAGACATCAAATATACTGGATTAACTGATTCTGTCTTTCTGTCCTCTAACACATTTATAGATTTTTGAGCCGTTTCAATACTCTTGGCCACTCTCACACTTTCCTCTAAAGTAGGATGACCTAACATCAACAACTTTTGTTGAATAGCTCAGTCCGAGCAATGACTTATGAATAGATCCCTTACTAATTAATCACTAAAATTTTGAAACTCACATTCAGCAACCAATTTCCTTACAGCAGTAATATACGTGTCTACCTCTTCACCGCCTCTCTAATCCCTTTTTAAAAACTTGTGTCGCAAAACAACTAGTCTCGGCTGAACATCATAACTTTTGGCCAACTTTTTAATTGCCTCCTGGTACTCATCTAACTCTGCATCATCTGCCACAGCCAGAGCAAGGCTTCAGGGCCCAAAGAGGTTCATTTAAAGTGTAATGTGAGGCTGCACCCCAACCCCTCCCACTGCCCAGCAGTGCATGCCCACCCCTGCGCAGCAAGACAGCTGCACCCCAGCCCCTCACACCACCCAGCGGTGCATGCCCGGCCCTGCGCAACCAGGGAGCTGCACCCCAGCCCCTTCCGCCACCCAGCTGTGCATACCCGCCCCTGCACACCCAGGGAGCTGCACCCCAGCCCCTCCTGCTCACCTTCTGCCCTTAGCATGTAGCAATGAGGGCCCACCACGTGCTGCTACAAGCCACAAGCCTGAGGCCCGCGGACATGACACCCTCCACATCATGCAGCCCTGCTCTGCAGGCCACCAGGTGTCACTTTTGGTGCTGGGTCTTGATTTCGCCATGGCAGAGGACATAACAGTGCACCCGGCCTCATCGCAGGCTGCACACCCGCTCAGCCCTTGGGGTGCCACTAACTCTGTGACCCGCGAGGCCATGCCACGTGGCGGTAGGTCCCTGCTGTCTACAGGCTCAGGACTACACTGCGGTCCAGCAGGACACACAAAACTTTAGCAGTCTGCACCTCCGGGACTGGGCATCATCGCAGGCTGCACACCCGCTCAGCACTTAAGGTGCCCCTACCTCAGTGCACCGAAAGTCACCGTCCCGTGGCGGCGTGCCTGTGCCGGCCGCAGTGTATCTGGTGCCACCAAGTCTGTGCCCCGCAAGTCATGGACCCTCTATGATTGGGTCATGTGGTGGGGACACCATCATGTCACCTCTGGGCCTGCAAAATGTGATGTTGCAGGCCCCTGGGCCCCCATGCCTACATGCACATCACACGGATACACCCCGAGAGAGGTTGGAAATGGTATCCAGCACGTGCGCCCGGCCCTTCTTATTGGCAGGGTCACATGTGCTGTGATGTGTGTGCTGGATGGGTGTGGTGTGGGTGTTCACCAGCCGTGAGGGAGTGGCTGTGGCATGCTGACAACTAGACCTGTGACCAGCAGAACCCTACAGGGAAGACCTGGGTCATGTAGCATTGTCGTCGTCCCCCCGTGAGCACAGGTGGAGTGGGCTGGCCTGGCGTATGCCAGTCCACCATAAGGGTTTGAAAAATGATGCCGGGCTCTGGGGGTTGTTCCGTACGGGGCTGGACAAGGAAGTAACAAATGCGTGTGTCACTGTGGTTGCGTCGGCGCCACCTGGACAACATTCAGCAATGTGTCACCCTGTGACCCAAGTCCAACGACATGAGCCACATGGACATAAGAGGAATTCACTGACCCTACATTCATCCATACTACCACACTTGAAAGACCATAGACACGACACATCTTTGTGATTCGGAATGTTTAATGCACAGTCAGTGCAGTGTTGCATCTGGAGCAGTACAGAGTCATGCAAACCCCACTTTCAAATGTTGTTCCGTGGAGGGCCAGCCAGAGTCCTTCAGGGAATGACAAGTCTAAAGGAAGAGGAAGAGTTCAGTCCGCAGTCTGATAGCTTTGTCATTGGCGACCATACAGAAAATGGCAGTCCATTGCGAGGTCCAACGTGAGTGTCGCAGAGTGTATCGGGGGACAGTGGAAGGTGATGATGCAGAGTGCAGAATCAAGCTGTAACCGGCCATGTGGAGGAGATGAATGCTACAGTTTTCTCCGTACCAGTAAGGCGGTTTCATCCTCATCTTCGTCCTCTGCTGTATCCTGTGCCTCACGTGTGGGTGGTGCTGGCCTTTCTCCAGCACTGTGTGGCAGTGACACCTCAGGGGCCAGAGGTGGAATGTCTGCTGCACTGTGTGGCACTGACACTTCAGGGGGCGGAGATGTGGATGTGGTGGTAGCAGCAGCATGCATCGGCGCCAGGCCGTGTGGCAGCAATGCCATGAGGATGGTTTTGGGGTCATTGTGGAACCCAGCGACCTCTCGCTGGTGTGCAGCTGTGGCAGCTGCTC
Organism: Triturus cristatus; assembly: GCF_964204655.1. Taxonomy (NCBI): domain Eukaryota; kingdom Metazoa; phylum Chordata; class Amphibia; order Caudata; family Salamandridae; genus Triturus; species Triturus cristatus. The sequence continues at coordinate 1,302,991,038 of NC_140591.1, read as the reverse complement.
TTTCCTCATTGGTCTGCTCCATGTTCTCCATGAGCCTTCGCATGAGTCCCAACTCCCGGGCGAGCTTGCTGGAGCCACTCTGACCAGACAGACGTTCTTGTCTCAGAGTCAGGACTCTTGCGATATCAGCCATGGTTCGTTGGAGTGCATGGAGCAGCTTGTGGGTGTCCGTTAGGGACTGTGAGTTGTCCCTGATGGGAGTTAGACAGCCACGTATGGCGTCTAGTTTGTCTGCCATTCGGTCGAAGCCCACCCGCACCTGTTCAGCCAGCTGCTCCTGGCATCCCAACACACGGTGTTGGAAGGCCATGTGTTCTTCGTGGGGGTCCTGGGAGGCAGCCGTGGTGGTGGGTGCTGCCTGCTGTGTGGTCTGTGCAGGGGTTGGGGTGTCCCCGTTGCAGCTGGGCTGCCCTGGTCCTGGAGGTGTGCTGCGGAGACTGTCGATGAACTCTCGGAGGGCGTCAGAGTCGAAGCTGTGGTGGTCCTCTTTGTCATCAGAGAAGAGAGGTTCGGACTGCTCTGCAGGAGGTGTTGTCTGTCCCTCTGCAATGTGATGGGGAGATGCAGTTTGACAATGTGTTCACATGTGTGTTGTCAGCTTGTACATGTTTACATACAGACTGCATGACTGTGTAAATTGTGGCTATTTTGGAGGGCCTGCCTATTTGCTGCGAAACAGTGGACACTTTGACAACATCACGGATGTGTGTTTGAACTTGTGCGTTGTCTACTCACATTTCCCTGCAATGCCACTTGTGATTGGCCAGTGTCTACACCCAGTGGGCACCAGTTGTGTCCTGTGTTCTGTTGTGGACGTGTTGGGGTTTGTGCCACTTTGTTGTCAGTGTTGATGTGCTCTGCATGTTATTTGTGTGTGCTGCATGGGGGGCCCTGCTGCTCTGTTTTGCTGCTCCTTATCCCTTTCATGCGGTGCGCCTTTGACTTCTGTGCTTATACAGTGCTGGGATGTGGCATTCGTGGGTGCATTGTTCTCTTGGTGGGAGTTGGGGTCTGGGGCATGGTTTGTCCGCAGATGTGCTCAGCTCAATTGTGCATGTGTGCCATTGTGCCCATCTTCCCCCGTACCCCTAGTCCCTGGTCGTTACTCACCCTGGTGCTGTTGTTTCCGGTCCTGTTGAGCAGTGTCCGGTCCCCCGACTCCTGCCACCGTCTCCCCACTGATGACTGTGGACACCATTTCCTCCATGTCGTCCAGCTCCTGCTGTGGCGCGGGACTCCCACCTCCAGTCTGCATTGCTGCCTTCTGGTTGTTGGCGAGTTTCAGCTTTGTTTTGCGCTTTCCATGTCATTCCAGCACCTCTTGACCTCTTCCATTGTCCTCTTCAGCACTCCGACTGCATTCACCTTGTCCACGATGGACTGTCATAGTCCATTTTTTGTTGCCAATGACACGGTGGAGGGGACAAACAGTGGTTGATGGTGTTCGACCACCTCCGTTATCAGGATCCTGTTTTCCTGCAGACTGAAGTGCTTCTTCCTACTCTTCTTGTCCTTGCCCTTCCCTGACCCCGAGGTCCCAGGCAGGTCCTCCAGGGGGCTCGTGGGGTTCTGGTTCTTCTCCGTACTTGCTCCGGCAACATCCATTGTGCTTGGCTGTTGTTTGGCATTTGTTTGTCATTTTTTTTCTACTTTTATGGTGAGTGTTCCCGCCTGACGGGTGTGAATTGCAGGCCTGCAGCTGGATTTCGCTGATTTTTGTATAGCGATTGGCCTCATTGCAGCTTTTTTTGCGTTCGCGTTTCGCATTTTTGAGGAGTGGTGTTGATTTGAGCGTGGTCAGTTGACGCGTTATCTGGGGAATGTTGCATGGTACCGCCGTGTTGTGAATACCTGGTTAAAACGGCGCAAATTTCCCACAATGGATTGCGATGTTGAGAGTTGCGTTAAGTAACTTTTAAGATGGTTATCACACGTTCTTGAGAATATGCCCCCGAGTGGGCCAATGGCACCACAAAATGTTTCAAATGCGTCCAACCACTGGCGCCACAGAACAGGAAGTTCACCTTGTGGCTCTAAAAATGGTGGATTCACTGCCTGCATTGTATATTATTCACAATGTGCACTAATCTACACACTTTTGCCCTATATAAAGTATATATATTTTCTTTTTATTGGTTTTCCATAAACAAAGAACATTAATTACAATTTCACGTTGCAATGCTGCACATTTCCAATTTACATATCATATACTGTAGCTGTGCAGTACATTGGCAAGTATTTGACATAAACAGTAACAATGTAAACAATCACCATCTTATATGACATAGTAATTAGTACATAGCTCACTTCTTTATCATAGGGTGTTATCACCACTTTGTAATAAAAAAAAGCGAAAAGCATGTGTTGTCGATCACAGTATATAATAATAACCCCAAATGTGTATATCATCAGTCAGTTAGGTCTGAAATTGCACTCAGCATATAAATGACATTGGGAGCCCATAAATCTCACGGTCGTGAATCTTCAGGCAGTTCTACTGCATAGGTTTCCAATTGTGTTTTACAATATGCCATATCACGTAACCAGTCCTTTTTATATGGTACCCTTTACCCACCCCAACAGATTGATATTCGGTGTTTAGCCAATAGCAAGGCCACTTCTACTAGCTAACGGTGTGCCCCAGGTATTGTTTTAAGCAGGCCTAGAAGACATAGTTCTGGTACACATGCAATTTCCACCCCCCATCATCTCAGGTAGTATGCCTGTTGTTTGTGACCAATACATCGCTATAGGTTTGCAAAGCCAGGCGAGGTGGATAAAATCTGCATCATCCGATTTACAGCTTTTGCATTTTGAATACTGCTGTAGCCCGTACTTGTGCAATTGTTGTGGGGTGTAATATGCCTGTTGCAGTTATTTAAAGTGTAAGATCTTTAAGTTGCAGTCGAAGGTAAGTTTATCTAATAATCTACAGCATGTTTCCCAGTCTTCAGGCGTGAGTTGGGTATTCAACACTACATTCCATTTAAAAATGGCACTATCTACTGGGTTAGACATTTCCTTTTGGGCAGTTTTGTATAGATTTGTTATTAAAAAATTTCTGACGTTCTTGGCCTATGATATACAAACTTTTCCATCAGGCAGCCGCTGGTGAATTTATTTTGTAAAATGAACTCCCCCGAGGGAAAGATATCCCCCATAGTGTGCAGACCTGCCTCTTGTATTTCGCCAGTGCTCCCGCCTCATTCGTGACCGATAACGAGGGGTGGTACAGCAACGGCAGTTTATCTACATACATTGGCAATTTGCCCGCGCGTGCTGCTGGTGTGCTCTCCACTGGCCTAGCAGTTTTGAGGTTTGTTGCCCTGCGCTCGTGTAAAAGAACAGCATTGAAAGGAATGGGGTGGGCGTCATCTGCCTTGACTGCCACGTGTTAAATAAAGTTGTGAGGCTGATACCAAATTGAGCAAAGTGGACTTGGGCGAATAGATAATATAAATATAAGTGTGGCACGTTAAATCCTCCAAAGGGGTATGGGCAAGTGAGGGTCTGCCAGCTAATTCCAGGTTAGAGTTACCATGCAGGATTGCAATGTTTTAAAAACTGCCAATATCAGAGGAATACGGATGTTAACAAGAAAATATACAAATTTAGGGAGGATTACCATTTTTATTAGCGCTAGTCTGTCAGCTAATGATAGGGGAAGCCGTATCCACTGTGCTATCTGGTCCTTCAATTTTGTGATGGCAGTGACATAATTTAGCCTAAACACCACTTCTGGGTCTCTGTCTACCCAAACTCCAAATATTTAAGGGATGACGTGCACCACGCCAATAGAAATTCTGTTTGTGCGGTATGACAGCTGGAGTCAGCGGGAATACAACAGATTTACTCCAGTTTATGGCCAAGCCTGAGAACCATCCAAACTTGACGTATTCTCTTAGTGTGGGCCCCTGGTGTGTGCTTGGGTCTCTAAGGTATACAACCATGTCATCTGCATGTAGGGAAATCACCAAGGGTCGGAGGTGAAATCTTAGCGCAGCTTCTGAGTGTTTTTGGCATATAACACAAGCTAGGGGTTCCAGAGCTATGGCAAATAATATTGGGGATAATGGGCAGCCCTGGCGAGTTCCTCTGCATATGTGTATTGGCTCAGATGTTAGTCCATTTACCAGGACTCGTGCTGTGGGCTCCGTGTATAATAATAGAATCCAGTTCAGGAAGGCTGGTGGCATTCCCATTCTGGCCACTACCGTAAACATGTATGTCCATTGGATCGAACCAAACGCCTTAGAAGTGTCTAAAAAGACACCCGCCACGGTCATTTTGGGTTCTATTCAATTCAGGACTGCAAAAACTGTATGCAGATTGTGAGTGGTAGATCATGAGGGAACAAAACCTGCCTGGTCTGGCAGCACCAAGGTGGGAAGCAGTAACTGGAGCCTGGTAGCAATGATCTTGGATAAGATCTTTGCGTCCGTGTTGATTAGGGACAACAGGCGGGATGACTCCGCTTGTTCAGGCTCTTTTCCCGGTTTTAATAAATTTATTAGGATCGCCTCTCGCAGAGAGGGGGGCAGTTGTTTCTTATCGTATGCTTCCTGGTACATGGCCAGTAGGTGAGGTGTTAGTAAGTCGGAGTAGGCCTTATAGAATTCACCCGGGATTCCGTCCCCACCCGGCGCCTTGCCGTGTCTCTCACATCTTCCTCTGTGAGTGGTTGGACTGAAAACTCCCTCTGGCCAGGTGACAGCCAAGCCAATGTTATGTCATTTAGGGAAGTACCTGTTTTCTCTACACCTGCAGATTCTTTATGTCTGTATAGCCCTGAATTGTAGTCTATGAAGGTCTTCAGAATATCTGGGGATGTATGCACTGTCGTTCCTGGTTGTGTCATAAGTGTTTGGATACATGGGATGTCTCTCGAGCCCTTAAGTTTAGCAGCTAAGCTGCGTCCGGCCTACTACCCTACCCATATGCTCTCCCCACCCATCGCTCAGATAGATATCTAACTTCTTGGTCTGCCGTTTCTGTTTATTCTTAAAGGTGTGTTTTAATATCTACCAGTTTCAGCGGCCTAGGATCACTTACATAAGATAGTTCAAGCTCACGCAGTTTTTGTTCTAGTAGGGATAGCCCATTTTATAAGGACATTAGCACACCTGCACTAAGACCAATACAGGCGCCCTAATAGTGGCCTTGAATGCTTCCCACAGTGTTACCGCAGAATCAACAGACCCAGCATTTTCAGTAAAGTATTGTAAAATTGCTGTTTGTCCCTTATCATTTAAGACCAGGTCCGTAAGCGCAGAGGGTTGCATTTTCCACTGAAATGGGTGCGGGGTGTCAGTGGGCAATGTTAGTGACAACAAAACGGAGGACTGATTAGAAAGCGTTTTAGGTAAGTGTGTTATCTCATCTATCCAAGTGCTTGTTGTCCTAGTCACCAGCCAATAATCAAGGCAAGAACACATATTATATGCAGTGGACATAAATGTACTTTCTTTCGTATCAGGTTGCCTAAGACGCCATATGTCAGTGAGATCCCATGTTGTCATACGTCTATGAGAACCTTGCACGCTTGTATAGTTGGGGCTCTTTTGGAGTCAGATCTGTCCATGGTTAAGTCAAGCGGGATATTGAAGTCTCCTCCCCATATGATCGTGGACGGCTGCAATTTGTAAGGTTTAGTGAAAATAGTGGTATACAGTTCCAGGTCATCTATATTAGACCCATATACATTTATTAATGTTATATGTGTGCCTCTGTTGTTGCCCTGCCATTTGACATACCTCCCCTGGTCATCAGAGTCTGTGTAAATGGTAACGAAAGGGACACCTTTCCGTATTAATATGAGCACTCCTCTGGAGTAGGAGGAGTAAGAGGATGCTTTTTTGTCGTATGCCCAGCGCGATCCCATGTTTTCCGCCGCTCGGGCGTGAGGTGTGTCTCCTGGATGAATGTCACATCCACCAGGTCCCTATCAAGATAAGCAAACACCTGAATTACTTTTTTAGGGTTATTTAGGCCCCGCACATTCCATGTCATTAATGTCAGTGCATGTGCTTGGTTATATACTGGAGTGCTTAAAGTCCCCAGTCTAGGTATGTCAGCAATGCTAGTGTGAGTTTTACCCAACAAAGTTGGTGTCGCAATAAGGCTATACATCTGGCTCAGTTTAGTGTTAACATTGGGCGTCTCTTGCGCCTTAAAAGTCTGCGCTCACCCCGTGCGCCCCACTCACCAGTGGAAGCGGTCATGCTACATCATTGTTAACTTTGAGCATAAGATAATCATTTGTAATATTTATCACTTATCTGTCTATACAAAGTGATTAGTATCTTTATTCATCCTGAGAACCTGCGTGCGTCTGCGTCTTAACTCACGTGAGGCGGCCCAATTGCTTTGCATTCTTAATGTAGTCCTTGGCAGCTTAAGGGTTATTGAAAATTAAGAGGCGACCATTCTGTTCCAATCTTAGCCAAGCCGGGTACAGCATGGCGTATTTCAAACCCAGCGCCTGGAATTTATCTTTGGCAGGTCCAAATTCGCGCCTTGCCGCCTGCACTGCCATTGTAAAGTCTCGGTAAAAAGAAATGTTGTTCCCATCAAATTGAATGGTGCCTTTCTCTCGGTATAAGCGTAATAAAGTGTCTCTGTCCCTATAATGTAAGAGTTTCGCTATTATGGGACGTGGCAGGTTTCCAGGAGGGGGTCTCCCTTGCAGGGACCAGTGCGCCCATTCTACCACAAACACCGCCGAAAGATCTTCACTGACAAATATTCATCTTATCATTTACTCCACATAGTGTTCCGAGGGGCCGGTGTTTGTGGATTCCCTGCCACCTAGTATGTGCAGGTTGTTGCGACGCGAGCGCGCCTCCATATCATCATTTTTTGCTTGGATGATGGCAAGAACTTGTCCATGTTTAGCTGTTTGCTACTCATTTTTTGCACCTCATCCTCTGTGGTTGAGATTCGTGCTTCTGCCTCGTTGAGCCTGCCGTAGGGCTTCTCCAGTTTAGATGCCATTATATCCATGTGCGTGTTTAGGGAGTCTATTTTCACATCAATAGACAGAAGACTTTGCTGCATGGCTTACAGAGTAGTCTCCAAGGAGCTGCTCGTATGCGACGGTGGGTCTCGCTCCGAATCCGAATGGGCATGCTGCGCCGTCTTCGAAGGTGAGGCGCGACTGCTGCCTATCTGTCTTCCCCATGTCTTTTCTGGGCGGGCCACAGCAAGATTGTATGCTTGTGGTGTCAGTCGCACTACAGCAGGTCAGGTATTGTGATTTAAGGCCTCTAGTACCCCATCCTGCCAGCACTGCAAGAGGGTATTGCAGTTATCGAGTCATCTCATTGAGGTCTGGTATGATTCTGTTGGATAAACACTTCTGCATGCTTTTTTAGATTTGTTAGTCTCACCACTCTGATATGGTAGGTTGGCCCCGAGCAGATCTATGTCTTCCCTTCCCTTCCAGATAAATAACTGCCAGGGACAGTGCAGCAGTGCAGCCGTAAATTAATCTGCGTGTCCCTGGGTATTAGCCTGTACGATTATGGATGTTTAGTGGCTTGCTTGATGTGATAGTGCTCTGTACGAGTTGGCAAATTTAATTTATTGTGTTGCACTCACTGTCACGCAGCTGTGTATGGGCCTCAGCAGAATGTGTGTGTCGCTCCTGCTCACTGCGCTACAAAGATCTTTGAGGGCCCAGCATCCATCCGCACAGCAATCCGGTCTCACCGCCAGCGCAGGGACCCAGCAGATGGCGCACGGTCTGGCGCGGGCTGGACCTGGCCACGAAGGATCAGGAAGTCCGGCAGTGCCAGCGGGGGCCCGTGCACAGTGCCTGCCCTGCACACACCAAAGCCCGGCACACTAGCAGACACCCGGGGGGCCAAGCCTGGCAACACTGCCTCACCTACAAGAATTGCGGCAGTCGGGTCACCGACAAGTCCCCACACAGCCCCGGGCCTCAGGGAGAATCCATGCAGACAGCCTTCATTGCGTTGCTCCGGTGAAGGCCGGCAGAGTTGTCTCGGCACCACAGTCGCTGCTACGGATTGCAGGTTCCGGCCAAGTAGTCTCAGCGTCTTCAGGAGTTTGCAGCAGCGGCCACGGTCTCTCGCTTCCCATTCGCAAGTAACACCGGACACCTGTCCAGTTCAGGTAGTTTGTGGAGATCTGTGCAACTCGTGCAGCTCCGTCCCAGCACTGTACTCCCAGGGCCGCTTCACAAGTCCCCATGTGAGTCCGTCATTTTCCCAGAGTAGCCACACTCCAGCTCACATTTCGCTGTTCCCCAGATACTTGCAGCGCTTTCCTCCGGGTTAGTAAGTGCAGGGGTGACTTGCCTTCCTTTGTGTATCTTTTGAGCCCTTGATGTCTGCAGAAGACTCGGATTGTTGTCGGATTGATTTCCCCAGCCGGCAGAGCTATGCTAGAGCACGACCATCTTGCCGTGTTCTCAACTGCGCCCCCACTTTTTCCTATATAAAGTAGAAGAAAACTTTTAAACTATAGGTAACCACATTTCAAAATCACAGAATTTTCACCTATGTCATAAATTACAGACTGTAAAAAAAAAAAATTCGCCCAAAATTAGATACATATATGCTCAAAGATAAACTACAGGTGTGCACGTGACCGCGCCAGAAAGCACAATGTGTGCATATCACAGCTGTTTTAAAATAACCAGATATTGGTGTGCGTATCACCGTGTTGACAAGCACAAGGTGTGCATGTCACCGCTGATGATATGAGAAATACATCCACTTAGAGGCTTTGCTGTGAATATGTGCACAAATATCATAGAATAATAATAATCATGGCTATTGCTGTACAACTCTACACTGTATGCTGTATGCTGTGTTAAAATAACCAGATAAAAGTGTGCGTTTCACCCCGGTGACAAGCATATGGTGTGCATGTCACCGCTGATAAGATGGGAAATACATCCACTGCTAGGCTTCGCTGTTCATATGTACGCAAATATCATAGAATGATAATATTCAGGGCTATTGCTGCACAACTTTACTGTTGTCTCGAAGCAGACACTTAAATAGCCATTCCTGCACAACTCTACGCTGTTGTCCCAGCCCGTGTGATGAAAATATTTGAACGCAAGCTGGGTGTTGCAAATATAGCCAATGTCAATTTCCTCAGTTTAAACAGCACTCCTTCAAGGAAGACAAATACCAGCCTTGTCCAGTGTAACAATTGAATGTACTTACAATGTCCACAGTACAAACCGTCCTGCGTATCACAGCTTGACACTCCAACGACGCTGAAATACCTGCTGTAATGTCGTGACCGGTGACGCGATACGCCATATGCGTACGCGTCCAGTCACGTGGGCTGAAGTCAATAAAAGCCAGCCACGCGCGTACGTACGCCACTCGAGGCTGCGACGGCGGACTAAGCAACATACACCCTGTGTCCCCGTGCCTTATTGCCGCAGGCCTACAGTCACGACACCCCGGCTGTAGTATGCCGTTTAGGAACAGGTGCCGGAGAACACTACACAATCTGGCGATGAGGGCGGGAGTGCCCTCGCCGACGCATAGTACGCTGGTGTGGCGGCCGCGAGCGCTGCCTGTGGTTTGCGGCGCTCGTGCCCCGGTGCGGAGTGTGGAGTGCTGTGCCTCTTGTGGTGTCCCTGGTGCGCAGCGCGCCCGCGCCGCCTAGCGAGGGGGCGCTGTGGTGCTCGCGTTTGAGGCAGAGAAGTCCGTCGGCCTGCCAGACACGTGCTCCAGATTGCACTGAGTGCCGATCGTGGCGTTTCAACGCAGCTGCGCCCTACAAGTGCCTGCTACTCGTGTTGCTGCAAGGGGGGGCAGCCTCTGAAACACACAGTGAGTACCTGGAGCTGGGGGTCTGTAGCCCTGAACACTGGGAAGTTAGGAACACTCATCTGTGCATAAAGTGGCCCAGTTGCTCACGGCCTTTGCATACTGTGGCCTAGTTACTTACAGCCTCACATAGGGGAGTCCCACCAGTCAGGAGCAAGCACAGTGCGCAGTGTTAGACCCCGTCTTACAAGCACAGGGGCAGAAGGGAAAAGCCCGAGAGGCCTAGAAGCGTATCAGACAGTGCACACACGCCCGCAGAGGCCAGGGAGGACCACGCCCAGCGCTGAGCATTGGCCATGGCCACCATACCACCCATTGAACCCTTCATCGTAGAGGGGCCACCTTTGACGATTGTGGCCAAATGGAAGGACTGGGAGGATCGGCTGCGCATATTTTTCGAAGCCACCAAGGTCCATAGGGACCAGAAAAGGGCAATGATTCTTCACTTGGGTGGGAAAGACATTCATAACATCGTCAAAACGCTACCGGAGGCCACTCCCAGAACACACCTGACACTGATAGCCGCCCTTAATGAACACTTCGAACCGATGGCTAACCGCGATTATAAGAGGTTCATCTTCCGGCAAGCGCACCAGCTTCCGGAAGAATCATTAGACACGTTTCACGCCCGTCTGAAGAACCTTGCAGCCTCGTGCGGTTTCCGGGATGAGACTGAAGAAATCAGAGGGCAGATCATTCAGGGCTGCGCTTCAGCCAAGCTGCGAGAGCGCATACTGGAAGAGTCCGGGAAGCCGTTGGCGGAGATCCTAACGATGGGTCGGACGAAGGAGCTGTCGAAAGCGCGGGCGGCGCACATGGAAGCAGTTCTCCAAGCGCCAGTGAAGACCGAACCTGTAAACGCGGTGTCGACCAGACCCGCACAGAAGTGGAGCAAGAAAGGAGCAGGAACCCAGTCCCCAGGACAGCCAAAGTCGTGTGGATACTGTGGAGGATCGCCGCACGCAGCAGCAGAATGTCCTGCAAAAGGCAAAAGGTGCTCGGGTTGCGGAAGGTTTAACCATTTCGATGAAGGTATGCCGGTCAAAACGGTACCGCAGGCCCCGACAAACGGCGAACGCTCTAAAGGAAGAAGAACCGGTACCCAGCGATATGGATGATGATGAAGAGGAGGAGAGAGTGGTGCACAAAATCCACATGATTGGCATCACCACCCGCAAGGCACGACGCCTACCACAATGCAGCATCCGAGTGGGGTCACAGGAGGTCACCGCTGTCGTGGATACGGGCGCCACCATTAACATCATGGCCGCCGCTCTACACAGCACCATGCGCCCGAAGCTGGCTCTACACCCCTCAACGATCACAGTGTTCGCGTATGTCCAAGAAGCCCCTTTGAAAATACGCGGGCCGTTCAGGACGGTAATTTCCCACGGCACGCGGTCAGTCACCACCAACATATACGTCACAGAAGACGGTCAAGGGATGCTGCTGGGGTGCCGAGCGGCCGAGGACTTGTGAGTCGTGACATTTGCGTTCGGAGTGCACCAGGAGTCTCTGCAGCACATCCTGGGCAAGTTTGAGGAAGTTTTCCGGGGTATCGGAAAGTTCAGAGGGAAAGAAATACATCTCCACATCGACCCAACGGTCTACGACATCGGCGGATAGCATTTCACCTGAGGCCATTGGTGGAAGAGGAACTCAAGAAGCTAGAGGCAGCAGGAATAATTGAAAAAGTGTCTGGTCCCACGCCGTGGGTTTCTCCCATCGTCGTTGCCCGTAAGCCTAAACAGCCGGGCGCGGTGAGGATCTGCGTCGACATGCGACTTCCTAACGTCGCGATTAAACGGGAACGCCACATCACTCCCACGATAGATGATCTCATTGGAGAAATGGCGGGAGCCTGTTGGTTTTCAAAACTGGACCTCCGGTCTGGATATCACCAGCTGGTACTGGATGAAGCCTCCCGCAACATCACCACTTTTTCCACACACGTGGAACTCCGGAGATACACCAAGTTGAGTTTTGGGGTATCCAGTGCCGCGGAGGTCTTCCAAAACATGATACAGGAGTTAATCACAGGTATCCCAGGAGTAATCAATGTCAGTGATGACATCATGATTCACGCCAAAACCATCCAACAGCACAATTAAAGACTGCTCCAAGTATTACGCCGGATACGTGAGGCTGGCCTCACTCTTCATCGAGAGAAGTGCGAGTTCCTATGCACCAAACTGCAATTCTTCGGCTACACGTTCTCAGCAGAAGGGGTCAACCCGGACCCTGAGAAAGTACGGGACGTCAAAGAGGCTGTAGCCCCCAGCAATGTTACAGAAGTCCGTAGCTTCCTTGGAATGGTCAGTTACTGTGGACGATTTATCCAAGATCTGGTCAACATGACGGCGCCGCTGAGGGAGCTGACCAAAGAATCCACCACCTGGAAGTGGGGCGAGGAACAGGCCCAGGCCTTCGAGAATATCAAGGAGGCTCTCTCAGAAGCCACTACCCTGGCGTTCTCTGACCCCACCAAGTCAACATTGGTCGCCGTGGATGCTGGCCCGGTCGGGTTAGGAGCAGTCCTCTTGCAAAGGAGGAACCCTCAAGAAGAATGGATCCCAGTGGCTTTCGCCAGCCGCTCCCTTACCGCAACTGAACAGAGATACTCGCAAATAGAGAAGGAAGCTATTGCTATCCACTGGGGATGCCACCACTTCCACTTTATTTGTATGGAAAACCATTTGTGGTAGCAACAGACCACAAACCGTTGGTGGCACTGTTCTCAGGTACCTCGACTAAGCCGCCGCCGCGGATCGAGAAGTGGATGCTCCAACTCCAGAACTATAATTGTAAAATGGAGTATCAGCCTGGGTCCAAAAATCCAGCCGACTACCTGTCCCGCCACCCTCGGAAAGCCACGGCTCAGGAAATGGAGGAGGCCGCAAGCACTGAGGAATACGTTAGGTGTGTCACCGCTCGATCGTGCCCCATACCCATTTCCATGGCCAGCCTACGGGAAGCCACAGGCCAAGATGAGTGTCTGCAGCGCGCCAAAGGAGTCATCCGGAATAACAACTGGCACAAAGCAAAGGAAGAGTGGAAGAGTTTGACAGATACCGCACAACGAATAATGGACGGATTGTACCATGTCCGGGGTGAGCTCACTGAGGATGACACCGGGTGCTTACTACGAGGACACCGGCTTGTAATTCCAATCTCTCTAACACAGAGGGTAGTGGACCTCGCCCATGTGGGACATCAGGGCATGGTTAAACCAAAATCGAGACTTCGCACTAAGGTCTGGTTCCCGCTAATGGACGACTTAGTAGAGGCCACGGTCCGCACATGTCCCTAGTGCCAAGTCACAGGGGAGGCACCTCGACCTGCTCCTGTCATCATGGAACCTCGGCCGAGGGTCCCTTGGTCCCGAGTGAGTGTAGATTTTGGCAGCCTTCCAGACGGACTCCATACCCTGGTAGCCATTGACGACCACTCCAAGTATCCTGAGGTGGAGATACTGTCTGCCCTTAGCGCGACTGAAGTCATACCGAAAATGGAGAAAATCATGGCTGCCCATGGACTCGTGAAAGAAATAAGAACTGACAATGGATCACCTTTCCAAAGTCAAGAATTTGCATCATACCTCCAAAATCTAGGTATACTTCATCGCCGGATCATCCCCCGTTGGCCGCAAGCGAATGGGGAGGCTGAAAGATTCATGCGAACACTCAACAAGGTAATACGCATAGCACATGGTAAAGCCCAATCGGTAGAATTGGCTATCTTCACTTTTCTACGAACTTATCACCAGACACCTCACACGACTACCGGGGTGGCTCCTGCACATCTACTAATGGGAAGAGTACTTACTGACACTATTCCTCACCACCCTGAGTGGAGACCTGAGCGTCCTGAGGACAGTGCAATTGATGCCAGCCGCCGAAAAGCACATGCCCGTATCAGTGTCAGGCGAAGAGCTGTTGTACCGGACATCATTAGAGGGGACACTGTACTACTCAAGAACCGATCTCAAGGAAGTAAATTCCGTCTGACTTTTGAAAAGGAACCATGGACAGTAGTGTCCGTCAAAGGAACTTGTGTCACTGCCACTCGCAGGAGAGAGAAAGTAACCCGAAATGTGTCGCATTTCAAAAGGTATCACACACCACGAGCAGAGACACTTCACGACCAGGTGGTTGACACCCGGAACACCAACCGAGCTGAAGACATCGAGACTGGTGGCAGAGAGATGGAACCGGCAAGGGAGGACCCGGGAGAGTCTGACATTCCCTGGTCATCTCCCCAGAGAGAGGCGTCTAGTATGGCTGTGAGTCCTGGGCCACAGGGTCTCGAAGCTATGACTCCCATCGAGGAGCACGGTGAGGATACCGGTTGCTCACAAGGCCGGGGTGTGTCGCAGTACAGCCTGAGGAACAATCCTGAGCCGTCCTGCCACCTTAAAGACTACCTCACGTAAGACCGTTCCACATTTTGTTATTTGGGATGTTGTGCTAAAGGTGGATGCAGAGCGGGGAACTCATGGTCGGGACTATTGTAGTTAAAGTTGTTTTTCTTGTTTGTTGGGGAGGAATGTAATGTCGTGACCGGTGACGCGATACGCCATATGCGTACGCGTCCAGTCACGTGAGCTGAAGTCAATAAAAGCCAGTCACGCGCGTACGTATGCCACTCGAGGCTGCGACGGCGGACTAAGCAACATACACCCTGTGTCCCCGTGCCTTATTGCCGCAGGCCTACAGTCACGACACCCCGGCTGTCGTATGCCCGTTTAGGAACGGACGCCGGAGAACACTACACCTGCGCCCTCTGCTTCACTTTTCTTCAGGCAGAATCACAAGTCCGTCACACTTAGGACCACCCCCGGTGGGCGGAGTTTAAACCTCCCCGGAAGGCGGAGTTGTAATCGGAAGGAAGCTGCTGCCGAAATAGGCTAGCGTGGCATATGCTGCTGGGCACCCCGTTACTTCTTCATAATGGTATGTGATGGAGTCTGCGAGGTGGAAGAGACAGTCATAATGTCAGTTCCTTGCGGGGGTTTTCTTAAAATCGTCATCACACCAGTCATGTAATGACAGGATACGGTCCAAGATCAGTGTTCATATGTTTATTTGAAGAGAGACGAACACTAAAACCCCATAGACATAAATCGGCGTCAGTTGACGAATGGTCACGCAGCACAGCCCCAATGGTCAGCTGGGGAAGTGCTCATGACCACCAGTATGACGCAAAATTTGCTGATCCATGCTGCAATATCCTGGGGGGTCTGTCTTATACATATACTGTACCACTCCAAGTGCTAGATGGTACCCCAAGTAAAATTATAAGCATGAGGTGGCACTGATATACTCTTTTTATGTTTGAGATGGATACCAGATGGTCAGTGCCTCAGGGGGGAATGTTGTCATCCAGTTGTCCCCGCTCAACTAACTCCTCGCTAGTGTTGTGTAATTAGCATGCAGAAAATTCTTGAAGTCGAAGACTTTATTCAGTGACAACATTCTTGCTATCAATCCTCCCCATTTTTCTTGACAGAAACAACTGTCATTCCAACTGTCACTTACAGGACCCTCAACATTCCTTTGCAAGGAGTAATGTCCCCACAGTGAAATATGCAATGAGGTGAAAACTGTAAATGCCATCCTTCTTCTGGCAAATATACTAAGCCACGAATTGAGAAGCAACAAACATCCACAATCTCCAGGGCAGCTTGCACTACCAAGTATAAACCCAATTTCCAGACCAGAAATAGAACACTGGCTGGATAAATATGCACAAGTGACATGCATTCATGTGCGACAAACAGCAACCTCAGAATATACACTTTTCTGGTTGACAATACCATATAAAACACAAAACCTGCAAATAAAATATGTCAAAGTAATATCCATTTGAAATTTACGGATGGAAGCTTCTTTGTTGAGAAGATATAATGTTCCTATTATAAACATGTGAAAGTTAATGCCTGCAGCGCTCTGCAGACATAAAATTTACAATGATTTTTATGTGATGACTATGACTCCATAGAGGTAAATATAAATCCATTTAATTTCTTACCTTCCACGTGTTCTGTAAGGAGCTGCTTCTCTTCCACAGCAAGCTGCTGTGGACTAGTAGATTCTGTATTACTTGTATTTGCTAGGACTTAATCCGCCTAATCATGTTTATTTCACATTTTATCAGCATCTGTGACATGCACTTAACAAAGAACAGGGATGGTAGTTAGGTAAAACGTATGGTGAAGGAAAGTAAGAAAGACGGAATTTGATATGCCAATAATACAGTAAATTACTCAGACAGAATATTGCCTATACATTCAGTCTGGCAGTAGATGTTCCTGCCTGGTTAGTCAATATGAGCACAGAGGTATTTCATCACTAAGCCTTCTGCCCCTAACACCGATTATAAGCTGCACAGTGCAGGGGGCAGAAATTACCTGGTCTACCCTGTAATCACTGATTCTGGACTATGATTGCATGGGGAATAATATGCGTACCTGGGATTACCAGACTCTTTTCCACATTCTTATTCCTGATTTGAGTTACAGTTTTGCTCCTCTGTGTCACCTATGTACTGTTTTCTGGTTCCTTCAAGTTACTTTCTTGACGAGTTGCTTTGCTTCCTATATTTACTTGTTATATAAAGGAGAGCTCTTTAAAGTCCATTTTGATAATCTCTGCATTTCTCTTTGAGGGGGCATCTATTTCCCTGCTTCTAGTTTACTGGTATTACATCAGTAAATAAGCCACTTTTGATATGCTTGTCTGTTGACGTGCTTTTTCCTGGATGGTTGGGTTGTTACATTTTACACTACGTTGCATTTTCAGTCAAGTTGCTCATTATTGCAGAATTTCACACAGCTTATTTTAGGGCCTTGTCTATCACTTTTTACACTTCTGAGAGCTAATTACAATTACCTTTAATGAGCTACGGTATCTATGCTAGCAAGCGTTTGATATACTTATTTTTCTTAAAGCGAAAAGGCATATCTTGGATTGCGAGCTGTAGAAATGTATCAGTGTGATTATGTCTTTCTCCCAGCTTGTGGAATGCTTTTCGATTTTTGTCTATACAAGTTTCTTACTTGCAGCTTTCTGCTAATGCCCACTGAAGGTTTTGTGCCGGTGTTGGCCATTGGACAGCACCAGCTTTTATTTATTCGGACCAGGACTCTTGCTCATTAGTCCTGGGAGCAGTAGTTCCTAACCTCAAATAAAGTGCCTCTGAGTCAATGTCCTGTCTCTGAGGCCCACCCAGGCATAGGTATTGATATTGAAGCGTCAATCGTGTGCAGCCTTCATCATCTTGTGATGTCACACAGAATTTCACCTTTTTGTTGTTGTATTCAGGTGTTATCCTCGATCTCCTCATCTGATGGCCATCGCTAGTTATTGTCTTACAGTGGCGTGGCCCACCACTGCACTTGGAATTGGCTGCGTTCCCTTTTGGGTGAAATCATCTCAATGGGCTAGTTCTGCGGCCCAGCTGGGGTAGTTCACACTTTTTGGCCAGTTACCTTGCCGTGGATTGAGCTGCCTTTCTCTTGCTCACAGCTCACCACTAGCCTGACAGTCCCACCTACCTGGGTGCAAGACTTAGTCTGGCCTCGGTGGCCCAGAGTATGGAGTGGGTGTGTGGTCACTTGCACCAGAAAACCTTCCAGTCTCCACTTATGAATCAGGACTTTTTGGGACCACACTGGCCACAAGGGAAGTGTAGGGACTTTTGTGTGTTTTTTCCACAAGTGAATATGACCATTGTTGATCAGTCTGTACTGTAACAAGCCTGCCACAGCACAGGAGTCACTAGAAAGTTGTGCAAGGTAGGCAACACTCTAGTTTGGATGCGGCAGGATCACTACCGAACACTGCACTGCCAGCCTTGTCTTGTCTATGAGTGTCACTTTCCAAAAACGAGGTGCAGAAGCCAAGACTGGGAAATGCTGGAATGGTATGCGGAGCAAGGCCACTTTCACTCAACCCACTAAACTCACATCATAATTTGATCATCTAGCCTCCCAAGGCCAGAGGATGGCCCAAGATGGGATCTGACTTACTTAGTGGCTCACTCACTTAGTGGCACTGCACGGGCCACATGTGTCATGTCTATTGTCCAGTTATTGAAATATAATCTCCAGGCAGTGATACAGTTTTGTGCTGCCACAACCCATCTCAGGTGACCACAGACATGGCAGCCTGAACTGTCATTTCACCTCCAGTGTGTATGTTCAGTGACTGATAAAAAATCTGCCTAGAAAACAATTGGTCAGAGTGAAGGTTTCTCAGTAGGAATGTATACTTAATTTCTTTATAAAATGATGTGCAGTCCTGATGCTGTACTATTAAGATGTGCTTGAGCGAGTGTTAGATTGAAAGTTAAAGTGACTGGTTGACCATCACTGGGGCTGATTCCTGCTCTGTCAGGCCGAAGGCTCTTGGCTGCTGTTTTGAGAGGAGAAGATCAATGCATCAAGTATATTATCATCACAATCATCAATATTATTTTAGAGTCAATAAAGAGAGTTAAGAGTGAGTTTAAAGGATTTTCTTTAAATCAAAATCGTTACGTTTATCTGTGTTGGGTCATAAAACAAATTTATCTATAATCAATAGCCAGAATCTTGTGAAATCAATCAATGTGCAAAATATTAATACATGCATTAAGTACGTTCCATAAAGGAAATAATCCCTCTTCTGAGAATGTGGACAAAGGAACCTGTCTAAACTCACAAATAGCTCTAATCGAAAGAGTGAGAGTAAGCATAAAGCTTAAACAATAATTCAGCTAAAAAATATCAAAGCAGAACGTCGTATAAAGGGAAACCAGAAACTCAGTGGTGTCTCAGAGCAATGTGGCGCAGGGTCTGGGTAAATGTAAATAATGATAGCAGGTGAGGTCAAGTGGCAACCTACTCTAGGAACACACACTTATATAAACATTTTATGAAGATCTGCAATGGTTGCATCTTCAGCCTTCTTCCATCCAGTCAGTGTTTAATGTTTTCCTGGGAACAGGATTACTCAGCATCCTATCACCAAGAGAACAATAGTCCTTTGAGTGATAATATTAGTTTTGTATCAAGTTTCCCACATATACTTGTACACTTCTAACCGTTCGTATCTACTATCTACACAATAGGCTATGTAAAAGTTGAAACTTCTCTATAACAAAAGAAAACATTTTGCAGCAAACAGTCACTAAAAAGGAAACACAACTAAGTAGATAAGGGTCAAGATCAAGTTCAATTGCTGATTACACCAGCACAATTGCATCTTTTTTACATTAGAAACACTAATTTATAATCCTGTATGACAGTATGCTTTGGTTAAATAGAAACATTCTTCAGAAATATATGAAACTTTATAAAACATTTGCTTCATTATGAAAAGCATTTCTATGTACAGGTTAAGAGGTAAATATTTTTGTTATATCTTTATTCTTGTATAATATCATCTTCCTGTTCAGAAAATAACATTTGGTGGTTTGAAACATTTCTAGGCAAGCTAGGCTTTTAGCAGTGCTACTTTAGCCTTTTGAGGCCTAGTACATGTAAATATGACAGCTGTGTGCATTTTGTCACATTTTAAGATGCATTTTCTTTCATTTCAACTTGCACGTTAATATTGCACAACCATTATAAACTATATTATTTTTATTTAAATGCTTTCCCAGGTGTGATTTGCAACTTCTGATAAAGCCTGCTTCCTTCTAATTGAACAATGGTTTACGTGAATTGACCGAGACAGCATGCACGTTCGCTGCTTTCACCCCAATTCCGCCTCATAATTTGAACTGTTCCACGATAATGTCTCTGTGCTTTGAGCACGATCTTTGCTTGCTCTGTCCTTTGTCTTAATTTCTCTTTACCCCGCCTGCTGCACCTAGTTTTTTTCCCATTGTCCTGAGTATGCAGCGATATCTGACAATCCCCACCAGCCTCACCCACTGCAAACTGGTGTTTTACTATATCATGCAAGCACTTTCAATTCCTGTGCATGGATGTTGGCTGACAGCCACATCTAGCTAATCTCAGAGATGTCTCATACTGCCATGCAGGCACTTGTAGGCACTGCACAGAGAAATTCGAATAGTGTGAGGCACCCCAAGGCACTGCTCCATGGTTTCTGACAGAGCCATGCACCCACTTCTGGACAAAGCGGCGTGTAAAAGTTTGAGGTGCTTTTAGTCCCTATTCAGGGGTATCTGACTGTGCCATTCAAGTACTTCTAGTTACTGTCGAGGGATGTCCGAGGATGACAGTGGCAGGTAGAGATGTCAGAGCATTACATTAGTAAGTACCTAACCAGCTATGCAGCTGGTGCCAATGGCGGAAGTGGGCTTACTAGCACACTGAGTTGAGTGGCATATTCACGAAAAAAACCTTTGAGGTCTGGCACTTATCATTATTTATTTTTTTACAAAAGAATCACTGCTTTTTTCTTGGATGTACGAGATGTTACTAACTTCTTTTGAGGTGTTCAGGCTCTTTTTCAGGCTGTTCACATAACGCTTTTCTAAGTGACAATGTAAGTAACTCATCCATTCCTTTCACATATATATTCAAGTGTGAATTGCATGTGGTCTGTTGTTCTGTACTCCTATCCACACTCATTTCCCCCTAAATGTTTTATATCATTTTTATTTCATCTTAAATATTATCTTCATTTAGTTCTTGCAGTGTTCTTTATTACTGTTGCAACTTAAGGGCTCCATTATAAGTTGAGTCCCTCTTGCAAATGTTACTGGGTGCAGGAACGTAGCTCATATTAATAAATGTATTTCTGTGCATCGTAGGATGGAAATGTGCATGGATAAGACTCCAAAATAGCGGAATACATTTGGACTTGAGCTAGGTTATTCCAGGATCCGCGTGTTTTCACTGATTCCGGGGGCGAACGTTTGCGATTCGATTAAATGCAGGTGAGATACTGACTGATATATTGGGCCCTTGCAGGTCCTCCCCTAAGTATCAGGGGGCAGATTTATGAGGCCCGTTGCGCCATCGGAACGTCACTTTTTGTGACGTTCCGTGGCGCAGAAGCCTGCGTGATATTTATCAGGCAGCACTGAGCCACTTTTTGTGGCTTAATGCTGCCTCATAAATATCAGTCCCTTTAACGCAGTGTTCTGCGTTAAAGGGGCGTTCCCAGCAACATCCATGGCCTTTTGACACTGCCCCAGATTTACGAGAAATCGTAAATCTGAGGCAGCGCCAAAAGCTTACGCCTCCCCAGGGGAGGCCTAAGGGAGGCGCAACGGGGAGAAATATCTTTATTTCACCTCGTTTTTTTCATTTTTCTATGTGTGCTGCATTCTGCAGCACCCATACAAAGAGGAAAAACCTCTTGTGATTATTTTTGTACAGAAAGGTTTCACTTTCTATACAAAAATATTCATCCCCGCAACACAGGCACCCTTGCACCATGGTGCAGAGGTGCCTGCGTTGGCGCAGGCAGCCCATTGTGCGCCGGAGCAGGGGAAAAGGACAGGAATGCGCCGCATTTTATAGATACGGCGCATCCCTGCCCTTCTCTTTTGCCGTAGGGAAGCGCAGCAGGAAGGCCTGCTGCGCTTCCCTACGGCAAAACCTCATAAGTCTGCCCCCTTGTTTCTTGTAATGAGGGCTTAAGATGGCTCTTCTCATCTGTTTCCATTCCAAGATGTATTTTCTTTATTTGAGATTGGTGGTACATGCGCTTTTTGCTTTTCGGTGGTGGCTGGCAGTTTTTTTACACTTTTTTGCAAGACCCCTCTCTGGACCGAAGTTGGCCTCCCTCACATTATTTCTCCTCGATTTCTTGGATCTCTTCACCAAGTGGTGATCTCATGGCTGTCTATCAGTACCTACCAGGCCTCAAGTTGTTCCACGCTCTGTCCCTCCTGCTGAGCCCTTCTACGAACGTGTCCCTCTCACTGAGCAGCTCTAGGCATTCTCCTTCCACCCCTACCTTCTCATTGTTCAAAAGGAATTCTTCCACATGCCACGTGTTTCCCTGACTCCATGTGGTCTTGGCCAACGTAGATCTTGATTTTATGTCTGCTCTTTGTGTATATCATACTTTCAACCAACAGGAATGAATGCTATCATATGTGTTGACTTTATTTGGGACAGAGTAAAGCTGTATTGCATTATGTGCCTAAGAGGTGCATGGTCTGGTGATCCCATCATGTGAGCCCCACCAGCACTGCCGATAGTGATGGAGTTAGATGTGCTGCAAATTACAGCACAGAGTAACATTCCCACAGTGACAAGACTGCATAATGTGGTAGCTGACAATCTCAGAAGCAGTATACAGCAGGAACATGTAGACAAAATAAAAACAGCTGGAAAGGCCAGGTTTTCCTGTTGGTACAATTGGCAGGAACTCAAGTAATTCTGAAAGCTTGGACATTATAGTCATGAAGCTTGAGAGAAAGAGAATGGGATACGGTAAGTTTGCATTCCTAAAGGTAAGAGATGATAAAGCTTTACCATATCAGGTGGCTGGGCCACTCATGGAATCTATGAGAAGATATGTTGCCTCACATGCTACAGTAAAATGTGCTCAATGCTGATAGAGCTATCACACAACAGGACGCCAACTTTCGTCTGGCTAAAGTGGGGTCATGTGCATGCACAGTAACAGCTGATGTAAAAATAAAAATACAAGGCATTTCTGTGACCGCATATTAGTGAATGGGAGCAATATTCACCAGCTCAGTTACACCCCATTTATGGCCATTTATAAGTGGAGCAAATGTATTAAGGAACATAAACTCCACAAATTTGCAATTCTCTTAAAGGCAAACAGTGACGTGATCTGTGGTGAGTGGATCTGGGTAGCAGCTGTAGGGAGTGCAGCTGCCTGATCCCCGCTGGATCTGCACACAGCCCGGCTGACAGGACAGTAGGTTTGGAGGATGTATTAAGGAATTAAGAACGGAGGGATCCGTACAGCCCATGAGCACAGGCAATGCAGCAGAAATACGTTCTTCATCTTCACTGGCTAGCTTGCTCTGTCCTTAAGTTACCATGTAGTCTTTGGGTGACAGTATCTGACAGTTTCATTCTTGGAGGTCCCTGAAAGTGTGGGACTTCAGTCCTGTTTTCTGAAGCCAGCTCTCCTTATTTCAGAACAATTTAAACTCATTCATGTAGCCAGTGTATTTCCAGAGACATTGTCATCTCTTGTTGCAGTTTCTATTTTTTTCCAGTTGCCAAAGTCGGCAGCTCTGACCATTACCCCCATAGTCGCCAACCCTTAACTTTAGTATCTATTCTGAAATGGTAAACCCTTGCAGTCCACTGGGTCCTCCTTTAATCACCACATTTTGACTGTGATTGGCAGTTTCAAAGATACAACCCACCAAGTCTAGCTGTCCCTTGTGGAGTTTGTAATAGGTGCTGATCCACCAACACACCTGCCCCCTTTTAAAAGATTGAAAACCAGTTAGTAGTCACAACATGTATACATACTTGAACCTGAACTGAACGGTCAGGCCTGCCTGGCTCATAAAATGGCAACGCTCGCCGATGTCCACTGATCCGGACTTGGTTGCTGGGCGTGGGCTGGGTCGGGCCCTGCGGGCTCCATGGCTTTGGGTGTTGCTGCAGGCCCTGAGACTCTGGTGGCAAGCGAGTGACACTCAGAGCTGAGGTCTACCGGGCCCGCTTGCTGGGCACCACAGAGGAATGGAGCTGCATATCGAACAGGCACCCTCCGATGTGTGTGGCACCAGAGATCTAGATTCGGCAACCAACGTATGCGCCCTTGGCCGGACGGCAGTTAAGGCTGACCTGGTTGGGGCTGGGTGGGACCTAGGGTGGGTCTTGCTCAGTATGACCCCCTCTTGTCTGGCTGCGAACGAGACAGCTGGACTAGCGCTGTAACAAGTGGCTTCTAATAACGGAGCCGCAGGCCTAGTGTTTGCCCCGGACCTGGGACATAGAACCCAGATGACAAGGCGTCTGTCGGGCCTGCACACGCCTGGTTTCGAGACCACCTGGGGACAGCTGCTGGATGCCTGCATGACTAAAGGCAGCCACCTGCTGCTGCAGCCCCAGATGTTGAGACGCAGTGGGATTCAGTGCCTGATCCTCGTGGTGCAGCCCCACCCACCGCCTGCAATAGACTGGAGGTGAGGAGGGTGGAGGTGTGATTGTCTACACCCGGACTATGCTCCCCCCAGGACAGTGAAATTGCCCCACTTGTGTGCTGAACTGCAAACTCGATGCCCCTCACAGGGGCTCCACTGCGTTGGATGGCATGGAACCCGCCCGTCTTTCCTTCGTTTCCCCCCAGAGAGGCATGGAACTAAGTGCATTGGCACTGGCCTTCCCACCTGTCCCTCAAAGCCCGTTCACGATGCTCCCTCTGTCCACTCTAAGGCCACACCATGACTGTATCACTCTTCAGATCACAGGCCTGCAGTGTGCCTGGCCTCCAGGCCCAAGATTACCGCCCGTGAGTGCAACAACACCCTGAAGGCCATGCTGAAAGCAAGAACCCCAGTAATGGCGAGAGGATCATGCTATGTATATATGTACTATATATTTTTCCAACCTTAACCCTTCAACTTTTCTTAAAATTTAACCTCGAGTTCATTTGCAACTTGTATATTTGTAACTCAAACCACTTGTATCTGTGGTAGACTTTTGTACTTACTACCATTCTTATGTGAAGTTAGAGTTTTTCTGTTTTTCTTTTTTTTGTAACACATTGTGAGAAGTTGGCCTGGTATATGCTGGTCACTAGTTAAAGTGGCCACCTTGCACCAGTACAATTCGACTATTATGGTAGATAGGTTTAAGACAACCTTTTTAAGAAAGCTATCCTAGTGGTAGCTGTGGAGAGCAGCCTTCAGGCTAAGTCTCAGAGGAATGTAAAGCAGCTTGTTTTACCTTATAATCTCTTGAATCACTAAATGAAAGGACACCACACAGGTATATATATAAAATATATATGTATTTATTACTAGACACACTCTACTAATCTCTTTATGAGATTAGAAGTCAAGGACATATGCACAAATCAAAATTTCACAACAAGTTAAGCACTTATATGGCTGGGGCCCAAGGGGCGGACCAGATCATATACTAAAAAAGAGGTATAAGAAGAATGACTTGAGAAGGGAGAAGGCCTAAGGTCTTCAGAAGCGCTGGGGCCTTACTAATCCACCCAAGGCAGGTAAGTAAAGGACCCACGAGAGACGCATGCAATGTGAGAACACAGCCGCGGATCCCAAAAGACTTCGATGGAGCAAGTCGCGGTTGGAATTTTAAAGTTTTAGGGTACTTCGGGACAGTCTACAAGCAAATCCCTTACAGGGTAAGTAGTTCTAGAGCCAACACACACAGAAGCACCAGAGTACTCGAGTTACCTCACCCAGGGAAGCCGGGTGCATAGGTGTCTTTTGGTGTCGGGTTGCGGCATCGTTTTTAAATGGAGCCAAAGAAGACTTGCTGCTTGTGAAGACAGGAGAAGTGTCCGGTGTAATACAAGGCTGGATTCTGAAGAAAGAAGACCTGAAAGCAGAGGAGACAATGTTCAAAGTCACTTGCCAGTGACCCAGGGCCAGGAAGCTGGATGCCCACAGTAGTCGGGGGATTTCAGGTGATCACGGGTGTCTTGACTCTTCAGCCACGAGGTCCAGGAGGTGTCGATAATGACCAGAAGCTGGATTCGGCATGTCCCGTGAAGTCTGCAGCTTACTGAGATGTCGGCAACCCGATTGGAGCCAACAAGCCTTGGCAACAGCAAGTCTTGTGGAAAGTGAAGAAAGTCAGCGGTGCAGACCAGCAAAGTCTGAGGAACTCACCCAGCAATGGTAAGTCAGGGCAGGCCTGGAGCAACCAGGGGAGCCCTTTGGTTCTGTAGAAAAGTCTTCTGGGGACCCACGAGCCAGCTGGCAAGGGATCGTGAAGACGCCTCGGGAGGAATCACTCACCAGGAGCCCACGGTCACTCGGGATGAGGTGAGCCTCTGATATTGGAAGAAAATCCTGCTGGAGGCTTGGACCCCACGTGGTCCAAAGCACAAGTTTGTAGAGCGTCGTGAAGGGGTTGCACTTGACAATAGTGCACGGTACTCGGGTTTTGCTTTCCTCGTTACTCGTGGGGTCCACTCGCCTCAGCTTTGCTGGGGACTCACGATGGCCGTTGAGAAGTCAGAAAATCTACTTCTGGGGCTTCAGGGACTTCGGACTCTGGCGGGAGCGGGAAAGTTTGTGACCGTTGATGCAAAGTTTTGGTGCCTGCCAAGCAGGGGAGTCACTCCTTGACTCCAAGGGAGATTCTTCAGTCTTCCAAAGGTAGTGGAATGGCGAAGGTCCAGAATTCTTCTTCAGAGCATCGTCCAGGGATATCTAGTTTGCAATCGCAAGGGTTCCCTAACTTAAACTAAAAGAAAGGGAGGGACTAGCTCTATGGCCACTCCTATGGGAGGGTCAGGGGAGTGGGTGTTTAACCCAGTTTAAAATCAGAGCCTGGACGGGGTGTGCTGCCCTCTGCTGGAGATGGAAGTGCGAGAGCTGTGCCGCTCCTCATTCTGGTTCTAATGTATCTAGGAGGGGCGGGTGTAGGAAAATGGGTTTCTGCGGCAGTAACCCCCCCACTTTTTGCCAGACTACTGATGCACTTTTCCTTGGGGTGCCCTGGGTCCCTGCCAATCAGGTTCCCAGTGCCTGTGTTCTTTCCCCAAAACTGAACCCAATTGGCATCTCTGGCCACAGGTCAGCCCCTGGTAAATGGTACCACAGGTACCCAGGGCACTGTGACCAGAGAAGGCCTCTAAGGGCTACAACACTTATTGTGCCACCCTTAGAGGTCCTGTACCACCACACTCACACACTGCCTTACAAAGTGACACATCCCTGTGTGCCATGCCTACAATCCACTGCCCTGGCATAGATCAGTCACCCCTCTAGTGGGTGCACTATACCAGTGGTGAGGGTACAGGTGCATGAGCCCTGTACCCCTACAGTGTCTAAGTCCATTCTAAGTGCAGTGCTGCCTCTAGGATTATATGGTGCTGGGAGTTTGTCATTACGAACTCCACAGCACCATAATGGCAACACTGAAAACTGAGAAGTTTGGTATCAAACTTCTCAGCACATTAAATCCACACTGATGCCAGTGTGGGATTTAATGGAAAAGGCACATTTAGGTCATCTCAGAGATGCCCCCCTGAAAACTAACCCACCTCTAGTGTCCCGACTGAGTGGTTGCTTAGGCTGCCATCAACAGACATGTTTCTGGACCCCAGGGTTCACGCGGGGGAAGCTTCAAAGGCATGCCACCTTTGTGAGCTTCCCCAGACCACTTGCTGCTTTCAGCAACTGGTCCCCACTGTTTCTGCCCCCCACTTTGGGTGGGAGAACCGGCAGGAAAAACAACTCCACCCCTCAGGTGGGGGAGGCGAGGTGAAGCACAACTCCGAGTCCCCGCCATTTTGAGGATGGGGAACCCAACCAACCAGGGACAGGCTCATACCCCCCTACCACTGAAGGGTCGCATAATAGGGGGTGTACCCACCCCATGGAAGGGATCCATTGGTCCCTGCCCTCTACCTACCTGTAACACCCCTTAATCTAGTATTTGGGGCACCCTGAACCTGGCTTCCTCAGATCCAGCCTGACAACAAGAAGAAAAGAAGAAGAAGGACCGAACAGCTATGCAGCCAGCTAACAAGAGGAAGACGCCCACTTACTTGGCCCCAGCCCTACTGGCCTGTCTCCCCTCAAACCTGCTCCTGCGAAGTCTCGGTGTGTCCTGCAGCCAGCAACCTAAAAAACCCCAGAGGACCTGCCTGCCTTCACTTCCAAAGACTGCTTCTCCCGTGAATACCAGATTTGTTCAACTGCAGCCTCTGGCAGCAGCCGGAAACAGCGAATCTGCCCCACTCTGCACCCGCCATCCACGGCTTGAGTTCCAGTGGGACAACACCACGAGGAGGTCACCCTGGCGATCCTGAACTGAGATCAAGTGACCCCTGACCTGCCTCAAGCCTCCAGCCGGTGCCTGCAGCCTAAATCCAGAAACCCCCTCTGACCACGACCCGGAGCTGGTAAGAGGATCCGACCCCAAAAGGCACCCCTGCCCCTGACGCCCCATGGTCTTGTGTGCCCAAACAGACAGTGCCTAACAAACCCCTAACTTCCCAACTTGCCACTCGAAGTGGTGGTCGCACCCAGAAGTCCTTCGTCTCCTTGCCTGCAGTGCTTTTGCAAACCGGAGGTTCCTTATTGAAAACAACAGGGCACCCGACCTCGAAACAGCACCCTGCACCCTGCCGCCCTAGTGCCGCTGAGGGTGCACCTTTGGTGCTACTTTGTTTCCCCATTTGCCCTGAGCTAAAGTCCAGAAGCTTTGCTCCCACAACCCAGTGACCTGCTTGCCAGCAGCCACCAACCGGAGGCCCTCTATTCCCCATTTGATAACATTGGGCCTCAACACTCTGCAACCGGCCGTTGCAGTGCCGCTGAGAGTGCATCATTGACCCTGGGGGACCTCTGAGTCTAACCCTAGAACCTTAACTCCTACAGTCGATAACTTACCTTTAAACCGATTACTTGTTTTTTCTCCATAGGATAACATTGACAATTTTCTTCCAAAAAGTTTTGAATTCTAAAAATATTCTTTAAAAATCGCACGAATAACCAAAACGTATTTACTTACCTGTTTGCAGGAAATGTCCCAGTGCTGAATCTAGGTATCCAGCACTGAGTAAGAAAAGTAAAAAGTAACTTACCTGTAATTTACTGAAAAAGCCTATTCATTTCAATGTACGGTATTTGCTAAGTATTGCAACCTACTGCACCCCCTATAAATCAAACAAAGTACAATTCCTATTGCATTTTCAAACTGTTCTACATTCAGCAACTTATTACTGTAAAGTATTTAATGCTTACCTGTGCCAGGCTTGCTTGGTTTTAAAAATAAAACAACAGTATATTTTTTTATACAAAAACAATTGGCCTAGAGTTCAGTTCTTGAGTGTGTGAATTCATTTGCTGACTGAGGGTGTACATCAAATGCTTAACACTGTCCTCTGATACTGCATAACTGCTTGACCACTCTACCACAAATAGAGAGTAAGGTTCTATCTAACTTTAACCTCTGCCTACCTCTGCGATCACCTGAACTCTTTATACACTATACCTCATTTTGGTCTGGTATATATAGAGCCAGTTTCCTACAGCGGGTGCTTCTGAGGGGGTTCCTCTTCATGTTCACAGGCGGGTAAAGGGGAGGGCTCAAATTGCGAGACCTGTTGCATTGCAAATGCTTGTTTTATCGGTTGCCTAACCCCGTCATTATTGTTAATTTGTTGTATTAAATTGTTACTTAAATTTATTTTATGGGTTAGATGTTCCCATATTAATTTTAAATTGTGTTTTTTCCCAGCAGCCACAAGTAAGGGGGCGGTCCTCACTTGTGGGCTGGCAGACTTAGTGCCAGTTGGGCTTTTCTTTTTTCTCTGCATGGAATGTTCTTCCTTTCACGCAAGTATCTGCATGAAAGGGGGGGTGCAATGGGTGTTGCTGTGGGCGTTCATCCGCAACATCCAATGCTTTTTGATATTGCCCCAGATTTACAAGGATGTGTGAATCTGAGGCAGCGCCAAAAACTAACACCTTGCAATAGCAGGCATTAGAATGGTGAAACAAGGAGAAATACTTTTATGTCTGCTTGTTTTTGCTTTTTCTATGTGTGTTGCATTTTCCAGCACAAGTAGAATGAGCAAAATGCCACGAATTATGGTTTATGTGCAGGAAGGGGTCTCTTTCTGCACATAAACAATCATTAAATAATGACGATTTGCCACTATTATGCAGCACACATAGAAGAAACAAATTGCAATTATTGATTAAGGGACACCTTCCTGCACATAAACAGTAATTCCCTGCAATGCAGGCACCTCTGGTGCAAGGGTGCCTGTGTTGGCGCTAGGCAGCTAATTTTGCGCCAGCGCTTAGAAAAACACAGGGGTACACTGTATTGTTTGTTGTAAATACTGCGCATGCCTGCATTTTGTAAATGTCGGAGTGCGGCGCTGCCAAATTTGGCGTACCTCCACACTCCAAAATATCCTTGTACACATGCCCCTTTGTGTTTTTAGATCCCGCTGAGCCCAGCTAATGCGCTGGCTCGGAGAGACATTTTGTATGTGCGCTTTTTTAAGTGCTGTTTGCTGGCCTAGCGCTTGCGTGCATGTGAGCGTGCACGCGCACAGCCGCCATGCGCTAGGCCAGCCAGCGTCATCGCGATCACTTTCGCTTTCACAGCGATCGTGATCGCAATGACGTTATAATCACTGCACTCGCGCTTTACTTTTAACATTAAAAGTAAAGCGCGGGTGCCGCGATTATACCAAAAGTAAAGAAATAGATGTTTTTTCTATTATGCAAAAGAAAGGTATGAAGCATACCAGATCAGTGGAGCCCTCTATAGGCCAGCACCTAAGCTGCTATCCCTTCTGTATTCATGTCCCTATGTAGTTGCTAGGGGTCAGTGTGCACACTGGATCGCACCCACTGATACAATGCAAGTCCAAACGGACCTAACAATTTCAAACCAAAAGCACAGGTGCACCACACATTAAGAAAATGGGAAAGATAATAATATAATTCATTCCCGACGTCAAAGTTATTCAAAAAAGTTCATTTTTTATTCAAAAGATTTATAATAGTTCTCATTTTAAAACAACGGATTGTAAATACAGTCTGTTCTTGACAACACAGCCGACGCGTTTCGTCCTTGAAGCGGACTTCTTCAGGGCTGTTTAGACACAAACATATAAATATACATAAGCATATATATAAAACAAAATATACATAATATAAAAACATATATATACAACCCACACCTTTGTTTGCTACAAACTACTTAGGTAACAATTTTTTGTAATTTTCCGTGAATTTTTTCTTTTTTCTACACATGTATCATCATATTGCCGGTTACATAACTTATTCCTAAACCCTAAATATTTTCATTACATGTGATTCATCTTGTCTGCTTACAACATATACAGCGCTGTATTGTTGTTTTTAACAATAATTTAATATCCAAGTTTTGACACAGATCAAGCGAAGAGAGATGATGTATACACTAAACAAAACAGAGGGGTGAGAGAAGAGAATCAAGTTCAGCAATCCCCAAGTAAAGGAAAGAGAACAGAGGCAGGAGAAGAAACAGCACTCGTTGTATAGGACAGTCCCAATCACCTATACAGGGTCTCAGTCGTTGTCGTACCCAGGCTATGGATTGTATGCAATTTCAAATCTGGGTGATGGGAGACTCGGATAATTAATTCCTTAAGGTTCATCTTAGGTTTTTAAAAAAGGAAGAAGAAACGTAAATATTTACTGGTACCCACCATGTAATAAGGTGCACGAGTTATTCAATTCTATTCTGCAAGGAAAGGAGCAATGCCAATCCAAAGGTACCCGTGGTGAAATTCCCCGGATTCTTATATGTGCCGAAACTGTCTACAAATAAGAGAAAACTATGATAGTCAGCATTCATAAAGGCTAAAAGCGGATGTTGCCCTATATTGTTTAAATAGCAGCCCTAAAGTTATATACTTACATATGAGCGTAATATTCTTATACGATCACCATAGAGTTTAAAAAAGGATGACCATGTCACATCATTCCAAGTTCTTTCAAGTATATTCTTGTTATGTGAAAAGAGAACAGTCTTCACAGTCTATAACAAGAAATAGATAGTTTGTAAAGCAATCCTATGATAGTATAACACAAAATAGTCTCATTGTACCGTAAAGTCACCACCTAAAAGTTCTATGTGTGAGCCAGCTCATAAAAAACTTGTGCCCAAGCAAGCACAGTCTTCCCTAGGACTTTGGGTATCAGGCCAATAGTTTACATATTAGACCCCCTAGAGGGTGACAAAGCAGGAGAAACACAGGTACCCTATCATATAAGTAAGCTCTCATGGCAATTAGGAACATCCAACGCCAATAATGTGGTGTGTTCCATGTCGCTAATAGATATATCCGCCCTTAGTTCTACTGCGCGCTTGGATTAAGGGATTATGTAGCTCCTGGTTCCTTTTGTATCACTAACAGAAAGGGAATATATAATCCAACCTACGAACTGGTGTAATATCCATATTTCTAAAAAACCAATCTATAATACAAAAACGAAAGAGTCAAGCAATGGGACAGCTTCCAAACCCTCTCCCGCTGTACCTATTCGCTTAGGTTAAGTTTGAATTCCAAAGTTACTTTCGCAGTTAAGCCTACCAGAATACGGCTGTGATGAACTCCCGACGGTCTCGATAATAACGGCTGGCGGGCAGCAGGAAGTGTGGAGAACAAATGAAAGGCCATTCATATGCCTTAAGTATACGCGGTAATTGGCTACTATAGGTAACACCTGAAATCAATCATGGTCAGCACCGTGAGTGTCCTCAAGTTTTATATGTGAGATGTCTTCCAATGGGGCGGCCATTTTTGAGCGTTGTATTAACGCGGCAATACTATTGTCAATACTATATCGGTTGACCTAGCTACAACATCAATGTATACAAAGTGAGCTAGAAGTAATTCATATTTCTATATTTAACTTTCTGTTTAAGAAAGAGATGAAAATAACGGACCAGTCACGATCCCCGCGAGGGATGGCATATATGGCAGCCATCTTGGAACAGGTTGAACTGAATCAGAACGGGCATTTTATTTTCCAAATTAAGCCGGTTTGAACTGCAAGTCAATACACGTCATATAGCGCCAATAATTATATGTAAAAGGCACATTTTTACTCTTGAGGGCAGTCTACGGTCATTAAAAAAGTGTGTAATGTTAGTTTGTTTACAAATTATATACTCATATGACGTGCTTGGGCACGAGTTTTTTATGAGCTGGCTCACACATAGAACTTTTAGGTGGTGACTTTACGGTACAATGAGACTATTTTGTGTTATACTATCATAGGATTGCTTTACAAACTATCTATTTCTTGTTATAGACTGTGAAGACTGTTCTCTTTTCACATAACAAGAATATACTTGAAAGAACTTGGAATGATGTGACATGGTCATCCTTTTTTAAACTCTATGGTGATCGTATAAGAATATTACGCTCATATGTAAGTATATAACTTTAGGGCTGCTATTTAAACAATATAGGGCAGCATCCGCTTTTAGCCTTTATGAATGCTGACTATCATAGTTTTCTCTTATTTGTAGACAGTTTCGGCACATATAAGAATCCGGGGAATTTCACCACGGGTACCTTTGGATTGGCATTGCTCCTTTCCTTGCAGAATAGAATTGAATAACTCGTGCACCTTATTACATGGTGGGTACCAGTAAATATTTACGTTTCTTCTTCCTTTTTTAAAAACCTAAGATGAACCTTAAGGAATTAATTATCCTAGTCTCCCATCACCCAGATTTGAAATTGCATACGATCCATAGCCTGGGTACGACAACGACTGAGACCCTATATAGGTGATTGGGACTGTCCTATACAACGAGTGCTGTTTCTTCTCCTGCCTCTGTTCTCTTTCCTTTACTTGGGGATTGCTGAACTTGATTCTCTTCTCTCACCCCTCTGTTTTGTTTAGTGTATACATCATCTCTCTTCGCTTGATCTGTGTCAAAACTTGGATATTAAATTATTGTTAAAAACAACAATACAGCGCTGTATATGTTGTAAGCAGACAAGATGAATCACATGTAATGAAAATATTTAGGGTTTAGGAATAAGTTATGTAACCGGCAATATGATGATACATGTGTAGAAAAAAGAAAAAATTCACGGAAAATTACAAAAAAGTGTTACCTAAGTAGTTTGTAGCACACAAAGGTGTGGGTTGTATATATATGTTTTTATATTATGTATATTTTGTTTTATATATATGCTTATGTATATTTATATGTTTGTGTCTAAACAGCCCTGAAGAAGTCCGCTTCAAGGACGAAACGCGTCGGCTGTGTTGTCAAGAACAGACTGTATTTACAATCCGTTGTTTTAAAATGAGAACTATTATAAATCTTTTGAATAAAAAATGAACTTTTTTGAATAACTTTGACGTCGGGAATGAATTATATTATTATCTTTCCCATTTTCTTAATGTGTGGTGCACCTGTGCTTTTGGTTTGAAATTGTTAGGTCCGTTTGGACTTGCATTGTATCAGTGGGTGCGATCCAGTGTGCACACTGACCCCTAGCAACTACATAGGGACATGAATACAGAAGGGATAGCAGCTTAGGTGCTGGCCTATAGAGGGCTCCACTGATCTGGTATGCTTCATACCTTTCTTTTGCATATATGTTATACCCCTCAAATTAGCACTAAATTGCCCTTCAAGTCACTGTACAATACTAATTTTGAATATAAATTTTCTCAGAAAGGTCTCCTTGACCCCTGAATTCCTAATATCTAATGATGCCAGGATTCAAGGATAGAAGACAAGAACTAGCCCAAGACCTATTTGCTACAAGCTCTAAACCTGGAGGTGGGGGTAGCGCTGCCCCCAAACCAGAGGGCCTTAAGGCTAAATTTCAAAGGTTGGAAAAATTAAAAAAGCTTGAGATGTCCAGATGGTGGGACGGAACCACCCTGGAAAAGTATATCGAAAATGAAAAAATACCAAGGGGTCTTAGAATTCTGATCTTTCCGACCTTTGAAGATCTGGACAAAGATTCACTTGAGGACTGGGAGGGAAATTTACGCAATGCATCATTTAATATGATGCGTATACTCATAAAGAATGCTGAAAAGAAAGGAATTAAATTGCAGCAAGAAATAGAGGAAATAGAGAAAGAGATTTTAACATCAGAACTCAAGGATGTGGTCAAGAAAAATTATGCCATCCTGGATGAAGTCTTAGAGAGCCACCAGTTGTACCTAAGGGATAAAAAGATCAAAAAAATTAAAAGGGACGATAAAGACTACAGAGACGGGAGAGTTTACACGTTCTCGCATAAATATGATAATGTAAAGATCCCAGGGGAGGGAAAAAGACCACGGGAGGACACTTTGGACTTAACTCCGGCCAGTAGTGTCACTTCTATATCATCAGTAACCAGCTCAGTTATCTCGGAAGAACCCATAGGTACAAATGGGACGGAAAATAGATCGAATTTTTTATTAGAAATGGAGAGACTAAGGCTGGGGGCAAAATCAGCATTAAAAGACCACAAACCAGAAGGGGGGGGAGGAGATGGCAGGAGTACAAACAGGACCAGCAAAAAGACAAGGCAGGAACCAGTGGGCAGGTTGACTCGTTCCAAGAAAACAGGGAATTAGATGAGATTGGTGCCTCTGGGTCTAAGGAACTGATGATAGTTAATCTTTCTAAAAAGGCTTTGTCAGCTGATGACATCTCTGTACTAAGCAAGGGCCTAGGTTTCTGCCCTAATCAAACGGGTAATGATGTTGATGTTTTTGTGGATCTTTCTAAATTTGTACGATTATTAAAATTGAAGGACCATTTCTCCCGTAACCCATTTATATGTACAAAACCATCTGAGGAGTATGTTCCACCCTCACATACTGTAAATGAAATAAACGTTTTGCAAACAATGATGTCTGTTGAGTATGAAACCCCTATTGAACTGGAGTTGATTAGAAATGAGTTGGATATTTCAGAGGATGTGTCATTGGATAGTGGTCTAAGAATTAAATCTAAATACACCCCACATG
Organism: Triturus cristatus; assembly: GCF_964204655.1. Taxonomy (NCBI): domain Eukaryota; kingdom Metazoa; phylum Chordata; class Amphibia; order Caudata; family Salamandridae; genus Triturus; species Triturus cristatus. Next base: position 1,302,955,594 of record NC_140591.1, on the reverse strand, counting down.
GTACACACCCCAATATAGACCTGTTCAGAGATAAAGTCACCCAGGGCCTCTGTAAAATTTGGGAACATCCCCCGTAACAAGAGAAAGCATAATTTAACTGCAGGTGAAAATGACGCATTGAGGGGACTAAAAACTGACACGTCCATAGTTATCCGTGAGGCGGACAAGGGGGGAATGTTGTGATCATGGAAAAAACAAGCTATATGGGTGAGATTGCACGGCAGTTATCGGACACCACATGCTATACAAAACTATCAGGTAATCCAATCAAGACTCTAGGTATACATATCAACATGAGACTCATGGAATGGAGAGACAATGGCCTATTGAGTGAAGATGAGTGTAAATATCTCATGGTACAAAAACCTACCTCCCCTTGCATATACATATTGCCCAAAGTACACAAGGGAGGTCCATTTCCACCTGGACGTCCCATCATTTCGGGGGTGAATTCACCCACCGAAAGACTCTCCGAATATGTGGACCATTATATCCAACCATTGGTCCAAAATCTCCCTGCGTACATTAAGGACACGAAGGACATATTGGGCAAATTTGAGGGCCTAGTCTGGTCCGAAAGCCTTATGTTCGTCACACTTGATGTGACCAGCCTTTATACGTGCATTAAAAAAGAATTTGGTATCCAGGCACTACAATATTTTCTAGGTCAAAGAACAGCGGACCATTACTTGCATAATGAGGTTCTCCTGGAGATGACGGAGATCATCCTATCAAAAAACTTTTTTTTGCATGACTCTGAGTGGTTCCATCAGATCCAGGGAACGGCCATGGGCTCTAGATTTGCCCCCGCTTATGCCGGGCTCTTTATGGGCTGGTTTGAGCGGGGGCATGCCTGGGGACGCCATGCTGCGAAGTGGATGGAACATGTCATTTTCTGGGGCAGGTACATCGATGACATCATCATGTTATGGGATGGGCCTGCCCCGGATCTTCTGGAATATTATGCCTACCTAAATGACAACCCATTCAACGTGAAATTCACAATTGAGTACAACAGGGAAACCATTGATTTCCTTGATGTTACTTTTTATGTCCATGACAATCAAATTCAGAGTCGCACTCACAGGAAAAAGACTGCATGCAATAGTACATTACACTTCCTAAGCGCACATCCGAATCATGTTGTAAACAACATCCCTTATGGGGAAATGATCCGGATGCGGCGCAATTGTAGTTTGGAAAGCACCTTTCTTCAAAACATCAGTGAAACAGAAAAACGCTTCCTCAGCAGAGGCTATCCAAAGGCAATACTGGATAAGGCACACAGAAGGGTGATGAAGGTACCTAGGGTCGATACCCTGAAATCAAAGCCAACAAAAAAAGAGGATAAACCCCGAATCTCCTTCAATACACAATTTAACAACAATAGTAGTAGAACATATAATGTTTTACGCAAAAATTGGCACTTATTGAAGGATATCCCGAGTTTACAAGGGATAATCCCTGAAAAACCAAGAGTGACCTATAGAAGAGGACAAACCCTACGTAACAAGCTATGTCCAAGCTATGTTATGACCCCCAAACCTCAGACTTGGTTACCCTCCATGACAAAGGGCTTCTACATTTGCAATGAGTGCAATGTATGTAGGTTAGGCAAAAACAAGACTAAGACATTTTGTCATAACACCAATCGAACATATGAGATTAATCATATGATTAACTGCAAATCGACATTTGTGACCTACATTCTGGGCTGCCCATGTAATAAGATCTACGTGGGCAGCACCAAGAGGCCGCTTAAAACAAGAATACAGGAACACTTACGGGCACTTCGGAAGGGTGACCTTAGATACCCCCTGACATACCATATGCAGGAAAACCATGGGAACATGGAGGATTTCTGGTTCATAGGAATAGACCACATCCCGATTCACCCAAGAGGAGGAGACAGGGAACTGGCCCTTAGAAAAAATGAAGCTGCATGGATATGTAGACTCAAATGTGTAGAATTGGGGCATAATAGCGATGATGAGATGCATTATGTTCTTTAGTCATTGTGTTAGTCTCATCTAGGATAATGTATTCCCCGTACTTATTGTTTATGTATACTTACTAACTAAGGCTCGTGATGAACAGGAATAATGTGGACAGTATAAATTCATGTATCACTGGCAAATGTTTCACTAAAAGGTTATGTTGAAAATGATTAAGGTGAATTGTACATATTCATTTATCACCGGTATATATTTCTTGCTGAATTCCTCTTTGAAAATGATCAAATGTGGTCTGTATACACTTGCTAACATTGGATACACTGGGTAACAAAATCGGAACCTCTGCCCACCCTTTCCCTTCTCTTTTTATAGGTTCTCCTTCTGTTGCATTCCTTTCTCTGTTTTACCAGTCTCTCTTTGGGAACTTTATTGTAATTAATTCCCTGGCTTGGATTTGTATGCATTATCTGGTCACATGCTTCACCATACCATGGACAGATATGCTAATATGGCACCCTTAACCCCTTCGGCGCTCATGACGGAACGGTTCCGTCATGAGCGTCGGTTGAGCTGTGCTCATGACGGAACCGTTCCGTCATGACCACGCCCGCGCAAGAAATGGTCAGCGCTCAGCGGGAATCGGCGCCGCATGGAAGGGGTTAAATACCCAATAAGTAATAATATTGGTCGTCAGGACACCCTCTGTGCCATTATTTTCCTTTTTATTAGCATAAATATGGCATAGTCTTTTGCAAGAGCCAAAGTGCCCGCCACTTATATTCATTGGCGTCATATGAGTATATAATTTGTAAACAAACTAACATTACACACTTTTTTAATGACCGTAGACTGCCCTCAAGAGTAAAAATGTGCCTTTTACATATAATTATTGGCGCTATATGACGTGTATTGACTTGCAGTTCAAACCGGCTTAATTTGGAAAATAAAATGCCCGTTCTGATTCAGTTCAACCTGTTCCAAGATGGCTGCCATATATGCCATCCCTCGCGGGGATCGTGACTGGTCCGTTATTTTCATCTCTTTCTTAAACAGAAAGTTAAATATAGAAATATGAATTACTTCTAGCTCACTTTGTATACATTGATGTTGTAGCTAGGTCAACCGATATAGTATTGACAATAGTATTGCCGCGTTAATACAACGCTCAAAAATGGCCGCCCCATTGGAAGACATCTCACATATAAAACTTGAGGACACTCACGGTGCTGACCATGATTGATTTCAGGTGTTACCTATAGTAGCCAATTACCGCGTATACTTAAGGCATAGGAATGGCCTTTCATTTGTTCTCCACACTTCCTGCTGCCCGCCAGCCGTTATTATCGAGACCGTCGGGAGTTCATCACAGCCGTATTCTGGTAGGCTTAACTACGAAAGTAACTTTGGAATTAAAACTTAACCTAAGCGAATAGGTACAGCGGGAGAGGGTTTGGAAGCTGTCCCATTGCTTGACTCTTTCGTTTTTGTATTATAGATTGGTTTTTTAGAAATATGGATATTACACCAGTTCGTAGGTTGGATTATATATTCCCTTTCTGTTAGTGATACAAAAGGAACCAGGAGCTACATAATCCCTTAATCCAAGCGCGCAGTAGAACTAAGGGCGGATATATCTATTAGCGACATGGAACACACCACATTATTGGCGTTGGATGTTCCTAATTGCCATGAGAGCTTGCTTATATGATAGGGTACCTGTGTTTCTCCTGCTTTGTCACCCTCTAGGGGGTCTAATATGTAAACTATTGGCCTGATACCCAAAGTCCTAGGGGAGACTGTGCTTGCTTGGGCATGAGTTTTTTATGAGCTGGCTCACACATAGAACTTTTAGGTGGTGACTTTACGGTACAATGAGACTATTTTGAGTTATACTATCATAGGATTGCTTTACAAACTATCTATTTCTTGTTATAGACTGTGAAGACTGTTCTCTTTTCACATAACAAGAATATACTTGAAAGAACTTGGAATGATGTGACATGGTCATCCTTTTTTAAACTCTATGGTGATCGTATAAGAATATTACGCGCATATGTAAGTATATAACTTTAGGGCTGCTATTTAAACAATATAGGGCAGCATCCGCTTTTAGCCTTTATGAATGCTGACTATCATAGTTTTCTCTTATTTGTAGACAGTTTCGGCACATATAAGAATCTGGGGAATTTCACCACGGGTACCTTTGGATTGGCATTGCTCCTTTCCTTGCAGAATAGAATTGAATAACTCGTGCACCTTATTACATGGTGGGTACCAGTAAATATTTACGTTTCTTCTTCCTTTTTTAAAAACCTAAGATGAACCTTAAGGAATTAATTATCCTAGTCTCCCATCACCCAGATTTGAAATTGCATACGATCCATAGCCTGGGTACGACAACGACTGAGACCCTATATAGGTGATTGGGACTGTCCTATACAACGAGTGCTGTTTCTTCTCCTGCCTCTGTTCTCTTTCCTTTACTTGGGGATTGCTGAACTTGATTCTCTTCTCTCACCCCTCTGTTTTGTTTAGTGTATACATCATCTCTCTTCGCTTGATCTGTGTCAAAACTTGGATATTAAATTATTGTTAAAAACAACAATACAGCGCTGTATATGTTGTAAGCAGACAAGATGAATCACATGTAATGAAAATATTTAGGGTTTAGGAATAAGTTATGTAACCGGCAATATGATGATACATGTGTAGAAAGAAGAAAAAATTCACGGAAAATACAAAAAATTGTTACCTAAGTAGTTTGTAGCACACAAAGGTGTGGGTTGTATATATATGTTTTTATATTATGTATATTTTGTTTTATATATATGCTTATGTATATTTATATATTTGTGTCTAAACAGCCCTGAAGAAGTCCGCTTCAAGGACGAAACGCGTCGGCTGTGTTGTCAAGAACAGACTGTATTTACAATCCGTTGTTTTAAAATGAGAACTATTATAAATCTTTTGAATAAAAAATGAACTTTTTTGAATAACTTTGACGTCGGGAATGAATTATATTATTATCTTTCCCATTTTCTTAATGTGTGGTGCACATGTTTTTTCTATTACTTTACTTTTGGTATAATCGCGGCACCCGCACTTTACTTTTAATGTTAAAAGTAAAGCGCGGGTGCCGCGGCTGCCTGGCGAGCGCTTGTTACAATGGTCATCTGTAATAGGAGAAGCAGCGTAAATTCAACCCAGCTCAAATTGCCTGACTTAAAGAGTGCGCTAATCTCTCACATTTGGACGCCCTCTGTAGGGGGGAGCCTTTGCTGTTTCTGTGAACACAATTATCAAACTGCAACAAAAGACTGTCTCTTTTAGTTCCGACTCAAGGCCAAGGATCAGAGCTCAGAAGACGGGCCTGGTTCCTTAAATAGCCCAAAGCGGATACAGTCTACTTTAAATATCTGTTACACAAAGTTCTGCACTTAATTTTGCACTTTCATATTTCAACAATTCAGCATCTATTTGATACAGTATGAAAACTCAATAATTTTCAAAAGTATTAAAGACTGAAAATAAATGAAAGTACATCCACAAAACGATCAGATATTGAGAAAAGGTAAAATAATGTGAACAATGTTATATCCAAGCATTTTCCGACATAAATTCCTAAACTAGGACAGTAGCCACAAGTATCACTTGTAAAGAAGTCTTAAATATTAAAAAGAACGGGAAGTTTTGCATTAAAGGAAAAGGATAGTCGCTTTTTTTTCCGTGTTTACACGTTAGCTAAATGTTCACTGTCAGACTCAGCTAAAAGATTTTTTTTCTAAAACATCTATGCCATCATCTGGGTCAATGTTACCAGTTTTATCGATTTTCTTGGCGCACATATTTAAGATGACAGTTTCTCAGAAAAATAACACCTAATGAGAGATCGCCATAGAGTGAGACAACTGTTGCGTATCTGTTGTCCAGTGGTAAATTGGCACGAGGAGGCAGAAGGGAGCTGTGGGCTGGGAGATAGCAACAGAAATATAAATTTGTTTTGCAGTGAAAATTAAAGTGCAGTGAATCTTCTGTGCTTTATCTGCATATGCTGTGCAGCGCATAAACCATTAAAAAACAATTTGAGTGAATATACACTAACGAAAAAAAATCAATTTAGCTGCTAAATTGTAATATGCTAGTGCACTGTTTAAACATACCTGTTTACAGCCCTTGATTTGGACCTTATTCAATTACAGTTTGCAATTCAGCGCCAGGTACACCCTGATGGGAGGGTCTCTTTGTGCTGTAACATATACGATTCTATACAAAGCTTTAACCAAAACACCACCAGAGCCCTAAACAATAGTGTTTTCAACTGTTTACAACAGCTACGGAGGGTAGTAAGATTTCTCAGTTCAAGACGAGAAAGTTAGTTCTTAACTATGCTTATTAGAAAAGAAAAGATGCTTACCACCTAGCTGTTTGTCTCAGGAAACGTCTTAGAAAAGTGAAGCAGAATGTAAGTTACCCTAGATCTATACTTGTGATAGTTAATAGCAAAAAGAGAGGGTTCAACAAAAAAACCTCTAAAAGATTCCCTCTTCCTTACTAGGAACCAACACATATTGTCCTCCAAGTCTCCCTGAGATGCAACAAGACATCTTCAAGCTCACCACCACTCCAGGCTGCAGATGTCTGGATATGATGTAGCAGATGCAAAGCGTTTTCAGAAGCTCTTGGAAAAAGGAATTAGAAAGTATAGGCATGGGTACACAAATCCACTAAAGACCAATATCGTCTTGGCCAAACACAAGAAGATCAGGGCATGTTTAAAGATGAAGAGGTGATAAAATCAGGCATTTGGATACTGCAGAAATCTGGGCCATCAGAGATAACTTGGGGTCAATTAGGACATTAAGCCCCCCAAACTGCTTGGGGGCCATTGTTCGCAACACTCTCCAACTGACTGTTACACCTGGTACTTTAACCTCCCACTCTGCGCACAACCATTTACACTTACGCACACTGCTGGCACCAGAGCTATAGCTGTGTGGTTTGACCTTATTGGTTTCCCTTTCCCCTATATTGTTTCCTTTTCAGTTGAGTAACATTACTTAAAGTGTTCATTGATGTTGACTCCATCATTACTTAATCCTACAATGCTGCTGTTGCAGGCAGGACAAGCCCTCTCCTAACGCTTTAAAAAAAAAAGATTTACAGCACGGGCGCCAAACACATTTGCTATGCAATAGGTCTCGCATTTGTGAGAGTTTAAGCTACTGGCATTGTAAATGATAATGCCTTTTATTTATCAGTTTTAAAAACAACACATAAATAAAAGGCATTGTCATCTACAATGCTAATAGCTCAAACTCTCGTAAACGCGAGACCTATTGCATTGCAAATGCTTGTTGTAATTGTAATAGTGCAGTATGATACAAGGGCAGAGAGGAGCCCCAGGAGAATGATTATGGTTAGCCAACATGCAGCCCACCTGCAGTGGCGTAACACAGGCCCCCGCAGCCTCTGCCGTGCGGGGGTTTGGGGGGGGGTACCCTTAGCACATTACACTGCCCGTAGAGCTCATGATTGAGTCCGCAGCGGGCCCCTCCACATGCCCTGCAGGAGGGCACCCTCAAATTTTGTTACGCCAGTGCCCACCCGCTCCAAATACAATATATCTTTGTGCTGAGAAGGAACTTGATTTGATCCACAGAAACTGCATCTGCGCTCTTATGTATCCTTGTGAACGAACTGATGTTTTGATTTTGGAAGTCCAGGAGATGGGCCTTTAACTTGCCGCAGAGGTTGCTTTAGAAGGGTGTTTTGGCAGACGAGGTGGTGATTTGCCAGAGTTTGGGCCAGGCGTGCTCATCTGTCCTCTTTTCAGTCTATAATTTATCATCTGGTACTTAAATCTTAATGACCCAGCGATGCTCGTATTTCTGATTGTGCTCGGAAAATGCACTTTAACTTGAATGTTGTTTGATTCTCCAAAATACTACTACATGAGGGCTTAGAACACATTTCTAGATATGAAGTCTGCGAAAATACAATGAACAATGATGAAACGAGATATATATACAACAGTCAAGATATATGCACAACAATCAAGATATTACTGAGAAATTTCGTGGGGTAGGACTCTAAGGGGCAGATTTATGAGCCCCTTGCGCCACTTTTGCGTCACTTTTCCCATGTTAAAAGTGACGCAAAAGTGGCGCAAGGAGCTCATAAATCTGCACCTAAATATATAAATGCCAAGTTACTTTTAAGGATGAAGATTTGTTTCAGTAAAAAAATATAATCTGTATTAGGTGAGGTACAGCAGTCAGTGGCCCCCAGGACATGCTCTTGTTTAGTTCAGTTTGCTTTAGAGTTTCAGTTGAGATCTAGGCTTACAACTGGTTTTACGCTTATTTCAAATTTTGATGATGTCTGTTTCTTTCGAATGCTTAAATATAATACATTCAGAACTAATGACCTTCATTACAGTTATTACTGGCTGCTGCTTTAAAATATCAAGTAATTTTAGCGCAAATGTTTATGCAGCTAAATAATGGAGTGTTTTCAGTACTTGATTTACTCATTCCTTTTGGGTCATGTTTTTTTTTTTACATATTTAAACATTTTCTGAGCAGTTTTCCAACAACTCAGGGAATGAACTCGGAACAGGTCTACTAGAGTTCTGAAACATTTCCATTCTGATAATGTCTTGTTAGTAGTGTAAATGTTTTTCTTTTAAATATACAGGTCGAATCAATAGATTTTTGAGGGGCTTTTGAATTATTACAGGATTTACATTTAAATGCCTTTTGATTGGACTTTATTCACCGTTTTGTCATGTTGTATTTCTGTAAAAAAGTCTCTCTTTTCGATGCATTCCCCTGTTTTTGGTTTTTCTCTAGACATCTGGCATTTTAAACTCTTTGGTGGCTGCAACTAATAAACAAGTACAGCCACTTGCACTGCCTTTAAAGAAAGGCATGTTTATTTCCACACCTGCGTAACAGTAACTCTAGTAAGGCCGCTGTTACTGTAAGGGGCCCTGCGGAGTTGCTCAAAGCACCGAGGTGGAAAGCAACAATGAAGGATATATTTTTATCCTTTCTCAAGCATACCCTATGATATTAAAGTGTATGTTTTAATTGCAGCCTCTGCTCCAGGAATTGTCAATCTTCATCAGTGATTTAAATGTAATGTCACATTTAATATGTAAGTTGAGATTTGAAAATTATATCAAACCAAATTTGTTGCACATGGGTAACTTGAGCATAATAGTAGAGGAGAAGTTAAAGTTTCACTCATTCCATTGAACACCTTGATAAGACCACACACGCTAAGCGCCACTTCAAATGATGGGCTACATATTGCCCAAGATGGAAGGGGAAAGTCCACTGGGGCTTGTGGATGGGGTTTCTCTCCAAACAATATAATCTGAAACTTGCTTCCTCATCATAAAAGAAGGCTAGGTGCCTAATAGTATCTATGCCCGCCTTGGGGTTTTGACAACACCTTGGCTGACAGGAAATGTTATTGCAGTTTTTGAAACTGAACTAAATGGCTAGAAGTTGAGCTGGAAGGCATGAGATATCTCTGCACCAGCTGAGAAAAGGATTTAGGATTTTGGAGCATAGAAAAGTGCTGCAGTGGATTACTGCATCTGCTCCAAACATCTCTATTTGACCCCAAAGTCAAAGGTTTGGAATGTGGCAAGTGTACTCAGATTTTCATCTTCTGAGGTAGGTAACTTGAGTCCATTTCACTGAGTTATAGTGCCTATCTGTTATCTTTCAATAGCACCAAGAGACCTTCTTGTAGGTGAATGTGTGCTCTACAGACAAAGGTGTTAAGTAATGGTATGGAATCATTTTAAATGCCCTAAGTATGTATTCAGAAAAGGAGCTTCATCTCTTTCCAAAACAACGTGAGTGGAAATCCTCAACATTCTATTAGCATTAACTAGTTGTCACTGCCAGCGACTGAATTGCTTACCATTTAAATCTCCTTGCTAGATCCACTCGAAGTTGCCAGGAACTAAAGAAGAAATAAGACTTCCCTGTATACTACACTGCATAATTCATTGATGTCTACCTATGACCATGGGAAGTAGCTGTCTCCTGCTCTGTGAACATCTGTATTTTGTTCTTGAAATAGTGGCACTAGTCTGCTGCTGACCCACAAGGCTATCAGTGGTCAAAGTATTACAGAGAAGCCTTATTGCTCTGCGAAAATCCTCCCCTGCTTTGGCTAATGCAGAAGACCCCAAGACCATAGAAGCTGTTGCATGTCTGGTTAATTTCCAGGGAACAATTTGGCACTGCACATTTGTTATGGAACTGGAAAGCAGATTTGTATACTAAGGAAGTGTGCTGTAGTCTGATAAGCCAGTCCTGAAGAGGGGAGCACCTTTCCAAAGGAACAAAATTCAGCAACTGATTAATAAACGTTTTGAGCTTTACTTAAAGTATGATAAACAGGTGAAATTTGGTGGTTTTAGGGTACACATTGCAGTTCAATAGAACCCCTTAGCTCTTCTTACGAGAGAAGTTCTCCAGTCATTTCGCATAAATTGAATGATTGCTTTGCCTACTTGCACTAAGGGTCATGTTCTAGAAAATATATGAACAGATGACACTCATCTCTTTTTAACAGACATTAGGTTTGTGTTTGGATTCAGCGTCTATGCTGGGAGGATATTGTTTTAAGTTACCTCTGTGGACCTCTCTGAGAACTCAGTTGTTAGGAGGATTATATCGCCATGTTAAGATGAGCCTTTTGTCCTTCTACATTCCCTTTGAATTATGAATGGTTTTATTTGACATGGATGGCGGATGTATCCAGGTTGCTCCTTTTCTGTTCACTCACCTAATCCTGAAAAAGATCCGCTATTGAGGCACTCAGTGGCCCTTTCCTTTGTGTCGGGTTGAAACGTCGATGTTCTGTAATTAAGCCTGGATGGAATAGAGGATTTCACATGGTGGCAGCTGTTATTTTACAACTGAGCCAGCTTTTGGAAGAAATAGAGTTTAAATTTGTACTCATATGTTGGACAGGCTTCCATCTGAAGAAAAATGGTATATGTAATGGTCCAGACCTCCCCCCCTTCTTCCTCTTTTCTCTCAATTTGAACAATAACCTCCTCTGAGCATCCATTGTATCACAAAAATCTTTTCTGGAGCTAAGAGTTAATAATGTGATTTAAATTTGTAAGATAATTCTGTTTGCTAAAAATTCAACTAAAAACATCACTATGGAACTCAGAAAGGCTGGGCATGCTGAAAAACAGACCAGGGTTTGATAAGTGGGACCTTATCGGCATCTCTAAAGTGGTAGACCTCTGGTCAAATGGAAGGTTAATTCCATTCACTCAATTCATCAGTCAATGCATCACTTCGGCAAGGTGCTGTTCCGGATTGCCTAAAATCGGGTCAAGTTACCCCAATTCTAAAGAAACCATCTGCTGATCCCATGGACCTTCATAACTTTCGCACAATAACTAACATTCCCACCTTGGCAAAGCTCCTGGAGAAATGTATGCTCGCCCAACTCTGTAACCACATCGATCATTTCCATCTCCTGGACCAATGCCAATCTGGTTTCCGCCCAGGCCATAGTACAGAATCTACGTTAACTCACATTGTCGATGATGCGCTAAGAATGTTGGATCAAAATGAATCTTGCCTACTGATCCTTCTCGACCTTTCGTCAGCATCGAATACTGTCAAACACGACAACCTAATTGACCTCCTGGAATACAGGATGGGTTGTCTAGGCCTGTACTAAACTAGTTCTCCTCATTCCTTCATAACAGATCCCAAAGCTTCAAGGTGAACCAATTCCTGTCTCATCCTGCGCGGGTCACTCTGGGGGTTCCTCAGGGTTCAACGCTTCCTCCCACGCTCTTCAACCTGTTCATGGAGCCTCCAACAGAAATTCTGAAATCCTCCAGCATTCACTATCACATGTATGCGGATGATACCCCGAGGACATCCAGTCCCTCAACTCAGTCCTACTGGAACCTCAAAGTTGGCTGACACGTAACCACTTGAAGATAAATGCTCTTAAAACTGAATTCCTCTTAATCGCACCACACAAGCAATCTCCAGTCATGGAACCATGGTTGAATGAGCTTACTGCTCTTAACTGTAGACCTCACCTTGTTGATTCGGCAACCTCTTTGGGTATTATGTTAGACAAAAGTTTGAACATGCAGAAGCACATCAGTTCCCTCACCAAAGGAACGAACTTCCACCTCAGCATCCTAAGGGTTGCTGCAGCTAGGCTCATAACTGGTGCTAAAAAATACAACCATATTTCTCCGGACCTGCTGGCCCTGAACTGGCTTCCAAATGAAGGTTGCATACAGTTAAACGTTGTATGCAGGGCACACAAACCCATCCACTTCAATACCATGCTGTACCTCGCTCAGAAACTGGAGCTCTCATTTGGTTCAAGAGCCTCCAGAAGAACCAGCACCCTATTACTCAAACCACAAAAATTCAAGAAAAGAAAAACCTACAATCGAGCCTTCTCAGGTGTGGCTCTGAGGATTTGGACCTCCCTTCCCCACGAAGTCAGGGTGAACGCTTCTACTGTGCTCTTCAAAAAGAAAGTTAAAGGGCTCCTGATGAAGAAATTTCTGCCTCAGACTGGTTATTCCATTTGATATTGAGGTCACAGTCGCTGATTTGTGGCCCAGCTACCAGGGTCACGAGAATATTGGGCTTTATAAGACTGTGAATTTTTTGCTTTGTTGGTTTTGGTTGCTTGCACCCTCCTTGATGTATAAACTGTAAAGCGCTCTGATACCCTCGGTGGTCATGTTCGCGCTATAGAAAACTTTCTAAATAAAAATATAATAAAATAAATAAAAAATACGAGAACACTTTGGACATTGTATAAACCTCCACTGAAGATAACAGTAATTGACTTTTACAGTGCTTTCATCATAGGCAATTTTTCCTTTCTAACTTTTCATCCATACTTCTGAATTACTCAATTTTTGTCCCAACTTTCTTATTATGGTTGTGTCCTTTCAAAAAACTTTGGGGCTCATTAAGATGGCGGCTGGAGGCACAACCGCAGTGCTGGCAGTGGCGGAAAATGACCTTTTCCACACTCCAGCATTGGTCCTCACGCCCGCCATTTTACAATTGGCAAACATAGCCCATTTTCCGTCTGCCGCGGAGCGATGTGAACCGCCAGCAATATGCGCCCGCCACCGCGGCGGAGGAAGCCAATAGAGACCCACCGCCGTGCGGAAACAGCCCATTACACCGCAGCGGAGAATCCACCCACCCAGAGACGGCAGAAGCACGACAGCGGAGCGCGAAAGCAGACTCCCGGTCCCCTCCACCCGATCCTGACCGCAATGGATCCAGCTCTTCAAGCCATTCCGGTGCTGTAGTGCATCCACTATGTTTTAGAAGACAGTGGTTCGGAAATGGCCAACAAGGTCCAAGGTAGGTAGTCTCCGTTAAGGTGACAAGGTACCAAAGTTGTACCTCATCCACTGACAGCAAAGAATGCACTGTCGAGGACAACACCGCAGATACGCAAATACACAACTCCGCACACAACCACAACACACAACTCCTGTGCTGACATACGTTTCCTGTCCACATCAGACACTCTGGTGGGGACGGGAACATATCCCCCAGTGTACCCACACATGTCCTACCCGTCAGAAAATCACCCCTCCGCATCCGGGTCACCCATTAACCGTGAAATCACTGCAATGTCCCGGTTACGTCACCGCAGCAGTGAAGACGTGGGAAAACCTGCGCACAATGTAGTAGGCAGGGTCGGCTAGTTAGTAATAATCAAAGGGAATGGATCACTTGTAGCTGGCACCAGGGTTCAGATAGTTGTTTCCGATATTTGGTAAAAAACCCTCATTCACGTAAGGTAGTTCGTGGGCGGTATATCTTGATTCTCCGCCTTGATATTTAGATACGTGACAGCATCATCATAGGGTTTTTCCCATGCTTCCTCCAACCCGGAGGGAACCACTGGACGTTCCAGTAGTGATCAGGGAAAAAAAGGGAAAAGCAAAAAAGGGAGAAGTGCTCAAGTGTTGTGATTGGTTAAAAAATTCCTCAAGCTACCTATATTCAATTTTATTCCATTAGGTGCAGGGAAAAAAAATTAAAAACAGCTAGTTGCAGAATGGACATGTAATGAATCCGCTGCAGTTTTAGTCTGAGTGGTCGGTCGACATGTTTCAGCCCCTAATGTGCCCAGAAGGGTCGGGGGGCTTTCTTCTACTTTCACTACTGGAACGTCCAGTGGTTCCCTCCGGGTTGGAGGAAGCATGGGAAAAACCCTATGATGATGCTGTCACGTATCTAAATATCAAGGCGGAGAATCAAGATATACCGCCCACGAACTGCCTTACGTGAATGAGGGTTTTTTACCAAATATCGGAAACAACTATCCGAACCCTGGTGCCAGCTACAAGTGATCCATTCCCTTTGATTATTACTAATTAGCTGGAAGCCGAATGGATCACAGCTTCTTCTATTTCCCTCCTCGTGATTGATATGTAGGCAGGGCCGGCACCAGGCATGGGCAGTCTGTAAAGATTTACAGGGCTCCACCTCCACCTTTCACACACCATGCTTCCCACAACCATTTGGGAACATGCTGTGTGCTCCCCTGCACAATTCATCTGCCAGATGCAGCCAGACCTTGCACCTCACACACCAAATGACAAGGGAGCATGTCTTGGAAGGTGGGGGTGAAGAGGAACACCCTGCACAGAAGATCAGGGGCTGGACAACCCTCCTCCTCACACCAACCTTCCACTCATGTGAAGCAAACTGAGTATGATTACAAAATGAAGACTCACACTGCATATGAACATCCACTGAACTGTTCTCACTGCCTGTCAAGTCACTCACAAACGCACAACACTGACGCCAAGCCACATACTCATACCATAGGTCAGCAGCAATGGAGGACAATGAATAAGCCAGCCAAAAGTAAAGTGGCCAGTGCTGGAAAACCATGGAGCAAGCCACATAGCATCTGTACATCACATGCAAGAGAGTGAACATATCACACCACCCTAAGCCATCAAATCAGACATTGGTGGCACAGTGAGTGAAATTAAACCAAAATGACCTCTGTGCAACAACTCAAGGATACATCAAGGCAAGCCATGCATAGGCACAGAAATGATAGGAAGTATCTGAAGTCAAACATTGACCAGTCACACGTCTGTCTCAACTTACTTGACATGTGTATGTCATCAGTACAAAACACATGGCCCATTGTCACACTCCTTGACTGTCAAACACAAGTGGGAAATTCACACATACCCAACCTCTATCCACCTCACACCTGCAGCACTCAAAACCTATGAGAAACACACATAATGGTCAAAATGGTGTCCTGTGAGTTCAATGACAACCAATCACACACCCTGTGGTTCATCCACAAACATCACACTCACACTCAGGGATGCCTGAACCAATGCAGACACAGATACAATAGCCAAACACAAAGCTCACAAACAACATATACAGAAGTCCAACACGCCCAGACATGGGCAGCCAAATAGTGGAAAGGCAATATGACCCTAGACAGAACAGGAGTACACAACATTGTCACTCAGGACCAATGCACAGACACCATACCTCAACACAAACAAGAAGTGTATCCTCAAAAATCAATCATGAACACAAAATGGGATCAATGGGACAATCAGGTAACACAGACAGAGACACCACAACACTCATAAAGTGAACAAGATGCCATGGTGTATCACAAGCATGCACATGCACAATCATGATGAGTGAAAGGTCTAAAATAGGAGGACAAACCACCAATGTGCACTCAACACAAGCCCAGTAACAAGAATCCACCTTGCTGCATGTGACAGACACACAAGTAATGCACACTACACCTGCAACACACATCTGAATGTATCACACAGCAACAACTACTCACACACAACGTCATGCAAATAGAACATCACACACACATAGCAGTCGCAGTAGAAAGAGCCAACACAGGCCAAACACTTCATACATCTGCAGCAAATACACAATAGATGCACATACCAATCCATTACATTGCAAACTCAGCTGGACATCAGGGGGATGCACAACAAGCAAGTAGAAGGTAACATACACTGACAACACTGCATGCACACCAAGCAATGTGTGCACACCAACCAAATCAGTAGCACACACATCTGAGTGACACACCATGAACTCCCACAACACAAATCATCACAGCACACAGAGAACATCACACTCAGGAAGGGTAGCAGTACCTCAGCAAACACACATGCAGCTTACACATCACCCACAGATGCACAACTCAGGGACACCCAGGTGCAAACAACATGACCAGAGGACTGTGCTGCCCAAACATATGCACTGCAAATGAGCAGCCATGACAGCAAACCAGTAGAAGAAAATAACACATAACTAATTGGGAAACTGTTCTTAGTGGCACATTGGTCCTGTACACAGTTCAGCATCACAAAGCATAGTGTAACAAATGAAGTGGTGGGGAGGCTCACACACTGACAAGCCATGGGGTGGAAGACATGAGATTGAAGTGGTGTGTACATCAGTAGTGGACAGATGAGGAGTGTACTGTACACAAACACATAGAGGAGTCACTCACAGTGTGAAGGCATCAGAAGCACCTATAGGGGATGGCATGACTCCACATACCATCCTGGAGCCAAAAATGGGTCAAGTGAGAGCAATGCATGAGAAAACCCACAAATAATGTCAGAGTGGCTGAGCTGGTCTGCACAGTGAGCAAAAACAGTAACAACACACATGGCTGATCAACAAAACACAACACAGACTTGGCAGTCACACACTCTGCATACTTACAGCTGGCAGCAACAACACGTAGGTGTCCCCTAGGAGTGCAAGGACACACCGGCACACTGCACAGTGCCCAACCTACAACTCCTACGTGTGCCCACAATATGAAGCACGTGTCAGACAATTGAAAAAAACAGGCGCTCATCACCTGGGTCATACATGTGTGCAGTTAACATTGCAGGGGCACACACACATCAACACTACTGACAATGTCAGCCCATTCACATTGTGTGACTACTCAAGTGCACAAATTCAAATATTCCCAAGTGACTAGGAAGACAGACCATCACAAGATGACCACACATCAACACTGCTGTACACACATCAAGAAAGATCACACAGATATGACGGACCCTGGCCACCCCGCAAGTAATCCTGTGGATAGAAGTCACCTCTGTTGTAGTATTGCATCATAACATGACATGTGTACAATTTAGCAAACATGACCATATGATGAGTAGGATAACAGTAGATCATCACAAACACCCATCATTGCACCCTCAAGCCTCAGAGTCAAGAAGAATTAAAGTGCATTTCACCCCTGGCAAACTCTGAAGAAGTAAAACAAGCAATTGGCAATGTTAAAGTGGCATAGAGAGCATTTGTCACAAGCAACCATACCCACACAAAAAATGTTTTATTTAGCAAGGACACTGACAAAGCAGGCAACAGGAGTAACTGTCTTTATGACATATCACCCAGATAGGCATCAAAAGTAGACAACAGCAAGGCCATTACCCAGTCCATAGTTCAAAATAGGTACATGTGTGCATGAGAACTTGCACAGGGAATGGGCATCCAAAGTGACAAACTGCAAGGCCAGTGGCAAGTCCATAGTTCAAAGTAAGGGTGGGCAGAATTTGCGAAAGTGCCTTTCGCAAAATATTGTGAAACGGCAACAAATCTCCGTGATCACGCGAAATTTTGTGTGATCGCAGAGATTTTGTGCTGATAAATGCGTTACTGAATTTGACCTTCAACTCGGGCACCTGCTTTATTTATATCTGTAAGACTTACAGATATAAATAAAGCAGGTGCCCGAGTTGAAGGTCAAATTCAGTATAAGTAAGTGCTTCCTGTTGAGGTTTAATTTTGGTGACAGGAGCATCGTGCCAGAATGAATCCTGCCCTGCATGTTTATTCAAGAAGATGCTACCGTTTTGTGCAATACCTCTACTCAACTAATCTCCAGTATTAATTTCCCTTTCGGTGTCGTTTTAGCAATGAGGGGCGCGAAGAAAGGATAAGCACCAACGTGCCTGCCCAGTAAAGTTCCTCCGAGGCACCGGGGCCCAGAAGTGTGAGGGTGCCCATGTCACCCCAATGAGCGCCTTTTTTTAATTAATACCTAACGCAGTGAAGGGGGGATGCTTTCCTTGCTTCCGTTAGGGTCCGGGACATTAATGTGAATATACTGGTGGTATACAAAATAGAAACAATGCACAATGTGCATTGCAGAATTTGCAGAAAAAAATGTTTAAAATTACTAGTAAGTACAGTAACTCTGGAATTCTCACGAATCTAGAAAAAAACAATTGCACAGTCTCAATATGCACGTTTCTTGAACATATCCATTTTCCCCTTCGTATGTGGTATATGTAATAACATGTGATTGTAACACTTCATGCTTGCTGAGGCATATACTCTGCTCGCTCACCCTGCCTCTGACCCTAACCTCTCCTCCAGTGGAGCCTAAGAACAATGCCCCATAACCAGACATGAGCTGAACCCAATATTGTGTATAGGATGTTGTTTCCGCTCTGTTGTTTAGCTGTTGCCTCTTTAGCTTTCCAAGTACTGGCGTCTAAGGCAGAGGACGGTCAGGTACTTGATGTTATCTTATTGCTGTGCTGGGAAACAATTCCGGGAAGCGGACTTTGTTAATTAAGAGCGGATGAATCATGAGGCGCGAGAGTGCGGTGTTTAGAGCTGGCTGGATGCAGAGCAGTGACGGAAGAGGGGATCTTGCCGCGCGGACAGGTGGGTCTCTGTGACTGGGAGGAGATGAATGGCACGGAACGCCTCAAATAAGAGTTGGGTTCTAACCCAGACTTTGCCTCTCAAATATACCATTCCTTATTTGTCGAAAAAGAATTATGTATTGCCATGAGGGTCGGCAGCTGCAGGCGTTGAGTACCTGCGGGTTTTATCTCAGGGTCAGACTCCATATTTCTGAGGATTATACTTTTGACATGTAAGGGACATGTGACGTGTTTTTACGTAGCCTATGCCAGCCTATTACGTGGCCTCTTAGTGTCCTTTTCACGCAGAGCATGTGACTGCATTGTGGGCTTGGCCATGCAATTTGCTCCATAAGCGACCAACAGACCAGGCCTAATCTGGGAGAATGAACAAGAAATGTGGTGGAGTTTTAGTTGCTAGGTTATAATAACTCCTAGAACTTTAACTCAAAGACAGTTCAGTTCTAGGTGGTTGTCAAAGGTGTCACCCGCAGGGAGTGCCTTACAAATACAAATTTTGAGGTCAATATAATGAGTACCTTTGACATCAGGACTAAGGGTGGGCGACAATTTCCGTTCCCTCGAGGATCGCAGAAGTTTCGACATTTTCGCGTTGCGCACGGAACGCGAAAATGTCGAATTTTCGCTATTTCCGCGAGCAGAACGGAAATTGTCGCCCACCCTTAGTTCAAAGTAGGTACATGTGTGCATGAGAACGTGTACAGGGAATGGGTCATACCATACACTATATCAAACAAAGGGGCTAGTTTACCGAGGTTCAGCGTACATGCCCCAGCAAGGCTGTGTACAAAGAGAGTACGAAGCTCCTCTATGGTAGTCTGTTAGGAGGGTTGGAGCCGGTGGGGATAAGTGGATCACAGAGGACCACTATTGTGTATGTGCAGGAGAGGGAATTCTCCTTGTTGGAACTAGGGATTTCACACACCCAGCAAGATAGGTGTCATGCTTCATCATTTGAGCCTGCCCCTCGTCAGGTCGGTGCTGCAATACCTGACGGGCACCCAGAACTGGGGCTCTTTATCGGGGATCTTTTGTTCCTGCCGGTGGGTGCAGTGGGGGTGAGGGGCCTAGTGTGTGTAGTTGTAGGGTAATGTGTGAGTTAAAATAGGTCAGTTAGTTCTAACCAACATTTATTCCGAAGGTAAACTGCCTAATGTAAAAGACAGAGAGGGGCAAAAAACTAGTCGTAATGTGTCTAGTGGTGTATGCCCTGCTCTCAGGTGATCGACATGTTTCGTGTCTCTAATATCGTTATGATCAGGACACTTCCTCAGGATCAAGGGAACACTATCTACACTAAAAAGGTAAGTGGAATCTACATAACCAGTTCTCTGGTAGTTGACCTATACTGTCCGCAAGTATTGTTTGCAACAGTAGCCGGCGGTATTAAAGGACACCGATTGGGTCCGGCGTGTGTAACGCTGTTAGCGTTCGACCTACCCTGCCGCCGACACCGGGATGGTGATACCGTACACTGCCATGGAAATCACCACAGCTCGGGGGATACAAATGGCAGTCCAGGCACTGCTGTGGGGGAGACAGGTTTGGGAGGGGGACTCTGACTCAGATTTGACTGTCAGTCAAACTGGGAGGTGGCTGATTGTCGGGGCCAGTTGGAGGACTGGATCTGGGAGAGAGAGGACCAGCTGAGGTAGAGGTATCAGTGGCTTTGGGAGCTGGAGGGCTGCTTGGACCAGGTGGCATGGTGGCACGGGAAGGTGGAGACATGCTGCCATGAGTCATAGTGTGTGAGGGTGAATGTGGAGGGCTGCCTCTCCACTTCTTGGGGATTAGATAGCCAAGAATTGTCTTGGTAGGAGTGGGAAATGGGGCGGGCACAACAGGCACACTCTCCACCAAAGGTGCATCAGGTGCAGGTGGTGGCCCTCCCTGTGGGGATCTGCTGGATCTGGTGGTACGCTTGGCCTGGCCTTGCCTTTTCCCCTCCATCCCCTGTTGACCAGGTGAACTCCCCACATTGCCCTCCTGTCCCAGCTGTACATGGGTGTGGGTGGGAGTTGACGTTGTGGGTGAATCTGCCTTAGAGAGCTGTTTCTGCAGACTCTTTGCGGGCACCATATTCACAGCAGGCATGGCAACTGTTTGTCTGTCTTTGGGAGCAGGTTTTGGGATGGGAGTGTCCTTGGATGGGGCTGATTGGATGCATGTGAGCCTAAGGCCTGATTCTTGGCCTGATGCCCCTCAGTGTCACCTGAAGGGCTTTTGCCTTTGCGCTCCTGTGTGACTGTTTATTGTTTTGGGGATGGTGTCTGCGCTCTGGGCCGCTTGGAGTGCTGCTGTTGTGTACTGCGTGTGGAGTACTTGGAGCCTGAGGGCTGTGGTGGGTGGTCAAACTCGTCGAATGTTGCCACTAGCAGGGTGGTTGCCGAAGGAACTGGAGCTGGACTCTGAGCCTGTGACAGCTGAATGGCTGCCATCACTGTGGAGTACAAAGACTGGACAGTTCTGTGTAGCCCACCCACATCATGAAGGCAACTACCTGTGCCAACTTCTTGTCATGATCCTGGAAGGCATTCAGGAGAGTAGTCTGACCCACACACAGCTGGCGCAAAAGTTCCACCGCCTCAACACTGAGGGCAGCAGGGGAGACAGGGGCAAGGGCAGCGGTGCCTGGGGGAAGGACACTCTACTCTTCTTACTGCTGTATGGCCAACATCAAGAAGTCACCGCTGGCATCAGATGACGTTGAGGTTGGTGTTTCTGGGAGTGATTCTTCAAGGGCACTCCTGCCCCCCTCCGAGGCGCGGGTTAGATCAGTGTCAGTGAGCTCATGTGTAGCAGTTGTGCAAGATGCCTCACCACAGGTGTCCGTCCCCTGTCATTCTGTGCCCTCGGTAGATGCTACAAGAGACAGAGACATAGGTTCAGTTTAGTGCCATACCCACAAACATCATATGCAAGCAAAGCACACAACAAGATGATGATACCCACATGTTGCACACACCCCTGTGCAGTCTGCATGTGCAACCTTAATGGAAAAATCAGAAGCTGCATGGTAACATGCATACTTGGCATTAATGACCCATGTTATGTTCACATAGCCAAATAGCTTGCCCGTGCCTCCATGTAACCTGACATACATATTCCTGTAAGCATACCTACGTGCCTGTAGGTCACATATGGAGTCACTTTAAGGGGACAACACAGATACAGACTCCCAAATAACCTTTTGCAATGGCCATAAGCTCCTGCTATCCACCATGTTGTGCTTTGAAGCACAACTACAGTTGCACATTGGTGTCATATGTGTTGTTCTCACAATTTCGAGGTCAGGCACTGCACACATCGATGAAAGCACACGAAGATGGGGCACACTGCTGTTGACTGCCCAGGGATGTCCATGAGTCCCCTAATGCTGCCGATGCCATAAGGCCACATCTCAGCACGCAATGTCAAGGGCCATTACATTAAAGTCATGAGAAAGTACATGGAGCGTAAATGCATGGGAGCTGCACGCAACACAGAGACCACTTACAAGCCATTGCATCACACTAGAAACATCAAAGAGCTCCGCACTGGCTCAGGGTTGGGATACATGCAGTCACTCACACCCAAAGTCACCCTTTGCAGAATACCCACCCCCAACTTGCTGCTGATGGGCCCTCAAGCGTCCATCCAGCTCTGGCTGTGTCACTGCCAAGATGCGGGCCATTAGTGGTGTCATGCTCCTACGCGCCAACCTGCCAGTCCAAGGGAGCAGCCCCAGCGTCATTTCAGCCACGTTTTTGCTCAGCCGGCAGATGTCATCCCACCTCTTGTGACAGTGTGTGTGCCGTTGGTTGGAGACACCCAGAGCGCGCACCTTGCGTGCCATGGCCCTCCATAAGGCCTTACGCTGGTGGACTTTAAGCTGCAGGCATGGGAGACAAAAGGAGGACATTTCAGTGATACTGGGTTATGTACCACTGTGTCTCAGTACAGGAGCATGCACAAACTTAGCACAGCTATTCAAATATGTTTAGCAGAGGCCATACAGCATGACATGTGGAGTGGTGTGGCTCACTGGTTAGAGGCGGCAAACCCGGAAGAAGAGGTCGGTCAGGGACCAGGGTTCGATTCCCGACGCGGCAGGGTCTTGGGCCAAGGTCAGCGGACTCGATAATTCTCGCCTTGGTGCCTACTCTAATCATGGATCACACTCAGCAACTCTGGGCAATAGCTTGCTTAATCTCCACTAACGGCCCCATCAGTGCCGGGGATGCTTGGTCTTCACCTTGGAGATGCCCAGTAAGGGACCATATCACAGGGAAAGCCAGGATGGGTTCCCCAGCAGTACACAGCGCCGGGACACTCTGCTTGAGTAGCTGAGCGCTCAATAAAACACCAGATAACATAACATAACATGTGGTACATTAGCATCAAATAATCGTACCGTTTCGTTAGTCTTTATTATCGATAAATTTCATCAAAAAAGACAATTACAAAGTAAGAAGTACAGACAGAATAAATATTGAGAACAAGTCCAAATTAACACATTTAGAATAAAATCATGAATAAACAAAGCTCTATAATCTAGTGCCACCTATTTCTGATAATCCAGACCTAACCCAAAAATTTGGCCACTGCGACTAAAACACATTCACCAGTATCAAGTCTCAGAATTCTTAGGGCTTCAAACCCCTGTCTAGTACCCAATGTGCGACATATAGGTTTAAGCCATTTGGCCCGGGGGGCAGCATAGGCCGGGCAAGCAAAAAATACATGACCTACTGAATCTACACAGTCAGTACACCAGCTACAGGAATCACAGGTCGCACCCTTCCATTTTTTGTAAATGCTTTAGTTGGTAAGGTGCCGACCCTAAATTGATGGTAAAGTTTCCTGTCGCTAGGCCTGGTAATATTGTCCCAGTAAGCTTCTAAAAGAGGGACTTTTTTATACTCGAGAAACCTGCCTGACAAGGACTCAGCTGAAACTGAGGATAGATGTTTTTGTAACACCATTGACCAATAAAGACTTTCAAAATGTTTTTTGGGGGGAAAAGGGTTGGTAGCCGGGTCGGTCCAAAGAATTCCCAGTCCCATGGATTCCAAAAGTTGGCTAACTTGCCTGAACCAGATGATGTTACCGGCTCCCAAGATGGAACGGACGTCCAGAAATGCTTTTGCATAAGGGCCTAATTCCGGGACCGTCCATAATCTCCTCCAGAAGGCCAATGGTTTAAACCTAGCAATGTCATCAAACGACTGACAGCCAAGATCCCACAGAAGTGGTTTCACTGGGGTGGAACAGGGGAGACCCGTAAGCTTTCTAAGAAATTTATTTTGCGCCTTTACCAGGGGGGAAAGATCGGCAAAACCCCAGAGTTCAGCGCCGTAAAGGATTGCTGAGTTGATCCTTGCATTGTAGATTTTAATGGGAGGACCTATCATTTTCGTCTGGGATTGCTTTTGTTCTTTTACCAAGCACCCAGAGAGCTGGGCAAATTTAAGGGATAGGGCATCTATTTGAGGCCTCCAGTTCAGCTTATTTTCAAAGACTACCCCCAGGTAAGTCATAACATTGGTTCGTTCAAGTAAATCATTATTCATAAACACGTGGCCTTTCACACATCTCCCTTTGTTAAAGACCATGTATTTGGTTTTGGAAACATTAACTAACAGGTCAAAGTCAGAGCAAAAGTTGGCAAATACATTCAAAGCCACCTGTAACCCAGACAAAGTCTGCAAAGACAAAGCATGCAGGTATGAGGATGGACACAGTATCTGGTCATCTCATACACATGCAGAATGCCAGCACAGAAAGCAATGTGAAGAAGGCCCACATCTGCGATGCAGTTTGTGAGTGAGCAAGACATACATTGCATTGTAAATGATATGTCGGGGCAGACTCACTGTGTCCAACACTACACACCCCTCAATGTCCTTGGCCTGTGAATGGCTCACTGTGTCATGGCGGTCACATTTAGGGACATGATATTACATTCTCACACCCTTCTCATAAGGTATGTCTTGTGAAATCCAAATGCTTAAGATAGCTCATTGATGAATAGGACGGCAGACAACACATATGTCTCACTCTGTCCATTCAGTGATGGGTCCCTGTCAAATTGGGCAGTAACTGTGCAGGCCAGGGGGGCTCACACTGAGGTTAAACATGGGCCATCAGAACAGTCACATGCATGTACAATATGAGAGGGCAAACAGTACCTACACATGCGAGTCAGTACACATACTGAAAAGAATGGAAGGGGGATGTTTCAGAAGTACAAAAATCTGCTGTGTCATATTAGAATTCCCACCAAGAGTGTCAGCCTCAGGCATTTCACTCTTGTACATAATGCTTACAGATCCATGGTGGCATTATACAAGTCAAACACACTTCCATCAGTAACCTCTGGATGAAAAGTCTTTGTAATGTCACAAATGAGCATGTGAAAACCTTATTGGCTCAGACATCCATTAGCACAGGCAATGTCTGTTCTGACTTCCACTTTCCAAACCAGCAGTGTCACTGTATGGCTGCAAAAACACTGCATGACCCTCCCATCCTGAAATGCAGCCCGGGATCTGTGGAAATTAGGTGACAAACCCCATTTACCTGATTTCAGCATGTTAAGCAGTGTATCACACAAACCCACACTCTCAGGCCCATACCACAGCAGAACAACTTCATGTGTGCACTCTCTGCACTCTCCTACTTTCACTCTGAAACACGTACCATGACATCAGGAGCACCATATAGCCTCTCATACTGTATGATCACCTCGTCCACCAGGACCTCTAGCTCCTCTGTGGTGAAGGGACGGGCCCTGATGTTCTCAGTTCTCGCCATCACTGGGTCCAGGAGACAGGAACAGCAGCAGTTGGTGGTGAAGAGTGTCAGTCAGCAGTGTCTGGAAGCAGTGGAAATGTGTGACTCTCTCCCAGTCATATAGAGCCCGCTGGGGATGTTTCAGTGGTACTCAGCTGCTGCAATTGGTGTTCCAGGTCATCTTTTTTCAAATGTGACCAATGACCGGCCCGCAGTAGCGGAGCACGCCTACGGCGGTTTTCAAAAGTACATTTCTCTACCGCGATTGCGATTCCCATTGGCTGTAAGGGCATGGGAATTGGCGGTGACACAGCGCAGGGGCCAGGTGGTCGCTACCGTGATCGTGCATCTTTCAATTGCATCCAATGACCGGGCCCACAGTAGCAGAACACAACTACCGTGATTTTTTAAAGTGCATTTCTCTACCGCGATTGCGGTTCCCATTGGCTTTAGGGGCATGGGAATTGGTGGTGACACACCGCAGGGGCCAGGCGGTCACTACTATGATTTGGCAGCTTAAAATTGGTGCCAATGACGGGCCCAGCGGTTGCGGTGCACACCTGCCGCTATTTTCAAATGTGTATATCACTACCACTATTGCGGTTCCCATTGGTTGAATGGGCATAGGCATTGGCAGTGTCACACCGCGGGGCCCAGGCGGTCGCTACAGTGATTTGGCAGCTTGACATTGGTGCCAATGACCAGCCCAGCGGTAGCGGTGCACGCCTACCGCGATTTTCAAATGTGTATATCACTACCGCGATTGCGGTTCCCATTGGTTGAATGGGCATGGGCATTGGTGGTGTCACACCGCAGGCCCCAGGCGGTCGCTGCCGCGATTTGGCAGCATGACATTGGTGCCAATGGCCATGATTGCAGTGGTGATGCACGCTTATGGCACCTATGGACGCATGCTGTAGCAATGGCAATGGCCAGTTCTCAACATTGCACAGTAGACACTTGCTATGAATCATGCCACCAGATACTGTAATTCAATGCTAGTGTGACATTTAACTCACTGATGACTACACATGCCATGGTAGTGCAAAGGATTACATGTATTGGCATGTACTCCCTCACATGTCACTTATGATATTGTTGTGCATGTACACAGATCTGTGGTGTGATGGTCTTTAATATGTACACATGTCAATGTGTGAGATGGCCAAGCAACCCACAGTAATGAAGGACTGACTACATAATGTGCCTATTTCACTGTGTAGATTGCTGAACTCATGTTTATACTTGATCTTTATGCACACACTGTGCTCATTGTGTTGGTGAGTGTGTGCCCTGTCAAACTAATGCAAGAGGGTGTGGCAGGTACAGCAGCTACGTAGAAGCCAGCAGTGTCGCTGTTTCAGACATGAGCTGTGTCAACTACTCTCAGGGCTGGTGACACAAGATGTCGGAATGTACCTTTTGGCATTCACATAGTCTGAATCTGTTTTGGGGTGCTCACTGTGTAAATACTGGACAAGTGTACAACTACTTTAGATCAAGGTGTCTCTACATGTGACTTGTGCTGTAAGCTGTAGTTTCAGGCCATTCATTGTTGGCGCTGTGTCAGTCAAAACGTAAGATGTTGGACACATCTCAGAGGGAGAATTGAATTGACATGTGTCCCCTTCCATCCTACCTAGGAGGCGACCAAATGTGCATCGTCCATTCACATTGCTTGCGGACATGGAGGATGAGGACATCATACAAAATTCCATTTGGATCGACCTACCCTTCAGGACCTCTGTGCTCAGTTGGAGCCCCATCTAAGGCCGCGCAGAACCTATCCGACTGCTTTGACACCAACATGTAAGGTGATGGAGGCCCTGCATTTTTTTGTAACTAGTTCATTCCAGTACACGGTGTCCAGCTCAGGTGGGATGTCTCAACCAATGTTCAGCATGGTGCTACGTGATGCCCTGTCTGTTATGATGACCTACAAGGACAGCTACATCAATTTCCCCAGGAGGTATGAATTGGCAGCTGTGAAGGGTGAATTTTATGACCTTGCCCACATACTTAATGCTATTGGTGCCATTGACTGCTCACATGTTGGCCTGGTTCCACCACAGGCATGTGAGCACATCTACAGAAACAGGAAGCATTTCCATTCCATCAAGGTGCAAGAGGTATGCCAGGCGGATATGATAATTTTCCATGTTTGCGCCAAATATCCGGGACCAGCCCATGACTCCTACATCCTGCGTAACAGCATCGTACCACAGCTGATGGCAAATCTGCATCCAGAGCTTGCATGGGTTGTGGGTGAGTACGCAGAGTCAAGTAGCATGCTGTATGTGTGACATGCTGTCCCTCAGAACACCCCAGGCTGGCCCATGAGGCCCACGATTTGGCCCATATGCGTGTCAATGGACCTCATAAGCAGCAGGCGGACCTCACGCATTTCTTCCAGAACCTGGCCCATTTGTCCCTGGGTTTGTTCGTATGCCCCAAGGACTCTGGTGATGTTGGCCAGGGCTACGGCCCCTGTGTCCTGTTGAATTTGTCACAGAGTTGCCCTCCCACCTGCCCTGCTGTCTCGGAGCTGTGGCGTCACCACTCGACGCACCCGCAGACTCTCCCTGCCCTACTCTGATTGTGGGGTGGTGTGGGTATCCTCTGAGGCAGGGAGAGTGTTGCAGGTGGTGGTGGTAGTTGAGGCCGCACAGGTCGTTGCAGTAGGGGTCAGCGCAGTTGTTGTTGCTGAGGTGGTGGTGGTGGGTACAGTGGGAGCCTGGGACCTGGTGCACCCTGGCAGTCCTGATGGGCCAGGTTTGGGGTCCGCATCTGAGGAACTTAGGGAGTCTACATCCAAGAGTCCATGTTCCGGGGGAGGGGGAGACTGGCTCTGCAGGTTGGTGTTGTCATCTGCAGCAGTCAATTGTTGGTCACCTGTTGGACAGAGATGAAATGGTCATTGAAGTGCACCCCACAAGCTTGGTGTTAGATGTTTGCTTGTTACATGTTATACACCGTACAGCTTACATTGATATCACATTGTATGGTTGCACGGTAGTGGGCATCATGACATGATGTGGAGGTACATACATTACTTGTCCATGGTGTGACATGTCAATAGAGAACATGTTCCACGTGCAGATTGTGTGATTACAGGGACATGTCGTCATCTAACGACTAGCAGCTCAACACCTTTATGTGAAGCGTCTTTGTTGTTTACTCTGCATGGAAGACAGTACATCAGAGCATGTACTAGCCATTGTGATCTCATGCATCCCTTTGTCATCTCATGTGCTTTGCTTTCTTTTTACAACTGACCATGCATGTTTTGTGTTTATATGGGCCTTGATGCTCTGCCCCCATGGCACTTACAGATAGCATTCAGTGCTGTGTATGATTGTGCCCTGAATTTCTTCAACATGTGATTTGGTGAGTCAAAATGTAATTTCTGTAACAGTTACACTTAGCTGTCTGTACACTGGAAGTGGCTATTGGATCTATGCCAAGTTGGGTGACATGTGAGGGCTGAAGTGGTCATATGGCTCCCTGCTTTTTGAGAGGAATGGCAGGGTGCATGCACTGTCTACCTACCTTTTCGGTGACACAGTTGAGAGGAATTGCTGCCTCATGGTTCTGGGTGTGGGAGGAGTGCTCCATCCTGCTGAGCTGTGGGACAATGGGTGCCTGGTGGGACTTGTAGTGCAGTCTCCCCCCCCCCCACAAACACCCTTCCCTGTTAAGATGGGTACCTCCCTGTGAAGTGGAGCAGAGGAGGGGAATGGTTACAATTGGTTCTGGGCGTGGGGGGAGTGCTCCATCCTGCTGAGCTGTGGGACAAGGGGCCTGGTGGGAGTTGTAGTGCTGGCTTCCCACCCAAAAACCACCCTATCTGTGAAGATGGCTACCTACCTGTATGTTTAAATAGAGCAATGCAATGTCTGCTACATGCTTCTGGGGGGGTGCATCATCCTCCTGAGCTGTGGGACAAGGGGTCCTGGTGGGAGTTGTGGTGCAGTCTTTCCACCCACAAACAACCTTCCCTGTTAAGATAGCTACCTACCTGTTAGTTTGATTAGGGCATTGCAATGGCTGCCACATGTTTCTGGCTGGGGGGAATGCTCCATCCTGCTGAACTGTGGGACAAGTGGGTCTGGTGCGAGTTGTGGTACAGTCTTCCCACCCACAAACACCCCTCTCTGTTAAGATGGCTACCTACCTGTTAGTTTGATGAGTGAAATTCAATGGCTGCCACATGGTTGTGGGTATGGGGAGTGCTCCATCCTGCTCTGCTGTGGGACAAGGGGGCCTGGTGGGAGTTGTAGTGCAGGCTTCCCACCCGCAAACACCCCTCCCTGTTATGATGGCTACCTACCTGTTAGTTTGATGAGGGAAATGCAATGGCTGCCACATGGTTGTGGGTGTGGGGAGTGCTCCATCCTGCTTAGGGGTGGGACAAGAGAGCATAAGATGGCTACCTACCTGTAAGTTTGAAGAGTGAAATTCAATGGCTGCCACATGATTGTGGGAGTGGGGTGTAGAGTACCATCCAGCTCAGCTTTGGGACATGGGGGCCTGGTGGGAGTTGTTGTGCTGACTCCCACTCGCAAACACCCCTCCCTGTTAAGATGGCTACCTCCCTGTGAAGTGGAGCAGAAGAAGGGAATGGTTACACATGGCTCTTGGGTGGGGGGAGTGGTCCATCCTGCCCAGGGGTGGGACAAGGGAGCATGAGATGGCTACCTACCAGTAAGTTTGAAGAGTGAAATACAATGGCTGCCACATGGTTGTGGATGTGGGGTGGAGTGTTCCATCCGGCTCAGCTTTGGGACTGGAGGGCCTGGTGGGAGTTGTAGTGCTGGCTCCCACCCACAAACACCCCTCCCTGTTAAGATGGCTACCTCCCTCTGACGTGGAGCAGAGGAAGGGAATGGTTACACATGGCTCTTGGGTGGGGGGAGTATTCCATCCGGCTCAGTTTTGGGACAGGGGGCCTGGTGGGAGTTGTAGTGCTGGTTGCCTGTACACATGCCCCCATGGTAATGTTGCTAGCTACCTTTGGGGTGAATCAGAGGGAGTGAATTTTGGATCTGTGTGACGTGTTGGGGAGATGAATGAATGCATTTGGGCCTAGGAGGTGTCGCTTTGTAGTTGTGCAAGACAGTACATAGCATTGTGATGGTAGACACTTGTTGGTACTTACCAGCCTCCACTCCCCCAGCTTTCCTGTGAGACTCTCTGGCTGCAGTATGCCAAGCACCTTCTCCTCCCATGAGGTGAATGTTCGTAGTGGAAGGGGAGGGCCACCGCCAGTCCTCTGAGCCAGCTCATGGTTCTTGCTGCCACTTCACGATCTCCTTCTTGGATCGCAGGATGGTCCCTACTGCAATGACCTTGCTGACTATCCTTGCCCACATTTGCGTTCTGGTGGCTAATGGTGTCTGTTAGACAAGGCTTCCCAACAAATGTGGTTCTACTCTGATTACCCCATCTAGCATGACTGACAACTCATTGTCAGTGAATTTGGGCATTTTCTTCTGTGACATGGTGTGTGGTATACAAATGGGTTAGAGGTGCAGGTGTGAGTGGTGATATGTGTGGTGTGTGTGTTGGTGTGATGGTGTGATGTGAGCAGATTTTCCTCTCCTTTGTGCTGTGGGGTTGGTTCCTTCAGTAGTGAAGTATTGCAAAGGAATCTGGTCAGGGAAGGGGCAGGTTTTATACTCAGCTATGTGGGTGTGTCAAAATGGAGTATTGCTGTCAGGTGTGTTGTGTGAGTTGACCTGGGATTTATATTTTTTAGATGCCATGGGGATGTGTCAATGGGGGGGGGTAGGTATTTTTGAGGCTGAGCCAGGTTGATGGGTACACTAGGTGGCCTTGTTAAGTGTATTTTTTGTCGACTGCCATTACAGTTCCAGAGTGACCGTGGCGGTGTGTATAGAACCGCCCTTCCGCCCGCTCTCCCATTCATCAATGGTTGCGATTGCGGCAGTCGGAAACAGCGGATTGTTCCACTGTTACCTCAATGGTATCCTAATTTCTCATGCGGTCAATCTGCTGACCGTGCAGCGGTTTGGGATTTTTCCGCAGTGAATCCGACCACCGCAGACGGATTTTCACCTGCTCGGCACGCTACTGGCGGTCTTTCGTGGCTTCGGTTCGCCGCAGTTGGATTTTTCTGGCAGTTGATCCTAATCGGACTACCGGTTTTGCCCGTGGTACCAGCGGACAGTTAATTTCCGATACCACGGTGGTCAGAATGGTTTTCTGACCGCCATCCCAATCGACCCCTTTGTTTGGACTTTTTAAGCTATGTGTTTCTTAATTGTAGATATTTGTTGCAAACATTCCCTCTATATTTTCTCTGAGGGAAGCAGTACGGCTTGAGCCAAAATACCATGGGTGAGCCAAGAACTTATCACCCGAAACCAGCTTATCTTCCTGAGTCAGAATGTTTTGGCCATGTGGGATCCTAACTCTATAATGTCCTAGAGTTAATAACTGGATTTTCAATTTGATGTACTAACTCTGAATCCTGTCAACATTTGTGTAGTGAGAGATTTGTTTTTTGATTGTAATAACTAAAAATGATGACAAACAATTGCAGCGGGCTTCGTTTGCATGCATTTCTATCAAATATGTCTATTGCTAAGATGTAAGAGAACGAGATTGACAGCTTGCAGGATGTACATTTTGCATATATATTGTGTTTTGTATGTTTTTCTTAGGACACATTTGTTTACGGTTCAAAATATATGTTAAAACAAGACTTTGTTATGGTGAGACTGAATTGAGGTGACATTTCTCCGAGTATTCAGTGTGATGGATGTGTATAGTAGACTTATGGATTTTTTAATGCCCAGTGACGCTTCTATACTGGGTTTATATACGTACACTGAGGGGCGGATTCCGATTCCGGTCGGAAGGGCTCCGACCGACGGTCGGAGCCCTTCCAACCGATTTGGATCATGTCGGCCAGATTCCTTTTCGACCGAGCTATTCCGATGGGCTCGTTCGGAAATGAATCCGACATGGATTTCCGGATGGCGGACGACAGGCTCGGAGAGCCCGTCCGCTGTCCGGAAATCTCCCAGTACTCCCTCGGCCGCCTCTTTGCGACCGAGGGAGTACAATGGCAGTTTTTCACTGCCTTTTCGTTCCGGTTTTTCCGGCACGAAAAGGCAGTCGGAAACTGTCTTTGGGGGCCCCCAGTAGGGCCCCAATGGGTGCGAGGCTGCCATATGGCAGCCTGGGGGCACCTATGGTGCCCATCTGTGGATCCCTGCACCCGGTGGCAGGCACCTTGGGGTGCCGCCCACAGGGTGCAGAGATGAACTGCACCCCTGCTTTCCACGACGCAGGCATTCATTCTGTTCGGAATGCATGCTTGCATGATGTTGGATACGAGTGCGACCGAACCCTGTTCGGTCGCATCGTACTAGCAGTGCCGTAACTGACGACAGCAAGTCGGTTGGTTACGGCTCCTGCCCGATGTCGGACGGACCTGAGTCCGTCTGACATCGGAATCGGCCCCAAATAGTAGTGAAACCTAAGGTTCATTTTATAATATGTCGGCTTGATAGCAAAAAACATCATTCCTCCGATTTTGGTTTATGTTGCTGCATCCAGATCTATGATCTTCATCCAGTGTCTCTGGAAGAAATCTAAAGGTCTTCAAATACTCTCTCTGCATGATTGCATGGGCTTTAATATTTTTTTTGTGAATACAAAAGTATGTGCATACGAAATCCATATAACAATTTGTGCAATGATATACATTTCTGAAGTATACTTTAGGACCATATATTATGATTCACTTACTTAGCAGAGACCTCTGCCATTGGGACACAGACCTCTGCCACCAGGACGGATACCTCTGCATGTAGGTTAAAAGCTCTGTACATGAATGGGAAATGGATGCCAACCACTCGACCGAAATCTCACACAACTGACACTCATTCATGTCCAACAGCCTAAATGCTATCCATTCTATAGCCTCTGCATTTTTTCATCTTCATGTTTGTGATCCTGCAGTCACCATCAAACACATTCAACCTTCAGGATGATACCAGCTCTGAAGAGGAAGAGGAATTTCACTGTAGAAGAGTGGGCTGTGTAATCACATTTGTGGTAAAACAATACAAAAATGACACGGGCTGCATCAATATACATTCAGTGGGTGACAGAAGGCAGCCTTGTGGTAGGAGGTCAACAATTCAGTGACTGTATTGGGGGATCGAAGTTATCCAGGATTCAGTGTGTAACAGCTGTTCCTGGAGATGCACCCGGATCCCCTGTCACTTTCACCTGTCTCGAGAGGGTTGCCCTCTCCAAATGCACCCTCACAGGGCTGACTGTTGGAGACAAACCTGTTATACCAGTTAAGCACTAAACCCTACCTCTTTCCCTAAAATAGCCTAACAATCACTCACCCATCTCTGTACTTCATCAACACCTATATTGTGTAGCATACACAACACTCATACCCCCCAAGCAGCACCTAGAATGCTGTTTTTAAATGAGCTGATTATATTAATTTTCTTTTATTCTTCCTTTCTCTTGTCCAGTCACAAATTGAATCAATTTGTTGCATCCGCAGGGGCAGCAGTTATCCTTAGCACAGCAGGGAAACACAAAGGGCATGTCTCTCACCTCAAATTAACTACGCACAGTGTTGTCCTTAGACTGCCAAAATTACTACCACCCAATAGAGCATTTATATAACATTACTTGTTATTTTCTAATGGTTTGTTTACATGCACAATACATGCCTGTCTTGGGGGGACCCTTGGGTCTCCCCCTGTGTCCGAGTCGTAGTACCGCGGGAGACAGGGGGTTTGATGGGGACCCCCGGACGTTTTGCGAGCCGGACACTCCGGCTCGCACAGGCTGTCCGACACGTGCATCGTACTGGCTCGGTCGTAAATCGCATCCATTGCACGCCACGGTTAGCTTACGACCGAGACATATGGAGCGGTTCGGACCCAGAAACGACTCGGTCGGTGAATTTCATGTAGCTCGCATCGTACTTGCTCGCTCGTACAGCTGTACGAGTCGGGCGGAAAACACGCGTACGGCTCGTAGTTTTTCCGGCCGGATCGCGTTCGGTGCCCTTCCTACCCGGATCGGAATCGGCCCCATAATAGAATGTTTTTTTGATTGGATTTTTTGTTATTGGTACACACACACACACACACACACATATATATATACGAAGGTTTTAATGTAAACAGGGGCTCGGAGCCTACTATAGGATGAACACTAATACTCACCTGAACTGCAAGTACCAGCATGCAATTTGGCGATTACTGCAAGCCAGGCCCATTGTGGGCGGAGTCATTTAATGAAAAAGAGTGATTCAGCAGGTGAGCCTACTTTGCCTTTGTTCAAACTCATGATGAAGAGACGTTTGCCTCGAAACGTGTTGAGTATCATTGCCAATGTGGGACAAAGGGCAAGCATGCTGCAAAGAGGATAACAAGGACCACGAATGTGGTGGGAGCATTGTCGAGTGCATATCCTGAGCGCAAGGGCGTTTGGTTGAAAATTTTGGAACGCTGCTGCCCGAGCCGCGGTAACAGGAAGTGCACCACTTCAAATGGAAGGGCTGGGGTAGGCAAGATTCCTATCCGTGGCGCGATGTTCCATTGCTCAAAATAGCATTCAGCCCCAAAGTGCCAACCTACTATAGGATATCACGAAGATTTTAATGTAAACAGGGGCTCGGAGCCTACTATAGGATGAACACTAATACTCATCTGAACTGCAAGTACCAGCATGCAATTTGGCGATTACTGCAAGCCAGGCCCATTGTGGGCGGAGTCATTTAATATAAAAGAGTGATTCAGCAGGTGAGCCTTCTTTGCCTCTGTTCAAACTCATGATGAAGAGACGTTTGCCTTGAAACGCGTCGGGTATCATTGCCAATGTGGGATCAAGGGCAAGCATGCTGCAAAGAGGCTAACAAGGACCATGAATGTGGTGGGAGCATTGTCGAGTGCATATCCTGAGCGCAAGGGCGTTTGGTTGAAAATATATATATATATGTACATTTTTCTATAATTTTAAAATTGTAAAATAAATTAAAATAAATAGTTTATTAATTGTTTTAAAGTAAATATATATATGAATTATGTATGTGTGTTTTCTTTTTTCAATTAAGTGTATGCATTATATTTTTTAATTTATATAAAATCTACTTAATATTTTAATATTAATTTTATTATCTAACATATTTAATATTTAGTATTTTATAGATATATATATATATACATATATATATATATATACATATATATATATATACATATTCAAACCAAAGCCAAAGAAGCTTTCAGAGGACCATTTCAGGAAAAGTTGCTTTTAATCCAAGTACCACTGCATACATGCTCCTTCTAGTCCAACATGTTTCGGCGATACTGCCTTGATCACGGACAGGAGTGGTCACAGGTTGCCTCGCTGTAGGCGTATTTAAATGTTACTAACCACGTGACTTGTTCAATACTGCATCTCCCACAATGCATCAGTTAATGTAACGATGTTCAAACTGAGATAATACTCATATTGCTGGAACGTAGAATATGTGCTCACAACCATTTGATGCATTGGTTAATCCTGGAATAAAATGGAACAGTCTCGTAACATGTTTAAAAATACTTGGCATTACTTGAATTGCAAGCTCCTTTTCTTGAACGATCAATGGGGAAGTGCGTCCCCATCAAATCCCTTCCAACGCCGCAGTTGTTTTTGCTTTAGTAGCGTCTCCCACGTGGGTTTGGCTGCGGCGAGTGGGTCATGCCGCCTTATTAAACCAACAACAAGAACTCCGAGCAGGCGGCCCCCGACCCTTCAGTGCGTCCTCACAGACGAGCACGGAGACGCTCGCCAATTTAATATTAAAATATTGAATTGGCGAGCGTCTCCGTGCTTGTCTGTGAGGATGCCCTGAAGGGTCGGGGGCCACCTGCTCGGAGTTCTTGTTGTTGGTTTAAGAAGGCGGCATGACCCACTCGCCGCAGCCAAACCCACGTTGGAGAAGGTACTAAAGCAAACACAACTGCGGGGCTGGAAGGGATGTGATGAGGACGCACTTCCAAATTGATCGTTCAGGAAAAGGAGCTTGCAATTCAAGTAATGCCAAGTATTTTTAAACATGTTACGAGACTGTTCCATTTTATTCCAGGATTAACCAATGCATCAAATGGTTGTGAGTACATATTCTACGTTCCAGCAATATGAGTATTATCTCAGTATGAACATCGTTACATTAACTGATGCATTGTAGGAGATGCAGTATTGAACAAGTCACGTGGTTAGTAACATTTAAATAAGCCTACAGCGAGGCAACCTGTGACCACTCCTGTCCGTGATCAAGGCAGTATCGCCGAAACATGTTGGACTAGAAGGAGCATGTATGCAGTGGTACTTGGATTAAAAGCAACTTTTCCTGAAATGGGCCTCTGAAAGCTTCTTTGGCTTTGCTTTGAATATTGAATTGGCGAGCGTCTCCGTGCTCGTCTGTGAGGACGCCCTGAAGGGTCGGGGGCCACCTGCTCGGAGTTCTTGTTGTTGGTTTAATAAGGCGGCAAGACCCACTCGCCGCAGCCAAACCCACGTGGGAGATGCTACTAAAGCAAAAACAACTGCGGCACTGGAAGGGATTTGATGGGGACGCACTTCCCCATTGATCGTTCAGGAAAAGGAGCTTGCAATTCAAGTAATGCCAAGTATTTTTAAACATGTTACGAGACTGTTCCATTTTATTCCAGGATTAACCAATGCATCAAATGGTTGTGAGTACATATTCTACGTTCCAGCAATATGAGTATTATCTCAGTTTGAACATCGTTACATTAACTAATGCATTGTGGGAGATGCAGTATTGAACAAGTCACGTGGTTAGTAACATTTAAATACGCCTACAGCGAGGCAACCTGTGACCACTCCTGTCCGTGATCAAGGCAGTATCGCCGAAACATGTTGGACTAGAAGGAGCATGTATGTAGTGGTACTTGGATTAAAAGCAACTTTTCCTGAAATGGGCCTCTGAAAGCTTCTTTGGCTTTGGTTTGAATATTGAATTGGCGAGCGTCTCCGTGCTCGTCTGTGGGGACGCCCTGAAGGGTCGGGGGCCGCCTGCTCGGATTTCTTGTTGTTGGTTTAATAAGGCGGCATGACCCACTCTCCGCAGCCAAACCCACGTGGGAGACGCTACTAAAGCAAAAACAATTGCGCCGCTGGAAGGGATTTGATGGGGACGCAATTCCCCATTGATCGTTCAGGAAAAGGAGCTTGCAATTCAAGTAATGACAAGTATTTTTAAACATGTTACGAGACTGTTCCATTTTATTCCAGGATTAACCAATGCATCAAATGGTTGTGAGTACATATTCTACGTTCCAGCAATATGAGTATTATCTCAGTTTGAACATCGTTACATTAACTGATGCATTGTGGGAGATGCAGTATTGAACAAGTCACGTGGTTAGTAACATTTAAATACGCCTACAGCGAGGCAACCTGTGACCACTCCTGTCCGTGATCAAGGCAGTATCGCCGAAACATGTTGGACTAGAAGGAGCATGTATGCAGTGGTACTTGGATTAAAAGCAACTTTTCCTGAAATGGGCCTCTGAAAGCTTCTTTGGCTTTGGTTTGAATATTAACTTGGCGAGCGTCTCCGTGCTCGTCTGTGAGGACGCCCTGAAGGGTCGGGGGCCGCCTGCTCGGAGTTCTTGTTGTTGGTTTAATAAGGCGGCATAACCCACTCGCCACAGCGAAACCCACGTGGGAGACGCTACTAAAGCAAAAACAACTTCTGCGCTGGAAGGGATTTGATGGGGACGCACTTCCCCATTGATCGTTCAGGAAAAAGATCTTGCAATTCAAGTAATGCCAAGTATTTTTAAACATGTTACGAGACTGTTCCATTTTATTCCAGGATTAACCAATGCATCAAATGGTTGTGAGTACATATTCTACGTTCCAGCAATATGAGTATTATCTCAGTTTGAACATCGTTACATTAACTGATGCATTGTGGGAGATGCAGTATTGAACAAGTCACGTGGTTAGTAACATTTAAATACACCTACAGCGAGGCAACCTGTGACCACTCCTGTCCATGATCAAGGCAGTATCGCCGAAACATGTTGGACTAGAAGGAGCATGTATGCAGTGTTACTTGGATTAAAAGCAACTTTTCCTGAAATGGGCCTCTGAAAGCTTCTTTGGCTTTGGTTTGAATATTGAATTGCCGAGCGTCTCAGTGCGCGTCTGTGAGGACGCCCTGAATGGTCGGGGGCCGCCTGCTCGGAGTTCTTGTTGTTGGTTTAATAAGGCGGCATGACCCACTCGCCGCAGCCAAACCCACGTGGGAGACGCTACTAAAGCAAAAACAACTGCGGCGC
Organism: Triturus cristatus; assembly: GCF_964204655.1. Taxonomy (NCBI): domain Eukaryota; kingdom Metazoa; phylum Chordata; class Amphibia; order Caudata; family Salamandridae; genus Triturus; species Triturus cristatus. The sequence continues at coordinate 1,302,916,718 of NC_140591.1, read as the reverse complement.
TGGAAGGGATTTGATGGGGACGCACTTCCCCATTGATCGTTCAGGAAAAGGAGCTTGCAATTCAAGTAATGACAAGTATTTTTAAACATGTTACGAGACTGTTCCATTTTATTCCAGGATTAACCAATGCATCAAATGGTTGTGAGTACATATTCTACGTTCCAGCAATATGAGTATTATCTCAGTTTGAACATATTACATTAACTGATGCATTGTGGGAGATGCAGTATTGAACAAGTCACGTGGTTAGTAACATTTAAATACACCTACAGCGAGGCAAACTGTGACCACTCCTGTCCGTGATCAAGGCAGTATCGCCGAAACATGTTGGACTAGAAGGAGCATGTATGCAGTGGTACTTGGATTAAAAGCAACTTTTCCTGAAATCGGCCTCTGAAAGCTTCTTTGGCTTTGGTTTGAATATTGAATTGGCGAGCGTCTCCGTGCTCGTCTGTGAGGACGCCCTGAAGGGTCGGGGGCCGCCTGCTCGGAGTTCTTGTTGTTGGTTTAATAAGGCGGCATGACCCACTCGCCGCAGCCAAACCCACGTGGGAGACGCTACTAAAGCAAAAACAACTGCGGCGCTGGAAGGGATTTGATGGGGACACACTTCCCCATTGATCGTTCAGGAAAAGGAGCTTGCAATTCAAGTAATGCCAAGTATTTTTAAACATGTCACGAGACTGTTCCATTTTATTCCAGGATTAACCTATGCATCAAATGGTTGTGAGTACATATTCTACGTTCCAGCAATATGAGTATTATCTCATTTTTCACATCGTTACATTAACTGATGCATTGTGGGAGATGCAGTATTGAACAAGTCACGTGGTTAGTAACATTTAAATACGCCTACAGCAAGGCAACCTGTGACCACTCCTGTCCGTGATCAAGGCAGTATCGCCGAAACATGTTGGACTAGACGGAGCATGTATGCAGTGGTACTTGGATTAAAAGCAACTTTTCCTGAAATGGTCCTCTGAAAGCTTCTTTGGCTTTGGTTTGAATATTGAATTGGCGAGTCACTGTGCTCGTCTGTTAGGACGCCCTGAAGGTTCGGGGGCCGCATGCTCGTAGTTCTTGTTGTTGGTTTAATAAGGTGGCATGACCCACTCGCCGCAGCCAAACCCACGTGGGAGACGCTACTAAAGCAAAAACAACTGCGGCGCTGGAAGGGATTTGATGGGGAAGCACTTCCCCATTGATCGTTCAGGAAAAGGAGCTTGCAATTCAAGTAATGCCAAGTATTTTTAAACATGTTACGAGACTGTTCCATTTTATTCCAGGATTAACCAATGCATCAAATGGTTGTGAGTACATATTCTACGTTCTAGCAATATGAGTATTATCTCAGTTTGAACATCGTTACATTAACTGATGCATTGCGGGAGATGCAGTATTGAACAAGTCACGTGGTTAGTAACATTTAAATACGCCTACAGCGAGGCAACCTGTGACCACTCCTGTCCGTGATTAAGGCAGTATCGCTGAAATATGCTGGACTAGAAGGAGCATGTATGCAGTGGTACTTGGATTAAAAGCAACTTTTCCTAAAATGGGCCTCTGGCTTTGGTTTGAATATTGAATTGGCGAGCGTCTCCGTGCTCGTCTGTGAGGACGCCCTGATGGGTCGGGGGCCTCCTACTCGGAGTTCTTGTTGTTGGTTTAATAAGGCGGCATGACCCACTCGGTACAGCCAAACCCAAGTGGGAGACGCTACTAAAGCAAAAACAACTGCGGCGCTGGAAGGTATTTGATGGAGACGCACTTCCCCATTGATCGTTCAGGAAAAGGAGCTTGCAATTCAAGTAATGCCAAGTATTTTTAAACATGTTACGAGACTGTTCCATTTTATTCCAGGATTAACCAATGCATCAAATGGTTGTGAGTACATATTCTACGTTCCAGCAATATGAGTATTATCTCAGTTTGAACATCGTTACATTAACTGATGCATTGTGGGAGATGCAGTATTGAACAAGTCACGTGGTTAGTAACATTTAAATACACCTACAGCGAGGCAACCTGTGACCACTCCTGTCCATGATCAAGGCAGTATCGCCGAAACATGTTGGACTAGAAGGAGCATGTATGCAGTGTTACTTGGATTAAAAGCAACTTTTCCTGAAATGGGCCTCTGAAAGCTTCTTTGGCTTTGGTTTGAATATTGAATTGCCGAGCGTCTCAGTGCGCGTCTGTGAGGACGCCCTGAATGGTCGGGGGCCGCCTGCTCGGAGTTCTTGTTGTTGGTTTAATAAGGCGGCATGACCCACTCGCCGCAGCCAAACCCACGTGGGAGACGCTACTAAAGCAAAAACAACTGCGGCGCTGGAAGGGATTTGATGGGGACGCACTTCCCCATTGATCGTTCAGGAAAAGGAGCTTGCAATTCAAGTAATGACAAGTATTTTTAAACATGTTACGAGACTGTTCCATTTTATTCCAGGATTAACCAATGCATCAAATGGTTGTGAGTACATATTCTACGTTCCAGCAATATGAGTATTATCTCAGTTTGAACATATTACATTAACTGATGCATTGTGGGAGATGCAGTATTGAACAAGTCACGTGGTTAGTAACATTTAAATACACCTACAGCGAGGCAAACTGTGACCACTCCTGTCCGTGATCAAGGCAGTATCGCCGAAACATGTTGGACTAGAAGGAGCATGTATGCAGTGGTACTTGGATTAAAAGCAACTTTTCCTGAAATCGGCCTCTGAAAGCTTCTTTGGCTTTGGTTTGAATATTGAATTGGCGAGCGTCTCCGTGCTCGTCTGTGAGGACGCCCTGAAGGGTCGGGGGCCGCCTGCTCGGAGTTCTTGTTGTTGGTTTAATAAGGCGGCATGACCCACTCGCCGCAGCCAAACCCACGTGGGAGACGCTACTAAAGCAAAAACAACTGCGGCGCTGGAAGGGATTTGATGGGGACACACTTCCCCATTGATCGTTCAGGAAAAGGAGCTTGCAATTCAAGTAATGCCAAGTATTTTTAAACATGTCACGAGACTGTTCCATTTTATTCCAGGATTAACCTATGCATCAAATGGTTGTGAGTACATATTCTACGTTCCAGCAATATGAGTATTATCTCATTTTTCACATCGTTACATTAACTGATGCATTGTGGGAGATGCAGTATTGAACAAGTCACGTGGTTAGTAACATTTAAATACGCCTACAGCAAGGCAACCTGTGACCACTCCTGTCCGTGATCAAGGCAGTATCGCCGAAACATGTTGGACTAGAAGGAGCATGTATGCAGTGGTACTTGGATTAAAAGCAACTTTTCCTGAAATGGTCCTCTGAGAGCTTCTTTGGCTTTGGTTTGAATATTGAATTGGCGAGTCACTGTGCTCGTCTGTTAGGACGCCCTGAAGGTTCGGGGGCCGCATGCTCGTAGTTCTTGTTGTTGGTTTAACCCCTTCCATGCTGCGCAGATTCCGCCGCTGTGCTGACGGAATCTTGTGCGGGCGTGGTCATGACGGAACGGTTCCGTCATGAGCACAGCTCAACCGTGGCTCATGACGGAACCGTTCCGTCATGAGCACCGAAGGGGTTAATAAGGTGGCATGACCCACTCGCCGCAGCCAAACCCACGTGGGAGACGCTACTAAAGCAAAAACAACTGCGGCGCTGGAAGGGATTTGATGGGGAAGCACTTCCCCATTGATCGTTCAGGAAAAGGAGCTTGCAATTCAAGTAATGCCAAGTATTTTTAAACATGTTACGAGACTGTTCCATTTTATTCCAGGATTAACCAATGCATCAAATGGTTGTGAGTACATATTCTACGTTCTAGCAATATGAGTATTATCTCAGTTTGAACATCGTTACATTAACTGATGCATTGCGGGAGATGCAGTATTGAACAAGTCACGTGGTTAGTAACATTTAAATACGCCTACAGCGAGGCAACCTGTGACCACTCCTGTCCGTGATTAAGGCAGTATCGCTGAAATATGCTGGACTAGAAGGAGCATGTATGCAGTGGTACTTGGATTAAAAGCAACTTTTCCTAAAATGGGCCTCTGGCTTTGGTTTGAATATTGAATTGGCGAGCGTCTCCGTGCTCGTCTGTGAGGACGCCCTGATGGGTCGGGGGCCTCCTACTCGGAGTTCTTGTTGTTGGTTTAATAAGGCGGCATGACCCACTCGGTACAGCCAAACCCAAGTGGGAGACGCTACTAAAGCAAAAACAACTGCGGCGCTGGAAGGTATTTGATGGAGACGCACTTCCCCATTGATCGTTCAGGAAAAGGAGCTTGCAATTCAAGTAATGCCAAGTATTTTTAAACATGTTACGAGACTGTTCCATTTTATTCCAGGATTAACCAATGCATCAAATGGTTGTGAGTACATATTCTACGTTCCAGCAATATGAGTATTATCTCAGTTTGAACATCGTTACATTAACTGATGCATTGTGGGAGATGCAGTATTGAACAAGTCACGTGTTTAGTAACATTTAAATACGCCTACAGCGAGGCAACCTGTAACCACTCCTGTCCGTGATCAAGGCAGTATCGCCGAAACATGTTGGACTAGAAGGAGCATGTATGTCTGTGAGGACGCCCTGAAGGGTCGGGGGCCGCCTGCTCGGAGTTCTTGTTGTTGATATATATATATTTGAGGGCCAAGCGTAATTGTAGTACGAACTCACTGTATGAAAACACCAAACAGGATATGAAAATGAGATTCAAGGAAAGAGGGTACCCCAAGAAAGCAATATTGCAGGCTGAAAAAAGAGTGGACAGTCAATCGAGAGATGAAATCCTTAACAAAACTAAACAGATTTCAACGAATCAGACCACTCCGAAAAAAACAGTAAGATTTATAACTAAATATTGCAGTCAATCCAACCAGATGCGAAGTATCCTCAAAAACAGATGGAATATCCTGAAACAGGACCCAATCTTGAAAAATGAAATAGGGGCCACTCCATCAGTTACATTCATGAGAAGTCCATCTCTCAAAGACATGCTAGTACATAGCCATTTACAAACAAAAGAAACAAGCTGGCTACAACAAACAAAGGGTTTCCGAAAATGTGGGAACTGTAAGGCCTGTAGAAATAGTAACAATGTACTAGAAGTCACACTTGAAAGAACTAAAACACTCTGGAAAATTCCGAAACTCATTACATGCAATACTGATTTTGTGGTGTATGCAATAGTATGCCCTTGCCAGTTATGGTATATCGGATCGACTACCTTTCCGATCAAAAAACGTATCCTAGAACACTGGCGAGCAATTACAAATTGCGATCAAACTTACAGCACTGCAAGACACTTCTCGAAGGAACATGGGGCCGACTGGACCAAAGCCAAATATTTTGGATTGGATACAGTCAAACCCAACCCCAGAGGAGGGAACCGTATTGCCTCTTTACGCAAACTAGAATCACGTCTCATCCTCCTAGCAGGCACCAAATTTCCGGATGGCCTGAATCAGGACGAGGAACTTTATTCCCACCTTTAATGAGATATTATCTCATACTGAAATATGGAAACCTTGGTAGGCCACTCACGCCCTGTCCATACCTCCCTTCCCTTGGTTTTAAAAACTTCAAAAAAAACAATAATGTACTTTTTTCTTTTTTCTGCTTATGTTTCATTGAATGTACAGGTTGAGTAATTATAGAAAACCATATGCAACCAGTGTGAGTAAAATACAGCCTTGTCTGTTTATGGTTTGTTAAACTTTGTTATTAATTAGATCTGTCTTTTTGATCTTATACAGGAACACCACTATGAATCCTCCTGTATCTCACATCTGTGATAAAATTACGAGCACCGGAGTCACCTCTACTCCAGGTCGACATTTGGATAGTTGTTAAAGGGCACTAGACCCTTCATCATATTGTTCGTTTCAACTTGTGAGAAAAACTTCCTTTAACAAAGCATATTCAATCTGTCACATAGTTTACCAATAGGCACTAGTCCTTTATCGTTTGTAAATGAATTCAACACCACACTCTTGCACCAACTGGTTAATAATACGAACTACCAATGAAATGAATTGTATTGTTAGATTACTTTCTGTACATTTCTAAATGATTAATTTGCAAATTGCATTGATATGATTTATTTACATAAGCAAAACACGATTTGTTTATTTCTTCTATGTCTATATTTAAAAAAGTGCACTTACTCTTCTTAACTGGTGCAAATGGAGATTATGGTCATGTGACCAAGACCACGGACGTGGTCGAAACGCGTCGTCCTCTTCTGCCCTGTGAGGAATAAACTGCTTTGCTGACTAAGTGGGCTTGTGTGGATTCTTTCCTTGACCAGGAATCGACTATTCAAAATATATATATATATATATATATATATATATATATATATATATATATTATCTACTGGCAGTCGCCAGTAGATAGTTATAGTTAGGACCTATTTTTCACAGGAAATCCGAAACATTCTATTTGGAATAACGTTGGCGCCGGTTGACGAATCCTCGCGAAATTTTCCAAACTTTTGGCCAGCTCTGCTCCGCTCCTACCCTGACAGTTTTGCGGTGATCCGTCAAGCGGGGGCTGAGAAAAAAGGGGGTCCCAAAACGCGTTTTCCCCATGCAATTTTCCATAGGATCTGTTGTCGCAGCTACAGCCCGAACCGCTGAACGGAATGACACCAAATTTGGCAAAGAGGTAGTCCTAAGTTCGGACTCATGCATTTTGCATATATGGTGTGAATCTGTTCAGTAGTTCCTGAGAAAATTAGGGTAAAAAAGTTAGTGATTTATATGGCCGCGGACCGTACCCGCGCCGTAAGCGCACCCTCCCCGAACCGAGCACGCACCCTCTCGATCGCACGCTGAATGCTAATTGGCTGTCGAGTGTCTCTCTACATTCGAAACCAGGAACTGTTGGCGGCCATTTTCTGCCTCGGTAGAAGCGAGGCTGAAGAAGCAAGGGGAATAAGTGTGTAAAACATATAAAGGGGGCAGAGTGGAAATACTCTGACCCTCTAGAGGTGCTTAGGGGGTCCCAGAAGGACCCCCAGGGGCCCCCCTTTTTTAAAAAAATAACACGGCGAAATGCACGCACTGTGCGCGCATCCTATCGCATTGGATGCACGGATCCTCTCGCGGTGGGTTCGCGGATTCAAGGGAAAAAAAAATGAAATTGTTGGGAGATAAAGATTAATCTTAAGTGTTTTGTTCTTGAGTGTTCTTGAGTGGCTCTAAAAAGAGCCGTTGTGTTCATTGAGAGTTTTTGGTACTTATAAGTAAGTACTTATACAGAGTCTAAAGTTGTTGAGGAAGACTCTGTTTCTTTCATCAGTAAAGTGTACTCCATCTCTCCTGTACATCTCTTGCATATGAAAGCGCAGATTGTTATTGTAAATGGACCCCATTCTGTAGTCTCGGAGAAAAGCAGAAACAGATTTATTCACATGTTTCCTAGCTTTCTCAATCTGTGGACAAAAATGATCGGACCAGTTCCATTTCTGCCTTTGGCATATGTTAGAGTACACAAAGGCAGTTTTAGGGAAAAGTGAAATCAGTTCTGCAAAGGTGTCCTTCATAAGCATTTCCAGACCTACCCCAGTCAAAGTGCCTAGGTCAGTGCCACAACAGTGCACTATTATGAGGTCAGGGTGTTGGATTTGCATGTAGGATTTCACCAATGTCATCAATTGGTGCCACTTTAACCCTCTCTGTCCAATCCATTTAATGTCTACATTTGGCAAACCTAGGTCTTTGTGAATGCCTTTGTTTTCTGCATACCTTTGGCTCCAGAATCCACATTGTAAGCATCTTGTAAGGAGGTCTGGATGCACTCAGATGGTCTCTGTAAATGAAATGGCAGTTTGGAAAGTTTCTAAAATGGTGGCTAAGATGCAATTTTGAAAAAAGACAAGAAATCATTGATTGTTTGACAACCTTCTACACTGAAAGGTAGGGTACACATTTCTGTTTTTTAAACGCATGATTCTTATTGGTTGACAAAAACTGATTGTAAGGAACATTATATATGATAAGCTGATATGTTGAGAAGTCAAGCACACTTGCTGTTTTGATTAGCAACATTGTGTGTGCTGAACTTGGGACCTGTGTGCTTAGTACAGTGTTCCATGACCTGTTTCTATGGTAACGGGCAGAAGGCAGATTGGGGGAAGGGTTGAAGTTTATGTCATTTGGAAAGGGTTGAAATGTTTAACCAATAAAAATGTGTGTTTGCTTTTGAATTTAAGTGGGAAGGAATGTGATTTGATGTTTACATGTATATGTGTGGAAAATGAGACGGAAACTTTGCCATTCTTTGGTTCTGCTGACAGGTGCACAGTACAGAGATTCTGTATAAGAAAATCTGGTGTGTGTGACTGATATACTTCTTAATCTACAAAACAGCTTGAAAGGTGAGTTATTTAATTGTGAGGGGATGTATGTAGACTATTTGTATTTTAATCAGACTAATGTATTTCTTCTGCTAAAGTTTAGGAAGTACTTTTTTTTCTCTACAATGTTATTGACAGTGTGTGTGCATGTAGAAACCATTTTGTGATAAGGATTTGTTTTTTTCATGTGTGTGTAGACAGATAACTATGCAGTTTTTATATTTTGGTAGAATTAGAAACCAGTCATTGTTTATGAATTTGTTAAATGAGTTATGTTTCTGCAGTAAAATGTAGTACTCCTTGTAGATGAAGAAATGTGTTTTGGTATAGTGCAAGGCATAGTGTTGTTTGTCTAGAATCACACAGAGAGCCTGTGTGCATTTGGGAACCACAGTGAGAGAAGCATTTAGTAATATCTTGTATTTGCTGACAGATAACTCTTTTAAAACCTGTCATGTTGTCAAGTTTTAGTAGCATGAGAAGTCAGTGTTTGCTTATGCATTGATTAAATGAGTCAGGCAATGATACAAAAGTACACTTTTGAAATATGCACATTGTGTGCAGTTCTCTTACCACTTCCATAGTAGGAAATAAGGTTTGGTAAACTCGTAGGGATAGTGGTTGTTGTCTAGAATCACACTGTGAGTCTGTGTGCATTTGGGAACCAATGTGAGAGAAGCATATGGTAACATTGTTTATTTGCTGACAGATAAATATTTTAAATCCTGTCATGTTGTCAAGTTTTAGTAGTATTAGAAGCCAGTCATACCTTGATTAAATGAGTCAGGCATTGACACTAAAGTGCAGTCGTGAAATATGTAGATTGTGTGCAGTTCCCTTACCACTTGCACTGTAGTGAATGAGTTTTGGTAAGCTCCTAGGGATAGTGGTGCTTGTCTAGAATCACACTGTGAGTCTGTGTACATTTGGGATCCACTGTGAGAGAAGTGTTTGGTAACATCGTGTATTTGATGATAGACAACTGTTTTAAAACATGTCATGTTGTGAAGTTTTAGTAGCATTAGAAGCCAGTCATTACTTATGCTTTCATTAAATGAGTTAGGTAGTGACACTAAAGTGAAGTTGTGAAATATGTAGATTGTGTGCAGTTCCCTTACCACTTGCACTGTAGTGAATGAGTTTTGGTAAACTCCTAGGGATAGTGGTGTTTGTCTAGAATCACAGTGTGAGTTAGTGTGTATTTGGGATCACTGTGAGAGAAGCATTTGGTGACATCGTGTATTTGCTGATAGATAACTGTTTTAAAACATGTCATGTTGTGAAGTTTTAGTAGCATTAGAAGCCAGTCATTGCTTATGCGTTGATTAAATGAGTCAGGCATTGACACTAAAGTGCAGTTGTGAAATATGTAGATTGTGTGCAGTTCCCTTATCTCTACGACTGTAGTGAATGAGTTTTGGTAAACTCTTAGGGATAGTGGTGCTTGTCTAGAATCACACTGTGAGTCTGTGTACATTTGGGAACCACTGTGAGAGAAGCGTTTGGTAACATCGTGTATTTGCTGATAGATAACTGTTTTAAAACATGTCATGTTGTGAAGTTTTAGTAGCATTAGAAGCCAGTCATTGCTTATGCTTTCATTAAATGAGTTAGGTTTTGACATTAAAGTGCAGTCGTGAAATATGTAGATTGTGTGCAGTTCCCTTACCACTTGCACTGTAGTGAATGAGTTTTGGTAAACTCCTAGGGATAGTGGTGCTTGTCTAGAATCAGAGTGTGAGTTAGTGTGTATTTGGGATCACTGTGAGAGAAGCATTTGGTGACATTGTGTATTTGCTGACAGATAACTGTTTTAAAACATGTCATGTTGGGAAGTTTTAGTAGCATTAGAAGCCAGTCTTTGCTTATGAGTTGATTAAATTAGTCAGGCATTGACATTAAAGTGCAGTTGTGAAATGTGTAGATTGTGTGTAGTTCGTTTACCACTTCCACTGTAGTGAATGAGTTTTGGTAAAGTCCTAGGGATAGTGGTGCTTGTCTAGAATCACAGTGTGAGTCTGTTTGCATTTGGGAACCACTGTGAGAGAAGCGTTTGGTAACATTGTTTATTTGCTGACAGATAACTGTTTTAAAACCTGTCATGTTGTCAAGTTTTAGTTGCATTAAAAGCCAGTCTTTGCTTATGTGTTGATTAAATGAGTCAGGCATTGACACTAAAGTGCAGTCATGAAATATGTAGATTGTGTGCAGTTCTCTTACCTCTTCCACTGTAGTGAAAGAGTTTTGGTAAACTCCTAGGGATAGTGGTGCTTGTCTATAATCACACTGTGAGTCTGTGTGCATTTAGGAACCACTGTGAGAGAAGCGTTTTGTTAGATCGTGTATTTGCTGACAGATAACTGTTTTAAAACATGTCATGTTCTCAAGTTTTAGAAACATTAGAAGAGAGTTATGGCTTATGCTTCCATTAAATGAGTTAGGTATTGACAGTAAAGTGTTGTCGTGAAATATGTAGATTGTGTGCAGTTCCCTTACCACTTCCAGTGTAGTGAATGAGTTTTGGTAAACTCCTAGGGATAGTGGTGCTTGTCTAGAATCACACTGTGAGTCTGTGTACATTTGGGAACCACTGTGAGAGAAGCGTTCGGTAACATCGTGTATTTGCTGACAGATAACTGTTTTAAAACATGTCAAGTTCTCAAGTTTTAGTAGTATTAGAAGCCAGTCTTTGCTTATGTGTTGATTAAATGAGTCAGGCATTGACACTAAAGTGCAGTCGTGAAATATGTAGATTGTGTGCAGTTCCCTTATCTCTTCCACTGTAGTGAATGAGTTTTGGTAAACTCCTAGGGATAGTGGTGCTTGTCTAGAATGACACTGTGAGTCTGTGTACATTTGGGAACCACTGTGAGAGAAGCGTTTGGTAACATTGTGTATTTGCTGACAGATAACTGTTTTAAAACATGTCCTGTTGTGAAGTTTTAGTAGCATTAGAAGACAGTTATGGCTTATGCTTTCATTAAATGAGTCAGGTATTGACAGTAAAGTGTAGTCGTGAAATATGTAGATTGTGTGCAGTTACCTTACCACTTCCAGTGTAGTGAATGAGTTTTGGTAAACTCCTAGGGATAGTGGTGCTTGTCTAGAATCACACTGTGAGTCTGTGTGCATTTAGGAACCACTGTGAGAGAAGCGTTTGGTTAGATCGTGTATTTGCTGACAGATAACTGTTATAAAACTTGTCATGTTGTCAACTTTTAGTAGCATTAGAAGCCAGTCTTTGCTTATGTGTTGATAAAATGAGTCATGATTTTACACTAAAGTGCAGTACCATGTAGTATTGTCTTCACTGCACCAGAGCTGAAAATTTAAAATTTTTACCCAGGCACTGTCCTAGAAGTAGTCTGATGATTTAGTCAGTTTCTAAGTACTTATGTTGTGAACCATTCATTACCAAATAGACTGCTTCAAATGTCTATGCAGTATGCATGTAGTTCTCTAACCACCTATACAGTTGTTTTCACACCTTCAATTCCCTAGTCAGTATCCATACACTTCTAGGAAACACCCTGTCAGTCCCTTTGCAGTCTTCTAGTGACCCATTCAGTACCAATTACTAATCCATTTACTGTGCCAAAACGCAAACATTTATAAATTCACTAAGACACTTTGTTTACAGTACTGCAATGATTCAGTCATTGTATAAGTATTCATGCACTGAGCCAGGCCTTAGCACATGGACTGCTTCAAACCCCTATGCACTATGCATGCAGTTTTCTAACCAACTACAGACTTGTCTTTTACACTTTCAATTCCCTAGTCAGTATCCATAAAGTCTAGCAAACATCCTGTCACTCCCTTTGCACTCTTCTAGTGACCCATTCAGTACCAAGTACTAATCCATTCCCTGTGCGAAAACCCAACCACTTATAAATTCATCCAGGCAGTCTCCTTGCTGTAGTCTAATCATTCAGTCAGTACCGAAGTACTCATGCAGTGAGCCGGGCCTTAGCACATGGACTGCTTTAAATGCGTATCCAGTATGCATTCAGTTCTCTAATCAGCTACACAGTTGTCTTTTGCACCTTCAATTCCCCAGTTAGTATTCATATACTTCTAGCAAACACCCTGGTACTCACCCAGTGTGTCTCCTTTTAGTAGTGTAATCATTCAGTCACTTAGCATGTAGTCTTTTAGTGAGGTAGGCTTTAGGGCATGAACTGCTTCAAAGTAGTATGCACTATGTATGTAGTGTTTTAATCATCGTCACACTTGTGGTTCAGGGCTATAGTTTCTTAGTCTGTGTTTATATAAAATGTGTTTGTACAGTAATGGAATACTGTAAATTTGAAAGTTATTAATATACATTTATTTGTGATTCTTTTTTGCAGATACTGTTTTTCAACGTTAAAATCGAGAAATTATGCCAGAAAAAAAAAGAAAAAGAAAAGAACAGAGACAAGAGGATTATTTGAAGAAACATCAACCACAAGTATTTAATGAACAAGATAATGTGGCTAAAAGGAAAAAAAATTCTGGTAAGATCACAAAGCAATTTATTAAAAATGCTTGTAGGAGCAAACAGAATGAAGAGAATGCTGCAACTTCACAAAAATTTTTAAGTAAGAAAAAAAATCAAAATAAGAGGAAAAGTAGAAAAGCAAATGTTCAGTCAAAGGAGATAAAGTATGGTAAAAGAAGACAAGAGAGTAGTGCATAATTTGCTGAAAAATGTGAAGAAATATAAAAAGAGAGCTTTATTTTATAAAAAGAAGAAGCATATTGAAAGCATTGTGGAAAAGGCTTTTGAAGTAAAAAGGAAACTGTTTATTTTACTGTTAAACAGAATTCGATCACTAGATAAACCAATATTTGTAATGAAGGCCAAAAGTAGGAGGAAAAGAGTTATTATTAAAAAAAAAAATTGTGATGTTTTTTTGGGAGAATGGAAACACAGTTCTAGTTCAGAGCCTTTTTTTAATGAAGAGAGTTATTCACTAAGTGAAAAATTATTGTTAGCAGTTGACACCAGTGGTAGAGGTTATGAGGTTAGTGATGGTTGTCCAATGGAGAAAGAGAGAATGGTTGAAAGAAATGCAGAAGAAGTGATAGCTGATGAAGTTTTAGGGAGACGTGCTAAAAACCCTGTGTACACTTGGGATTGCAGTAGTGTTTGTAGTGTACGACAGGAATCTATTGAAAAATTATGTAGTTTTTTACGAGTCTATACTAAAAAAAGGGTAAAACAAAAGATTAAGCTGTTGCAAGGACTAGACCCTTGCAGAGTGAGAAAACATACTGGTTTGTAAGGTCATTCTCTGGCTTGTCTTTCTAGGAAAGTTTGTGAAAGTGTTTTTCACCATTTCAGAATGCTGGCAGTACATCATACTCAAATGCGGAAGTTAGTGAGAAGGTTGTATTATGCAAAAAGTCCAGCACTAAAGTTAAGTGAGTTGAACAGTGCTCTTTTACGTGGGTCAGTTTCAGATGTGAAGCAGGTTTGTGAGGATATTGAGTTTTGTTACTTTGGGCCTCAGCAAGAGAGTGAAGAAACTGACACATTAGTAGAACAAAATGTTGAAGACAATGTAGAACCTGTAATTACAGAAAAATTTGAGGATGAAATCACAAAGTTTAAGGTAATTTCAGGTGAAAGACCAAATGTTTCTTGTATTTGTTGTCGGCGAAATCACAATAAAAATCAGACTAGGGGTGTCAATCTGTATTTAAAAAGTGAAATAGAAGATAATGATAAGTGGATGGAATTTACAGCTTATTTGTTGGTAGAGGATTGTTTTGATTTGGGATATGAGCAGCGTATTTGCAAATATTGTTATAATAAATTAGATGAGAATAAAATGCCTGCTAGAGCTGTTCATAATAATCTAGAGTTGGTTGCTATTCCTCCAGAGCTGATTGATTTAAATACGTATGAGTCTATTCTGATACAATGTGTTCACCCGTTTCAGGCTATTGTTCATATGGAGCCCAAAACAAGTAAATTACCTCCATCAGAGTTGCAAAGAGGATTGAAAGGAAGAGTAGTGTATTTACCATTAGATTTAAGGAAACATGTTGAAACTATTGGTGTAGATCATGCAGAAAATGAGCCACTAATCATTCTAGTTAATGGTGTTCCTACTAAGAATAAGAAAATCTGGCAAGAGTTAGTGGATGTTAGAAAAGTGCAAAAGGCATCGTTGTATGTGATTAAAAATAATGAGTACTATAGAAATGTGTTTGTTGGAGAAGAAGAAATAGATTTAGCAGAAGATAGTGAAACATTAAAGTGGACAAATTGAAAAAGTGGACATGTTCAGATGTGAAGAGATCTATGAACATTACAGTGTACATCCACTTCATTCCAAAGAGGTGATGGGGAATACAATTGAGTTGTTTCAAATGAAAAAAGCAACACGAAGTCCCATGAGTGTATGGGAAGAGAGCTTGGAAGCTCGTTATTTCCCGCAGTTGTTTCCAACAGGAAAAGGTGGACAATATGATGAACGTCCTGTGCAGATTCCTCCCTTATATGTTTCATCTTCTGTTTGAAAGTGACTTGTCTGGACTTTCATATGCAGTAAATCACATTTTAAAAACTGGAATGCATCTGTAAAATGTAACTGCAAAGGATTTTATGGATAAAGTGCATCAGAGAGATGATCATTTAGAATCTCAGTTGATTAATCTGATGGCATGTCAGCGTGGATCTAATGAATATTGGTACCATCGACATGGAGAACAGAAATGTATGCTACGGAACTTGGGAACTCCTACGTGGTTTCTTACCCTAAGCTGTGCTGAGTACGATTGGGATGATTTACTTGAATTTCTTCGAGAGGCAAATTCCAATATAAAAAATATTGAATACAAGACACCTGGAGAATTGTGCTCCTTGGATACTGTCAATGTATGCAGATATTTCAATCATAGATTTGAAGATATGATGTCTTTCATCTGCAATAAAAAGAATCCTCCCCTTGGAAAAGTTGTGGATTTCTTTTGGAGAAAGGAGTATCAAGCAAGAGGTGCTCCTCACATACATATGTTGTTATGGGTCAAGGATGCCCCCAAATTTGGAACAGATTCAGATGAAACTGTTTTGTCTTTTATTGAAGATTATGCTACATGTGCTCTTCCAAATAGCAGAGAAGAGAAAAACTTAAAACAACAAGTCTTACGATTTCAAAGCCACAGGTGTGGAAAATACTGTCGACGAAAGTACAAGTCAAAGGATAAGTTCTATACCAAATGTCGTTTTGGATTTCCACGTCCTGTATTAGCCAAAGGAAGAGTGAACAGTTTTATGTCAGCTGTACGACATACCATCACAAGAAAGTCTCCGAAAAACACCTACAACTTAAGAAGAAGCGAAGAATCGAAATACATAAATGACTACAATCCAGTTATTTTATCCATGTGGAACGCTAACATGGATATTCAGTATGTTGCGGACAATTCCATTGCTGTTCCTCGATATGTAACGTCTTACATTACTAAATCAGAAAAGACTGAATTGAAAGAAATGTGGGAAGAGATGTCTCACGAGAAGACTCTAAGTAAGAAATTATACAGTTTCAGTTTGAAGATATTATCGCATCATGAAATTGGAGCATATGAATGTTCAGATCGGTTATCATCTGCAAGTCTATATTCCAAAAGTAGAAGAATCATTTGGGTGAGTCTAGGTCTTGCAGGAATGCAAAATCGGGTACTGAAATCTGTTCAAGAAATTGAATATTTAGCAGAAAATGACCCTGAAAGTACAGATATTTTGAAAACCAATATGTTGGACACATACTATCCAAAGAGAAGTCCTCATCTTGAGAACATGTGTCTCTATGAAATGCTGCAAAACTACACTTTTAAACGGAATATTACAGAGAACATCAACGATGGAAAATGTGGAGTGATTGGTTCTGAAGGATGTCTGGTGAAACAAAGGAAAGGAAATTTAATTAATCACAGAAAACTGAGTTGCGACACTGCTGACAAAAGGGAATTTTACTATTTAGCCCTTTTGCAAATGTTCAAACCATGGCGTTCTGAACTGGAATTACTTGGAGATTTTCCCAGCTATGAGGATTCATTTAATGCTTGTAAAGATAACATACAATGCAGTGCTTTCGCAAATTATGTGAAAATGTTGAATGATGAAATTGATCAAGAAGCTACAATTGCAGCTGAGATTGCTAGAGACAGTTCTCAAGTCAGTCAAAGTTCTGCTGCACTGAGTCAAGATCCACTAGGACAACCAATTGTTGAAAATGAAGCAGCGATTGCAATGAATGAGGTGGAAACAGCAATGAATCAAGCACAAGAAGATGCAATACAGTTAGGAAACTTGGAAGAGCAACTAAATGTTGAACAGAAACAAATATATCAGCAAGATAAAGAGCAGATTGACCATGGATTACTTCATGAAAAGAGAGTGTGCTCATGTACATCATTTCAACCTATCCGGATGTATGTGAGTGGTCAAGCTGGAACAGGAAAGAGTTTCTTAATTAAAGTAATTACAAGTTATCTACAAAAAACAACTGAGTCGCATTTGTCTTGTGTTGTCACTGCTCCAACTGGGTTGGCAGCATATAACATTAAAGGAATTACTTTACATCGTTTACTAATGCTGCCAGTAGAGCATGAGAACAAATTGGAATACCACAAGCTATCTGGAGAAGCTTGTTGTGAAGTTTCAAGAGTGCTGAAGAAAATGAAACTTCTCATTATTGATGAGGTGAGCATGGTTTCAAACTTGATGCTTGCCTTTGTGCATTTAAGAATGCAGCAAATTCTTAAAACAGAGTATGACGTGTTATTTGGAGGAAAACACGTCATAGTTTTTGGAGATCTACTGCAACTGACACCGGTAAAAGGACAACCAGTATTTAAAACACTTGCCCATGAAGATACCAGAAAGTCTCTTGGCAGTGTTGGTAATGTGAACATTTGGAGTAATTTTGAATACAAGGAACTGACAACAAATATGCGACAGGCAAATGATGCTGAATATGGAAGTATTCTTCAAGATATAAGAATTGGAATTCTTTCAAAAAAAGGGAAAGAAGCTTTGGAGAGTCGATTACTTTGCAATGTCTTTCCAAATGAAAATGCAGTTGCTGCAAAAGTGTACGTGGAAATTGCTAAAAATAAGTCAGTGATTTGCTTAATGCCGACACTGCATGAGTGTTCAATATTTAACGAAGAATTATTAAAATTGGAAAATGAAGAAATTGTTAAAATGGAAGCCATCGATAAAATACTACATGAAGGAATCACTATTATTTTGACGGGTAAGTTGAGATCAAAACTAGATTGTTTAGAAAAAAAAATATCTAAAACTGCTGGTTTGGAAAAGACACTGTATGTGTGTGTAAACTGTCGGGTAATTTTAAGGCGTAATTTGGATGTAGAGAAAGGTTTAGTTAATGGTGCAATGGGTAAAGTGGTGGATTTTGTGAATTATCAGAAAAAAGAAGGAATTGAATTTTTAAAATTAAATTTGATCAGATTGATGAAGTTAAAGAAATTGGTCGTTGTTCAGTTCGTTTTTTGCTTGTTAAAGATTTATATGTCCGTAGGAAACAATTTCCATTTTCTCTGGCATATGCAGTGACTATTCATAAATCTCAAGGATTAAGTGTAGACAGTGCATTGGTGAACATTGGATCTACTGTATTTAAAGAGGGTATGGCATATGTTGCTTTGTCGCGAGTTAAAACATTATCTGGTTTGTTTTTGATTGATTTTTATGAGACAAAGGTTACTGCAGATGCAAACTGTGTAAAAGAGTATAATAGGTTAAGAAGGGTGTATGCTCCAAATTTAGGTCAATTTCCTGTATTTGAAAAGCGTGTGGTTTGTTGAAAAAGAAGGTTAGAGAATATCTGTATATCTGTACTGAAGATGTCAAGAAGGAAAAAGAACAAGATAATGTTGCGATTGCAAGTAAAAAAAAATTGGACACTGTTGAAGAGATTGTTGGTTATCAGTTTGAAAATAGTTCTGGTGTCAACTGCTATGCTAATCTAGGGGTCAATGTTGTTTTATATCTGGAAGGTTTGCAAGCACAAATTATGCAGAATCGGGAAAAAAGATTTTGGGGCATATCAACAAGGGCTTTATCTCTGCTTTTTTGGCTTTAAAAGCCAAAAAAGCAGAGATAAAACTAGCGCCCTATCAACAACAGGGTGCTAACACACAAATTTGCATGTTAGCACCCTTTTACTCTACGCTTCCCCTTGCATCTCTAATGAGATGCAAAGGGGGCGTTCCAGAGTAAAATAATAGGAGAAATGTCGCTAAGCGACATTTCTCCTGTTATCAAGAATGTCGCTAACCCTGTTAGAGACAAAAAAAGCAGCGCTAACCGTAGTTAACGCTGCTTTTTTACGTCTGCTAATTTTCAGACTTAGCCATGATATCCTATGGAAGGAGGATATCATGGCTAAGTTTGCCTGTCCCTATCAACAAGGTAACGTGTGATTATCGCTGGGTTTCCAGCGATAATCTCACGTTAGCCTGTTAGCGTGTAGATTTTTATCGCTATTGAGATAAGCGTTGCTAATAGCACGCTATCTCAGCGATAAAAATTCACGCTAGCCGGCGATAATTATCCTCACGCTAAGAGCGCTGAGCGATAATTATCGCCGGTTGTTGTTGATATGCCCCTTTGTTCTCTGTTGCATTCTGTTTATGAAAAATTGACAACAGATAGAAGTAAAATACAATCTGTTTCAGATGTTCGTAATCTTTTGGATGTGTGTTCTGGTTCTACACAATTTACACAAAATATCCAACAAGATGCTCAGGAATTTTTAATGTATATGCTTACAATTTTTGAAAATGAAGGTGTAGAAATAGAAAATATTTTTGGCCTTTCTTACAAATGGGAACATTATTGTGAAAATTGCATGTATACATGTAGCACCAATGTAGACACTGAGAGATTTCTGTATTTAACATTACCAGACTGTAAATCAGTGTCTTCAATAAATTAGTGAAAGGTGCAATTCAAAACATGGAGTGTAGCCAATGTAAATCAGAAATGTTATCCACATTATTCTTAACAAAATATGGAAAATACATAATTTTAATGATGCAACGTTGTACAGCTGATGGAAGAAAATTGGATACTTTAATAAAGCAGTTTGTAGCAACACAAGTATCAATATCAGGAAGGACTTTTGTAGCAATTGCAATAATTTTCCATGATGGTCCTTCCACCACATCTGGACATTACACTGCCTATCTAAAATGTGACAAAGGCTGGACACTTTGTAATGATGCCCAGTTGGTTTTCAAACAACGTTTGCCTAGGGAATTACAAAATTCCTACCTAATGTTTTTAAAGCCAAAGTTTTAGGAAGATAATTCACTCTCTGAGGAATTTATTATTATAATTTAATAGGACTACCATTGGACAATTTACATAAAGAAGAAGTGCAAAAATACCATTTGGCCTCAAGGAAAGGTATATTTTTGAATTATGGACTTTTTGGTGGTCATTTATTCGGTGATTATTTTAATGCGGCAACATTTACAGTTTTTATAAGTTAAAGTTATAAAATGTTGTAATCTGTAAGCATTTCATATATGTATGATTTGTATTTTCTGGTATTTTACTGAGAATAGTATGTTGGGTTTTTTTTAATAATCTCTCTGATTGTTTTTTTTTTGCCCTCTGTTAAGTGATGAGTACCATTGAAATCACTATTTCTAGTGACATTCAAAATATTCTGAGAACAGCAAAAAAGGCAAACAAATTACTTTGTGGAAATTATGTTGTGTTGTAAAAAATGTATTATTATATGTTATAATTTTTTTTTTCTTTCACAAATCCAAATTTTAAAATAAGCAATTTTTAACAATTTATATTTGAATGAAAAACAGCAAAAAATGAATATCATTTTGTATTCCTATTACTGTGAAGGTAAGTTTAACTAAGTCTCAATATGCAGAATGAAGAGGCCTGCAAGAAGCTACAAAGTTGAAACACATTTCTAAAAACACTCTGTTTATGTAGTTTTGAAATCTGACCATAATCAGATATCATGTGACCTGCAAAAAAAGAGATTTGAGGGGTTCATAATATTTCACCTTTTTAGCTGTTGAAGGACCGCAATCATTTCAATCATTCTTCTTTGAACATCTTTGCAGACAAAACTCTGTGCTTACTTTTATCATTCGCAAGGAAATTTAAAAACGGAAATATGTCACTTTTTGGAACATAGTTATTGTGCAAGACACTCTTTTATATTTACAAAGAGAGGAAAAGGCACTCTGTGCACTTTTTATACTCCATGTAAATACAACCTCATCATTTAGACCACTTTGCGTTGAAAGGGTGTTCTATAAGTGTTGTTGTGCATGATTGCACTTAATACTCGTAGAACAAGACACATGTCTAGATTTATCAGAAATCATGAATCTCGATATGTGTGTGAATGGTGCACCATTCTACAATTGGTGTAGGAAAGCACAACAAAGAGAATTGTTTTAATTTCTCCACATTTTTATATCTTCAATGCATGCTGAAATGTTCAGCATACATTGAAGGAGAAAAATGCATTTTCTCATTGTTTTTGTACAGGAAGGTGTGTCTTCCTGTAGAAAAACAAACAGCACATGACACAGATATCCTTGCACTATTGTGCAAGGGTGCCTGTGTCACCACATGGCTGCAGTTTAAGCAGCCGTGCAGACAGAAGCATAGATTTGCAACATATTTATGTACATATGTTGCATCCTTGTGCTTCGGAAGTACTACAGCACACTGCAGCTAAAGAGGCTACTGTGTGATGCTGCAGCACTTTCTTATAGTTCTGCACTTATACATTCACCATACGCTACTAATGCATTCATTCAGTCAATTACGTACTACATATACATTCATGTAAACTTTCACACACTAACAAAGAAATTTAGCTCTTTTTTTAAACCAGGAAAGTTAGTTCTTACAAGAACTTTTTTTTTTCTTCTTTCTTCTTTTATATTTTTTGGGGGGGTTTCTGAACAATTTTGTGATTTTTTTGGTTTTTCTGAAAAAAAAAACCAAAAAACAAAACAGGAGAAACCAAAGAATGAACTTCAGGGAACAATAAAAAAAAATAAAAAAAAAATAGCAAATATGACTTTCTTGGCGGCGGCAGATCAGATCGATCGACTGCTCGCCATAGCACAAAGTCTTATTGCACTTAGTGCAGAGCACTTTTAAAAATTGAAATTGAGGACGGATGTCCAAGGTTTGGTCTGATGGATGCACTCTTGATGTGTTCGGCTGCGATGAGGTGGATGGCGCAGGAGCAGAAGTGTGTCTCATCCGTCGGCACTCTTCTTTTGCAAGATTGTTTGGATGAAGGGTCCTCATGTGCTTCATCATACTTGCCGTGCCGCAAGAGTATTTCTTGTTAGGATCCCCTCTCAATAAGACTCTTTTGCAAATCTTGCATGTGACCAAGGTGGCATTGGTTTTATTCTGCCCCTTGGGAAAAGTAAAAAATTTCCATACCACTGAAGAGAAACGTTCTTTGCGTGGTAACTCCGGCAAAAATTCATCCTCAGAGGTTTGAGGTGATGCAGGTGATGCCTGCTGCCCTGAAGCCATTTATGGTTGAAAAAAATTAGAGCTAAGTGTAAAATGTTCTTCTCTCCAAAGAGGTGGTTCTCCAAAGAAGCTCAAAGAAGAATGATTGAAATGGTTGGGGTCTTTCAGTAGTTAGAACAGGAAGTGTAATGAACCAATCAAATCTCTTTTTTTGCAGGTCACATGGGATCCGCGCACCGTGCGCTTCGCACCACTCACCCAGCGCGCATCTGCGAAATTGCATTAAAAAGAAATATAGGATTAGATGTCAAAATATATTAGTTTTAAGACTAGTTTAGAGTTTGTCTTCAATTAATATTCACATGCAATACATAAATATGTTTTTTTAAATGTTAAATACTTCGCGGGATCTGTGCACCCACCGCGTCATAGACGCAGATGATGCATCGCGGAAGCGCGTAAACGTCGCGTTACGTGCATCGAACGTGTCGCGTATAGGCTGGGAGTCGCGTACCGGTCGCATTGAAATTGTGCACTAACCACGTACCCGACGCATACCATGCGCGGATGCTATCGCGTAGGGATCGAGAACGGTGCGCATAGGGTGCACGGATCCAAAAACATTGAAAAATATATGTAAAATAAAGTTTTGCACATATAGTTAAAAAAATATTTTGAAAAATATAAAAAAATATGTTTGAAAAACCCATTAAGTTCAAATAATATTTTTTAATTTTTAAAAGAATTAATTGAAAAAATACATTTAAAAATGGTGATAAAAAAGTATTTTAAAAAAAATTTAATTAATGAAATGACACACTGACTTTGAAAAATATAGAAATCCAATCAAAATCATTAAACATGATATCTTCAGAGATAAGTTATAGATAGGAATTAGCATTTAAAAAACCTTTGAAATTCACTGAAAAGAACATAAGTTTCAGGCCTGATATAGCTAGGAATTAGCATTTAAAAAAACCTTTGAAATTCACTGAAAAAAGCATAGGTTTCATGCACGTTATAGTTATGAATTGGCATTTAAAAAACCTTGCTGCCGCTGGACCAGCGTATAGCAACTATTGTGGCTATCCCGAAAGAGGGCAAGCCACAGAGCTATGCTCCTCGTACAGACCGATCTCGCTGCTCAATTAGAACCGAAAATACTGGCGAAGACTCTTGCCAATAGGCTGCACGCTGTTCTCCCCGCGCTGATCCATCCAGATCAGTCCGGCTTTATGCCCCATCGCAATACGGCTCTCAACATCCGACCCCTGAATGGGGTACTGGGGAGGTGCCATACCATACGAGAGGACGCGGTGGTGGTGTCACTTGACGCCACCATGGCGTTCGACACCCTCGAGTGGCCATACATGCTGGCGGTGCTCCGTAAATTGGGCTTTGGCCCCCTCTTTTTAGCGTGGGTGCATCTTCTTTATTCTGAACCCTTGGCTCAAGTTGTGATTAATAACAAGGTCTCGGAGGTCTTCGAATTAGAGAGGGGGACCAGGCAGGGCTGCCCGCTTTCACCCCTCCTGTTTGCGCTCGCCCTTGAGCCTCTCGCGGCATGGATCAGGCAGGACATCTCCCTCGTGGGGATGCGGTGGGCAGACGGCTGGGAGGACAAGGTCTCACTATATGCTGATGATATCCTCCTCTATTTAACCCAGCCGCGGAAGTCCATCGTGGTAGCCATAGACATAGTTCGGAGTTTCGGGGAAAACTCGGGGTTCCGCGTCAATTGGGGCAAGTCTCAAGTTTATGTCCTTTATGGCGGCCCCCCCGGGCTTCCCGCTGACTGCCCGCTTACCATTGCGAAAGGTGGGTTCCGGTACCTAGGAGTTTTTATTTCACTCGACAAAGCGCTCACATATGAGAGGAACTTACTACCACCACTGCGACGGCTTCAAAGGGACTCCAATAACTGGCAGAAACTCCCACTTTCCCTATTGGGCCTCGCGGCCCTCTTCAAAATGTTTGCGCTCCCAAGGTTTATCTATGCCCTCCAAAATTATCCAGATCTCATGCCGAACGCATATTTCATAGCGGTAGAGGCGGCGCAGCGGTCCCTCCTCTGGGTGGGTACACCTAGGATTGCGCTGCAAAAGCTCACACTCGCATGGTACGATGGGGGAATAGCCCTGCCGGACATCCGTAAGTACTATTGGGCAGCCCAATTGTCGGCGATAAACCAAGGAACGTATAGGGACGGCAACGACCCCGCTTGCGGGATAGATCGATGGTTGCTCCCAGGTGGGAATTATGAGGTAGCACTCTATTCCAAACCCGGTAAATATAGACTGACGGGCCGATGAAACACTCGGTGCAGATATGGCACGTGGCACAATGCAGGCTCGGCTGGGCTACTACCCTGACAATGGCAACTCCACTCTGGGCCTCTGAATGACTGGGCAGCCTGGGACGTACGAGGGGCTTCCGGGAATGGGACCTTATTGGTATCTCGCAGGTCAAGGACCTGTGGGGGCCAGTGGGGGTTCGATCCTTTGCATACCTGCAAGACACGTACGAGTTGGCGAACACCGAATATTTTAGATATTTGCAGATTAGACATCCCTTCAGGCTAACATACCACCAGGGACCAGGCCCCCACAGGCATCCCCACTCGAGGATAGACTGCTCGCCGGCTACATGCCTGAGCACGCCATTTCACTAACATACAAGAAATTGATCAATAATCCCCCGGACCCCCTCGAGTCCCTCTGGGAGAAGTGGTTAGCAGATGGTCTAGAAATAGATATTGAGGAGTGGGTGGAGGCGCTAGCGTCCCCGAGGGAGGTGGCGATATCGGCGAGACTTCGCCTCATACAACTCAAAATATTACATAGAGTGTATATATCATGCACGAGGCTGCAGGCGATGGGACGGGGGGAGGGGCTCTGTCGGTGGGGCTGCGGGGAGATTGGTTCGTTCTTTCATATATTATGGGAATGTCCCAGGGTGCAGAGATACTGGAGGCGAGTGGTGTCTTGTATGCAGGAGGTGTGGGAGGTGGAAATACGACCAGAGGCCAAGCGCTGCCTACTGAACATTTGGGACCCCACGGATCTACCTACAAGGGGGAAACTGTGGGTCGCACTTGGGCAAATAGTGGCAAAGAGGAATATCACACGCCTGTGGGGGGCGTCGGCTCCTCCTAAACTAGCCGACTAGCAAAGAGACATGGACTGGTGTATGCTGCAGGAGAAGGCTGTGTATACAATGCGAGGGTGCCCCCGGAAATGGGGGGAAGTGTGGGCAAACTGGAATGCATTCAGAGGTCACATCTGTGAGCCACCGCAGGCCCGCCGGCCCGGCACGGAAACCCTGGACTAGCCGGACAATGCTTTGATGTACTAAATACAGTATACTGGCCCTATTGTGTAGACGCTTGTAGCGGCTGATCTAGAGAAAGTGCTGTAAGTGAAGTGACCAAGTTGTTTATTTCTTTGTTTTTGCAAAATAAAACAGATTTTGAAAAAAAAAAAAAAAACCTTAGAAATTCACTGAAAAAACCATAGGTTTCAGGGGCGTTATAGTTAGCTGGACATTTCCCTCGTACAAAACCCTAGAAATTCCCCTGTTATAGTTAGTTCAGCTAACTATAACTCGCGCCCCCGCAATGCACTGCTGATGACGTCACATATTACATCACTCATGACATGGTCAGTGACATCACTGATGACATCACTGATGACATCTCAAATGACATCACTGATGCATCACTGATGCATCACTGATGCACCCAGTGAACCACCCACTGATACATCTATGCACATGGTCACATATATCCCACCCACACAAACACTCAGGTACCCATACAGATACTCAGACACTCAGACAACCAATCAATAACTTATATAGACATTCATGTACCTATTCACAAAATCATGCATCCGCTTACACACCAACAGACAGACGCATACAGTCATTCACACAGTTCAGTCATTAACTCATGCATTCAGTAAGACACATTTAATGACTCACTTATAGAGTCAGTCACGCAAATACATAATCATCCATTCCCACACTTATACACTCACTCATTCTTCAATATGCCTTTCCCTATATATAATAAACATATTTAAAGTTTATAGAAACACACAGACACTGGATGATGTCATCAGTGATGTCATTTGAGATGTCATCAGTGATGTCACTGACCATGTCATGAGTCATGTAATATGTGACGTCATCAGCAGTGCATTGCAGGGGCGCGAGTTATAGTTAGCTGAACTAACTATAACAGGGGAATTTCTAGGGTTTTGTACGAGGGAAATGTCCAGCTGACTATAACTCCCCTGAAACCTATGGTTTTTTCAGCGAATATATATATATATATATATATATATATATATATATATATATATATATATATATATATATATATATATACAATTCGATATTTTGTACAACTATATTTTTTACATCGATATGTTTTTCCGATATTTTTGTACTTACCTGTTTAAGTATAGGGAGTAAATATTTTTGCATTGATATTTTTTACTTCTAGATTTTTAACATCGATATTTTGTCAGTGAACCGCTTGTACCCGATTGGCATATTTAATTTACTTGTAAGTCCCTAGTAAAGTCACACAACCTATACCCAGGTCCTGTAAATTAAATGCTATTAGTGGGCCTGTAGCACTAAATGTGCCTCCCACTTTAGTGGCAATTTAAACATGTCTCAGGCCTGCCATTGCCTGTGTGTGTGCGTGTATGTGTGTGTGTGTGTGTAGTTAAACTGCCATTTTGACCTGGCACAGTAAACCTTTTGCCAGGCCTAAACCCTTCTTTTTAATACACATAAGTTACCCCTAGGGTAGGCCCTGGACAGCCTTCAGGGCAGTTGGGCATGCACTTTTTCAAGTTTTACATGTCCTGGTAGTGAACACAAAGGTATGAGAGGCAACACAAGAGCGAATTAACTAATACAGTGTGATACTGAACAGATTGTGTAATCCACACAGGACTTATAAGGTTTCAAATTTTCTTTATTCCATTGATGTTGTCACATTCACAGCCAACGCGTTTCGCCCAAACATGGGCTTCTTCAAGGCTGTTGGAGATCATACAAAAAGTCATATCAGATTTATTTATAATAAAAACATGTGTATTCGATAAAACAAAAATGTTCATAATCCAAAGAAAAATAGAGAAGTGAACAACACACCATGATTTAGATGTTTGTCAAGCCAAGGACCTACTAACAAAAAAATAATATTAGAACGTGAAAAGGAAAAATCAAAATGAGTTTCAAAGTTTTGAGCAATGAAGCCCAGAATACCTTGTCACTGAAAATAGTGTAGATTAGAAAAAGGGATACACCAGTGTAAGAAAGAGTACTAAAAGTGAGACCGAGAAACAGAACTATATAAATTTAGAAATGTCGCTTACCAAAAAATCAATCAATCAAACTGGGTGGCGCATAGAGACTAGGTCACAACAACGCAGAAAGTTCATGACGTATAGAATCTAAGAATCGTAAAGAGAAACATAAGTAATGCCCAAAGTTGGTAGCAATGCAGAAATTTCAAGTTAAAAGGTACTGATCTCTAGTCAGTCCACAGTCACTGACCTTTACAAGCTAGCGTGTCATCTATGTACAAGAATATACTGTAATAACCGTCAATGAGAACTTCCTGTTTTTAAAGTTTCTTTAGCCGAAGTTTATCTGTAATGTAATTAAAATGGTAATAATAAAGGTATATGAAAAAGAAGAATATGCACGTAAATTCACAAAGTCGCTAAGAAAAGCACATACAAAATCAGTACCAATTGTCCTTACCGAAATGTGACGAGAGGCCGGTAGACAATCGTAAAGAATGATGAGTGATCCAAAGACAATAGTTTCCAGAACAGTTCAATCTGTATTGTTCCAATAATGAAAGAACAAGATAAAGACTGAAGTAAGGTTCGAAGAAAAACAAAAAGAAAACGTTTTATTTAAGTATAGATATCAAACACGCACACGTAAACCGTAACGGTCAAGAACACTTCGCCACCCAATCCCGCATATTTAAAAAGAAGACCGAGGTATATTGAAACAAGTGTTGACCCAAACAAGAGCATAAAAATATTGCTGGTTTAGAAAAATATGAAAGATATATCTAAAACACTAAGGACAGCGGACCACAGAGATGTACAGCCCATTGTTATGTACTCGCCCATACGTAAACTATACACTAGGGCAATCCTCTAGCATAATTGAGTACAAAGCCCCAAGAGGCCACTAAAATCACAAATCCAATAACTTTTTGTGCAAACTAAACATATACTCCCCGACGATCTGGCGCCGTTTCATTGGCATTACAGTGCCCACTACTAAGTCCAGAGAGCCCCAGCATCAACACCCATCCTCCTTACTTTATAAAGAACGTGCGTCCAATTCTGAATAATGGAGTCGTCTGCACAGGTACGAGCACCGTCGTGTAGGAGCGGTAACCGATTGAATTCAAAGGCGCCCATATTTATATGTGTGTTTATGGCGTCCAGGTGAAATTCCCGGAAGCGGGGAATGACGTCAATGCGCCAAAGCGTATCCTGCCCGAATGTCCATCATCTTGGACTAGTTCCGATTCATGTAGTTATTCCAAAAATGACATACGACAGAAATAATGAGATGGCAAAGTTGCTCATATATCGCCTGTCCTTAAAAAGATCTCGTCCTCGTCCCAGTTCTCTATCGAAATGATGTCATCTAAATTATGAGACGAAGTTTCCAAAGTGACAATTTAGGAAATAAGAACACAGGTACGAAATTGCACATTTATAGTTAAAACTGTAAATAACTCCAAAGGTGCGCACAAGCACAGGGCGCCCAAAATTGTCCATTAATATATCTTCGGCGCTAAATTGAAGCATACGTAATTGCGGAATAATCTAAGTAGGCTGAAAAACCGCTCTAAAAGAATCAGCCATATTGGAATGGTTCCGAGTGACCGGGCAGTTGTACGACTTTCTTCTACCGCATAAGGCGATGAATATTAATAACCACAACAGACTGTCAACATATTTCGAGAGATTACAAGAAACATCTAGGAGCAATAAGAAAATAAAAACAAATAGTAAAAAATGAAAACGGGAAGTACATGAAGGTAATATAACCAGAACTCAAAAAGAGACCAAACAAAATATGAAGATAATTAAAGGACGTAGACAAAAATAACTGAGTGTCAGAAAACGAATAAACAAACAACGCAACAAAAGGTCCTGCGTCCATAAATGAAAAACATATGTGTTCTAAAAAACCAAAACAATGTGTAAGTGAAGAAGACATACTAAATCTAAGTTTGTCAACTTTGAGATAAGCGACTACCAATCATTTCAAAGTTAAAACTTCAGTACTACATGTGTAGCACATCCAAGAGACATTCCCACACATCATTAGACAAGACAAAATAATGTGTAAGCGTTCACGACCACCGCGACAATCCGTATCCAATTCGGAGAAATGGAAGGATATGAGGCATGCAGGATCAAAAAGAATGTAAAAGTGGTGTACTTAGTGTACCAGTTCATTGGAATAGATTAGTACAGTGCATGATGGACATAATATAGGCATGGGCAAGAGGGCCAACTCACAGACAATGTACATAAGATGTTCCATTGATATTACGTGTAATAATAACACATACATATGAGCAACAGGTACAAAGTTCGAATGCGAGTATTTGAGACTCAAAGTGCACAATAGCAGTTAATACATTGAAACACAGTAATTATGATGGTGAACAAAATACATTCAATCGACAATGAGAGCAAACATGGAGTTCTACCTGATACACTTAGATTTTTAGAGAAAATAATGCATCTCATTGTCACTGTTGAAACCCTGTGTGACCGATCGTAAAGTGCAAATCCATCTCGAATCTAATTGTCTCAATCTAAGTTCTCTATCCCCATCCCTTCTTGCGGGCACGGCTACATCAATACCATGGAAGCGAAATTTGGATCTGTCTACACCAACTACACAGTTGTGTGTCACCAATGCATATGTGGTATCACCATGTAAGGCAGCTCTACGATGTTCTTGTATGTGAATTTTTAAAGGTCTAACAGTGCTGCCAACATATATTTTACCACACCCACAGACCAAGACATAGACCACGTAACTGGTGAGGCAGTTGATGAAGTGATAGATTTTGTTTTCTTTGTCAGAGTTATAACTGAACGTTGTGGTCTTGTTACATCCCAAAGAGCAAACGTTGCAGGAGCTACAGGAGAAAAATCCCAAAGGTCTCTGTAGCCAACAAGACTTAGGTGGTTGGGACAACGTGTAGCTGGGGCAGAGATCGTCTCTGATTGTTCTACTTTTTCTAAAAGTCAGAGATGGTTTAGGTGTGATGATGCTGTTGACACCTGGTGCTCCCTTGAGAATAGACCAATGTCTATTTAAGATCTTAAATACTTCATGATTCAGAGTAGAATGAGTCGTAATAAAGGCAAGTCTCTCTTTTTGTCTGTGAGCAGATCTGTTAGTGTTCTTAAGTAGATCCTCTCTTTTAAGTAAGATGGCCCTATTTTTAGCTCTTTGTAAAGTGATTTGCTGATATCCTCTCTTCTGCAATCTATTCATAGCCAGTGTGGTTTGGTTCGTAAAGTTTTCTTCTTCACTACAGTTCCTTCTGATTCGAACCAATTCACCATATGGTATGGAATTTCTTGTAGATGCCGGGTGCGCACTGGTGTAGTGTAGCGTGCTGTTAACTGCTGTGTCTTTCCTATGTAGTGTACTGTGTATTCTTTTGCCTTGAACATAAAGTTCAAGGTCCAGGAAGTAGATAGAGGTCTGAGACGCCTCCATGGTAAAAGCCACATTGAATGTATTTTGATTCAAGAAATTAAAGTACTCTTTAAGTTCTAATTCAGTGCCTGTCCATAAGATGATAATATCATCAATGTAACGACCCCAGAACTGGATATGTCCAGTCCAGTTGGATGCCATCCTTGACCAGGCATGCATGTGTTCCACCCACCCCATGAATAGATTCGCATATGAGGGGGCAAATTTAGAACCCATTGCGGGACCTTGGTTCTGTTTGTACCAAATTTGGTTAAAGAGAAAGAAGTTGTTGTCCAGAATCAAATTGATCATAGACAGAAGCATGACATTATGTTCCATTAATGTAGCTGATCTTTTAGCCAAGAAGAAGTCAACAGCCTTTATACCCAGATCCTTTCTAATGCACGTGTACAATGAAGTCACATCCAAAGTGGCAAACCACATGCCATCCTCCCATTCTAGATCCTCCAATTTATTCAAAATATCCGTACTATCCCTAATGTATGAGGGTAAGTTAATAACTAGAGGCTGTAAGAAAGTATCGACGAATTTAGCTAGAGCTTCTGTCATGGAGCCAATGCCCGAAATTATGGGGCGACCAGGGGGGAAGGGTTGTTTGTTATGCACTTTGGGTAGAAGGTATATGCATGGAAATCTGGGATTGTGAATAATGAGAAATTTGTACTCTGTCTCTGAGAGAAGGCCAATCTCCTTCCAGTGTGAAAGATGATCATTAATTACACTTGTTGCTAGAGGGCAGGGGTTGGATGACAATCTGGTGTAATTAGTGGTGTCATGAAGTTGTCTGAGTACTTCACCTTCATAGTCCTCTCTATTCATGATCACTATATTTCCCCCTTTGTCAGCCTCTATAATGATGATTGAGTTATTTGCCCTAAGGGTATGTAGCGCTTCTCTCTTCCTTGGTCAAATTGTCGTTAGTGTACCTTTTAGTGCGTGTGTGAAATCTATCCTCTAGAATGTACAAATCTCGAGATACAACTTCATAGAACGTATCAATGCTATACAGGTGTGGGCCTTGTGGGGTGAATTTACTACGAGTATGAAGACCACTGTCACACGAATAGTCCTGTCTGATATTGAGGTCTGTAAGAATATTGTCAATTGATGAATCATTCTTCTCATCAATATATAACAGAGTAGCAACATTTTTTACATGAGAGACAGTAATATCCGTCTGTACAGTAGGCCCCTCCATGACGTGAGGTTCGTAATTGTTCATGGAGAAATGGCATTTGAGTTTGGCGTTCCGTACAAACTTATACAAATCGATATGTAAATCTGAAAAGAAACCCTTGGAAACAGGGCAGTATTCTAATCCTTTATTAAGCACATTATTTTCATATGTCGACAATTGATACTTAGACAAATTAATCACCAAATTCTCAGAAACAGAAGCTGTATCCATACAATTCGCAGACACATTTATGTCATAAATCAGCGTTTCTCTATCTGACTCTTTTGATACCGTGTCAGAACCCTGTCCTTTCCTTGCATTTTTCCTCCTCCCTCCTCTCCTGGTTTTTCTTTTGACTTTTTGTTCCCAATTCTGAAACGCAGGACTTCGTCTAAAAAAGTCGATGAACTAAGTCCCTGCGCTCCAGTCTCCGTAGGCCCTGCAGTGTTAGCCTCTTCAATAGAAGAGGCATCAGAACTAATGCTAGAAATACTGCCAGTGCTATGTACAACCGAAGTATTAGACTTTGGTAGCTGTATATTGTCAAACTTGGCAGCAAAAGTAAACACACGACCATTGTCATAATCGCGGTCATCTCGTATGATCTTATGTAATTTTCTGCTTTTTACCGCATTCTGATGTACATTTATTTGTTCTTTTAAGATTACATAGTTTTTAGCAGTTGCCTCAATTAAGTTTAATTGTTTGATGTCGTCCTCTAGAATCTTAATTTCAGCCTGTAGTTTAATACATTTTCTTTCTGCATGAGTTATTAAAATTCTCATCATGTTAAAAGATGAGTTATGCAGATTATCCTCCCAGTTGAGGAGTAAGTCCGGATCAAGGTAGTCAAAGCTAGGGAATGTTAGAATCCTAAGGCCCCTTGGCACCTTCTTATTCTCAAGGTATTACGTGCATATTCTTCTTTTTCATATACCTTTATTATTACCATTTTATTTTATTTATTTTTTATTTATTTTTTTTTTAAACCGTTTATTGCAGGTTGTAAAAGTTACAGGTATGGGCCTACAACCACCCGGCCGGCCGCTAGAATGACAAAAGCATATTGCATACATACAGTAAAAGTCTCTCGGCAGTGCAGAGCAGTGAAACAGGAGTAATCAGTGGTGCAGGCCACACAGCTCCAAGCCCATAGTACGGTTCCCTTTTCTCGAAACAAAACAACACCAAAAAACCACACCCGCAAGGCAACCCGCGATCCAAAGTGACAGCACGTGCTCCATAAGTGGGGGATCCAAACCAGCAGCAGAACTCTGAGGAGGGGAATGGGAGTAGGTCAGGGACTAGGGGGACCGCGCGCCCGCGGCCGAGGGAGGGGGGCCGTCTAGGGAGACGGAACAGGTGAGGCAGCCGGTAGCAGTGGTGGCTCACAAATACCCCCGCGGTAGGCGTTCCAGGGGCCCCAGAGTTTCACCCACGCCCCAGGCTTACCCCTCGCCACATACACCACCTTTTCACGAAACATACACCAATCCATATGCTCTTTCCAGGCCGATACCGCAGGGGGCCTCTGGGATCCCCACAATTGAGCAATGTCACGCTTAGCTATCATGTATCCCAGAGTCACCCACCGCGTCTGCGGGACCGAATAGTCATTCGGTTCCCATACATTCAGCAAGCATCTCCTCGCTTCAGGCAGCAGCGCGACACGCGTAACCACACGCAGGACCTCATGCACACCACGCCAGAATCGCTCCACCTTCGGGCACTCCCACAGTATATGCATGAAAGTCGCCAGCGCACCACAGCCACGCTTACACAGTCCGTCACCAGAAAAACCCATACGCAGAAGCCTTGGCCCCGTCACGTAAACCCGGTGAAGGATCTTGAGCTGGACGAAACGAAGGCGAGCCGGGATGGCCACCTCTTTCGGGGAGGCCACCGCGGAAATCCAATCCTCGCCGTCCAGCTCCAGCCCGTCGGCAACCCAGGCCTCGCGGAGACTAGTCAGCAGGCACGATCTATCGTTGATCAGTTTTTTATATATGAGGGAGATCGTGCTGTCCGGTACATGGCCGTCCAGCACTCTGTCCTCCAGGGGGGAAGACTCCGGAATGGATGCGACATCCGGGAAGACGGAGCCCAGCGCATGGCGGACTTGTAGGTACCAAAAGTACTCGCTGCCCTGCAGCTGAAACTCCGCCTGCAGCGTCTCAAAAGTTTTGAATCCCCCCCTCGTCCAGAGATCTCCCACCGTGCTGATTCCGATCGTGTCCCACTTCTCGAAGCCCTTCGACGTCCATAGGGAGCCCAACCTCTCAGACGCATACAGCGGTGACGCCCGGGTAAAACGGTTCTTCCACCCCATAGCTGCATTAGCCGCGTGCCAGACACGCACCATAACACGCGTCGGTCCCGTCAAACGGGAGTCGGGCGCGCCAGAGTAGAGCGCGCGATTGTAATCGCCACCGGGTAGGAGCATTTTATCCATCTCAAATGCCGGGTTCAAGGCGGGCCCATAAAGGCCATGATTAATTGCAGCTAGTTGGGAGGCCCAGTAATACCGTTTAATGTCCGGGAGGGCGACCCCCCCATCGTACCACGGGAGCGTCAATTTAGCCAGAGCAATGCGCGGCCTCCCGTCCCAGAACAGGCGCCGCTGGAGGCCCTCCACCTCACGGAAATAGCGTGCCGGGACCAAGTCCATAGTATTCTGGAGGGCGTAGAGGAATCGCGGCAGGGACATCATTTTGAACAAAGCCGCTCGGCCGAGCGGCGAGAGCGGCAGACGCCGCCAGCGCACCACGTCCTCCCTCAAGCGCTGGAGGGGGGCAGCAAATTCCGCTCATAGCGGGCCTCCGGGTCAAGTGTGATGTAGATACCCAGGTACCGAAAACCGTGGGGGGCAATCTGGATCGGACAGTCCCGTGGTAGGGCGGGAGCCTCCCCGGAGAGCACATAGACACAGGATTTCGCCCAGTTGATGACCAGGCCCGAGTTGCGACCGAATGAGCGCAAAACATCAACCAGGACGATCAGTGATTTACGCGGGGAGGCGAGATACAGAAGGATGTCGTCAGCGTAGAGGGACACACGGTCCTCATGCTCGGGGGTCCAGCGGAGACCACGAATAGAGGGGTGCCACCGTAGCCACTCCGCCAGGGGCTCCAGGGCCAGGGCAAACAGGAGAGGCGACAGGGGGCAACCCTGTCGCGTACCCCTCCCCAGCGCGAATGGGGCCGAGACTCGCCCATTCACTACCACCTGCGCCAATGGGCCCGAATATAGCAATTTGACCCAGCTAATGAAACCCGGGCCGAACCCGAATTTCGCCAGCATCGCCCAGATGTATGGCCATTCAAGCGTATCAAACGCCATGGTGGCGTCCAAGGATGCCAAGATGGCCGGCTCCCGCACAAATGGGACACGCGCGAGCACCCCGTGCAAGCGCCGCAGATTGAGCGCCGTGTTGCGGTGCGGTATAAAGCCAGATTGGTCTTGGTGGACCAGGTCGCCCACCACGCCAACCAACCGGTTGGCCAACACCTTGGCAAGGATTTTGGGCTCCGCGTTCAAAAGCGAAATCGGCCTATAGGATGTGACCCGTTCACGGGGCTTCCCCTCCTTGTGGATCACCACAATTGTGGCCAGGCGCTGGTCCGGCGGAAGGGAACCCTGCGAGTGGGCCGCCAGGAACATCGCGCGCAGGTGGGGCGCCAACACATCCGGGCGTAGCTTGTAGAGCTCGATGGGAATACCATTGGGGACCATGGCCTTGCCGGATGCAACCGAGCGAATAGCCAAGGCAATTTCGTCCGAGGTGGGAGGGGCGTCAAGCGAATCCCTGTCCTCCACCGTTAGGGAG
The DNA here is from genome assembly GCF_964204655.1 of Triturus cristatus. Classification (NCBI taxonomy): domain Eukaryota; kingdom Metazoa; phylum Chordata; class Amphibia; order Caudata; family Salamandridae; genus Triturus; species Triturus cristatus. The sequence goes on along the minus strand of NC_140591.1, from coordinate 1,302,881,055 downwards.
GGCAGTGCGATGTCCCGAAGCAGGGCATGGGAATCTTCCTCCGAGCAGGGGGAAACCGGGGAGTAGACTTCGCGGAAATAATCCGCGAAGCAGGAGACAATGGCTTCCGGCTCGGTGACACACGCACCATCAATACTCTCAATCACAGGCACCACGCGGCTCGCTCTCTCCCTCTTATCCAACCACGCAATCAATTTGCCAGCCTTATCACCCACATCATACAATCGCCCCTGCTGCTCTCTACTGAGGCCCCTGGCCGCCTCCGTGACGAGGGCCCGATAGGCCGCCTGCTTTAGGTGTAGAACATGCAACTTGGCGTCTGTTACCCCGCTCCCCAGGTCACCCTCCAGTTCTGCAATCTCGGCCTCTACCCGGGTCACCTCCTCCCGCTCGAGCCGCCGGGCATGGGAGATAAAGGAGAGGGCCTCCCCTCTAAGGACTACCTTGAAAGCCTCCCACAGGGAGATGGCGGAAGAGACCGACCCCACATTCTCGTCGAAATATCGCTGTAAGGATTTGATCAAATCGGCACGAATGGTGGGGTCACGCAAATACCATGCATTGATTGGGGCCACCCTGCCATCCCCCCTCGGGAAGACATCGAAATGCAACAACAATGGGGAGTGGTCTGAGATACCCCGTGCTAGATGGCGCACCTCCCCCACCCTCCCTGCATGGGCCGCCGGGACAAGGATGTAATCAAGCCGCGAGAGGCTACCATGGGCACCCGAGTGGAAGGTGTACTGTCGCAATTCGGGATGCTTTAATCGCCAGCAATCCACCAGGCTCAGCGTGTCCAGAAGGCCGGGCAGCCACGCCTGTGCCCGGGGGAGGTCCCTAGGGGGATGGCGATCCATAGACCCAGAGGCTACCGCATTAAAGTCCCCTCCAACCACCAGCAGGCCACTCGGAAGGTCCAGAAGGAGGCGCCCCAGGTCCGCGAATGTGGTGACTTGTAACCCAGGCGGGACGTACACGGATATAAAGATAAACACTCTACCCTCCATTCTTCCCACCAGAACCGTGTAGCGTCCCCTCTCATCATGGCGCACCTCATCAATCTCCAACGGGAGCGAGTTCTTGATCATAATACCCACCCCCCGCGAGCCCGAGGTGAAGCCGGAATGTGCCACCAAACGATATCCCCGCCGATTCATTGCATGAAAGGAGTTACCTATAAGGTGCGTCTCCTGCAGGAAGACAACATCTGGTGAAATACGTTTTAAGTACTGCAGGACCACACCACGCTTAATCCTATCCCCCAGGCCGTTAACATTCCATGACAACACAGTCAAATCCCTACCCCCCATCATACGTCGAATCAATCGGTCGTCCCCCATCGAGCATCCTAATAACAACAACATAGTAGCGGGTTTGCCCTGCGGTGCTAACAAACAACACACCCCCCCCCACCCCCCGGTCCCAACAGAACTCCCCCCTCCCTGCACCCCTGCATGAGCCCAGACAGCCCCCCCAAAGTGCAGTGTGCCTGTCGCCCCATAGCTAAATACTAACTAGTCCCCCAGAGGAGGAGGGAAGCCCCCAACAGACCCCACGCAACCTCCATAGGAGGGGAACATACGCAATCAATAAATGGTGAAGGAACAACGTCCAGAGCAAGGCCTATTCAGTCACCCCTCAATTCTGATCCGGCGGGCCCTCCTCGCCAGCCGCGCCCCCCCCGCCCCCCCGGCCCCGATCTCCAGGCAGAGTGTCCAGCCAGTCCCCAGCCGCCTCGGGCCGGTCAAAGAAGTGCGTGCGACCATCCACCTCTACCCTCAGCTTGGCTGGAAAGAGCATTGAGTACTTGAGGTTCAGGTCCCTTAGGCGACGTTTAACCCCAAGAAAGCTCTGTCGCTGCTTCTGGACCGCCGGAGTAAAGTCTGGGTAGAAATGTATCTCCATGTTGTCAAGCTTGACCGGTCCCTGTTGCCTGGAGGTCTGGAGGATAGCATCTCTGTCCCGAAAATTAAAAATCCGGGCAATGAGCGGCCGCGGCGGGGCACCAGTCTTAGGTCTGCCCCCAGGGACCCGGTGAGCACGCTCCACCGCAAAAAGCTTACTCAGCCCCCGGGGCTGGAGATGGGTCAGGATCAAATCTTCCACGAAGAGATCCGCCGCCTCCGCCTCTCGTCCCTCCGGGACCCCCACAATACGGACATTATTCCTCCGGGCCCGACCCTCGGAGTCCTCCAATCGCCGGTCCATCAGGGCGCTCGCCTGGCCAAGCCGGCGCACCTCCTTCTGGAGGGCCACCACGTCTGTCGTGAGGCTCGTCGTGGTGTGGGCCAGGGAGTCGACTCGGTCGGTTGTTTTGGACAAGTCTGCCCTCACCAGGCTCACATCCACAAGGACCGAGTCTATTTTTTGCGCTAAGGTGTCGAAACGCTGGTCCACCGAGGCCTTCATCTCTGCGATGGCGCCCATGACGTCCCGGAGGGTCAGATCCCCTGGATGAGCAGATGCCTCCGTCGGGCCCACCGGGGATGCACTCGATGTCTCCGGAGAACCCTTCTGAAGCGTGTAGCGGTCCATACTGTTGGCCTGGTGCGCCGTGCCACGGCGGGTCGTCTTCACCTTCGCCCGGTCGCCATCTTGTTTGGTGGACATGCTGGCTCTTCCACAGTCGTGCCAAGCTCCCCAAACGGGCCGCTATACCAGTCACGGGTGCCAGGGGGGGGGCAGGGGCGACCACCGAACCGCGGGTCAACCCACCGCCGGCGGGTCAGCCGGGCTCCTGGACAAGGCCACCGCACCCCGCTCCGCAGCCCGACCCGGCTTGAGAGCTAGGAGGGCGCAAAAGCGAAAGTGAAAGTGCGGGGTACGCCAGTCGCCCAGCCCCGCTCGCCGCTGTTATTCACTTTGTCCCCGGATCGCCCCACTACTCCAATCCGGGGGGCCGGCGAGGAGAAGGCCGCAACCTTCGATCGATGCTCCCACCGGCGTTCGGGGTCCGATTCGAGCCCAAAAAACGGGTGGCGCCTCAGCTCCGGTTCCCCAACACAGTCCCCTCAACAAGGACAGGATATCGCCAGGATTAATTCAGGAGGTCGCGGAGGTCCTCGGGAGCCTCGCACCTACGCGGCCATCTTGGTTGCGCGCTAGGCTCCTCCCCTATTATTACCATTTTAATTACATTACAGATAAACTTCGGCTAAAGAAACTTTAAAAACAGGAAGTTCTCATTGACGGTTATTACAGTATATTCTTGTACATAGATGACACGCTAGCTTGTAAAGGTCAGTGACTGTGGACTGACTAGAGATCAGTACCTTTTAACTTGAAATTTCTGCATTGCTACCAACTTTGGGCATTACTTATGTTTCTCTTTACGATTCTTAGATTCTATACATCGTGAACTTTCTGCGTTGTTGTGACCTAGTCTCTATGCGCCACCCAGTTTGATTGATTGATTTTTTGGTAAGCGACATTTCTAAATTTATATAGTTCTGTTTCTTGGTCTCACTTTTAGTACTCTTTCTTACACTGGTGTATCCCTTTTTCTAATCTACACTATTTTCGGTAACAAGGTATTCTGGGCTTCATTGCTCAAAACTTTGAAACTCATTTTGATTTTTCCTTTTCACGTTCTAATATTATTTTTTTGTTAGTAGGTCCTTGGCTTGACAAACATCTAAATCATGGAGTGTTGTTCACTTCTCTATTTTTCTTTGGATTATGAACATTTTTGTTTGTCGAATACACATGTTTTGAATATAAATAAATCTGATATGACTTTTTGTATGATCTCCAACAGCCTTGAAGAAGCCCATGTTTGGGCGAAACGCGTTGGCTGTGAATGTGACAACATCAATGGAATAAAGAAAATTTGAAACCTTATAAGTCCTGTGTGGATTACACAATCTGTTCAGTATCACACTGTATTAGTTAATTCGCTCTTGTGTTGCCTCTCATACCTTTGTGTTCATCCTTATTGTCTATGGTCTTCTAAGCGGCTGGCCATCTGAGGTGGGCAACACTTTTATTACTTAAAAGTGACATGTCCAGGCAGTGCATACGTGCTTAACCTAGCTGCTTATCTTCCAAATTTCTAAATGTCCTGGTAGTGAAAGTCTTAAATTCGATTTTCACTATTTCAAGATGTACCTCTCACATTGGATAACATTGGAGTTAATGTATTATATTTTATGAGTATAATTTCCAATTGGGAACAGGTAACCAGATCATTTTTGATGTTTCATCAATTGTAATGAAAAATCCCAACTCATGGTGAAAAGTCAGATTTTAAATTACTACTTTGAAAATGCCACTTTTAAAAAGTTGGCATTTTCTTGCCTTAGACATTTAGTGGCTGATTCTGATCTCGCTGGGAGAAGGCTTTGTACGAATCTGATCCGGGGGGCTTTCCAACCGACTCGTGCTCCGGGGCTCTGAGCGCCCGAGTACGATGCGAATGAGCGCTGACAGACACAAGTCGCTCGGAGCCCCATTGAAGTCAACGGGAGCCTGTTGTACGACGCGTAAATAGGCTCCCATTGACAAAAAAGGTATGTTGCGCACCAGGTCATCCCCTGTAGTGGGGAGGCGTCTGTGCCACCCGCACTGTACATGCATGTGTAGGGGGGACCCTTGGCTCCCCCCCTGTGATTGACTCATATGACTATGGGTGAAGGGGGGTCCGGCGCGGACCCCTGAAGTCCGCTTCCCGGAGCGTTTATGTGTCGAAGGCTCTGACTCGATCCGGCTGTCCAAATCGTGCATCGTACTGGCTCGGTCGGGAATCGCCTCCATTGCATGGCACGGTTTGCTTACGGATGAGACGTACCGAGCAGTTCAGACCCAGAAACGATTCAGTCGGCGATTTCGCGCTTCTCGCATCGTACTTGCACGCTCGTACAGCTGTACGAGTAGGTCAGGAAACACGCGTACGGCTCATACTTTTTCCGGCCGGATCGCGTTCGGAGCCCTTCCGAGCGAGATCAGAATCGCCCCCAAAGTGCCTGCACCCTGTACCGGGGTCAAATGACTTGGTGTAGTTGGCATTTAGATTTTATGTATTTCTTCTAGAGAGCCACACAGAGTACGGTGCTTAGGTGTGACTGGATGGGCAATCACTGACAGGATGGGAGTGGGGAGTTGGGACCAGCCCCATTTACACTCGAATAGGCTGTGCCCTGACTCCACGCAAAGGGCTGCATACCTCCTCTAGTATGTCTAGAAGCAGAATCAGGAAGGCAGGGCCCTTGTGTACTTTAAAGGTATGCCTCTACAAACTTCTCCCCTCTTAAAAGGCACAACTGGGTATAAATACTTGACCACAGACACCAACTCTTAAGTAGGCTTCTGGACGTGTGGATAATTTGTCAGGAAGAAGGACTGCTGTGCTGCCGAAAGGACTGCTAATCTGCTGGACTGCTGCCCTGAAGAGCTGCTGCGCTGCTGTGCCAACCTGTTGCCTGCTGCCCTCTTGCCTGGGTAAGAAGGACTGGACCTGCATCTCATGAACCCAGAACCCAGAGTGACTCAAAGGGCTAGTTGGCTGGCCTCCTGTCTGAAGCCTCAGGGACACAACAGGCTTCCAATAATCTCGCACTTGCACCTAGACTCTGCCATCTGAGAGTCTACTCTGGCAAATGTTGCTACCCCAGTCCTGGATCATTGGAAGTGGTCTTGAGGTACTCTGCTAGCCTCTGTGGATCCAGGGGAACCAGCAGATCTCCTCTGCTGCACTGTGCAAACCCAAGCAGAACCAATGCATTGCCGCTAGTGGGCTGATTGGAGCTTTCGTAAAGACCTGTATCACATTGCAGCACATTGGAACCACTTCTGTGGGATGCATACATGGTGCAGGACCTTGCAGTCTTCATTGACGGCAGCCTCAACAATGATGCCTGCCTCGCAGCTCCTTGGAGCCAATGAATAGCCCTCACTGTGTGACCCATCCTTGTTCCTGGACTTCCTATTGTAAGCTCCATTGACTGGCTCCTTGATGACAGCGCAGTCCCTCGCATTGCAGCGCACCGCATCTAAGAACTGAAACATCGCCTCAGCTGCGTGACTCATCTTTGACGTGGATCCTCACAACACTCCGCAAACCAGAACTTAAGGTACTCTGCTCAGCAGAACTAACTGGGTGCCTGTAGCTAGCTCTTGCTCCATTTCGGTCAGCCTGAACTTATGACTTTGTCCCTGGCAAGCGCAACCAAATAGCCACAGTTGGCGCCTTGCACCTTTTGGCTCTATTTTCACTAAAATCTTTAAAATTGCATATCTTCAGTCCTACAGATTGGAGTTTTGTCATTTTGGTCTTGTTTTATCTATTAAAGAACATTCTAATTTTCTAATATGGGCTCCTTTTTGTATGGTGTTTTTACTTTATTACTGTTTGATGTGTTGCAAAAATACTTTCTACATTGCCTCTAATTTAAGCCTGACTGATCTGTGCCATTCTACCAGAGGGTTAAGCACAGGCTAATTTAGGGTTGGCTTGTGCCTCACCCTGATAGGGTTTGTGGATGCTGCTTGACCAGGGCTCAAACCCCAGTCAACCAACAACCTAATTTCTTACAGAATCCGACAAGACCTCTTCATGGACAGGCAGTTGTCTTCTTCAAAGTCCAACCAACGGGCGTGTGGCAGAGAAGGAAAAGGGCTCTGGAGAAGGAGACCATTCACATCGAGCGTGCTAGCCGCTAGCTACGCTTTTCGGCAGCTTTTTACATTTTAAATTCCCCGTTTTGTATCTTGTTTATTTTTGGTGATTCTTACCCTGGTTTTATCTTGCTGACCTTCCTGGCCTCATTCCTGCACATTAGAACCCCCCCTGGGGTCCATTTACACCGCCTTTGGCGGGTCCGGGATCACGGGGTTGTGGGGGCTGCGCTTTTGAGCGCCATCTTGGATTGGGCAGGGGCTCGCTCGCGTAATCTCGCGAGATGTCGCCCTTTTGAGCCTATTTGAGGCTTCGAGTATCTGCAGGTCAGCCTGGAGAAGGTGACCATTCACATCGAGCGCGCTAGCCGCTAGCTACGCTTTTCGGCAGCTTTTTACATTTTAAATTCCCCGTTTTGTATCTTGTTTATTTTTGGTGATTCTTACCCTGGTTTTATCTTGCTGACCTTCCTGGCCTCATTCCTGCACATTAGAACCCCCCCTGGGGACCATTTACACCGCCTTTGGCGGGTCCGGGATCACGGGGTTGTGGGGGCTGCGCTTTTGAGCGCCATCTTGGATTGGGCAGGGGCTCGCTCGCGTAATCTCGCGAGATGTCGCCCTTTTGAGCCTATTTGAGCCAATCTTTGGTCGCGCAGCGGTGACGCGCAGCGGGGCGCCTTCATCGCGCCTGAGTCCAGCCAGAGTCCTGCCCGTCTGCGCTCGTCCGCGCGGAGGACGGACTGGACGGCTGGCTTTGGGACTCTGCCAAAATGCCTTCCCCCTCTTGCAGCTACACCGTCAGCCAATTGCTGGCCCTAAAACCGCGCACTAAATGCTGCTCTCACTCTTATGAACCGGATGACCTTCTCCTCCCACTGCGATGTGATTGTCCTTCGACGTCAAGGCCCCGTAACTCCGCCTCCATCCATCCTCCTGTGGAACCCTCCGGCATATCGAGTCCTAATTCTGTAGGAATAGAGGGCATCTTGGTCAATGCCCGGTCCCTTGTCAAGAACAAGGTTATGTTCAAGGAGATGGTTTTGGATAGAACACCCACCCTTGTATTGGTGACCGAAACATGGGCCAAGGACTCATCTGACCCAGACCTCATCGAGGCGGTCCCGGAAGGGTACTGCCTGGCCAGACTTGATAGACAGGGACGAGTGGGAGGGGGGATAGCGATCCTTCATAAAGATAACCTACAATGTCATATCGTCCCCATACTTGATTTTCCAGAGAGCTTTCAAGCACTTTACTTCTCTATAAAGGAAGCGCAACGTCCCTTCTTTAATGGTATTTTAGTGTATCGACCTCCCGGTTCGAGGACTCACTTTACGCACAATTTTCTTCAGTCCCTAGAACCTTATTTTGGCCGAGACAATTTTTCTATCATGGGTGATTTTAATTACCACCTTCAACGGCTTGATCTTTTTGATACCTCCTGTCTCACTGAGGCCCTTGAATCTTGTGGGCTCACACAACGTGTCTCCGGAGCCACACATCGGGCAGGACACACCTTGGATGGTATCTTCTCCAATGACCCTCGCTTGACCACTAAGGACCCTATTCATCTTTCTTGGTCGGATCATCTGGCGGTCCCTTTTTTGTTGAAATATCATAGGATGGACTCCGGTACAAAAGGGAACCACCTAATGGAGACTGCCAGAAATTTTAGGAATATTAACAGTGACTCTCTTAAGCCCTGGGCCGCTAGACTTACTATCACGGACCTAGATAACCTACAGACTGCAGTCGCTCGCTTCGAAAAGGTTACTACCGAGGCCTTGAATAAACTGGCCCCAGTACAATCCCGGCGCCGAGCCAGAAAGAGACCATCTGCCCCCTGGTTCTCTGATTCCCTCAGGCTCCTTAGGCAGGAGGTGAGGAGAAAGGAGAGGCTCTGGCATACCAGTTGGGACCTTAAGAACAAGGAAGCCCATAAACTCCTTGTCAAAAAATACAAGGTTGCAATCTTGCAAGCTAAACAAGATTACTTTGTTACTGTGACCACCTCGCTCTCCTCTTCGAAGGAGCTCTTTAAAACTGTAGATTCCTTGGTCAAACTGCAAGCCCCCGATCCGGTTATTCCTTCGCAGGATCTATGCGACAAGATTGCCTCCTTCTTCCACTCTAAAATTCAAGATATCCATTTGGCCCTCGAGGAACAAAGAGCTGGTCTTAGTGCTTCTATACCTGGGGTAGAGATGAGTCTGACCGTCACAGAAAGCTCCCCCCCAAGCACCCTGGACTCTTTTCCCCCGTTGGTCCTACAAGATCTTGAATTACTGCTAACTAAGACCAAGTCTGGTTCCCCTCTGGATACCTGCCCACTGAAGGTCATCAAGCAGTGTAGGGATACCCTCTTACCTCCACTGCTACAGGTAATGAATCTAGCTATTAGAGATGGTATCTTCCCTATGGAATGGAAGAAGGCGGTAGTAAAACCCTTGTTGAAAAAGCCCTCCTTGGACCCGGGTGACTTAAAAAACTACCGGCCTATCTCTCTGCTCCCCGCCCCAGCGAAGATGCTGGAGACTCATCTCAACGGGCATCTCGCTGTTTTTGTGGAGGGCTCGGAATGCTTAGATCCCTCCCAGCATGGATTTAGAAGAGAATTCAGCACCGAGTCAGCCCTCACCATCGTGCTCGATAAAATTCGCACGACAGTAGATGAGGGCCAGACCTCTCTCCTGGTCCTGCTGGATCTAACTGCGGCCTTCGATACCCTCTCCCCCTCAGTCCTTACATCTCGACTGAGGGAGGTGGGGGTGAAGAACGCAGCGTTGGATCTTTTGACCTCCTTCCTCACAGGGAGGGAGCAGAGAGTCAAGCTGGGGGAGTTCCTATCTCCATCCCGATCTGTGCTATGTGGGGTCCCTCAAGGGTCGCCTCTTAGCCCAACCCTTTTTAATATCTATGTGACCCCACTGGCCAAACTTATAAGATCTTTCGGGATGGAGGTAGTCTCTTATGCAGACGACACGCAAATCCTCGTCTCTCTTCCCCATTCTGATGATCTAATCGCCTCCAGGTTTAGATCTTGTATGGAGGCGGTTGGTCATTGGATGATTCAGAACTCTCTAAAACTGAATGGGGAGAAGACTGAGGTGATGGTGTTCGGGGGGAAAGAAAACATCTGGTCAGCCAATTGGTGGCCTGACTCACTAGGGACATGCCCTTCCCCTACAACATCTGCCAAGAACCTCGGGGTGCTAATAGATCCGGCTCTCGACTTAGGCAGCCAGGTGAGCAGAACTGTTTCCACCTGCTGGGGTCTGATTCATACCTTACGAAGGATCAGGAATTATCTCTCCCTGCAGGCAAGAAAACAAATAGCTGTTGCGCTCATTGGATCGCGTTTGGACTACTGTAATGCACTGTATGCTGGGCTTAACAAAGGCCAGCTGCATCGCTTACAGGTAGTCCAAAACGCCATAGCCAGATTTGTTTTGGACACCCCCAGACGCTCTTCGGCCTCTGCAGCCAGGAAAACACTGCATTGGCTGCCGGTAGAACAACGAATCCGATTCAAAGTTCTATGCATGACCTACAGAGCCATTGCCAAAAATAGCGATACAGGAATTGGGTCCATCATTTCCCACTATATCCCCGCAAGGAACTTGCGCTCCTCTGGGAAACTGCGTCTGACTACCCCCCGTGTGCGAAAAACCAAGTGGGGAGGTAGAGCTTTCTCCACTCTTGCTCCTAAGTGGTGGAACGACCTCCCCCTGGACCTGAGATCTCTCCCGTCCTTGCAGGACTTTCGTTCTGCTTTAAAAACTCTTCTCTTTCGGCAAGCCTACATGTAAGGTTTCCTGTCTCCTCTTTCTGATCATTTTCTGGTTTTTGTTAGGCGCCTTGATACCTGAGGGTTATTGTCCTGCGCAATATAAATTTCACTTCATTCATTCATTCAACCTTGAGGATTGCCAGATCCCAGCCAATACCTAGGTGGCCATGGATGCTTGTTCTGCCTATGCAAGTCTCTCTTCCACATAGCCTCAACCTAAAGGCCCCTCTGTAGAATCCACTAACCACACTCCTCCCATGTTGGTGTATTTCTAGTCTCCTCAATCATCAGAGTGAGAGAACACACTTGGAGAGAAATAACTTCCCAGTTTGCCCCTCTCCACGATGGGCAACCTTCTGGCTATGTCAGATGGTTATGTCTGCAGGCGGAGGTGAAGCAACTGGCACGGTCTCATCCTGTCCTTTTTCCAGCAGTAGTCCACAGTGTGTGTGGGGGGATTTTCATGCAATGTGGGCTACTGTCCTTGAGATAGCTGACTACTTTAAAAGACTTAGGGGGTCATTACGATGGCGGACAGAAAAGCTCTCCGACCGCCGTGGTTGCAGAAAAAAAACGTCCGCATCTTCTGCGGCAAAACCGGTGGTCACATTACGATGCAATGATTGAAAAAACCGACCGCGGTGGTCGGATTCCACAAAAATCCACCCGCAACATCCAGAAAACCAGAAAATCCGACTGCAGTGGACGGAAATGCTGCGGAAAGCACCAAAAACGCCGATCCACAAGAAGAATGACCGCAAGTGAAATTATGATGAGATGGCAGAGCAAGCGGAACGATCAGTCTATTCCGACAGCTGTGGTCATGCGAAAAGATGAATGGCAGAGCTGGCGGAGTGATCATTGCGTTCTGACTGCTGCAGTCGCGTGGAAAGAAGGATGGTGATCAAATGCAACCACACCACAAGGCCTCTAAGTATGGCTGATTGTTTCTCCGCTGCCTTCAAAAACATTTGACACATCCCAATGACACACCCCCATGGCATTAAAAAAATACAAATCCCAGGTGAACGTAGAGAACACACCTGACATGAATACCCCATTTGGACACACCCAAATAGCTGAGTATAAACCCAACCCCTTCCCTGGCCAGCATCCTTTGCACAACTCCTGAAGTGAAGGGCCAAACACCACAACAAGAAAGGAGAGGCAATTCATCAAACATCATACCATCACATCCGCCCACACCAACACACTACTCACACATCTCCACCACCACCTTCCGACCTGCACTTGTCACCCATTTAAACATCACACACCATGGTACAGAAAAAAATGACGAAATTCTCAGACAATGAGTTGTCAGTGATGGTAGACCAGAGTAGAACCACATTTGTTTGGAAGCATGGTCCAACAGACACCACTAGTCAGAAAAAATGTGGGAAAGAATAGTCAACAAAGTCAATGTAGTAGGGACCATCCTGTGCACACTGTGTGACATCAAGAAGAGGTGGCATGACCTCAAGACCAGGGCAAAATACCGTGCCAGCAGGAACCATGAGGTGGATCAGAGGACTGGCGGTGGCCCTCCCATTCCACCACTAACATTCACTGAATGGGAGGAGAAGGTGCTTGCCATACTGCATCTAGAGAGTCCCACAGGAATAGCTGGGGGAGTGGAGGCTGGTAAGTACCAACAAAGTTATCCCATGACACTTCCATGTACTGTCTTGCACAACTATAAAGCTACACTTCCTAGACCTAAATGCACTTACGTACAGCACACTCTTCCCAACATGTCTCACACATCTACCATTTCCTTCCTCTTTTTCACCTCAAAGGTAGCTAGCAATATTTCCATGGGGACATTTGTACAGGCAGCCAGCACTACAACTCCTACCAGGCGCCCATGTCCCATAGCTGAGCAGGATGGATCACTCCCCCACCCAAGACCCATGTGTAACCTACTCCTTTCCTCTACTCCACTTCACAGGGAGGTAGCCTTCCTAACAGGGAGGAGTGTGTGTGTACAGGCATCCAGCACTACAACTCCCATCAGGCACCCTTGTCCCTCAGCTGAGCAGGGTGGAACACCTCCCACCCAAGAGCCATGTGTAACCTATTACCTTCCTCTGCTCCACTTCACAGGGACGGAGCCTTCTTAACAGGGAGGGGTGTGTGTATACAGGTAGCCAGCACTACAACTCCCATCAGACACCCTTGTCCCACAGCTGAGCAGGATGGAACACTCCCCCCACCTAAGAGCCGGGTGTAACCTATTCCCTTCCTATGCTCCACTTCACAGGGAGGTAGCCTTCTTAAAAGGGAGGTGTGTGTGTACAGACAGCCAGCACTACATTTCCCATCAGGCACCCTTGACTCAAAGCTGAGCAGGATGGAACACTCTCCCCATCCAAGAGCCATGTGTAACCTATTCCCTTCCTCTGCTCCACTTCACAGGGAGGTAGCCTTCTTAACAGGGAGGGGTATGTGTGTACAGGCAGCCAGCACTACAACTCCCATCAGTCACCCTTATCCCACAGCTGAGCAGGATAGAACACTCCTCTTACCTAGAACCATGTGGTAGCCATTTCATTGTTCTCCTCAACCTTACAGGTAGGTAACCATCTCAAGAGGGATGGAGGTTTGTGGATAGGCAGCCAGCACTACAACTCCCATCCGGCACCCTTGTCCCACAGCTGAGCAGGATGGAACACTTTCCCCACCCAAGAGCCATGTGTAACCTATTCCCTTCCTCTGCTCCACCTTACAGGGAGGTAGCCTTCTCATGCTCACTTGCATCACCCCTGAGCAGGATGGAACACTCCCCACACCCAGAACCATGTGGCAGCCATTTTCCCATGTTACCTAACAGGTAGGTAGTCAGTGCATGCACCCTGGCATCCTTCTCAAAATGCATGGAGCCATATGACCACCACACCCCTCACATGTCAGCCAACTTTGTATAGATCCAAATGTTACATCAAGTGTGCAGACAGCTAAGCGCATGTAAATGTCACAGAAATTACACTTTGACTCACTAAGTCACATGTGAAATAAATTCAGGGCCCAATCATGCACAGCACAGAATGCAATGTGTAAGTGCCATGTTTTCAGAGCATGAAGTCTCATATAAACCCAAAACATGCACGGTCAATCTGTCAAACAAACAAAACCACATGATATGAAAGAACATTTAAATAATTAAATTGTCAAGTTTTTGCATAGCTGAAACAGATTCTCTGAAAAGTAAACAAAATCCACGCATAAACCAAGTTAGTAGATGATGACATGTCCTTGTAAACACACTATCTGCATCTGTCACATGGTTGTAATTTACATGTCACACTAATGGCAAGTAATGTATGTACCTCAACATCATGTCATGATGCTGATAATCTTTCAGTAATACCAAGTAAGTGCAGTGTAAAATATTTGGCGTACCAAATGTAACATCCAAAAGTCTGACGCCAAGGTTGTGGAGTGCACTTAACTGACAATCTAACCTCTGTTCAACAGGAGATCCCGAAGCAGCAGCTGCCTAGACACTCTCTGATGCTGATTCTCTATGTTTCTCGGATGAGGAGCAACAACCTGGCCCCTCAGGACTGCTAGAGAGCACTTCGTCTCAGGGCCTCAGGGCCTCATTATCCCCACCACCACCACCACAATCAACACACCAGTGACAATCGCAGCGCTGACCCCTGCTACAACGACCTTTGCTGCAGCCACCTCCACCAAAACCACTGCTGCCTGCAACACTGTACCTGGCTCAGTGGTTACCAACACCACCACACAAGCCGAGGATGCTGGAGAGAGTGTGCAGGTGTGTTGACAGCCAATGCCACAGGTCCGTGTCAGCAGGGCAACTGGGGGACAATCACATGTGGACACTGAGACAGAAGCCCTGGCCACCGTTGCAAGAGTCCTTGGTGCATATTAACAGAAGCAGGGACTGATGGGCCAGGTTGTAGAAGAACTTTGTGAGCTCTGCCTGCTGCAGAGGTCCATGGACACACGAATGGGACAACTTGTGGATCTCATGAGCCAGCTTGTTGGTGTTCTGAGGGACATACATGCTGCTCAAATGATGGCTCAACCCCCCTCCAGTGGCCAGCCTACTGAAACACATACCACCTCAGCTGTGGCCCCAGAGATGGGTGAGTTGCAAGATAATGACTCCTCAGACACCTCGTAGCCTGCAGCAGAGGCCCCCCTGACAAATGCAAGAGGGGCTATCTGAGAAACATCACAGGAGGATCACGTGGCAGAGCACCAACCACAGCTAAGTCACTGAGCCAGCCAAGATGGCACATGTGTTGCCCTGACATTGACTTTGTTGACTATCATATTCCACATTGTCATGTTGATGGCAGGAGTTTGTTGGACTGTGTGATTCCATTATTGTGGGGACTACTCTATTGGTCTCCTTTACCATCACTGACAACTCATACACTTAATATGCACAGATTTCCTCACGTCCACTTTAATTTTAACCCAATCTAATTGAAAATAAACACTATATACACACCTATGCCTTTGTGTCAGTTCCATGTTTATCACAGTATGTACAATGTCAACTCTGATTCCAATGTACCACAAGCTCTGATTGTGACAAGGTATTGATGGGGTGAAGGAACCTAGAAAGACACAAAAGGATGAGATTTAGTTGTCAGGTGATGCCATTACAGAAAAAACACACCACTAGTCAACACCGTACAAGACTCATCACACATAACAATGACCAACACCATCAACATAGACATGAGGTAAGTAGAAAACAATACACTGTGCCACACATATCAGTCATTAGTAGTGAGCCAACCACAGCCACAATCCAAACACCTCTCTATGCTTTCCCACTAACAGCAAAGCCAACAGACAATGTCATTGTTGTTCAATGTTACTTACACTCAAGGGAAGTAGTTGTCAAAGAGCTGTTGACGCAGATCAACACCTTCCTCTTCTCCACTATCATCGTCACTGGGCATGTGTGGATTTGCAGTGGGGGACATCTGCTGCTCATCATCATCCAGGATCAGGGGGATCCCTTTGTGCAAGGCCAGCTGGTGGAGCATGCAGCATGTAACTATGATCTGACACACCTTTTGGGGAGAGTAGAGTAGTGCACCACTGCTCTTGTCCAGACACTGAAATCTAGCCTTCAAAAGCCCAAAAGCACGCTCCACTACACGACGTGTCCTCCCATGTGCATCATTGAGAGCGGACTTCCCCTGGGGTCCTTGGATTCCTCAGTGGGCTCAGCAACCAAGGCCGGGTGGGATACGCAGAGTCACCTAGGTGTGAGATACACAGACCAAATTTGTAATACAAACAGATGAGGAGAACAGCATGTTACACATACAGTACACTACTTGACTCAGCGTACTCACCAACAAGCCACGCATGCTCCGGATGCAGATTTTCCTTCTATTGTGGGATGATGCACTCAGTCTGTAGGAGTCATGTGCAGAACCCGGATATTTTGCACATACATGGGAGATGATCATATACGCTTTGCATTCCACTTACACATTAATGGAATGGAAATGCTTCCTGTTACGGTAGATGTGCTCACGTGCCTGTGGTGGAACTAGGCCAACATGTGTGCAGTCAATGGCCCCAACAACATTAGGTATGTGTCCGAGGTCATAAAATTCACCCTTCACATCTGCCAATTTGAATGTTATTATCCTGCAGTCGTTTTCCCCGCAGGGAATCACAATGTGGTCGTTACAACGACCGCGTTGTGATTCCGCATACCATTACTCCGCAAGTCGGAAAAACGACTTGCGGATGGGGGCGCTGGATGTTGGAATAGTATCATTTACTATTCCAACCCCAGTCTGTGCGGACAATCGGGAAGGTGTTGGATTTTAAATCCAACACCTCCCCCCCCCGCAAGTCGTTGTTCCGACTTGCGGCGTAATGGTATGCGGAATCACAACGCGTCGTTGTGATTTCCTGTGGGGAAAAAGATTTTTGGTAAACGTTCTTTACCGCCAATTCACGTCTCCTTGGAAAGTGGATGTAGCCGTCCTTGTACAGCAACAATGCGGACAGGACATCACACAGCACCATACTGAACATAGATTGAGACATCCCGCCGGCGATGGCAACCGTGTAGTGAAATGAACCAGTGGCAAAAAAATGCAGTGCGGCCATCACCTGTACTGTTGGTGTCATGGCAGTGGGATATATGTTCTGTGAGGCCTAAAATAGGGCTCCAACTGAGCACATAGCTCTTGAAGTGTAAGGCAATTCAGATGGAATTTACTTATGATATCCTCATCCTCCATGTTCCCCAGCACTGGGAAAGGCCGATGCACATTTGGTCGTCTTCTACGTATTCTGAAGGAGGACCCATGTAAATTTGATTCACAGATGAGATGTGGCAAACATCTTACATAATGACTAACACAGCCCCAACATTGACAAGACTGTAACAACAGCTTAATGCACAAGCCACATGCACAGACACCTTGATCTTATGTAGTCATTCATGTGGTCAGGATGTACATACTAACTACTTTCAAATCAGAATCAGACTATGTGAATGGTAAATGGTACACTCCTACATCTTGTCTCACCATCCCTGGGTGTAGCTGACACAGCACATGTGGCAAACATCAACAATGCTGAGTTGTACATAGCTGCAGGCCCTCCACAACCTTCTTGCTTTAGTCTCACTAAGCACAACATTATTACACAATGAGGACAGTGAGTGTAAGCTGGACAACTGTCAAGATAAATACAGCACTGTATACAGTGATATAGGCAGATTATGTGGCCAGTCCATCATGACTGTGGAATGAGTTGCCATTTTACACATTGGCATGTTCACAAAAATGAGACTCCATTACACCTTAAATCCTTATACATGCACACAAATATCAAATTTGACATGTGAGTAAGTACATACCAATGCATGCACTCATGTGTACTGACATGACATGTGTGGGCATCATTGAGTTAAATGGCACACTCTCATTTCACTTTACAACCAGGTGCAACAATATAGTGTAAAAGTATAGTGATCAGTGATGCAATTTGCCAAGTGACAATGCATTAGCACAATGTGTCCATAGGTGTGGTAGGCGTGCTCTGCCACTGCAGTCACGGTCATTGGCCACAATTGAAAGATGCAGATTGCGGTAGAGACCACCTGGCCCCCGCGATGTGATACCGCCTATGCCAATGTCATTGCAGCCAATGGGAACCGCCATTGCGGTAGTGCAATACATTTTTGTAACTCACGGTAGGCATGCTCGGCCACTGTGGTCATGGTCATTGGCCACAATTGAAAGATGCCAGATTGCGGTAGAAACCACCTGGCCCCCGCGGTGTGACACCGCCTATGCCAATGTTATTGCAGCCAATAGGAACCGCCATCGCGGTAGTGCAATACATTTTTTAAATTCGCGGTAGGCGTGCTCAGCCACTGCAGTCACTGTAATTGGCCACAATTGAAAGATGCCGGATTGCGGTAGAGATCAACTGGCCCCAGTGGTGTGACACCGCCTATGCCAATGTCATTGCAGCCAATGGGAACCGCCATCGTGGTAGTGCAATACATTTTTGTAACTTGCGGTAGCGGGCTCCGCCACTGAAGTCACGGTCATTGGCCACATTTGAAAGATGCCGGATTGCGGTAGAGACCACCTGTCCCCCGCAGTGTGACACCGCCAATGCCAATGTCATTGCAGCCAATGGGAACCTCCATCGTGGTAGTGCAATACATTTTTGAAACTCGCGGTAGGTGTGCTCCGCCACTGCGGCCACCGGCATTGGATACAATTGAAAGATGCAAACCAGTTTGACCAATTGCATCAGCAGAGTGCCACTGAAACAACCCTTGGGGCCCATAAATGTCTGTGAGAGAGCCACACATGGCTAATGCTTTTAATAAGTGAGTGAATTTTTGGCACATTGATGTGTCATCAATGTCATCAGTCAGCACAACGTAGGGATGTCATATGCCAGAGCCTAGGTACTGTCACACATTAGCTGTCCTAATGGAGGGCCTTGACAACTTCATCTGCAGAAGACACTATCATGCCTTGAATCAATGAAGGCCTGTCAGGCACTTGTGAAGATGTCGGTATGTGACATGTCACAACCCATGAAGGCCTTGCATTAAATTCCCATTCTCATGCTATTGTGCATTGTCTATATGACTACATTGTTACATGGGGCTTATTTGCACTTCATTAACAAAAAAGATGTGTCCTTGTGACATATGCAGCATCCTTTGCACAACTCCTGAAGTGAAGGGCCAAACACCACAACAAGAAAGGAGAGGCAATTCATCAAACATCATACCATCACATCCGCCCACACCAACACACTACTCACACATCTCCACCACCACCTTCCGACCTGCACTTGTCACCCATTTAAACATCACACACCATGGTACAGAAAAAAATGACGAAATTCTCAGACAATGAGTTGTCAGTGATGGTAGACCAGAGTAGAACCACATTTGTTTGGAAGCATGGTCCAACAGACACCACTAGTCAGAAAAAATGTGGGAAAGAATAGTCAACAAAGTCAATGTAGTAGGGACCATCCTGTGCACACTGTGTGACATCAAGAAGAGGTGGCATGACCTCAAGACCAGGGCAAAATACCGTGCCAGCAGGAACCATGAGGTGGATCAGAGGACTGGCGGTGGCCCTCCCATTCCACCACTAACATTCACTGAATGGGAGGAGAAGGTGCTTGCCATACTGCATCTAGAGAGTCCCACAGGAATAGCTGGGGGAGTGGAGGCTGGTAAGTACCAACAAAGTTATCCCATGACACTTCCATGTACTGTCTTGCACAACTATAAAGCTACACTTCCTAGACCTAAATGCACTTACGTACAGCACACTCTTCCCAACATGTCTCACACATCTACCATTTCCTTCCTCTTTTTCACCTCAAAGGTAGCTAGCAATATTTCCATGGGGACATTTGTACAGGCAGCCAGCACTACAACTCCTACCAGGCGCCCATGTCCCATAGCTGAGCAGGATGGATCACTCCCCCACCCAAGACCCATGTGTAACCTATTCCTTTCCTCTACTCCACTTCACAGGGAGGTAGCCTTCCTAACAGGGAGGAGTGTGTGTGTACAGGCATCCAGCACTACAACTCCCATCAGGCACCCTTGTCCCTCAGCTGAGCAGGGTGGAACACCTCCCACCCAAGAGCCATGTGTAACCTATTACCTTCCTCTGCTCCACTTCACAGGGACGGAGCCTTCTTAACAGGGAGGGGTGTGTGTATACAGGTAGCCAGCACTACAACTCCCATCAGACACCCTTGTCCCACAGCTGAGCAGGATGGAACACTCCCCCCACCTAAGAGCCGGGTGTAACCTATTCCCTTCCTATGCTCCACTTCACAGGGAGGTAGCCTTCTTAAAAGGGAGGTGTGTGTGTACAGACAGCCAGCACTACATTTCCCATCAGGCACCCTTGACTCAAAGCTGAGCAGGATGGAACACTCTCCCCATCCAAGAGCCATGTGTAACCTATTCCCTTCCTCTGCTCCACTTCACAGGGAGGTAGCCTTCTTAACAGGGAGGGGTATGTGTGTACAGGCAGCCAGCACTACAACTCCCATCAGTCACCCTTATCCCACAGCTGAGCAGGATAGAACACTCCTCTTACCTAGAACCATGTGGTAGCCATTTCATTGTTCTCCTCAACCTTACAGGTAGGTAACCATCTCAAGAGGGATGGAGGTTTGTGGATAGGCAGCCAGCACTACAACTCCCATCCGGCACCCTTGTCCCACAGCTGAGCAGGATGGAACACTTTCCCCACCCAAGAGCCATGTGTAACCTATTCCCTTCCTCTGCTCCACCTTACAGGGAGGTAGCCTTCTCATGCTCACTTGCATCACCCCTGAGCAGGATGGAACACTCCCCACACCCAGAACCATGTGGCAGCCATTTTCCCATGTTACCTAACAGGTAGGTAGTCAGTGCATGCACCCTGGCATCCTTCTCAAAATGCATGGAGCCATATGACCACCACACCCCTCACATGTCAGCCAACTTTGTATAGATCCAAATGTTACATCAAGTGTGCAGACAGCTAAGCGCATGTAAATGTCACAGAAATTACACTTTGACTCACTAAGTCACATGTGAAATAAATTCAGGGCCCAATCATGCACAGCACAGAATGCAATGTGTAAGTGCCATGTTTTCAGAGCATGAAGTCTCATATAAACCCAAAACATGCACGGTCAATCTGTCAAACAAACAAAACCACATGATATGAAAGAACATTTAAATAATTAAATTGTCAAGTTTTTGCATAGCTGAAACAGATTCTCTGAAAAGTAAACAAAATCCACGCATAAACCAAGTTAGTAGATGATGACATGTCCTTGTAAACACACTATCTGCATCTGTCACATGGTTGTAATTTACATGTCACACTAATGGCAAGTAATGTATGTACCTCAACATCATGTCATGATGCTGATAATCTTTCAGTAATACCAAGTAAGTGCAGTGTAAAATATTTGGCGTACCAAATGTAACATCCAAAAGTCTGACGCCAAGGTTGTGGAGTGCACTTAACTGACAATCTAACCTCTGTTCAACAGGAGATCCCGAAGCAGCAGCTGCCTAGACACTCTCTGATGCTGATTCTCTATGTTTCTCGGATGAGGAGCAACAACCTGGCCCCTCAGGACTGCTAGAGAGCACTTCGTCTCAGGGCCTCAGGGCCTCATTATCCCCACCACCACCACCACAATCAACACACCAGTGACAATCGCAGCGCTGACCCCTGCTACAACGACCTTTGCTGCAGCCACCTCCACCAAAACCACTGCTGCCTGCAACACTGTACCTGGCTCAGTGGTTACCAACACCACCACACAAGCCGAGGATGCTGGAGAGAGTGTGCAGGTGTGTTGACAGCCAATGCCACAGGTCCGTGTCAGCAGGGCAACTGGGGGACAATCACATGTGGACACTGAGACAGAAGCCCTGGCCACCGTTGCAAGAGTCCTTGGTGCATATTAACAGAAGCAGGGACTGATGGGCCAGGTTGTAGAAGAACTTTGTGAGCTCTGCCTGCTGCAGAGGTCCATGGACACACGAATGGGACAACTTGTGGATCTCATGAGCCAGCTTGTTGGTGTTCTGAGGGACATACATGCTGCTCAAATGATGGCTCAACCCCCCTCCAGTGGCCAGCCTACTGAAACACATACCACCTCAGCTGTGGCCCCAGAGATGGGTGAGTTGCAAGATAATGACTCCTCAGACACCTCGTAGCCTGCAGCAGAGGCCCCCCTGACAAATGCAAGAGGGGCTATCTGAGAAACATCACAGGAGGATCACGTGGCAGAGCACCAACCACAGCTAAGTCACTGAGCCAGCCAAGATGGCACATGTGTTGCCCTGACATTGACTTTGTTGACTATCATATTCCACATTGTCATGTTGATGGCAGGAGTTTGTTGGACTGTGTGATTCCATTATTGTGGGGACTACTCTATTGGTCTCCTTTACCATCACTGACAACTCATACACTTAATATGCACAGATTTCCTCACGTCCACTTTAATTTTAACCCAATCTAATTGAAAATAAACACTATATACACACCTATGCCTTTGTGTCAGTTCCATGTTTATCACAGTATGTACAATGTCAACTCTGATTCCAATGTACCACAAGCTCTGATTGTGACAAGGTATTGATGGGGTGAAGGAACCTAGAAAGACACAAAAGGATGAGATTTAGTTGTCAGGTGATGCCATTACAGAAAAAACACACCACTAGTCAACACCGTACAAGACTCATCACACATAACAATGACCAACACCATCAACATAGACATGAGGTAAGTAGAAAACAATACACTGTGCCACACATATCAGTCATTAGTAGTGAGCCAACCACAGCCACAATCCAAACACCTCTCTATGCTTTCCCACTAACAGCAAAGCCAACAGACAATGTCATTGTTGTTCAATGTTACTTACACTCAAGGGAAGTAGTTGTCAAAGAGCTGTTGACGCAGATCAACACCTTCCTCTTCTCCACTATCATCGTCACTGGGCATGTGTGGATTTGCAGTGGGGGACATCTGCTGCTCATCATCATCCAGGATCAGGGGGATCCCTTTGTGCAAGGCCAGCTGGTGGAGCATGCAGCATGTAACTATGATCTGACACACCTTTTGGGGAGAGTAGAGTAGTGCACCACTGCTCTTGTCCAGACACTGAAATCTAGCCTTCAAAAGCCCAAAAGCACGCTCCACTACACGACGTGTCCTCCCATGTGCATCATTGAGAGCGGACTTCCCCTGGGGTCCTTGGATTCCTCAGTGGGCTCAGCAACCAAGGCCGGGTGGGATACGCAGAGTCACCTAGGTGTGAGATACACAGACCAAATTTGTAATACAAACAGATGAGGAGAACAGCATGTTACACATACAGTACACTACTTGACTCAGCGTACTCACCAACAAGCCACGCATGCTCCGGATGCAGATTTTCCTTCTATTGTGGGATGATGCACTCAGTCTGTAGGAGTCATGTGCAGAACCCGGATATTTTGCACATACATGGGAGATGATCATATACGCTTTGCATTCCACTTACACATTAATGGAATGGAAATGCTTCCTGTTACGGTAGATGTGCTCACGTGCCTGTGGTGGAACTAGGCCAACATGTGTGCAGTCAATGGCCCCAACAACATTAGGTATGTGTCCGAGGTCATAAAATTCACCCTTCACATCTGCCAATTTGAATGTTATTATCCTGCAGTCGTTTTCCCCGCAGGGAATCACAATGTGGTCGTTACAACGACCGCGTTGTGATTCCGCATACCATTACTCCGCAAGTCGGAAGAACGACTTGCGGATGGGGGCGCTGGATGTTGGAATAGTATCATTTACTATTCCAACCCCAGTCTGTGCGGACAATCGGGAAGGTGTTGGATTTTAAATCCAACACCTCCCCCCCCCCGCAAGTCGTTGTTCCGACTTGCGGAGTAATGGTATGCGGAATCACAACGCGTCGTTGTGATTTCCTGTGGGGAAAAAGATTTGTGGTAAACGTTCTTTACCGCCAATTCACGTCTCCTTGGAAAGTGGATGTAGCCGTCCTTGTACAGCAACAATGCGGACAGGACATCACACAGCACCATACTGAACATAGATTGAGACATCCCGCCGGCGATGGCAACCGTGTAGTGAAATGAACCAGTGGCAAAGAAATGCAGTGCGGCCATCACCTGTACTGTTGGTGTCATGGCAGTGGGATATATGTTCTGTGAGGCCTAAAATAGGGCTCCAACTGAGCACATAGCTCTTGAAGTGTAAGGCAATTCAGATGGAATTTACTTATGATATCCTCATCCTCCATGTTCCCCAGCACTGGGAAAGGCCGATGCACATTTGGTCGTCTTCTACGTATTCTGAAGGAGGACCCATGTAAATTTGATTCACAGATGAGATGTGGCAAACATCTTACATAATGACTAACACAGCCCCAACATTGACAAGACTGTAACAACAGCTTAATGCACAAGCCACATGCACAGACACCTTGATCTTATGTAGTCATTCATGTGGTCAGGATGTACATACTAACTACTTTCAAATCAGAATCAGACTATGTGAATGGTAAATGGTACACTCCTACATCTTGTCTCACCATCCCTGGGTGTAGCTGACACAGCACATGTGGCAAACATCAACAATGCTGAGTTGTACATAGCTGCAGGCCCTCCACAACCTTCTTGCTTTAGTCTCACTAAGCACAACATTATTACACAATGAGGACAGTGAGTGTAAGCTGGACAACTGTCAAGATAAATACAGCACTGTATACAGTGATATAGGCAGATTATGTGGCCAGTCCATCATGACTGTGGAATGAGTTGCCATTTTACACATTGGCATGTTCACAAAAATGAGACTCCATTACACCTTAAATCCTTATACATGCACACAAATATCAAATTTGACATGTGAGTAAGTACATACCAATGCATGCACTCATGTGTACTGACATGACATGTGTGGGCATCATTGAGTTAAATGGCACACTCTCATTTCACTTTACAACCAGGTGCAACAATATAGTGTAAAAGTATAGTGATCAGTGATGCAATTTGCCAAGTGACAATGCATTAGCACAATGTGTCCATAGGTGTGGTAGGCGTGCTCTGCCACTGCAGTCACGGTCATTGGCCACAATTGAAAGATGCAGATTGCGGTAGAGACCACCTGGCCCCCGCGATGTGATACCGCCTATGCCAATGTCATTGCAGCCAATGGGAACCGCCATTGCGGTAGTGCAATACATTTTTGTAACTCACGGTAGGCATGCTCGGCCACTGTGGTCATGGTCATTGGCCACAATTGAAAGATGCCAGATTGCGGTAGAAACCACCTGGCCCCCGCGGTGTGACACCGCCTATGCCAATGTTATTGCAGCCAATAGGAACCGCCATCGCGGTAGTGCAATACATTTTTTAAATTCGCGGTAGGCGTGCTCAGCCACTGCAGTCACTGTAATTGGCCACAATTGAAAGATGCCGGATTGCGGTAGAGATCAACTGGCCCCAGTGGTGTGACACCGCCTATGCCAATGTCATTGCAGCCAATGGGAACCGCCATCGTGGTAGTGCAATACATTTTTGTAACTTGCGGTAGCGGGCTCCGCCACTGAAGTCACGGTCATTGGCCACATTTGAAAGATGCCGGATTGCGGTAGAGACCACCTGTCCCCCGCAGTGTGACACCGCCAATGCCAATGTCATTGCAGCCAATGGGAACCTCCATCGCGGTAGTGCAATACATTTTTGAAACTCGCGGTAGGTGTGCTCCGCCACTGCGGCCACCGGCATTGGATACAATTGAAAGATGCAAACCAGTTTGACCAATTGCATCAGCAGAGTGCCACTGAAACAACCCTTGGGGCCCATAAATGTCTGTGAGAGAGCCACACATGGCTAATGCTTTTAATAAGTGAGTGAATTTTTGGCACATTGATGTGTCATCAATGTCATCAGTCAGCACAACGTAGGGATGTCATATGCCAGAGCCTAGGTACTGTCACACATTAGCTGTCCTAATGGAGGGCCTTGACAACTTCATCTGCAGAAGACACTATCATGCCTTGAATCAATGAAGGCCTGTCAGGCACTTGTGAAGATGTCGGTATGTGACATGTCACAACCCATGAAGGCCTTGCATTAAATTCCCATTCTCATGCTATTGTGCATTGTCTATATGACTACATTGTTACATGGGGCTTATTTGCACTTCATTAACAAAAAAGATGTGTCCTTGTGACATATGCTGCAGTGTGTCAGAGACATCAACTGACAGTGAACAGCAGTGAGCATCATGTTAGTGTAAATTTAGAGAAGTGTGCTGTGCACATCAAATACATTGTTACATTTACACAGCTGACACCGATGTACATCTGTAGTTGTGCTTCAATGCCCAACATAATGGATTTCAGGAGGTGATATCACTTGCAAATAGATATAATTGACTTTGTATCTGTGGTGTCCCGTGAAATATACTTCAAATGTGACTGAGACAACATGTTTGGATGAGTAGCTATCTTACCTACAGGCACATAGGTGTGCCTACAGACAATTGTATGTGATGTTTACATGTAGGCACATGCCCAGCTATTTGGCTGTGTCAACGCAACATGGAGCATGACTATCAACTAAGCATGTTCCCATACATCAACTGATGATTGCATAAATGTGACATATGCTAAAAGTACATGGAGTAGTTAAACGTGGGAGTTTCAGTCAAAGGATTTGAGTTTGTTTTGCATATGATGTTTGTGAGTATGGCACTGTACTGAACCTATGTCTCTGTCTCTTGCACCATCTACCGAGGGCAGGTAAGGACAGGAGCTCGACACCATTGGGGAAGCTACTGGCACGACTGCTACACAGGAGTTCAGTGACACTGAGGAGAGCAGCACCTCGGAGGGGGACAGGAGTGCCATGGAGGATTCCCGGCCGGAAACACCAACCTCCACATCTTCCTAGTCCAGTGGTGATTCCTTGATATTTGCGGGCACAGGAAGTTCAAGATCTGCATCTTCTTCTGCCACACCTCGTCCTGTGTCCACCCTCCCGGATGCTCCCCCGAGTGCTATCCGTGCCTGCAGCCCTAAGAAGGGTATAGTGTCTTTCCTCCCAGGCACCACTGCCCCTGCCCCTGTCTCCCCTGATGCCCTCAGTGTGGAGGCCATATACATTTTATGGCAGCTGTGTGTGGGTCAGACTGCTCTCCTGAATGCCCTCAAGGATCATGGCAACAAGTTGTCACAGGTTTTTGTGTTCATGGAGGGCATTCATTCTGACGTGGGTGGTCTACACCGAACTATCAAGTCTTTGTCCTCCACAGTGACAGCAGCCATTCAGCAGTTCCAAGCTCCCAGTCTAGCTCCTGTCCCTTCGGGAACCACCCTGTCAGTGCCCCCACCTGACCAGATTACACACACACCAGAGCCCTCAGGCACCCAGTCATCCACATGGAGCACACAACAGCAGCACTCTAAGCGTACCAGACACCATACGCCATCACCACAGCACATAAAGAGCACACATAACTGCAAAACAAAAAGCCCATCACAGGACACTCAGGGACATGAGGCAAAAAAGCATGCATCCACATTACATTCCTCTGATTCATCACCATCCATGGGCACTACATCCCCACACCTCATCCCAAAGACACACAAACACTTTCCCCTGTCTGCAGTGAACCTGGTGCCTGACAAAACTAAGCACAAACACATTCCGAAGGCAGGATCCCCTAAAACTTCGACTCCCACCCACACCCCTGTGAAGCATGGACAAGAGAGCAAAAAAGGGAGTATACCTCCACTACAGGGGATGCAGGGGAAAAGGCAACCCCGCCCCCAGCATACCACCAGGTCCAGCAAATCCTCACCGGGAGAGCCACCACCACCTGCTACACCTTCAGGGAAGAGGGAGGCTGTTGTGCCCACTTCACTTCTCACTCCTGGGAAGACACTTGTGGGGTATCGAATCCCCAAACATTTGGGACCTAGCCCTCCACATTCACCATCAGCCACTGAGCCTCCACACAGCATGTCTCCACCTCCCCATGCCACCACTCCAAGCAGCCCTCAGGCTCCCACATCCACGGAACCCTCTACCTCAGCCAGTTCTCTCCCTCCCAGGTCCAGTCCTCCAACTGGCCCAGACAATCAGCCCCTCCTAGTGCAACTTCAACCCAAAGTTGAAGCCAAGTCCCCTTTTCCACACCATTTCTCCCTGAGCAGTACCTGGACTGCCCATTCAAAGCCCATATCCTGTGGTGATTCCCATGGCAGTGGACTGTGTTACCTATTTGTTCAGCAAGTTTTCATGCACACATGTGTGGACTTGAAATTTGGACTGGACAATGGCCTTGATGTTTTGCACTTTTGATGCCTATACAGAGTTTATGTAATAAAGACTGTTACTCATGTTCTGATATTTGTTGCTGCCCTTGCTAATGATACAGTGCAATGTATGTGTATATGTTCATCTGTTACATGCTCTGCATGCCACATTCACATTGGCATATACTTGATTTTCTTTTGCAGAGGTTGCCAGAGGTTACAGCAACTTTCCAGCTAAGGTCAGAGGCTTGAGGGTGCAATGATGGTTGTCTGTGATGATCTACTTTTGTCCTTATCATTCTATTGTCAGGTCTCCAATTTTGTACACATGTCATATTTGGATGCTGTACCCCAACAGCAGAGAATTCTATTCACATGATAACTTGTGGGGTGGGCAGGGTCCATCATATCTGTGCAATCTATCTTGATGTGTACACAGCAGTGTAGATGTGTAGTCATCCTGTGTAGGCCTGGCTTCATAGTCACATGAGTACATTAGAATGTGTGCACTTGAGTAGTCATACAGTGTGATTGTCCTGTCATTAGCTGACGTGTTGATGTGTATGTGCCCCTGAACATGACATCTACATACATGTATGATCCAGTTAATGAGTGCCTGTTTGTTCACATTAACAGACACCTGCTTTAGATTGTGGGCACATGTAGGAGTTGTTTGTTGAGCAATGTGCAGTGTGTCGGTACGACCTTGAAGTCCTGGGGTACACCTACTTGCTGTCGCTGTCATTTGTGAATATGCAGAGTGTGTCACTGCATTGTCTGTGTTGTGGTTTGATGATCAGCCATGGCTCTTGCTTACGTTTGTGCTCACTGTGCTGACCGGCTCAGTCAAACTAACATTATAAGTGACTGTTCACATACATTGATGTCATTTTACACTTTATTTTGACCACTATGTGGTATTAAGAGTCATACCAGCCCCAAGAGGAGCTTTTGATGCCTACACATTGTGAGTTACTTCTCTATGTGTTTTTGTTCTGAACACGCCTCACCTGTCCAATACTAATGTACACACCACTTCAGTCTAATATCTTCCACCCCATGCCTTGCCAGTGTGTGACCCTCCATACCACTTCATATTGTGACACTATACTGTGGAAGGATGATCTGTGCCCAGGGCCAATGTGCCCCTCAGGACTGTTTCACAATGTGATATTCTCTTCTACTTGATTGCAGTCTTGGTTGGTCTGGTACAATGCAGATGATTTTCCAGCACAGTCCTCTAGTCATGTTCCATTCATCTGTGTTTTGCAGAGTTGTGCAGCAGTAGAAGATAGTTAAAGTGTATATCTGTTTGCTGAGGTAATCCTACCCATCCTGTGGGTGATGTGATATGTGCGCTGTGATGAATTGTGATGTTGAAGTTCATGGTGGAGCTCTCAGATATGTGTGATACTGGTTTTGGTGGTGTTCTCACACTGATTACTGTGTATGCACTGCTGTCAGTGTAAGTTGCATTGCCCTTGCCCAGAGTGAGTCCCCCTGATGTCCAGCTGAGTTTGCTATGTAATGTTTTTATATGTGCATATGTTGTGTATTTGTTGCTGAGGAATGAAGTCTTTGGCCTTTGTTGGCTCTTTCTACTGACAGGTCCATGTGTGTGTAATGTCATTTTTGCTTGACATTGTGTGTGAGGAGTTTGTGTATTGGAATACATTCAGATACGTGTTGAATTTGTAGTTTGCATTTCTTGTGTGAATGTCAAATGCAGCAATATGGAGTCTTGTTCAGCAGCTTGATTTGCGTGCACAATTGTGCTATGGCCTCCTATATTTGTGCAGTCACTTGTCAGGATTGTGCATGTGCATGCTTCTGCTACACATTGACACCATGCTAACTTTGTGACTGGTGAAGTGTCTATGTCTGTGTTTGCAGATTTGTCTTATTGCACAAAGTTAGTGTTTATGATTGGCATTCGTTCATGTATTTTTTGATTGGTTTGGATGATGGTGTCTGTGCAATTGGCCAGACTAGAAATGTTATCTATTCCGGTGCTGTCTAGGATCACATTGCCTATCCACTGTTTGGCTGCACATGGCTGAGCTTGTTGGACTTCTTTTGATGTGGTTTGTGATTAAGGGTGGGCGTAGTTCGCGAAGTAGCACTTCGCGAAGCTACGCAAAGTGAAGTTCGCACTACGCGAGCTACGCGTAGCACTTCGCGAACTGCGAAGTAACATGTTCGCACTGTGCAAGATGTTGTTTTCAATGATTGCACAGTGCGGACAAGCAACCGGCACTGTGCAATCATTGAAAATGGCATCTTGCACAGTGCGAGCAGTAGTTTTCTGCTGCTCGAGTAGATTTTTACTCGAGCTGCAGCTTTCTCAACGCGAACTGGTAGTTTCTCATCGCGAGCGGTCGCGAGCATACGCGACCCCTCGCAATGAGAAACCTGACCTTCTCGCGTTGGGAATCTCGCCGGGAGGTTTATTTTCCATGCTCGCGATCGCGAACAAGGAAAAAGTCTCGCCAGGATGTCATTTTGCTTGCTCGCGGTCGCCAACTTGACGTTGAGGACCGCGAGCAAGCAAAAAATGACCGCAGCACTACGCAACACTACGCTACACGTGTTCGCACTGTGCTACGTGCAGTTCGCGTAGCGCGAAGTAGCGCGAACTTCGCAAACTACGCGAGCGTAGCGTAGTGCTTCGCCCAGGCCTATTTGTGATGCATGTGTTTGGCAATTGGTTCGTGATGTGCATTGGTTCAGACATCACTGAGTGGGATTGTGACATTTGTAGATACACACCAGGGTGTGGCATTGGTTCTCAAGAAACTCACAGAACCTTATTCACAACTTTATTTGTGCTTCTCACAGGTGTTGAATAGTGAAGGTGGGAGATGAGTAGATGAGGGGTATGTGTGAAGGCCATACTTGTGTTTGACAGTCAGGGAGTGTCACAGTGAGCCATGGGTGTCTGGTGGCATACATATGTCAAGATAGTTGACACAGATGAGGGGCCCATCACTGTATGGCTTAGGACAGTTCATATAATCCTGGGCCAATGCATTGCTTGCATTGCTGTATCACAGGGATATTACACAGATGTTACTTTCGTTCAATTTCAATCACGGTGCCACCCATGTATGATTTGATGGCCTAAGTGTAGTGTGATATGTGGTACCTCTTGCATGTCATGTACAAATGGTAACTGTAATTTCTCCAGGCTTTTTCTGCACTGTGCACTCCACTTTAGGCTAGTTCAGTTATTATCATACAGTGCTGCTGACTTATGGTATGTGTATGAGGCTAAGTTTAGGTATTTGAGCTGTCTGAAGGACTTGGTATGCTGTGTGAACAGTTCCAAGGTTGTTAAGCTGCACAGTGACTCTTCATTTCTTGAATTAGTCACTTTAATTGACATGGTTGGAAGGCAGGTGTGAGGAGGAGGAGGGTTGCCATGAGTCTCAGGTCAGAGTTTCCTGCTGTCAAGATAGACTCTTCCTGACACTTTGGCATTCATTCACTACTTTGTAGTTGGTGCTCCCTTTGTTGAGGTGGATTAATGGTGTGAAGGTGCTCTGTGAGTTGGCAGTGTAGTCAGTGTTGTTGATGTACTGGACATACTCACATGGTGTCATTTGTTGCAGCAGTACACTTGTGAGTCAAATGCACAGTGGTGCTTACTTTGAGTTTGCTGTTTGAGTCAGGTATGTCTTACTGTGTTTCATGGTATGGGCTGTCATTGTGTGATATGGTCTGCCATTGTATGTGATGGACCCATCAATGTCTGCTTTGGGGCTGTGGTAATCTGTATTTGTGTGGCAGTGGTGTCTAATATGATGTGTCATTTTACTAGGCTCACTGACTCATTCCAACACCTTGTTGGACTTCTGTGAAATACACATACACACCCTGCTTGCTCTGCCCTCTTCTGAACCACATTGTATTTGGACTGACCCTTATTTGTGTGCAATAATGACTATTGTCATTTTGGAGGGACTCTTCCCTCACCCCACACTCATGTTACTATACAATTGGAAGGAGGTGTTACTATAGACAGTGTCCTTGCACATGACTTCTTGCTGCAGATATGTTGTGCTGAGTGGTGCTTCTTTTATGATACATGTGGTGTGGATGTTGTGATGTTGGTCTTGCTTGTCTGGGACAATGTCCCGGCACTACTGGGCTAGTTGCAATCATTTCTATGGGGATGGGTGACCCCAATGCAGAGGTGTCAATTTGTGAATTGCAAGACATGTGTACTTAGAAATTGGTATATATGCCTGTCTCCACCAGGGTGTCTGATGTAGACAGGACATATATTTCAGTACAACAGTTGTGTGTTGTTGTTGTACAGGGGTTGTATGCGGGGATGTGTTATTGACTTACCTGCGGTGTTGACTGCGAAGGAGTCTTATCTGCTGGTAGTGGACCAGGTACAGCCGCAGAAGGGCTTGTACAGCAGGATCAATGGCAGCCAGGAACATGTGGAGGTGTCTTGGACTCGAGTTTCTATCTCCGCTGTTGTACTTCCGCCATCTCTGAGTGGCTGGTTTGTTTCTCTATTGCGTTCTGATGGGCTGGTTGAGGCATCGTTATTTGTCCGGCGATCGGAACATCATTCCGCACGGCGGTCTTTCTCTGTTGGTTCCCTCCGGCACTGTTGCAAAACCAAAAATCTGGCAGATCCGAAAACTCCGCGATGAACAGGAAATAGGCTATCTTTGCTTATTGTAATATGGCAGTCGCGAGGACCGCCACAGGAGTAACTTAATGGATGTTTTCTGCCACCACCAGCACCTTGGAGGGGCCTACCACTGCCATCATAATCCGCCCCATAGAACTGTAGATTATTGACAAAAAGAACTCCATGCTTGGAAAATGAAACATGCTTACTGAAAAACATTTTTAAAAAAAATAAAATTAGTATGTCCCATTTTAAAAAAAATACCTGCAAGTAAATGTCATCTGAGACCACTTTTCTTAACTTAGTTCGTAGTAAAGTGTTATTTATGTTTTCCTTTTTGTATACATTCTAACTGCAATTTATTTAGGATTTTGTTAGTTAAACCACAAAATAGATCATTATAATGAAATATTTCATGTAATACCATAAAATGCAAAACATAAAGATTGTTTAAAAAAGAATAAATACATTTTAATTTTAATTTTTAATATGATGTCAAGAAAATATTTTTTCGGGAACATTTTTAAACAAAAATAGAAAAGGTGCTTAGGATTGGACAAATTATATATTTTACAAAGACAAGGGAACCCATATGGTGGTCGGCGACCTTGGGTAGGAACTGCTTTAAGGAACAAGGAAGATTTTGATACAAAACATACAAATAGAAATGCAATGATATCTATTTGTGGCTGTCCAACTGGACATAATAATTTAATGTAAACAGTGAAAGAAAACATACGAGTGGGAACGTGTATATCATTAGAGCAAAAAAAGAACTAAGGCAAAACAAACGCTGTGGCCAAACAAGTTGCAACAATTAGGCCACCAAAGATTACACTAGAGCACCCTAGCACATATTAATTCAAAATATACAGATATGCCAGGGTGCGAGAAGTCGGCGACGCTCCGATCACTCTAAGTTAATGCCAGGATCATCGTCAGGACAAGATGATAAATGCCTGAGGCAATTGCCTATCGAACAAGGTTCTGGGACTGAAATAGATGCTGGGCTTAGGCCTGAGGCCCCTGGTCCTGGCAAATGTACCAGTCATAAAAACCATCCAGAGACTTAGAACCCTCGAAATGCATGGATACGCACAGAGGGTGGTGGTGTGTTGATCACAAGGATGAGGAGGAAGGAGCGGCATGGATGGGCGCTGATGTACCAGCTGTAAGCCAGATTGCAGCATAGGAAATCGAGGAGAGATGAAGTGCCGATTGAGGCAGATGCTGGTAATACAGCTTGAATATCGGAGACGCACCAAGGGAATGTTCCAGTCCGTGACGGACAATAGAAGCGGTTTGTATCGTGATGGCACTGAACCCCAGGGATTGGACAAAAGCAAAATAAATACAGTGTTTTTTTTAAGAGAGGAATTAAATTTAGACATATACTTAAAATACTTTGTCTATAAACAACAGGGTATAAACTTTAAAAAATAAGAAAAAGTCAATGTGCAACATAATCAGCCTATTCTAAAGTCCTAAAAAAAAAATAATCGTACGAGAATGTCCAATGTCAATAATAAGTTCAAATGCCCAAGCCACAGGACTTTGGGGGAGGGTTGCAAAAGTTCCTATTTATCTTCTGGCTCGTCTTTCAATTGAACATTGTTTATATCCTCCTCTCATGTGGATGTTACATGGCTGACCATTGCAGGACCACACACCCCAGGGGAAATTCACAACAAAGGGGTGTCGGTGAAGCATCCTACACAGATGGTACAACAGAAGGTGGGATGGGTTGGAGATTCAGATGATACATTATGCTTACTATCAACAAGGTCATAAGGGTACATATAGTTTGGAGCTGTTCAGTTAACGGCTCTCATTGTATCTGGAGGAGCTCTCCTACTAAGTCTTGGATATTCAGAAATACACGTATCTGAACCTCTATTGCTAACATTTAACATGCTAAAGGGTATATACAAATCTAAAAAAAATCTAAGTACTTTGAAAAAGATTATTAATTCATATCATTCATTCAATGCATGACACCAGGTTTGTGAAAATGTGCAAAAAGATATGGTTTCATTGCATAAAAATATGTAAAATATTTTTAAAAACTGACAGTGTAAAGATATGTATTTTCACTTTTGGTTTAAAAAAAAGGGTATTTGAATAGATTTTTAAAAGGAATATGTTGTGTAGAAGTGTGTTAAAGTTACACAATGTCTGCGTTATGTAAACATACTTTGCCAAAATGGATATGTTACATATGCAAAGTGCTAAACTTGTGTCAGAAATGTAACACATCCAATCTGTCAATTTTAATTAAATAATTATGTAAAATTACTATTAGTATTTAAAAACATTTATACCATTCATAAATTAATATAACACACAATAAAATCACCATACTATGTTAAAACAAACATGAGACTAGACCTGTGACTAGACAACACAAAACTCACTTGCTCTTATGTTAATAAATAAATAAATAAAAAACGTACCAGCTCTCTGTGCTCAAGCTCTTCCCTCTGAGCGTGGAGGGTTGCCCTGCACCAGGTGTGGACACCCACTGCACTACAGCGCATACCACTGTCTTTCCAAATTTGAGCATGTGAATCATCTCTCAGCTGAGGGTAACTTTGGAGGATCCCCTCCCAGTTTATATGAAGTTCTTGATCCATGCCTACATTGTCAGAAGTGACCCTATGGAAAAGTATAATGGCTATGAAATGGAGTACAGCCAGGATTGAGACATAGACATGGGCCGTCTGGGAGCCCGTTGCAGGTGAATCAAGCTATTGCTTCCTGTCTACGACCATGTCAAGGATCACATCAGATGAGAAGTGGTACTTCGTAATGACTGCTTCTATATATATGCCAAAGATGTTGATCCTTTGCTTGTAACTCATCTACGTCTCCTCAAGTAATTGTTCCTTAAAACGAGTTCTAAAGCAACAAACACATTCACATAGTTGAGGCAAAAGAGTTTGTGGGTGTGCAAGTTAATTTCTTATGTTGTGAGCCTGTATGTGATTGGTTGGTGTTTCAATCCGTGTTTACTAGTGGCATTACCAGGTGTGTTGCAAATGTTGTAAGACTTGTTTATAAATTAAAAAAAATACAATAATTTTTTTTAAATAAAATTTGATTTGACAATGCCAAGTACAATATAAACACTTTCCCATTAATGTACTATATATTTTGAATGTTACTTGGTGCCTCCAATATTTTCTAACCCAGTGTATTGCAGTACCTGTGAGTGGGCATGTGGGGAGGGGCTATACTTACTCATAGGCTTGGCTGAAGTACATTTACTTCTGTTTTAAGACCCTTTTGGCTATAGTTACTATAGAAGTGTAGTTTGTTAAAAAGAAATTGCCTTTCAATTGTGTGTGTATGGTTTGATATTTGAGTGTCCCTCCCTAAACCCCTATTTACCACAATCTAAAGCCCATCCATGTTGGAGAAAATGTTGCACACTTTCAAGCCATTGCCCTTGTCTCACCCACATTTACTACCATAATGTGTACATGTGTGTGCGGAGATCTCTTCACACCTGGTGAAGACCTTGGCACATAACATATAGTAGAGGCAGAGACAGAGATCTTGTAGGTTTGTGAATAGCATTTTGTAATACTTGAGTGGTACTGCTTTATTTAATACAAAGAGCAGTTTGTGAATGGGCTCCTAAAAGATGATGTTTATGCTCTTATTTGTTTTGCTGTAGAGAATTAATTAAAGAGTCTGTGATTACTGTTTTTTTCTATCGAAATAGCCCTTATTATTGTAGTGGAGTTAGGAAACAAATATGCCTTGAATGTCTTCTAAATCACAGTTAAGCATAGTATGCCACAGAGAATGCTGGATTATATGAAAAATGTCATGTTCCATTGTGCAAATAGTTGTAGAAGTGTGATAAATCAGCATTACGTTTCTTTGAAAGAAATTTCAGCATGCAGTGTGTCTGGTGTCCTTGTGAGTCAAGCTTTTAATCATCTGATAGACCATGAGGCTTTCGCATGGCAGATGGGTTCACAATTTTTATCAACTTTCGTGGGGTTGATGGGCACACTCTGTGCGTAGCAGTGCTCCACCACTATGCCTTTGTATATGCATTACTAAATAGCCAAGATATGAAGTACGTGGTTGGCATTTAAAGAATGGGGTAGCTTTATATTTTACAATATTTGGCATTTTTAAGATTTGAGTCCCACACAGAATATACAGCCATTAAAGATGTTGTGTGGATATTTTGTTATTAGCACACTTTGATATGAAGGACAATTGAAATCATAAGAGGTAGAGGGGTGGATCTTGGGTGGGTGGGTCTCTGGACTGATGCTCATATAATTTAAACAAATGTGATTTATCATTTCCACTGTATAAAAAATCTGAGTGAATGCAGGTGGGGTTGATTTCAGCAGCCAACTTTCAGTGGTTACTCTCCACTCTTTTTCATTATAAATAACATGCAGATTGCTATTTCATTATTTTTTTTGGTATTGTTTGCAGTGTAATCTAGCCATGTTGTATTGGAATGCTATACAGAGAACTAGGTACTACAAAAACATAAATGGCAGATAATAAAATAGTATGACTAACACATTGTGTAGTTTGTCTTTTGAGTTCTCCTAAGGAAAAAAGTCCCACTTGAGTATGATATGTTTGAGATAAGGTGTCATCACTTGGAGGTTAGACAGGAGAAGTCTTGAATCATGTGCTTTTTTCTCGGTTTCTTCACTGTGATGTTTCTCCTTTCAGTAGGTCGGAAATCTGGAATATAGAATTTTGTGTGTTATGCAAGTCTATTTGAAGGTAATTTTAGCTTCCAGGGAAAGACAGTGATATTGACGTTCTATTTAAGATATGGCTGAGGAGTTCTAATGTGTTGGTACTCAGGACCAGTCTGCTGCTGCATGTGGCATGGTTTTGAGAGGTGCAGGTGTTGATTTAAGGACGCCACAAGTAGTGGATTACCATCTTCCAGATGTGTGAGCACCAAAGCTAGGACTGCTTTTCTAAAGTAAACAGAAGGTGTAGACCATTTGATTTTCCCTAACAGGTAGAGTTTAAATTACACAGATTTAGTTTAGTTAAGTGACGTGTTCCATCACACAGAGATTTTTATCAATATAAAAGCCTATCAATTTGGCAAAGAGGGCCAGTAATGGTGGTAATAGAATATCAAGCTATTGCGTGCATGGTTGGTGAAATTATTGGCGTAGAGGAGAAGGAAATAAGTTGTGGTTGAGATTAATTTTAGGAACAATTAGTTCATCCAGTTGTTTAACTTTTCAAGGAAGATTTTTTGTCTCCTTTAGCTGGTAGCTTTGGACCCTGTGGTGCAGCTTCATATCATCCGCATATTGTTGAACACTTTGCATAGGAGATCCATGTACAGGTTTAATAGGAAAGAGGATATGATTGAGCTTTGAAGGAGCCATAGTTTAGTTGTAGTGTGGCGGATGTCATGGAGTCCAACTTCAAAAATGGAGATCTTAATGTGAGGGTTATATTAGAACCAGTTCAGATTCTTTGTACTAGGCCCATCCCAGAAAATGATTATTATTAAGCTGGTAGTTGGGGTCAATGATGTTGAGTCCCTGAAGTAAATCGTATCATCAACCTCACCTAGAATCTTAACTGTGTCTTTTTAAAATCTAGAGAGCTGCTGTGTTTGTGCTGTATCGGAGACCAAATTCAAACTAGAAGGTGTTCATTAGGTTGTTGTTGGAGATAATTTGGATGAAAAACTGAACAGTCACTGCTTTTTTATGACTTTTGCTTGAATCTGTGAAGCTGGATTTAAACATCATGGGGGTATATTCACAAAAACGTGTGATAACTACCGCAAGAGTAGCGTAATGCAACTTTCAATATCGCAGCCCATCGCGGGTAAACAACCCCGTGTCAACGTGGAATTCACAACATCAGATAACGCGTCAAATGTCAGCGTCAAAATCGACGCCACTCCGCAAAAATGCGAAACGCGAACAATCATGCGATGAGGACAATCGCGGTACACAAATCAGCCAAGACCAGCCACAGACCTGCAAATCTCACGCGTCTGGCTGGAAAAAGCAACATAAAAGCAAGAAAAAAAAGCCTATAAACATTCCAAACTGCGTATCAACGTGGATGTACCCGGACTGAGTGCAGTGGACAAGCCGGACACCACAAGCCCCACCGGAGGACCAGCCAGGAACCCCACGTTTGTGGAAGGGCAAGGACAAGAGGAAGAGGAAGACAGGGCTCAGTCCGAAGGAAGACCGGATCCTCGTCACGGAGGTGACCGAACACCATCAACAACTGTTCGGCACCTCCACTGCAGCACTGGCAACCTAAACTGAAATATGGCAGGTCATCGTTACCAACGTCAATGCAGTCGGAGTGTCCAGGAGGTCACTGGAGGAGGTCAAGAGGCGCTGGCATGATCTGAAAAGGCAGACCAAACATAGGCTCGCAGACAACAGGGAGGCAGCAACGGCGACTGGAGGTGGGCCTCCTGCGACACAGGAGGAGCAGGATGAGCTGGAGCAAATGGCGGCCACAGTCAGCAGTGAGGACACGGTGGCAGGATTGGGGGGCCTGGACACAGCACGATACGACCTGACCCAACAGCAACAGGGTGAGTAACGACCAGGGACAGGGGACGGGGGGAGATGAGCACAATTTCACACATGCACAAGTATGCGTAGCACCCTGCATACCCACAATGACCGTGGAACATGTCCCTGATTGCCTTGACTCACTGCAGTACACGTAGAAACGCCAAGTCGGCCCCCATCCACAATGTGCACAGAGGGGCCCATTGTATTATATTGTATTGTTTTGGTGTATATATGTAATTGTTGGTGTTTATTATTGTGCAGTGTATGAATTTGTTTCGTCTTGTTGGTTGGTGTGTACGGATTTTATGAATGTCCGATTTTGTAGTGTGTTGCATTATTGTGTTTAGTGGGCTCTTCTTTTCTGTGTATCTATCATGTGTTATTATTTAAATGAATGTAATTGTATACATGAAAGATGGAGTAATTAATTTAGATGTATGCCGTATTAATAATACAAAAAATCCTATATATTTTTGATAAGAATGTTATAAATTTATTGTTTTGGGGGACAACTATTGATTCATTTTGGATGTGTTACCATATATTTAAATAAGAAGGGAAGGTTTGGTTGTTTTTTGGTCCCCCTCTATCACTAATATCACAACCGACCCATGCACATGTGCCGAATCCAGCAAAGCAGCGGCTCTGTGACCCACACTGACTATGCAAGTAACACTGCATGTCCGATAGCATGGCAGCAGCCAAAAATATTGACATGGCCCACGAATCGACATGGAGGTAGCCCAGTGCGGATCACATCCATAAAGGAGCAGGTCATACCCTGACATGTCCAAGTGCACCCACAACCCATGCCTTACAATAAACGCGGCAGACGGACAATGCACCAGGTCACAAAATCTGTCTGAGAGCACATATGACCCAAGTCAAAAGCAAATCAGGCTCCCAAAAGCACACAATTCAAAGGCACTCTGCCTCAAAGGGAGAAGGCCACACGAAATCAGAGCTGCAGGGGCAACTCCCCCACAATCCAACACACAAACATAGCAATCACAACTCATCAGCAACAACGGCAATGTGGTACAATGTGCAACACCAGCACCACAGGACAGAGCCCACAACAGGTTCCGCTTGTGCGTAGTAACTGTCCACTCACATCTGGCATTGCCTGACACAGTGTGATGATAATGAACAGGTACCACCACACATCCATCATGTATTCGGAAAACACACTGAATAGCCAGCTCCCCAAAACATTCATAATGTACATTGGCATGCAGTCTGAATGTAAACCTATGCAAATCAACAACATACATGTGAAACTCTGTTAACCTGCATCTCCCCTTAACATTGCAGAGGGACAATAAACTCTTACCGCAGAGCAGAGCACAAACCCCGTCATTTATGATGTAGAGGACAACCTGCACATATGTCAAGATACCCTCCAACGGATACTGGACAGCCTTTGATCCCACCACCTGCAAAGACCAAACAGCAGGAAACACACACCACCACGGCTATCTCCCAGGACCCCCCCGACCAATACATGGAGCACATGGAGTGTGTGGTCTTCCCAGGTGGAGTTGGCTGAACAGCTGCGGGTGAGTTTTGAGCTCATGGCAGCCAAACTCGATGGCATACGTGGGTGTCTAAGTCCCATCATGGACCAGGTACAGTCCCTATCGGACACCCCCTGTCCGCACCATGCTCCGGAACAGATCTTGGCTGACCTCGCTGGTGCCATGAATCGTACACAAGAACTGTGTGGGCAGACGGGCACCAGCCATGACAGCACTGAGTTGGGACAGATCCAGAGGTCAATGGAGACCATGGAGCGGCTGAAGGCTGGAAGGATGTCCGACAGGGATGGACACCAGCGAGTAGTAGCTGGGTACTTCAATGCCCTGCAGTACTTCATCTTGCCATTGCTGCCACTAAGCCGTACCCAGATGACTGCAGCGGGAACATCAACACACACAGCTCCGACCCCTGATGTGTCCGTGGCACACAGTGATGCTGCCCCATCACCTTCGCAGTCTGATGTGTTAGTAGCAAACAGTGATGCAGCCATAACCCTGCCACACACACCGGACACAGAACCCATTTCAGGGGAGTAAGAAGGGGATGTGAACTACTGTGTGGGGAAGAAGGCAGTAGCAGCCATCACCGCCCCATGGCCTGTCCCTGCCTGGTTATGACCTATGCATCATGGCCTGGGAAATACTTCATAGTGAACCCCGGAACACTCTGCGACTTTCACCCGAACCCCGACACGGACTGCCATTTCTTCAAAGCTGGCCAATTACACAGCTATCCTGCTGCAGACTGCACGCTCCCTCTTCCCAATCACTATGCAATCCTCAAATGACTCTGGTTGGCACACCACTGGGCTTCCATGGGATGTGGGCTTGGATGGCCATGTACATCCCCAGCTCCCGCAATCACCTGAATGTGAATAAAACATTTTACATCACACAGATGTGTCATCACTATGTTCACTCACATATGGAGGTATGACTGG
This sequence comes from Triturus cristatus, assembly GCF_964204655.1. Taxonomy (NCBI): domain Eukaryota; kingdom Metazoa; phylum Chordata; class Amphibia; order Caudata; family Salamandridae; genus Triturus; species Triturus cristatus. The sequence goes on along the minus strand of NC_140591.1, from coordinate 1,302,839,581 downwards.
ATGTAGGTACAATGATTGCACATGAAGGTACACCCTGGTAACTGACATCTATGTACATGTGTATCCCTGAGACACATGGCCAATTGGATGACTGTGAAGGTGAGCACTAGCTGTGTCCCCATTGCACATCAACAACAATCTCACAACCCCCAACATAGGCACACGTCCATGTATTGAATAGGGCTGTGTGTAGGACTGACCCAAACAAAAGCAGCCCAGGAGCGGTGTCCTACTGCACATGTGACACCAGAAGTTCACGTCGCATACCTACTCACACACATCTGTGAGGACACATTCTGTTGTGATATATGACATTGCTCCACATGGTCAGGGGCTGAACACCATACTCACATTGCTGAAGTCATGTAACTGCACATGGTGTCCAGCACCTATCCAATAACAATGTCTGGCTCACAGAGGTGGAGCTTGCCAACGGGACACCCCCCCATTACATATGCGTTCATCAGTTCCTCCCTGTATAGGGACGATTCCCATTGTGGCACACAAGTGGACAATCCAAAAAACACACCTCACAGTTAGACACCAGTGGAGTTGCATAGACTTTATTGGCATGTGTGTGTCAGTACGGACGAGGCAACGGCCACAACAGGCAGGGACATGCTTAAGACACTTACACGCAGCATGGGTACATGTCGAAGTTCAGAAAATGTTGGGGCTAAAATGGGCAACATTCATCACGGCTGGCAACGCTCTCAGCCCACTTTGCCTTGCTGGATGAGTCATGTGTTGTTTGGCGTCTGCCCAGTGCCTCGTGTGAGGGGTCACAACTCACTGCCCATGGGATCTGCATAGTGCTCTGCCTCCGGAGCATGCCGATTGTCTGCTCTGCTGACAGTTATCAGGTGTGAGGGTCCGACAGAATGACATGTTGTGCTACATTGCTATGTGTGTGCTCTCCCCCAGCAGTGTGTCTGAATTGGCAACGTTGCCAAATGACGCTGTGTTGCACCGGGCATGGACCTGCATCACCTTGCACAGGTGTGTGTACACACACATTGTTCCACGCACATGCATCCCGAGCCCGGACGTAGGCAGACGTATCCTCTGTTGTGGTGGGATGTGTGAGCAATCCCCACGATGCAACAAGTTGTTGGGACATGTGCTGTGGGTGACAATCGGATGTGGCTGCAGGAACGTAGTTACTCGTCCATGAATGCCCGTGCAGCTTCATGTGCAATGTGTTCCAATAGTACGTCGTTGTCGTGTTCAAGGAACCCCAGAGTGAGCCAATCCATTAAGTGGTCTGGGCAGGTATGCTCAGCCCTCACCGTTTCACCAATCCACAACACAGCCCAATAGGGGAGCACCTCGATGTGGTCACTGCACACGAGGAATTGTGCAATCTCCCATGCACAACTACCAATACATAAGCAGTATATCAGGGCATTCCATGCACTGCTGTCTCAGTTCCACTCCTGTTTGTGATCCAACAGGGGGCGCAGACACAAGTCATAGTCCAATTCATCAACAGTTGTGTTGGATATGCAGACATCTATGGGACACTCGAATGTGCATGTTCGGCAGTGGAACCAGGGCTGGACGCATGTGATGTAGGCAATGTGGAAGCTGAGCCGGTAACTGATCCACAGCACTACCAGTGGCACTGTGCCCAGTAAGTGCAGCATATGTGCACAGTACTGTACCACGTGACGGGGGTTGTGCATGTGCCCAGTATGGCCTGCCATTACGTTGGTGCGTCTCGTGGAACCGGCACTCTTCTGAACTGCGGCAATTGTGTGGAGGATATGCCACAGCTCTGAGCAATGATTCGAATGTGTGTGCAACGTTGGGGAGAGTGGTTTGCTGTTTCCGTGAGAGTCAAGGGCATCCCATGCGGGTGTACCACCGGCAGGGGCGTCTGTGTGTGGGGTGTGAATGAGTCAGATAGTTCATTTGCGGAATGCGTGGTGTGGGAGTCTTCCCCGTCTGCCGTGGCATCTCTCTCAGGGTGTTCCAGGCACATTCTGGACCAAGGTCAGATGTGCAGGTGTGCTTCCACCTTCTGCATTGGAGCAATTGAGCTTTATTCCCTGATGTTTGTCTGACTACTACTTGCGTTTTCGGAATGTGATTCACACACACATGTTGGTATGTGGAGCCAGGTGCCCAATGGGGCTTGCGCTGCTTGTGCAATCTCACTCAGTCTCTCTCCCTTGCTCTCTCTCTGTCTTTCCTTTGTTGGGGGTATGGCACACCTACTTCTCTGGGATTTGGTCTTCCACGCTGTGTGCTACGGATTGTCCAGTGAGGAGCCACTAGGACTCATCCTAAGGGTTGTCTCGGCTTTTGTTTGTATGGTGTTTTGTGTTGGTGATTGCATTGCTGTTTGACTGAGTCTCCATTTCCTGGCCATGCATGTCTGTTGATTTTCCTGCGTGTGCGACATCATGCAAAATGTTTGTATTGGGATTCGTGGTGTTGGTGTGTAGTTTCTTAGTCCAGGGTTGGGGTGTTCGGGGGGGGTTGCGGGCCTTGGTGTGGTGTCGGAGGGTGTTATGGCCCTCTTGGGTGTACGGGCTGCATGATGGGTGGCTCCATGGCATCTGTTGCCCTTCCGATGTGGCCCTGGGCTGGTCTCCCTTTTGTGGTCCAGGCTGCAGTCCGACTTTACACCAGGTCAGAGCAGGTGTAGATTTCCTGGTGCTAACATGCCTTAGCGCCTGTTTTGTGTTTTATACCAGATCTGTCTGGTCGTTGAGAATGTTGAGGTGTGATGTTGTCGCGGGAACGCCCACTCTACATCTCATTAGCGATAGTTGCGGGGGCCTCTGTGGTGATGTTTTTTGCGGCTGCTATCATGGGTAAACTGGTGCTGTGGGCTGTTAGCACCAGCTTGTGATTGGGGCGATAGATGTATCGCAACTTTGGCTGCAATAAAGTGCCGTTGATTCGGCGATTGTTCCTTGTGAATATGCCCCATGGTGTTTTCAAGTTTTAGGTTAGAGGAGAAAAAGATGATTTTGCAGATCAAAGGAGAGATATTGTAATAATGTTAAATGAATAGGGTTGTTGGCATAAGATGATGGCATGGTGGAAGTTATTATTTGCCTTTAGACTGAGAGTTTATTTCTTGGAAAGAAGACAATTTTATGATGATGCTCTTTGCTATGGGATGGTGATTTTTGAGAGGTCAGTTACACTTACACAATTTTCCTGAAAACTATGTTGTTGATATTATTGATAAGGACTGCTAGCTGGGCATTTTGGGTTGAGTTGAGTTATTTACGCATTGCTTAACACTGTGGAAAGAGAGATCTCTTTCAGTTAGTAGTTTCCATGACCTGTTTGATAAATTAGTTAGCATTATTATGTTCTTAACTATTTAGCATATCTGTGGTCTGTGTTTCTCTGCAGCCAGCATCCTCCAGTCTCTGTAGAAAGACCTTACAAATCAATTTGGCTGAGGTGTCTAGTAGGGAGATAGGACGGTAGCATTTAGGATCAGATGTATTCCTGTTCTTAAAGATTGGAACCATATTCGAAATGGCCCAAGAGGGGGGAATCAAACCCTCATCTGCTACATTAAGTACCCCGGTCTGAATGGGACCCCATTCCTCCCCCATGGCTTTGAACACTTCAACTGATACCCCATTTGGTCCAGGCACCTTCTGTCCGCATTTGTTTCTATAGCAAGGAGAATGTAGATTTTCCACAGCCTTGGTGGGCTGAAAATCTGGATTTTATTAAAGACACGGAGGCTAATAGTATGCATGAAATCCTTTATTGCCACCACTCAGCAGCATGTTCAAAGTTTCTAGCCCAGAGAATATACAATACTCAACAACATTCCAATCCAATAAAAAACCCCAGCAACCAACACTCTCCCTTCTTTTAAGGTCTGCGAAATGAAGAACAATTTTAACTCGAGGTATAATAAAAGTCTTTTGAAAACCATGATGATGAAAAACTGAAAAGTCCCAAGATGCTTCCTCCTACTTAAGCTTGACCTGTACAAACAAAAGAACAGATACATTAGGGTTGGGAACACAATGGGAGGGATAATATTAGCCTCTGCGTCTTTAATAAAATCCAGATTTTCAGCCCATCAAGGCTGTGGAAAATCTAAATTTTATGTCAAGACCCAGAGGCCAATATTATGCAAATTCAAAGCATATTGACCAAGCATCTTGCTGCACTATCAATAGGTTTGAAATAAAATCATCTAAACAAAGAATCAGAGGACCAATCAGCACACCGAAGAATATCCTGTAGACTTCCACCCATGACACAAGCTTTAGAAGCAGCCGCACTACAAACCGAATGTGCACCAAACATACTAATATCAATACCAGCTTTCTTCATCAACACTTTTACCCACCTCGCCAGAGTGGGAGAAGACACAGCCTTATAGGGATGTCTAAAAGAAATAAGTAATTGTTCCACACCAGGAGATCTCATAGATACCGTTCTCTGTTCATACTTATTCACACAACGCTCCACACAAAGCTTCTCCTTTTCGTCCAAATATGGATAAAAAATTGTAGACAAATTTGTTTTAGTTCTTTGTTTTAGATGGAAACAAACACCCACAGGAGTAAAACACCTACTAGTGATTTCTAATGCACGAACATCAGAAACCCTGCAAAAAGAAAGGAGGCAAAGCAGCATAGTTAACTTGAAGGACAAATCCTTCAAAGTCAACCCAACGTTATCCTTCCATGATTCCAGGAAAACAAGATTATGAGAAACATCCCAGAGAGTGGAATACCTCGAACCAGGAGGTTTTGCCAACCTAATGCTCCTTAACATCCTAATGCTCCTTAACAATCTCTGCCCCATAATATCCTGTCCTATTGTAATACCGTTCACCAGAACATGACAAGCTGAAATGGCTGATCTACATAAATTTACTGATCTATAAGCTAAACCCTTAGAAAACAGATCTGTAAGGAAATTTAGCACCTGAACTATATCTAATGATACGGGATCCAGAGCCCTTTCCATACACCAACCATTCCATCTGTTCCACGCTGATTTGTAAGCTTTCCTAGTCCCAGGTGCCCATGATTCCTCAATGAGTCTCGAAGCCTGGCTTTCTCCAGACACCCCTGAAAGCTTCTAAGCCAGAAGAGCTGACCAGAATCTATCAGACAGTGAGTCTCCCCTTGAGGTCCCCATAAAATCCCCTGAAACATTGGGAGAAGAACTGGGAAGTCCACACTCATCTCCAACATCATAGGGTACCAAGCCTGAGAACTCTAAAAGGGTGTGATCACCACCACAGTCTCCCTCCATTTGCGAACCATCCCTGTTACCCTGCTGGTCATTGCAAAAGGAGGAAAAGCATAAGGATGGAGATCCCTCCAATCCTGCAGAAATGCATCTATTCCTGCTGCCTCTGGGTCCGGGTGGCAACTGAAAAATCTCTTCAACTGCACGTTTACTCTGTTTGCAGAGATCTACCTGAAAAGGGCCCCAAAGAAGATTCAGCTTCGAGAAAACCATACTGTCCAAGACCCAGTCGCTGGAATCGTAAGAATTCTGAGAGTACCAATCTGCTACCGAATTGCACTTGCCTGGAATGTGTTCCACTTGCACATAAATGTTCCTCTCCATACAATATTCCCAAAACACTTTGGCTAAGTCCGCTAGGCCTTTTGATCGAGGACCACCAAATCTCCCCCACAGCTGAAACATTGTCCATCCTCAGGACAACATAGCATTTTGCATTCTGAACTCCAAAGCACTTTATCGCAAAAGAGCCTGTTAACAACTTATATGAAGCTTCCTTTCCTGCTCTGTCCATGTTCTGCCAGCTCTCTGCAATCCACAGCTTGCACCCCAGCCTTCCAAACTTGCATCCGCCTCTACAATCAGATCCACATTCGTTCCAAAAATAGCATGCCCATTCCATGCTTCCATATGCCTTAACCACCAGGTTAATTCCTGTCTTGCTTCTAGAGAAAGACAACCATTCTCTGAATACTTCAAACCATTCCTCAAATGAAAAGCCTTTAGTCTCTGCAAAGCCCTGTAATGCAAAGGCCCTGGAAAAATAGCCTGAATCGTGGAGGACAGGAGTCCAACAATATGAGCCAACATTCTCAAAGAAACACAATTCAACTTGAGAACATTCTTTATTTCCTTTTGTAATCTTTTTAACTTTTCCTTGGGCAACTTCAATACCCCATCCCTTGTGTCTACAACAAAATCTAAGAATTGAGTCTGTTGACTTGGTAAAAATTGAGATTTTTTCCTGTTCACCACAAAGCCCAGGGACTCGAGTAAGTCTAATGTCATCTTAGTTTGCAAAAGAAGAGTCCTCCTGTCTTGATTCATGGTCAGAATGTCGTCTAAATAAATAATCAGACGTATACCTCTCTCTCTCAGAAACGAAACTACTGGCCTCAGTACCTTCGTAAAGCACCATGGTGCTGACGATAGGCCGAAAGGCAAGCATACAAACTTCCACTTTCAATGATTCCACACAAACTTCAGAAACCTCTGATGCTCCATACAAATAGGGATTGTCAGGTAAGCATCCTTTAAGTCCAGACGCGTCATCCAATCGCCATTCTGCAACACATCTTTTAGCAAATGAATCCCCTCCATGTTGAAATGGTGGTACACCACCCAATTTTTCAGCTCTCTCAGATTTATCACGGGATGCATACCCTTTTCCTTCTTTTCCACCAAAAAGATATTGCTCACTCTCCCACTGACATTGTCTCTTTCCTCTACAATTGCACCTTTGGTTAAGAGTTCTTCCATCTCTAAATCTATCAATCTCATCTGATCTTTTGAGAAAATTATATGTCTTGGCTATATACTCTATCCGAAACCCCGGTACAGTCTCTAAAACCCAAGGATCCCTTGTGATCTGAAACCATGCCTGATAAAATTGGGCAAGTCTCCCGCCTAATTTTGAGGGGATAACAGAAAGGTCTAGACTTACCACTCTCCTCTGAACCGCCTGTCTCCATGATCTTTGTCTCTGGGGATAAAATCTGCCACTGCAGTATGATTGCTGGCCCTGGTAGCCTCTGAAGCCGCGTGAAAAGGAACCTCTCGTGATACCTTGCCCTCTGCCGGGGAACCGGTTCTGTGTTCTCCCAGCCGAGCCAAAAACACGATCATTAAAAACTTTCTTTATTTCTCTCTGCGACTTCTGAAGTGAGCTATAAGCCCCAACAAAACCTGAAATGTCCTCAATAAACGCCTCTCCAAAGAAGAGACCATTTGCCACAGGACCGTCTTCTTTTGATGCCAGATCAACTAATTCTGGATCTATCTTCAATAAAATTCCTTTACGTCTTTCAATAGAAAGCGCAGTATTAGCGTTACCTATCAGGCAAACTGTTCTTTGTACCCACTGACGCATTTCCTCAGCATCAACATTGCTCTTACCAACATATGCTTCCTCGCTCATTTCAAAAATCCTTGCCAAAGGACCTACTATATGCAACAACCTGTCTTGACAAGATTTAAGACCCTTATCAATCCCCTTTCTAGGGTCACGGCCTCCTTTTGCAATGAATGCAATGTTCTTAGAATCTAATTCTGGAGTCGCCAGCACTTTATTCTCAATAGTAGGTCTAGGGCACTCCGACCTAAGTCTTACACACACTTCCTTTGGGATCTCTTCCTCATCCAATGCTGAATATATTCAGCCACATGTTCTGTAGGGGTCCATTCGGGCGACATGGGATGCTTTATCATAGAAGGGTCAAACATACTTTGACCAAGGAGGTCTAAAACTTTCTTTACTCACAACATCCTCCTTATTCCTTTTAATTTCGTAAGAGGTGTCATCCTCAGATTCAAAATCAGATGAACAGCTAATCTCCACCTCTGTACTTCCGGAGGAATCATCACAAACAACAGTCTTGTGTTTACGACCCCATTTTATCAATTCTTTATGCAGGCCTTTAGTTTGCCCATCCTGGATGCCCAAGGCATCTTCCTCATGCCAGTCCATACAGCATACATGCTCAACAAAAGAAGATCTCATTTTCTTCGTCTTAGGGATACTAGTTGTCACATGCCTCCTCTTCCGAGAAACTTTCTTAGACCCATGAGCATGTTCTGTTTCTGGTGCAGACCAGAAATGTTCTTCTTCCAACCTGGAAGACTTTGTTAATCCCTCTAATTTCTTCTCCTTTCTTAGTGACACCTCAGATGTAATTTTCTCAATCGTCTTATTTAGCTTTTCATCAAAAGACCCCTCTCCTTGCTTCATAATTAAATGTTAATAAACACCAAATAAAATTATGTCCTTTAAATCAAAACTAGCTCCTCTGTGAATATCACAAAACAAAACTTCCCTTAAAATTTTTTATCAAACAAAGCTTCAAACATACGCCAAACTCCACAATCCGTCCAATATAACCTTCGAAGAAGTAATCAACTTTCCAGGCCTAAATTTGTCTAAAACGCTGTTCCCTCAGCCGATCACTAAACTAACTGCACTCAGTCAGAAATCTCCTGTCAGAACATGAACGTTCTAGACAGCCTCTACGGAAACACTTAGACGCCCAAATTCGTCAGCTAAACTCAAAATCAATTGCTCTGCGCGTGCGCATGGCGCACCGACAACGCACAGAGCTCAGGGACCTTCCGGTCATACGCGCAGAGCTCAGAGACCTTCCCGGCCTGAATGCGCGCTCTCAACTGAGTTCCAGCCCGTGACCCCCTGCATGATGAAACGGGTGAGTGCGAGATAAACTCGCGTACATGTTTTCATGGGGACAAACCTCAGACGGTTAATAATGGGCCAAAATTAATACATTCAAATAACTCGTCTGAATTATTTCATTCAAATAACTCGACTAAGAAAAAGTGCTAAAAGCAAATTCCCAAGACTTTAAAACTATACGAGTCTTCCAATTAAGCTCTAAAAGATTCAGAACTGACTTCCCCTTAAACCTAAACATACATAAAAGGTCCTCCAAAGTAATGTGCAGAAGGGTCTGAAACTTAAGCAGCTTTCCCTTGCACATTGCTGATGATGTGTCCTCCATATAGGAGCCAAAAATACCCAGTGGGTGACCCATGCTTCCGAAGAGACCAAGGAAGTGAGTTTATGCAATGAGTAATCTTTTAAAAAAGGGATGTTCACTGTGCTACAAAATAAGTTCAGTTCCTATGTCTCAGTAGTCTCAGCCAAATTTGACCAGGCCTCCTCTTGTGATACCCTCTTCCTGGCTGCGAGTACATCCTTATAATTCTTGCACAGGTACTTAATAGCTGAAAAATCCCTAGGAGGGCTGTGAAGAACATCATCCTAAAGGTCATGTAAGTAGTGAACTGAGTGAGCTAGTAATCTGCCTAAAGGCATTCAGTAGCCCATCATGGTCCTCTTTGTTAAATAGTAGCTGAATTTGTCAGGGTTCATAGTTAACAGTTCCACAGAATTCTAAATGGATTGATCCCTACCCACTTAATCTGGATGCCATTAGGCCTAACTGGGGCAACATTTGTAATGCATGAAGTTCCTTTGATATCGCGGACCTGTATTTTCAAAGAGATAACTATTGGGTGGTGGTCACTCACCGCTTTCGGGATAATATTAGTGGAACAGACCAAATTCCTAGCTGAGGAAGAAATCAAAGCATGATCGATAATAGTATGTGCATCTCTGCCAATAAATGAAGGAATTCATTTGCTAGCATCCGCACAGCTACTTCCCAAAAGTGTAAGATTGTACTTAAAAATAAAACATTTCAAGGTTTTCCCATAGTTGTATGATGAAAGTGTGGAATTCCAACCCCCTTGACATTAGTTAAACTACACATTCGTCTTGCAGGGAGGGGGCATTTCGGAATATTGAAATCACCTATCTAGAGAATGAAATAGTTTGAGTGAATTAGCCACAGAAAGTTCTCCAGTCCTGTATCTTCCCTGTATTTATCTGCTGGCTGTTAAGGCAGCATCTGCACAGACTCTCAGTCACAGATCTGAAGTGTGAGTTGTACCAATATTTGTTAGACTAGTCATTGAATCATAAACAACATAAATTAGGCAATGAATTAATCTAGACGTTGAGAATAATGCTAAATTGGGCAGAGTATACTGTTTCTCAGCTGTTCCCTATAACTAACTGAAATCTGTGCAGCCTGCAGTTTCTCATTTTCTCATCCTGGACCTCCCTTAGCTTACCCAAAGTTTTCAAATGAAGTTAACAAGAAACAGTTCACATTGTCATTTACATTTTTCCACTGCCCTTGTTCTTTTGCATTGATTGTAACCGATTCAAGAGCTTGATATTGCAACCTTGTTAGCATATTGATTGCCCAACATAATCATGTCATTTCCAGTTATCTTGGCAGTACATTTGACCACTGACATATTAGTAGGTAGCTGTAATGTATCTCTCAGATTTAAAATATATGTCCCATTGCAAATCTGGGTAACACAGAAAAGTGGACCACTCCAAAACCATACTGGCTTTCAACGTTAATCATAACACTCAAACCATCAGATAAGCGGCATGTTCCATGGTGGTCTCTAAGACAAGAACAATGCTCAAATAGTTTCAAAGCAGCCAGTCAAAGTGGAACATCTAGCATGTCTGTTCTTGGTTGGTACAGAATTCTGTCAATCAATACAATCGTGATCGTAGTCCTCATCGTCACTATATCTATCTGCAATGGGCAAAACACTGCAAAGTTTAGGTTATTGAATCTTCTGACTGAAATATTATCAGCCAACAAGATTTGTGTTGCTGTTTATTTGATGCTGAGTTCACGTACTAGTCAGCAAAATCTCAACTGAATGAGGAACGAGCACAATAAGTGTACAACCCATCACAATACCTTTGCTTTGCTGAGTTGTCAGACAGATTGCTGCTACTGATTTTTAACAGCCAGGAAGCACGGCAGCAACCGGATCTAATGTGGCAGGAAAATAAGCCATGGGTCACTTTATATTCTGATATTTATGTGTTATTTTGCATGATGCACTCCCTTTTTTCTCATGATTAAAATATTTCTTGTAATTTGGCATTCCTAGAGTGGGAGCACTACAGAGTTTGTCTCTGAGATCAAGGACGGGGTCATGCATTCATCATCAAATGACACCAGATCAGTTACATCGCTGTGAATTGGCCTCATTAAAGGTTTTGCAATTAGGGAAAAGTTTGAAACCACTGTCTACATTAGCCAGCCATTCCCCAAATCATCTTTACTTCTGTCAGTGTGTTTGGTGGATTCATTCTCAGGATAGCAGAAATGTGTTATTGAGACACTTTTCTCGCCCCTTTTTCAACATGTGACCAAAATACATAAGTTCTTTCATACACTACTGCAATTTTGTGGAAGCTACCTTATGCCTTAATAGAAAACCTTTTATTGTGGATGCGACCAATAGATCAACAATGTATTGAACCAGAAGTGAGTTAAAGTGCAACTGAAAATGTTCTCCTTCCAAATCTCCAAACTTCCAAAGTTTCCTGCTTACACTAACACTGACATGTTTACTTGCTGTGCTGTGCTAGCCAGCCCATGCCCGCTTGATGTGCCACCTGTGTTCAACAAACTGCCACAAGCTCTCATGCTTGGGACATCCTGGAATGAGCCCAGTGACCCCAGAGTGAGCTGCAGGCTGGAGAGGGGCCAAAAGTGGGGCCACAAGGAGTGCAAGCCCTGAAGTCTATTGAAATCAGAACACACTCCTCTTGCCATGCAAGGTTGAATCACTGACAGGCGTCCTTTGGTGAGGAGTAAAGGGGGTTCATAAAAGGCTTGACTTAAGTGGTAAGGGGGCCCGCCTTGTAGATAGGTCGCTGAATACCCCCGAAGTGGTGGCAGTGCTGGAAGCCATGGAAGCCTAGTCCAAATTAGAGCACAAATAATGGCAAAAGGGTGGTGGTAGCAGCACTGTAGCACACACAGCTGAAGACTTGAAAGGCAGGAGGGAGAGGTAAGTGCTTTTTGTAACAGTAACTGATAAATAGCAGCTTTGCACTGTGCAATCGGTATGAGTTTGCCTTATGAAGCCTCAATTAAAGAGAAAAGGGGCAAAACGTTGTGGTACCAGCAAAAGCAGGGGAAGTAGGTGGGAGGAGAGATGACGCACTGATAATAGGAGACCCTGTGCCTTCCTCCTGCGTAGAAGAAGAAGTAGGAGCTGGTGGAACCAAAGTAGTGAACAAAGCTCACCCATAAGTAAAATCATTGACAGTCTCAATTAAAGACTTTGTGGTTAATCACTTTAAGACCCCTGTACTGCCAGAGTCTACAAACTTGTGGTTGTAGGACATGTGGTTTCTTCAGTGGGTGGGCCTCAGGAGTCGCTAGATACACAGCGGAAGGAAATTTTGGATACTCAGGTGTGATTCATCCCCGGCTTTTTTCTTCCTCATGTTTGTTTAGTCCATCAGAGCTGAGCTTTGCTTGCTCCGAAGAGGGGACAGGGGCAGAAGAGAGTGTAGAAAGATTTTCATCAAGCAAGGAAGAATCTGTGGATGGTTAGTCGAAGAGACCGCTCCCCAGAGCACCAGATACATCTGGTAAGGGTCCCCAGGGTGATAAACAACGGACAATGACTGCATCTGCCGGAAACATTGACTCCCTACTGTCTGGTCCTACCCCGATGTTGGATATCATTCTGTGAATGTAGAAAACATTGCATGGGCTATTTGAAGCTTTACTTGCTGTCTCTGAGAGCGGAGGCTAGATTGCTAAAGGAGATTTTGTTAGAACTAAAATAGATTGATGCTTGCATTCCCTTATTGGTAAGACCTGTAACCCCCCCTGTGTCCAATGTGATGACCCTGAGTCAAGGGGAACAGTGATGACTGCCAGTTAAAAGGTACAGAGTTTAACGTTTAAGGAATAAGGAGTAGTGATCATTGGGGGTTAAAAATGGCCATAGCGGCAGTACAGGGGGCGGGTGATCCCTTTCAAGTAGATTTTTCAAAATGCTTAACACCAAGGATCGATGAAGAATACATGGACCAATTGATGCAGTATCAAATCCTCAATGAGATGGACCTTGATAGGACCCCATAAAAGAAAACTAGGTCTACAATTGTAAAAAAAAAAGGGAGTATAAGGCCCTGGTTAGGATAAAAAATCAGGCTTTCTTCCAGTCAAATTGGGAACATATGATTAGTACCCATATCGGAGAAGTACATGAGTGAGTTCTGGAAGCTGGTCCAGAGGGGATGTAGTATTGTGTTCCAGCAAGGTGTATGGTGCTAGAAACTGACTGGGTAGGCTTTTTAAGTAACATTTATAAGACCAGAGAGATAACTGAGAGGGAGAGCTAGCCAAATCTAGAAGAGGCTGTCCTGGAATCCTTTTCCGCTCAAGCCATAGCCAAACTGAACCAGATAATCTTCCGGCAATTTCGAATAATTCAAACCATATGTGGTGGGCAGCGTTTTTTCCAAAGATTTTTATAGCCATAACTGAGACTGGTACATTCTAGCCCAGCTGAAAAGGGCGCAATAATTAAACCAGTACATGAAAAAGGAGAGAGGAATGTACCAGGCAACTATCATTGATAACGCTGCTGGATGTAGGCTCAAAATTGTACTCTTAGGTTATTCTCAGTTCACTGAAGAACTGGATTGAGGAAAATTGAATTATTTGTTTGGTTGATTAATTCTCAGGATTGCAGAAATGTGTTCTTTAGACACTTTTCTCAGACCTTTTTCAATATGGTAACAAACTTCTTTCATACACTACTGCAATTTTGTGAAAGGTACCTTTTATTATGGATGCAATCATTAGATAATCAATGTACTAGACCAGAACTGTGTTAAAGTGCAACTGCAAATTTTCTTAATTTTTCTTTAGATCCCGGCTAAAGATTAAGGGGATTTCTGTATAACCTCGTGGAATGCAAAACCGCAAACATTATTTAAAAATCTGAACGCATAGAGCTATTGACTATTCTCATGAGATAAATGGAGAAGAATGCTTGGCACAAGTCAATGACTGTGTACCATTCTACATCCATTCTGCATTCACAGGAATCTGGAGCAAAATCATAGTAGCTTTCAGTACCAGAGGACAACATGGGGCTAACATTTTATTAATTTTACTAAAGTCTTGGGCCAAGCTCCATTTCCTACTTGGTTTTTAAGACCAATATAGGTGAGTAGCAAAGACTCTCTAGCAACTCTTTTAAAGTGCCCCGTTATTAATTTTTTTCAATCCCCTCCTCTGCTTCTCAAGTAAACTTGTACTGCGAGGCCAAGGGAAATCTGTACTTGGTTTCACTGTAATTCTGACTGGCTCTGCACTTTTAATCAACCACATTTATTTGCTTGCAAAATCCCACAGCTTCTGTTCCACTGTGTGTCTTAAATTGAGAGGCAAATCATCTTTTGTTAGAAGAAGTAGAAATAAAGGAACTTTTGACTCTTGTCACTCTTGTGATTCTACTGTAAATTCAAAGAATTTATCCTGGATTTCAATTGCCACTCCAGCCGGCATGCATTATACCCGGAGTTTATGATATAAAGCAAATCCCTACCCAATAAGTTTACGGGACTAGCATTACATATTATGAACTCACGATCATTCCTCAGCAGGCCAATTTTTTAAAGGAACATTTAGTGAGACCTGATTAACAGTACCTAGAATTGCTTTCCCAAGTGAGGTAGGTTTGTAACCTCCATGGGACGAACCATGGAGCGGGTAGCACCTGTGTTGATTAAGAATGATACTGGATGGCCAATCAACTCACCTTCTACATATGGACCACTCTGATATACCTCTAGGAGTGCACCAAGTATGCATTCCTGACAACCCCTCAGGCACCATCATTGTGCCTGATTCAGTCCAGTAGGAAATCTGAAATAGGGGTGGGCGGAATTTGCGAAATTCACTTTCGCAAATTATCGCGAAAATGTTAAAAATCTCCGCAAACACGCGGAAAAATTGCGAAGATGCGGAAGTTTTTTTCCGCCCGTTCGCGGTATTTTCTGCGTGGTCGCGGCTCGCCAACTTACCCATGCGGTTGCTTGCGGGCGCGGCCATCTTGTTTTCACTTGTCTCGCGGTGCATGGTCGTGAGAAGAAAGACGTGATCGCGCGACGAATGACGTTACTGCGGGCGCGAACTGTCGCGAGACAGCGCAAATGGCTACCAACAATCCAACATTTCTTGGGGAACGCGACCGGATCGGGAAAACTCGTCTGCGAACGCGGGGATTCAGGTAAGGCGATCGCGCGCACGCGAGAATGTATTATTTTAAAGCGCGAGCAAGCAAAAAATTTCCACTAAAATGCGGATTGCGGAAATTTTGACATTTTCGCGCTCTCCGCGGAACGCGAAAATGTCAAATTATCGCAATTTCCTCGAGCGGAACGGAATTTTAGCCCAGGCCTAATCTGAAAGTCGTTGCAATCTGGGGAAAACCATTTCTAATCATTAAATTAGTTTGTTGAAAACTGGGATCCTGTTGGAAATAGGGAATTTTATTTCACTAGGTTTGATGGGGCTATAGACCTATTTGCATTAACTTGCCTCTGATTCTACATAAAAGTCAGTTATGCTGGAGCAGTTGACGGTTCCTTTTGATTTTTGTGCTATCTAGTTTGCAGTCTGCTGCATTTGCTGCTTCTGGTTTGCATTGAAATAAACACTACAATACTTTGCATATTTCAGAATCTTATGAGTACACTTAGTTTGCCAACAAATGACACTGTTGTATATGAGAAATAAGGGGGAACAACCTTTACAACGCAAATTTTACAACGCACTACCTTTACAACGCATTTTTTACAACGCATAATCCATTACAACGCATGACATTACAACGCATGACACTACAACGCATTTTTAAAAACTACCTTTACAACGCATTCCATTACAACGCATACTACCATTACAACGCATACCATTACAACGCATAATATTACACTACACTATCCAACACTTACCCTACTGTTGCACCCCCTGGAGTTAGAATAGTAATTTTTACCCCTATACTATCCAACACTTACCCTACTGATGCACCCCCTGGAGTTAGAATAGTAATTTTTACCCCTATACTATCCAACACTTACCCTACTGTTGCACCCCCTGGAGTTAGAATAGTAATTTTTACCCCTATACTATCCAACACTTACCCTACTGTTGCACCCCCTGGAGTTAGAATAGTAATTTTTACCCCTATACTATCCAACACTTACCCTACTGTTGCACCCCCTGGAGTTAGAATAGTAATTTTTACCCCTATACTATCCAACACTTACCCTACTGTTGCACCCCCTGGAGTTAGAATAGTAATTTTTACCCCTATTCTATCCAACACTTACCCTACTGTTGCACCCCCTGGAGTTAGAATAGTAATTTTTACCCCTATACTATCCAACACTTACCCTACTGTTGCACCCCCTGGAGTTAGAATAGTAATTTTTACCCCTATACTATCCAACACTTACCCCACTGTTGCACCCCCTGGAGTTAGAATAGTAATTTTTACCCCTATACTATCCAACACTTACCCTACTGTTGCACCCCCTGGAGTTAGAAAAGTAACTTTTACCCCTATACTATCTAATACTTACCTTAAATGTAATTTAATATTATGCGTTGTAATGGTATGCGTTGTAAAGGTAGTATGCGTTGTAATGGAAATGCGTTGTAAAGGTATTTTTTTAAAATGCGTTGTAGTGTCATGCGTTGTAATGTCATGCGTTGTAATGGATTATGCGTTGTAAAAAATGCGTTGTAAGTGCATGCGTTGTAAAAGTGTGCGTTGTAACGTCATACATCCAGAAATAAGCCCCAGGTGGAAACCCAGCACAAAAACCAATTCGAATCCGCTGATGCCATCTTTTGTCAGATCTTGGACTCTGCTATAGTTTCTATAAATCTGCATTAGCCTCTCATAACATGCATGCACAATCCTTTCAGACAATAATTTTAAACAACATTTTAAAATCTACCCAAATCACTTTTAAAATCGTCACCAGTCCTTCCAGCTCCGTATACCATCTGGATACTCCATAACCACTAGAAACTTTTTTGTAAATGCAAGGAGGTCTGATTTCTGCCGAGGAACATGCACATAATCGCCTCCATGCACTTCTCACAAGGGAATTCCAGACACAACAGTTCCTAATCCAGGGTCCCTCATACTCACTTTCGCTTTTAATTGTGCTTCAGTCTTTTTCTTTTTTTAAGTTGCCACCCACTTTCTTATTCCACATATCCTTGTATTTTCTTAAATCAAACCAAACTTTTATTCTGGAAATGTATCCTCTATCTTGTGCTTGTATAGTCAGACAACCCAGTTCATTTACATCCTCATCACCTAGATCCATTTTTGAATATCTGTAATGGGCGCTTGAAGAAGGGGTGCGGGTGCTGCAACATCCCCCCCAAAAATACAAGCTGGTTCAGAAACTGAATAAGCATCACATATGCTTTTACATTTTGTTTTATCTTAACACATTTGTTGCGCATTCAAAAACAGGTAAAATGTCAGGCTATATATCCTGACAAGTTGCTGTTTATTCCTTTAAGACGGATATTGGTATTCACTTTTCTTTTGCTGGCTGCAGCGTAAGAGGATTTGGTAAAGTTATTTATCTGACAAACTTGCTGGGATACAGAGGTGTGAATGGAAAGGTGTAGGGTGTCAGTTTTTTCTAACATACAGTAACATTTACATTCCTGTACGTGAACTGTACAAATATTTCAAAAAATATAAGCAGTCACGAAAGCATAAATAAAGGATTTTGGGGCATATGTAGCAAACTCCCCTTTAGCGAATCCTAATTTGCGAGATTTTGCGATTCGCAAAATCAGATTCGCTAAACGGGATGTATAAAATAAATCGCTAATCATTTGCGATTCCTTAAAAATCGCAATTAATTCGCAGAATCCCGTTTTGCGATTTCTTAATGGCGAAATTCGCTAAATAAGAAATCGCAAAAACGGGAATCTGCAAGCCTGGTGCAGGCTGAAGACATCACAAACAGGAAACTGTAGTGATTGCCTGCACCTGCTCACCTGAGCCACACCCAGAGGCTGCTTGTGGAGTGTGAGGAGGCTTTCCTGGAGACAGCAACCAGCAATGGATCCCAAACAAAACCAGCAGGGCAAAGATGCAGAAAAAAGAAAGAGAAAACACAAGTTTTCAGAAAAGGAGCAGGAGGTCCTCATTGAGGAGATGGTCTGCAGCCATGAGCTCCTGTTTGGGAAGAAGGCACTCAAAGTCCCAGAGGCCAGGAAGAGGAAAATCTGGCTGGAAATACAGAGCACGGTGAATGCTGTTGGAGTCACCACACGCACCATCGAGGAGCTGCGCAAGCGGTGGTATGATATGCGCCAGAGGTCCAAGGAGAGGGTGGCAGCCAGACTCAAGGATGCCAATCAGACTGGAGGAGGACCATCCACTGCAGAGCAGCCAACCCCCCATGAGGAGCTTGTGGAGTCTACCCTCCTGCCTGAGAGCGTTGGTGGTTTGGCGGCAATAGACAGCTCCGACCCCTCATCCAGCAGACAAGGTAAGATGCATGCCAAATCACCCTGCACTCCTCCCCATCCCTTGCACACTCCCCCAAATGCGCATAGTAAACTCCCAACATGGCAATCCAGCCCAGGTCTTACAGCACACCCAGCAATGCATCATGGGACTCGTAGTACTGTGTCTGACTGTGTGTCCATGACACCATCACAATTAAATGCAACATATGTGTTTTGGGGATCATTGAATAGAAATGTGTCAGAGGTTAGCCGTCAAAGAATTGTAACTTTATTGAGTGCCACATGCAGACAGTAACACAAACTCATGTAGTCCCCTTTACATCCACAGCACACGGCATGCCACAAGAAGACAGCGCAGAGGGAGAGGAGCCTGCAGACCCTGCGGACTCCAGCGATGAGACAGAGCAGCAGCCAATTCAGCGCAGGAAGCGCGCACATGTGCCCCCACTGCCTCCATTTGAGGACGAAGTCCCAGCAACAGGCGATGACACCGACAGGAGAGAGGGGAGTCAGGGTGTGACAGACATGCCCCGTCATGACGCACCAACACCAAGGCAAAGGGAACAGGCCATTTCCAGGTCAAGGCCCAGGAGCAGCACTGCAACAGAAGGAGAGGGCACCGTGTTCTCCGGCTTGGAACAGTGCATGCTGCAGGAACAGCGCCTGCAAAGCAAGGCAATGCGGTCAATAAATCGCCAGCTAGGCCGCATACATCAGGACAATCGCAACATGGTAGCGGCAATACAAGAGCTCTGTGCCACTTTGAGGGATACCCAAGCTGCCAATGACAGGGCTGGACGACGTGCCAATGCACGGCTACACAATTATACAAAGGCAGTCAACCGCCTCTGCACCACTACCAGCGCACTCACACGCAGAAGCGTAACCATGCAGGTGGACATGGCACATTGCTGCCAGGACATAGCACGAGGGCTGGCGCAGGTGACCACTGCTGTGGAACAGCTGCAGACAGCCAATGCTGGTGGCAGCGCACTAATGGCCTCTGCTGAGAGTGAGGACACATCGAGTCGCAGCAGCATCACTCCAACCTTGCCAGGTGAAAGACGCCGCAGTGGCAGACAGGTAGCAGGCCAAGGGCGCACCATGGGGGGCACTCACCCTGGACGGCACCGACGGAGGTGATCATCTGCGGGGACACTGACTGCAACACGGGTGCATTAACCCGCAAAAGGCTGTTTGCCCTATTTCTTGTGCCTTCTCTGCACTGTGTGTACAACATGTGCTGGGGAAAATTACAATTTCTTTCATGTGAAGTGTGATTAAACACTTGACACATCATCAGGCTTTGTAGTCTCATTTTCTCAATACTCACCTAAAAGTAGTTTCGTGTGATCTCAGTCCGTCTCTGGCGTCCAGCAGCTGCCCCAACTCCTGGTGCTGGTCTGGCAGGGGGAGCAGGGCGCTCGTCATCCGATGTGTCTGTATCGGTCACATCAATTGTGGTGCCTTTCCTCATTGCCATGTTATGTAGCATTGCACAGCTTGCCACGATTTTACAGCAGGTCTCAGGGCTGTATTGCAGTGCGCCTCCACTTTTATGCAGGCACCTGAAGCGGCTCTTCAGGATTCCGAAGGTTCGCTCAATGACACAGTGTGTAGATCTGTGTGCCCTGTTGTAGCTCCTCTCACTTGCATTTGCAGGATCCAGGTATGGGGTCAGGATGAAGTCGCGCACTGCATAGGCACTGTCACCTGCATGGAAAAAAACACAATAGGTGAGTCAATGTCCCCCCCCCTCAAGTGATGTAGTGGATGTATTGATGTGTGCAATGTATTTACCGAGCAGGTACCCCTCCACAAACTCTCCAGCACTCAGACGTCTGTGTATTCCACTGTGTCGGAAGATGAAGGAGTCATGTGTACTGCCGGGGTATTTGGCTACGATGTCTGTGATGTGATACTTAGCGTTGCACACAATCTGTATGTTGAGGGAATGGTAGCATTTCCGATTCCTGTAGACATATTCAGTTTCTGCTGGGGGTGTGATGGCCACATGGGTCCCGTCAATGCAGCCAATGACGTGGGGGAAACGTGCAATCTGGTAGAAGTCCAGTATCGTTTGCTGTAATGCCTGTTGGGTGGTGGGGAAGTAAATGTGATGTGAGAGCCTCAGTAGCATTGCATCTAGGAAGGCATGGAAGAAGCGCGAAAGTGCACTCTGTGACACCCCACCAACCTCCGCTATGACCCGTTGAAAACTCCATGACGCCAGGAGGTGCAGGGAGCACAGGACCTGCACATGTGTGGGAATTGTTTGTGTCCTGCGAGTAGGGTGCTCCAAGTGGGGTTTCAGCTCCTCAATCAGGTCCATTATGGTCTGTGGGTGCAGTCTGTACTTGTCATAGATCTCCTCTTCAGTGTTCTGGAACAGGGTGATGCGCAGCCTGAAGATACGTTCCTGTCTCATTCTCCTGTGTGCAAGGGCCTGAATACGCAGCCTCCTGGCTATCACGTACATTGCAGCCATTGTGGGTGTGTTTGTTGCATTGTGGGCTGGTTTTTGTACCTTGCACCAGTTTACCACCTGCAAGCAATTGGTGTTAATAGCGATTTCTTAATTAGCGAATTTCGTAAATTCGCAATTTGCGATTTTTTCATACATGTGTTTGCGATTTCTTAGCTAGCGATTTCTTGTTAGCGATATTCGCAACGCTAAGGAATCGCAAATTAGGTATTCGCTAGGAAATTCGCTGTTTTCTTGTTTCGCAGCCTAAGAAATCGCTAATTTAGCGATTTCTTACTTTTCAATTTAGAAGTGTGTCATACATATGAAATAGCGAAAAATCAGTCGCAAACGCTGTTTTTTGCGATTCGCAGCGTTTGCGACTAATTTTTCCTTTCATACATATGCCCCTTTGTTTTTTTTTAATTCGCAAGTGTGATGGAAACAAGGGTTATAATATGATCAAAACAAATCAAGAACCTTGGTGATGTGCCAATGATAAATATTTGCGGCAACCAGATTTCTACACATTATTGTTTTTGTGATATATATTTTTCTCAGTAAAGCTGCTTATCAGGACAAATGTATTGGGCATTTCAATGGAAAATGAGCTTTCTATAAATGACAGTGTACAAACACATGATGCTTTAGAAATATATTTGTCACAGTGTGCTTTTAAATGCGCCACTGGCTACAAACCACACCCTTAGCACTTCCCTGCTGAATGGATATGAATCAGTTTGCTATACTGGCTCTCTGTGTGGCACTTTCTTACAGTCACTATGACTTCAGGGAATGTAACACTGATGGAAGCACCCCCACTCTGCAAATTGTTTCAGAACCACTGATTTCTGTGCTACTTTTCTTTTTATATAGATCAACATTTAATTCTTCTGCCACATCCTTAGACCTAGTATATGCTTCATGCACATCTTGCCCCTTCGTTTAGATATCTAAATTCATCCTCATTGTATGCAGTTAGTCTTTCTGTACCAATTGTATACTGCAAGATTTCTGCAAATTCGACTTTTCGTTGGAGAATTGTTTTTCTCTCCTTTTTGGTTCACTTGATTGTGCTGCAGTCACAGTAGTAACTGTACCAATATTAGAAGTATGTCTATGTCTATGTACTGATCTTATTAAGCGCATATATCACCCGAGGGTCTCAAAGCGCTTTGCCGAGACTCAGAAACAGACAGGACAGATGGTTGGAAAGAGGTAAATTTAAAATAGCCAAGTCTTCAGGGACTTATGATCTGACTCGGTTCGCAGGTGCATTGACAGGGAGTTCCAGAGAGTGGCAGCTAGTTTCGAGAATGATCTGCTGCCATACTTAACTGTTCGACCCTTCGGGATTGCTAATAGATGTTTATTAGCAGAGCGAAAAGTCCTTATTGGCTGATACTTTTTCAGTTTTTTTACCAAGTAATGGGGGCCCTGTCCATTAAGAGTTTTATGAACAAGACAGCAGATATTAAAATGTATCCGCTTCTTGATTGGCAGCCAATGGAGTGCCCTCAGGCTAGGTGCAGAAGGAGAATGAGCGGGAAGGTTCAGAACCAATCTAGCTGCTGTGTTCTGCAGAACCTGGAGCTTATTTAAGAGTTCTTCATTTATGGATGCCAATAGAGCGTTCCCATAATCCAGGCGGCTAATAATCAGGCCCTGGATCAGTGGGAGACGGGAAGGCAGTGGGACCCATTTAACATTTTTACGTAGGGCATGCATTATCGCGTAACAAGTACGCACTACTTGATTGACATGATCACACATAGAGAGTTAATTGTCGATCATTACGCCTAGGTTCCAGACTGTTACTTTCTGAAGGGGACAGGTACCTAAAGTAGGCAGCCACCAGTCATTTGTCCACAGCATCTGGGCATTGCTGAAAATAACTCCTTCCGTTTTACTTGCATTTAGCTGGAGGTTGTTGGTAGACATCCAGTGGTTTATATCCAGCATACATTGTCAAAATATAAGTTTAGTATTGGTGACGTCGGGTCCAAGAGTAATTAACAACTGCATATCATCGGCGTACGAAAGTGTGTCAAAGACGTGATCCTTGATGACTTAAGCCAGGGGGGATACATATAAATTAAAGAGTGTAGGCTCAAGATGGATCCCTGGGGGACACCCCGGTTGATAGGTTGACTCTTGGAAGTAAAAGCACTGATTTGAACTCAGGATGTTCGGTCACTAGGTAACACCTGAACCAAGCCAATGCGGAGCCTCCGACACCCGCCTCTCTCAGGCGCACCAAAAGAATGGCGTGGGAGATGGTGTCGAAGGCAGCCGACAGATCAAAAAGGACCAAATGGCCGATTTCTGATTCTCCAGAGAGAGTCTTATGCTATCCACCACTTCTAGTAGGGCTGTTTCGGTACTATGATAAGCTCGAAACCCCGACTGATAGGGGTCTAGCACTCTAGAAGTAGCTGTATTACTACCAATGATATTAGTAATAACAGTCCCACTATAATCTGCTTCATTTTCAGGTGGTGCAGTTGCCATTCCCAATGTATGTGTTCACCTTACTCAGCTCTCCTGCCCCCATATTTTTAGGCAGTCAGGGAGTTTGCAAAATAATATATGGAGGTGGTCCCCAGTCTAATACATCATCTTGGAATCTATCCTCATAATCAGAATCATTCAGTATGTGTTTCTTTTCTTTTTCTTTCCCAATTTTAATTTCATCATTCTATTTGTCTAATTTCTTTTTTTTGTATCATTAACAATTGCAGGAAACACACTCACTTCAATCACTGAGTCCTCTCTCTTCATGTTCTTTGTTACATTCTCCATCTCAAATCTAACCAATGACTCACAACATTTGTAACCTGGCTTCTTTAGTTCTTTCTCAATTAGTATCCAATTCGACTCATTCAATGCTTCAAACTGTACAGGTAAAGGATACAGTTTTCTATCCTACATCATCGCAATCTTTCTCACATTGAAAAGACACTCTAAAGGAAATTGCATGTTCTTGTCCTTAGATCTGATCACATTCCACATACACATGCAGAGTCCTAAATGTAACATAATTTCATAAGCAGAAGAACCTTCTGAAGGAATTTTCTCTCTCACCCTCAATGTAACGTCTATTTCAGCTCAATACATAGTTAAGTGATATAAACAATGATAATCCACCAATCACAGCTTGGTTACTATGAAGGCCAATCAACTGTAGGGTGACCCACAGCAACAATCAACCTATCACATTATGACTCACTGTGATGGTTCACCAATCACAGCGAGGCTCACTTTGATGAACTGCTGTGCTTTCACAACCACAAATAAACAATTAAAAACAAAATTTCGTATTTGTCTTTCCTAAAAAGACAAAAAGGAAAAAAAGGCAATCTCAATATAGAAGAAAATAATATCGTAACTGCTCTATCAATCACACTAAGGTATGTTTCTGACGAGTGGCAACACCCCCCCCCCCCTTATTCCTGTACATCACGAACAAACAGCACTAATATAGATTAGAGCACATTCAATCTAGATGTTTTAGTAATTCAATATAGTTCCCTAACGTCGTGTGAATGTGGAGCCTCACAATACGTATTTCCTCTTGGCAGACAAGTTCAACAAAATTAATACATCTTGAGATAATAGATTATTACAAATCAGTTTCCCAGACAGAAAGAAGCCTGCAACATAAAATCACAATAATTCAATAAGTTCAGTGCATTCCATTTCTGGAATCCCAGTGCATTTGACAATTTTGTCTAAACATACTCAAGTCATAACAATCTATCTCTGAAATATGACAAAATCACGATAATAACTCACAACTAAAAACTGCATAACCAAAAGATTTGCACACACTATAATTCATCATAGTACAAGAATCCACAAGCATCAAACTACAAGTACCACAGTGCATTCAGTAAAAGCCACAATCTGTCACAATACATTTGCCCTATTGATACTCACACTTCTTTGCTTACAGACTGTTCAGGAACCCTGGAACTCTGCAAATAATCCAGTTTGGGCAGACTAGAAGAGCCAAGAGTTTAGACAATTTGCAGACCATAGATCTGTCTATGGAATGGGAAAAAAAATTCTCTGAATTTTATCTAATCAGTTAACCTGTATTGCCCAGCCTGCATTTTCCACCAAAGCTATTGATGCTATATTATCAGATAGCGTCTATGCAGGATCTGGGATGGTGTTGTCCTCAAGAGCATAAGAGACAGTGTGCCCTTAAGGAGATTAGATAAACCACAAATAATTTACCATAATCAATTAAATGAGTAGTCTTGAGATTAGCAAAATTTAGAACCATGAAGGTTTATTAAAGATGTAAAGTTCATTACAGAAGGTAAACATGATTACTAGTAAAATTGAATAATAAATCAAATTTAAGGAAGTAGCATTGGGCATAGTCAAATCTAGTAGGAGCTATGATACAGAGTCAAGACTCAGAAAAAATACTCTAAGTCCCGAGGAAGACACAGACCGACAACGATCTGATCTCTAAAGTCAGGGCAAGCCATACATGGCTCACACCCAAATTAGTTTTCTTTAATAGTAAACTACACATGAAAAGGGACATAGTCAGCATAAAATAAACTTAATGATGCAATGCTCAACCAATCACAGTACAGCATAATGCAACAATAGCAAACTGAATTAAATAATAAATCAATTCCTATTTGACCGAAGTCAACAGACGTAATAGTACAAATCTACACACAAAACAATGATGAGTTTTTGAATGAATAATCTTACAGAAACACAGATGGAAAGGCCTTGAACAGTTACATTCGGAAGGTAAACTTCCTCCGGTGTTCTTCAAGTTCCGCACATCAATACAGAGAATTTCATTAGTGCACATCTCCTATGTGCGATGAGAGGAAAAAAAGTAAATACCCATCATGGCTGCATTGAGATTCAAAATGGATTCTGACCTAATTTGGGCATAGTATGGCCATTGCAGGAAAAATACAGTATTGTAAAATGCTGTGTTTACATTTGTAATTCAAAATGATCATGATGTTAAGCACACATTATTTACTAATCAGAAACACACACTTAAAATGTAGGCTGGCCGTTCACAAAGAACACATTCATACACAAAGGAGTTCCTTTCAGTGCCAGGGACTTCTATGGTATTGTGTGGTTTTTGGAGACCAAAAAATAGTCTTGTCTTTAGCCAACTTCTTTTTATATTGATGAGCACCTGTCACCTGCCACAAAAATGACATTTTGCATAGAAACCATGAGATAACAAAAGAAGAAATGCTAATGCCAAAAGGCTGGCAATCAACACCAAATCTATTGGCTTTTGACAATGCTTGTTTGAGCATGCTAACACTTCGCATTAGAGAGATATGTCTGCAGTGTAATATTGTCAGCTGTATCTGTTTTTACGAGTAATTACACTGATGACCATTTATATAGCACTCACTAGTAAATCCTTATTACTTCCCAAAGGACCCTTTTTGTAACTGTTAGACCTGTCGACCTTAGGGTGGTCTTCCCCCAAAACATTTGTCCTCCTCCTACCCCATTTTTGCTGATCTAATCTTTGATGGCCTTAATACTATGTACACTTTCCCACTGTTAACCAGAGTTCACTCCTTAAAATGTGGTAACATTGGATTATCCACTGTTGGCATATTTACTTTACTTTTAAGTCCCTAGTAAAATGGTACAACATGCACCCCAGGCCTATAAATTAAATGATTTCAGAGGGCCGGCCGTACTTATTATGCCACCCAGTTAAATTGCCCTTTAAACATGTCTCAGGCCTGCCTTTGCAGCCTGTTAGTGCAGTGTTAAACTACCATATCAACCTACAAAATAATCGTTTTGCCAGACCCAAGCCTTTGTTTCTAATACATATAAGTCACCCCTAGGGTAGGTGCTGGACAGCCCAGAGGGCACGGAGCATTGTACTTAAAAAATTGAAAATGCCTAATTACAACAGAACGTTAATCACCTTCACTGCTGGGGGTCAAGGCTTGCTCTAACCACCGGTCTTTTTTCACTAGAGAATCTTGGCTTGCTAGTCCCAGTGGAAACGTTAATTGAATAGAGTTACCCAGGGTTTCCCTTAATTGGAATTTCTACATCACATCGGTTCTGGCCGTGTAAGTTCTACTCACTTTATGCAAACAGCAGTGTGGGCAATAGGGGCTGCACCAGTATTCTGAAAAGGAGCATACAATTGAACATAATTCCTTCATTAATTATTCACAAGCATGTATTTATTTATTTCTTCATTTTAACGGTTTTGTATAGCGCGAACAAGACCCTTGCGGGTATCAGAGCGCTTTACAGGGCAAATATAGGTGACATCAAGACAAATAAAAATATCATAGGTTACAATAGAAGAACTTAGAATGTTATAGCTTAGCAAAAATAGCAAATATATACACAAATGTATGAGTAGTTCAAGTGAATTTGGCCAAGAGAATAGATTTCACTTCTTTTTTGAAAGATGACATGGAAGGGTTATGTCTCGTTTCTGGGGGTAAGGCATTCCAAATCCTGGGAGCCATTCCTGAGAAGGATCGGTTGTATGTTTTATTCTTGTTAAATCATTGTGGTTTCAGTAACAGATTGTAGGAGCTCCTGGTGGTTCTGTTACCACTTGACGGCACCAATGTCTCAGCCAGGTATATTCGTGTTTTGTGATGTAATGCCTTGTACGTCATACAGGCGATTTTCAAGTGAATTCTAGCCTCATAAGGAAGCCAGTTTAGGGCACGCAGGTCAGGGGAGATGTGACAGTTTCTTTTGGAACCTGTGATGAGTCTAGCTGCTGCGTTGATAGAGACTCTTAGAGGGGCCGTCGTCGATTTGGGAAGGTCACAGAGAGCCACACTACTGTACTCCAGTCTAGGAATTACTAGAGCTTGAACTACCTGTTTAAAGTCATTTGCGGGCAGGAAGGGTTTCAGTTTTCTCAGAGTGTTCATATGAAAATGTGCTCCTTTTGTAGAGATACTGATGTGTTTTTGCATGCTTAGCTTATTGCCCAGGGTTATTCCCAGCGATTCCTCTGTGTTGATGATGAGAGGTTGACCGTTGAATGCTGTTAGGTGCTTCATCCAATCGAGGATGATGTTAGATTGGTTTGGGGGAGCGATTAGGAGAAATTCGGTTTTGAGGCTGTTTAGTTTTAAGTGGTTTTTGGCCAACCAAGTCTGCATTCTTTGGAGTGTTGAATTAAGAGATTTGATGTCCTCAAGTGAATGGATCTTTATGTAGAGTGGTGTGTCATCTGTGTACATGTGATAGTGGACATTCGAGGATCTGAGAAGTTCGGTGAGTGGTTCCATAAACATGTTGAACAGTGTAGGGGAGAGGGCTGATCTCTGTGGAACTCCTAAAGTGACTGGGGTGAGTTTGGATAAGGATTGATTGCTCTTGAATCTTTGTGTTCTGTTTTGAAGGAAGGATGTGTACCAGTTTAGGACTGATCCAGATAGTCCCATTCTGTGTTTCAGAAGATCTAGTAATTTGTCGTGTTTGACTGTATCGAAGGCCAAAGATAGGTCAAGCAGGATTAGTAAGCATGCTTTGTTTTGGTCCAAGATTTTTAATGCGTCGTCTATTATGTGGGTCATGGCTGATTCCGTACTGTGCCCAGCGTGGAAGCCTGATTGGAATTGATCAAGCAGGTTAAAATGGTCTATATGGTTGCTAAGCTGCGTGTGAACACATTTCTCTAGCAGTTTGGCCAAAGTGGGGATGTTGGATTTGGACGATAGTGATTCAGATCTGCCGGGTCCGCCAATGGTTTTTTTATGATGGGGATACCTGGCCAACTTTAAGGATGTCTGGGATGGTTCCTTGAAGGAGAGAGGAGTTTATAATCCTAGTCCATAAAGGCACTACCAATGGAATGAAGTATTTTAGGTAGTTTGCTGGGAGCGAGTCTGTGAAGTGGTTGGAGGGATTTAGGGCCGTGCGTGTTTTTAGGATAGTTTCTTCGTTGTAGGTGTTGAAGGAGGCCCAGTATGCGTTGTTTTTTAGGTCAAAGTTTGCCGAACAACTAAAAGGGGTTGCCAGCGGGGTCAGTGAGGAGATCATAAAGGGGTGAGAGATAATAGATCATTATGCAGGTCAGTCTTTATGTTTTCTGTCTTCACCATGAAAAAGGAGGCAAATTCCTCACAATTGGGTAGTGTGTCTGGCTTACCTTGGGGGGAGTGGGAAACACCCTTAGATTGAGATTTGATTAGCTCGAATAGTCGATTCTTGACTTGGTCTAATTGCTTACTGAAGAAGTCTGCTTTTGATCGTCTAATCTTTCTATAGTAGGAGTTTCTAGTGCTTCTTAGTAATTTGAGATTGTCATGGGATGGTGCCTATCTCCATTGTCGTTCAATTAGTCTTAGTGATCTCCTGTATTCATTTGGCCTACCATCATACCAGGGTTGTGAGTTTTTTGTGGTGACTCTTTTTAGTTGTAAGGGAGCAATATTGTCTAATAACATGTTCATGGAGTGGAAGTAATGATTAGTCAGGTCTTGAACCTCGTCTAAACCTTCAGGTGGAAGCAAGGTGTTAGGATTTGTGGTTGTGACTGAGTAAGTCGAGACCAAGGTTTTTAAGGTTCCTCTTCCAAATTTTCGTTATTGTGGATTGGACAGAGAGTGGTTTGATTGATTCATTGATGTAAAAGGTGATGTAATGGTCCGACCAGTCACAAGGGAGGATCGATTCTAGCTGGGTGGAATCCCCTTTGGAAATTACTAGATCGAGGGTTGAGCCTTTGTCATGGGTGGGGCTGTCACAGATTTGGGAAAGGTTAATGTCAGATAGGAAGGCTTTGAGGCTATTGACCTCTGGGTCATTAGGGTCATTCCAGTGGAGGTTAAAGTCCCCCAGGAATATTTGAATGATCTGTTGTCCAACATTTGTAGCTAGTACATCCATAAGGTGTTCGATGAAGGTGAGGTGGGTGGTAAAATGAATGTAGTGAACAAATTGGTTTGTTATTATGAGTGATGTCTAAGCATAGGTATTCACAGGGCAAAAGAACTGGGGAATTGGCGTGGTTCACAGATAGGTAGTTCCGATGAATGCAGGCAATACCACCCCCTGGCCTGTCAATTCTATCTAGTCTTGTGATGTGCTAGTTTGGGGGAACTGGTATGTCGAGGATAGGCGTGGAAGATTAATTTAGCCAGGTTTCAGTTAGAATTAGAAGGTCAGGTTCCTTAGTTAGTATGAGGTCAGCTATATCAGCAGCGTGTCTTGCAGCCGACCCACAGTTTAGCAGAATACATTTTAGTCGGGTTTTGGTAGGAGAGGTGTTGGGTTCGTGTAGGATGGGAACTCGTGTGAGGTTGTTTTCAGCTATACCTCTAGAACTATGTCTTGTAACTCTAGAGGCATTGGCTGGGATGGATTGGATTAGGGATGCTTTCTGTGAGTTATCTGAGTGCACAGTATTAAGGGATGGAGATTGGAGCTCATAAGAATGGTGTAGGGAAGTTAAATCATTCGATGATTGACGGTTTTTCCTCCTAACCGGACCGGATGAGGCATTGGGGTATGGTACTATTCTCCATCTGGGGAGTACCTGTTTCGGAGAGCTTGCGTGTGGTTGATATGCGGGATTTGATTGGTTGAAGTGGCGGTATGTCTTCACTTTTACTACGATGCACATGGAGTTCGGCTGTTGCAGAATCTGGTCATGTAGGGATTGGAGGTCCTGTTTGATTTGATATAAAGATAGTAGTATTTCATCGAGTCTGGGGTCAGGAGTCTGAGTTAGCGTTTTTATAGAATGGACTGTAGTTAAGTGAGGGGGGGGTTGCTCCTTGTGTGACATCCTGGAGGGAGACGTGCTTTGGTTCCTTATGTGGTAGCTTTTCAGTGTGACAATCAGAAGGGGGGTAAGTAGTGAGAGGACGAGGGGGGAGTGTTGTTGTGAACTATAGGTGGGGCAAAGGGATTCGTGATGAGGGGAGAGGGAGAGGGTAGGAACGCGGGTTGAACGAGTGTAAGGGTGTGGGGGAGAATGGGACAGCGTTTGTGTTAGAGTTGCTGGGGGTGGAGTGGGAAGTGGGGAGGATACCGTTGTCTTGAGGGTAAGGAGTGTGTGTATAAGTCCTAAGGGAAACCGAGGGAAAGTGGCTTAATGGGGAGTCAAGTTGGGAGTTGGGCACAGAACTGGGAGATAGATTAGTTAGGGGGTGTGATGGGGTCATACAACTTTCTCTTTGATGAGGGGAAAGATGTTATCCAATAGCTTTAGGTAACAGTCCGAAGCTTGCAAGAGGATGATCCCATTATGGCATATGGTAATTGTTGCTGCAGCATTGTAGAAAGGGGAGGGAATGATGGATAATATCATACCATGTGCAGTTTTCCTGGTGGATGCAATTAGGAATAGGGCAAGAAAAGCTTTTCGCCATTAGGCTCTTCTTTTGGTAAAGAAGATGATGTCGTTGGTTATATGACCTTTGTTGTTTGAAAAGTAGGGATCAGAGATTGGAGTTTCTGGGTGGTTATGTTTAAAGCCTTTGGCTGCTTTTTTTGTAAGGTTAGGGCGGTATTTGATAGAATAGGTGTGTACACCAGTGAGGTCCATAGTAGGGGCGAAACTTTTGTAGGAGGAGGGGGAAAAAAAGGGTCAGGGAGTAAGAGAGGTTGTGTGTCTTGTGAGGTTAAATACGAGCAAGGGTAGAAGGGAAATAACTCTCACCTGTGTGTTTGTGGAGTATGGAATCAGGGATGATGTCTATGTTGTGTGTGCCTCCGCTCAATTTGAGTGAGTCAGTCCAAGATGGCCACAACGATTGCTACAAGTGCCTGCTCCTTTGAGTTAGTCCTTTCACCCTTTCCATTTGTGGGACCTGTAGGGGTGAAGTCCTATTTCTATTTCCCATGTGAAGAATTCCATGTGGGTCCTCCAGGGGTATAGTCCTATTTCCCTTTCCTATGTGATGAATTCCCATGTGATGTGAGAGTTTCTTTCACTTTAACATCCCTGTTCTGGCAATTCTTTATGTCTTGATTAAACTATAGCTGCCATTTTGTGTAAGTTGAGAGGGTAGATGCTCTTGAATAAGCACAAAATGGTATCCTTATGGAACTAAGGATAAAGCAAAAGCTAATCTTGAACGATGATCTTGTCTGGGGCAAAGATCTCCCTGAAGCGAGGGCTAAGTGGAGTGGTTTAGCGCTCTCAATATGTAAATAGCTTTCCCAGATGTCGACGCACTACTGCCCATTAATGTTTAAATCTACGCTTGAGACATCACTCGAGACATGCCACTATCTTTCCCGAATGTGGGCACATTACTACCATTTATTTGTTAAGTCTTCATTTGAGACCACATCCGAGAGGGCGGGGAGGCAACGTACTTTTGCGTTGTTGGATTATTAGCGTGCCTGTCTGCGTTCAATGATTGCGGCGCGACTCCTCATTCGGGTGCTTACGGTCCCTCCTGTTTCCGGGTATTCTTGTACGTTCATGTAATTAAACATCTTTCTTTCGCAAACTATACATAATATTATTGGATCCACAATATCCAAGCAAAAATAAAGTGCTGGGAGTCTTCAGATTTCTTATTTTCAATTAGTCTTTATTTGTAGTCAAATGCATCAGCCCAGCCAAAGCGTTTCATCCAACACGGACTTCCTCAGGGCGGAAAAAACAATAAAAAGCAAGTCCTTTAAACATGTCTAAGGCCTGCCATTGCAGCCTGTCAGCACAGGTTTAACCTGTTATTTCGACCTGGCAAAATAATCTGTTTGCCAGGCCCAAGGCTTCCTTTTTAATACATATAAGTCACCCCTAGTGCAGGCCCTGGACAGCCCAGAGGTCAGGGTGCAGTGCAATTAAAAAGTGGAGCATGAAGTTTTAAGTTTTACATGTCCTGGTAGTGAAAGCTCTTACATTAGTTTTTCAATACTACACGACTTAGCTCTGCCGTTGGATAACATTGAAGGTACCTACCTTATTACATTTAACAAAGCTGTAATTACCAAATTAGAGCAATTAACAAAATTCATGTTTGCTGTCTTTGGAATTGTAATGAACAAACCTTTCTTTTGGAAAAGTCGGATTTTAAATTACAATTTTGAAAATGCCACTTTTAGAAAGTTGGCATTTTCCTGCCTTTGTCCTTTGGTGCGTGTATCTTGCTTCTGGGTCACATGACTGGGTGTTGTATTCCTTATAGACAGCCACACATGATAGAGAGCTTAGGAGTGCCTGGATGCGCTATCACTGGCAGAATGGGAGGGCGGAGATGGACACACTCCTACTTACACTTGAATAGACTATGTCCTGCCCCCACACAAAGGGCTGCATACCCCTGTAGTGAGCCTGGAGCAAGGACAGGGAATGCGGGATGACTGTGGTCTACAAAGGAAATCCTCTAGAAGCTTCTACCACTTCAAAAGCAGAACAGGGTATAAATATTGGATCTCAGGCACCATCTCTTCAGTACACATCTGAACCTGTGGATACTCTGCCAGGAGGAAGGACTGATGTGCTGCTAAAATGACTGCAACTCTGTTGGACTGCTGCCCTAATAACAGGAGATATGCAATTGAGTGAAGCCTCAGAAATAATACTCTAAGTTCTAAGAAAGACACAGACTGACAAGGGTCTGATCTCAAAACTCCAGGCAAGCCATACATGACTCACACACAAATTCAGCTCCTTTAAATATTAAAGTACACATCAAAAGTCACATAGTCAACATAAAATAAACTAAATGATGCAGTGCTCCGCCAATCACAGTACAGCATTATGAAACAATAGTGAACTGAAATACATAATAATTAATTCCTATTTGGTCTGGTTTTTCACTACTGCAAGGCCTAGCTCTCCCATTGAATAACACTGGAGTTACCTCATTACATTTAATAACCTGGAATTTACACATGGGAGCAGGTAACTGATTCATCATCTTCATCGTCTTTATTTGATCTTCCAATGATAGATCATAAAAGATAGACAAGTGAAGTCATGCAATAAAAACATTAAAATAAAAAAATCCTTCAATAAAAACCTTAGGTGACATACATAATAAGAAACTGGCAATTCATAATACAGGAGGATATATGTATATATTGTTGTTAAAACATCATGCTCGTTCTGTGTGGTAGACTAAACTTCAGAAAACTAGCAACTGAAAAACATGTATCGCAATCATTGAGTTGCAGTGAAAAGAATAGAGCAGCTTTGAAAATGTATACCTACGCAACAGCAGTAATAGAAACCTCCTTGTATACGGCTGATAATATTTGCAGAAAAATTCAATATGTAATAAAGTTTAACTGGATTGCTCGTCACATGGTCAATTGCTAATGCAAGTTGAGGAGTATAGACCTAGTGGAAAACATATGAGTCAACGGATGGAACCTAACCTAAATCTGGCCAATAGGGATCTCGCATACAAGTTTGTGACAGCAAATCAAATCAAAAGCTCTTTATTCGGTAACTATAAAAGTTAACCATAAAAGCACAATGCATATCTCAAACAGTTAAAACACCATTAAAAAATTAAACAAATACGATATTGTCAAAATCACACCGTGATGGATTTACGGCATTTACATTTTTTTTTTTAAAAGCAGTAACAGAGGCAATGGTGAATTCATTTTCTAAGAGTTGAAGAACCAGGAATGCGGGACGACATTGTCTCAGTCCAAGTTTTATTAATAGAGGAATAATCCATCGCCTTCTTGCGATGCAATAAAACTTACAAAAAAACAATATGTGTATAGTCAACTGTACAGAGACATCATCGCACGGACATTTACTTAAAACTCTTGACCAATTGTTTTGTTCAGGGAAACTTAAGGATCTATGTGAAATATCTAGTCTGAAGCTTGTTAGCAGAAATCTGTCATAATGAATGAATGAATGAATGAAACAAATCTTATATAGCGCTACTAAGCCCAATGGGCGTCAAGGCGCCTACCAAAAAATACTGACTGTAGAATAAAAGGAACTTACTGGTAGGCCTTCTCAAAGTACCAGGTCTTAAGAAATTTCCTAAAAAGAACCAGAGAGGGTTGAGATTTAATCTCCATAGAAGGTGAATTCCAAAGTAACGGGGCAACGGCAGAAAAAGCTCTGCTACCCCATCTAACCTTCTTGGTTCGGGGGACTACCAGTTGATTAGCATCCGAGGAGCGAAGATATCTACTAGGAATGTAACGGGTCAGCAAAGACCCCAGAGCATCCGAGGGGCCGATGAAAAGGGCTCTATATGTGAGGCATAGGAGTTTAAAAGAAATCCTGTGATGAATAGGGAGCCAGTGAAGATACTTCCTGGCGGCTGTAGCGGAGGAATCTTTTGGGAGAGCCAAAACGAATTTGGCGGCAGCATTTTGCACAACCTGGAGGCGCTGGATAAGATGTTTATTAATCTCCGAGTATAATGAATTACAGTAATCCAGCCTCGAACCAACAAGGGCAATC
The DNA here is from genome assembly GCF_964204655.1 of Triturus cristatus. Classification (NCBI taxonomy): domain Eukaryota; kingdom Metazoa; phylum Chordata; class Amphibia; order Caudata; family Salamandridae; genus Triturus; species Triturus cristatus. The sequence continues at coordinate 1,302,804,291 of NC_140591.1, read as the reverse complement.
ACAGTCTGCTTACGTGCCGATGGCGAAAGGTAATGGAGAATTTTTTTTAGGGTCATAATGACTCCCCAACAGGTAGATAGCGTCCTGCTGACCTGCAAATCCATGGTCAATGAAGTATCAAAGATGACACCGAGATTTCGAGCCGACTTAGAGGGGGAAGGGCAGGTTCCTAAAGATGTAGGCCACCAATCATTAGACCAGATGTCCTGATCCTTACCAAAAACCAGGACCTCTGTTTTGTCGGCATTCAGCTTTAATGAGTTTAGGACCATCCACTCTGCCACCATCTGCATACATGACCTAAAACTGGCAGCGGAAGCACTAACAGAGTGTGCTAGGGACACCATGATTTGAGTGTCGTCGGCATACGACACTACCTCCATCCCCTGAGATCTTACTAATCTAGCAAGGGGGGCCACATAGATGTTGAATAAAGTAGGGCTTAAGGCAGACCCTTGGGGCACCCCGCATTGCAAAGATTTGGCAGGGGAGAGGAACTCTCCCAGCATGACTCTTTGCTCTCTAGAATGTAAGAAAGAGTCAAGGAGATCCAAGGCCGAGCCGGCCACCCCTGTCTCCCTTAACCTAGAAGTTAGGATAGAGGGAGACAGGGTGTCAAACGCTGCAGTGAGATCAAGTAGGACCAAAATGGTCGTCTGGCCAGAGTCCACCCTACAGTGAATATTATTGACCACCATAGTCAAAGCAGATTCAGTGCTATGAAATTTTCGGAATCCATGCTGAGAACTATCTAGAAACTCAGAGGAGTCAAGGAAGGTGGATAGATGACGGTTAAGATGGGCTTCAAGCAACTTAGCAGGAGCAGGTAGCAAAGAAATCGGTCTAAAATTCTTCAATACTCCGGGATCGAGGGAAGGCTTTTTAAGAAGAGGCTTCACTATAGCCTTTTTCCAAGCCAGGGGAAAAATACCTTGGATTAAAGCCTCGTTCATTACTTCCAGCAATGGGGGCAAAAGGATCTCCCTGCACTCCTTTAAGACTTTTAAGGGACAGGGGTCCACAGGAGAAGCAGACTTAGTTCTGTCAAGTAGGACATTAAAACCTTCAAGAGAGAGCGACGGAAAAAGGACAAGTGACTTATTAGAGTCCTTACGCCAAGATTCTGAGGCCTTAATGTCCAAGAGGGAACCATCATCTAACAGGTTCCTTTGGGCTTCCAGGTCCCCATGAATGTCCGAGATTTTCTTATAGAAGAAATCAGAAATGTTGTTGCATAGCTCCTGTGAGTGCACCACTGGGTCAGGTGTCTGAAGGGAGCATAAGGAGTCAACTATTTTGAACAATTCTTTAGACGAGGAAAGGGAAACCGTCAAATTGGAGAAATAGTCCTGTTTCACTTTAATCACAGTAATTTTGTAGGTACGTAACGTCCGTTTATGATCATCTCTATCAGAGGGATCCCATGACTTACGCCATTTCGTTTCCTTGGCTCTACATGTTTGTCTAAGGAGTCTTAAAGATTCCGTGAACCAAGGTGCAGAGGGTTTCCGCCGAGCTACATATCGTAAAGAGGCGGGCGCAAGCGCGTCAACCGCTCCAGTAATGGAATCAATAAGTTCCTGAGCTGCCTCATCGACATCTCGCGTAAGCGGATCCCCAGAGCTTCTCATAAAAGGAGCGAGGGCTTCAGTGGTGATGTTTTTATAGCTTCTTTTCCAACCTCTATTACTAGTGGCAGAACTACGATGCTCTTCCGCCCGAATTGTAAATTCCAGGGGCACTGCCAGATGGTCCGACCAAATCAAGGGAATAGGAGTGCCAGCTGAGAGTCTAGAATCATTGGTAAAAACTCCATCTAATATATGGCCAGCCAGATGGGTAGAGCTTTTCACCAATTGGCTAAGCTCACACGCTGCTAGTGAGTCAATCAGCTGAGATGTATCTCTTGCTCCCAGGTCGTCCAAATGGAAGTTTTCTGCGATTTACCAAAATATGGTTCTAAAATTCGAAATAGATCGGAACAAAAACTAGTTCTGGGACCAGGCGGTCTATAGACAAGAATGCCAGTAAAAGAGGCTGTGGGAGAGGACGAAATACAGAAATACATAGCCTCGAAGGAATCTGAGGGCTCTGAGAGCGATTTTGTCACACAAGAGAGTGGGGCTTTGCACAAAATTGCCAGCCCTCCCCCTCTTCGTCCTACTCTATCCTGTCTATGGATCGTAAAGCCTTCGGGGATTGCCAAGATTAGGTCATGTCCGGAGGAGTCAGACACCCATGTTTCCGTGACAAATACCCAGTCAGGTTGCCTGTCGGTCACAAACTCATGGAACGCTATATTGTTCTTAATGAGCGACCTGGCGTTAATCAGAAAGCCACTTCTAGATTGAGTAATAATCGGTGCAGCTGAGGAGTTAGGAGGAAACTTCCCAACTATTTTAGGTGGGAGCAGTACCTCTCCACACGAGCGGCATGTTGAGACACATCTCAGGTCCTCAGGAGAGAGACCGAGGTGGCACGCAAGAGGCGGCGGTCTTAAAGTAAGCAGCTCACCTAATGAGTATTGTATCATTGTACTCTGCGGATCATGAGGGATATCTGCAACAAGCCCGCCCATCAGCACGTGCTCAGCGCTGACGGGCGCAGACGGGCTGAACTCAGGCGTAACTCCGGCGGAAGTCCGGCGACCCCGCTGCGCGAAACCGCTGCGCGACGGCATGACTCCCTTTTGAGCGTCTATCCCCCTTAGGACAGCTAGAGCGTCCAAGCTCCACGCTCGACCCGTAGCACTCCCAAGATGGCGGCCTGACGTCTAAATGAGACCGGGAGGTGGACCCGCCCAACAGCGGTGAGTAAATAAGTTTTATAGTGCAAGTAAGGGGCCTAAAATCTAAAATCAGGGGCAAATCCAACCAATAATATTGAAATAAAATAAAGAACAAGGAAGTTTTTTAAAAAGCCTAAGGCCAATAGTTCCGCATGCAAAACGCTCGAGGAGCGCAGATGCAGGCACTACGTACAAATTCCAAAAGCTATCGGTCAGCCAGTAGTTAGCAAAATATATGGTTGTATAGTTGGGGTCGCCAAAGTAATGTGATGTGCTTGGACCGATGATTTGTTCATTTCGGTTATGGTTCAAATTTCACTCAAAAGACGCATACTATTAGCTTTAAGTTCTTTCCTGGACACATTGCACATAGTGCGTGGGTCGTTATAATATTCTTAAGTGGCCTAGTTTAGATAGAAACATTTTGAAATATTCTAGCCATCTTATTTGCTTGACCCCATCAATCCCCAGGACATCTTTCAGTATGTCGTGATTAAAAACAGTCTCATCAGCAGTGCAGACTCTATGCCACAAGAGGACGGGCTGGATCTTAATTGTGTCCTCTAAATATGGCATGCCCAATTCTGAATGGCAAATATAAGTTGAAGTGCTATCCGGTACTGCCAGAATGAACCTAAAGAACATATTTTCCCCAACCTGTAGTGAGTTTACATTGGCGTAACCCCAAATTCCAGCTCCATAGGTGGCCATTGCTACACACTTCGCCCTATAAATCTGCAGCAATTCCATCGGGGAACGTCTTCCTAATTTTCTGCTAAAATTTGATAGTGCTGCCAATGATTTGATAAACAGCAGCCTTCTGGCTTTGACAGCCTGGGTCCAAGTTCCTGATTGGTCAAATAAAATCCCTAAGTAGGAAAAGGTTTTTGTACACTCTATTGCCTTTGAGTAAATAAAAAGAGTATTAATCTTCTTGTTAGAACCTGCTCCTCAGTTCATTGTAAATGCTTTTGAACAATTAATGGTAAGACCCAACTTTGACATGAAATTATCAAAAGTATTAATGATCCTTTGGAGACCAAGCGGCGTACGGGTCATAAGAACCGCGTCGACCGCGTACAGGAGTGTGGGAACAGGGCGAGTCGCTGCTGTTGGCAAGTCCTTGCACTCCTGAACCAGAATAGTTTCTAAGTCATTTATATACAGTGTAAAGAGGAACGGGGCAAGGACGCAGCTTTGCCTTACACCTCTCAACACTCTAAAGTGCTTAGTACATTCACCGCCCATCCCGTAGCGGACCGTCGTCTTTGCCCTGGAGTAAAGCTGCCTTAAAAAAGAGATTATTAAAACATCTACACCCATCCCCTCTAAAACCAGCCACAACTTATCGTGGATGACACAATCGAACGCCGCGGTTAAATTGACAAAAGTCATATATAATCTTCCCCTTTTTGCCTTGGTATATATATCTAGGAAAATATGTAAATTGAGACCCTGTTCAATTTTTCCCAAGCCCTTGTGGAAACCATATTGTAAGTCGCTTATTACAGCCTGTTCCTCTGCCCACACCTGCAACCTATCTAACAGAACTCGACCAATAACCTTCACTGTGGAGTCCAACAGCGAAAGCCCTATCTCCTTTTTTAAAAATAGGTACAATTATTGAGTCTTACCAAGTTAATAAAAAACCTTGTGAACAGCATGCATTAAAAACCTGCATTAATAGTGGACCCCATAGTGCCTAATTAGATTTAAAAAGGTCCACCAGGATGCCGTCAGGCCAGGGGGCCTTTCCACCCAAACTTAAATTTATGGCTGTGTTAACCTCGCTAAGGGTAAAATGTAATGGTAAATTTTGAGGTAGAGATGATGGCTCGGGGTCAGCCACAATTGCCGAAATTCCCTGTTCATCTGACGATTGATTATTGTACAGCTTGGAATAATGTGATATCCACTCTGATTCGGTGATAGCAATCTCAATAGTTGCTTTGTCACTCTCAGCCAGAAAGGGCGCATTGACTGCCTTCCAAAAGTGGAAGAATCACGACTAGCCGAAGCGTCACGCAAAGCGTGCCAAGCTTTCTCTTTCTTTCTTTTAGAGCCCTCTTATATTCTCTTCTGGCCTCACTAATATTTTCCTGATTTTTCACTATGGCATGTAGAGAATATTTAAGTTTAGAATAGGCCTTTGTGCAGTTAGTGTCAAACCACCCTTGTTTTTGAGTCACTTTCTTTCTTGCTTTCACGAAAAGTGTTTCTTTGATGTATTTGGAAATGACAGAACATTTTCTAGAATTTCCTGATGGGTTGACCTCTCATCCAAACAGGAAAATATTTTTGCAATTCAACACAACTTTACTAGTAAATCCATCAGAATCCAAATTTGCCCATCTAAGTGCATAGCTATTTTGTCTATTCAAAGTGATATTATCTGCGTATTGGGTAGAATTGCCTCTCGTGTTAATGCTCTGATTGTACACCATCACATCAATACTTATAGGAAAATGGTCGCTTAAAGCGATCTAATGGGTAGTAAAATTCTTAATACGAGAGGACTATCTGCTTGATGTTAGTACAAAGTCTATCGTGGAAATAGTGCCTCGACCATTAAAAGTAGGGCAAAAAGGAACCATAGAAGAACATAAACTATTTGCAAAGCCGATATCGAGTGTAAACATGATATCATTTAAAAGATTGCCGTACAATGTATGAGGAAAATGGAGAAAACTGCAGCCTTTTTCATACATTATGCCACGAACCACTTTATCAGCGTGCTGACATAAGGCAGAATTAAAATCCCCGCCCCATATTACAATGACTTCTTTTGATGAATGAGTCTGTAAGTTATGTACTTCGCCACTCAGACGTTTCAATATTCCCTCAATCATCTCTGATGGAGCATTATTATCTAAGTTCAGTAAAACTATACAAAATACTTGATCTACATAAAAACTAATAATTTGATAGTACCGGTCTGTAATATTTAGTGCAATTTTTCATGTATTCAGATAATTTGAGATATGTGTACAGAGGCCCCCTTTTGCTCTACCATGGAATGATGTGACTGCTGGGGTATGGAGGGTTTTAAACCCATTGATGTGGATAGGATCCTTCAACCAAGTTTCTTGCAGACTGAAGATATCAAAATTACTCACAAAATCAATCCACACTCATCACCTTGGATTTCAGACCCGCCACATTCCAAAACAGGAACCAACATATGTCTTTCCTTTCTGTACCACAATTTCCCTCCCGTCCTCCATCCGAGTCCATTGATATGTAACTGACTTGTGGGATAGGGGATAACGTAGGGACAGCCGGAATATCTGGCACTATTTCATTAACGGGCTCTACAAACTGTCATAACATCCACATATGTGCGAGTCTTTACATTGCTAGGTTGCATTACCATCGATCTCTCATTAGGAAAAGCCCTCATTATACTAGGTGCTACAATCCGGGTGGGGACAGCAATTTGTTGTCAGTCAACTGATTCTAGATTAGTGAGTGCATCAAAACGGGTATCGGTTGGAAGATTAAGCCAATGCCTATAGGTCAGGGTTTGGGGTTCCCTATTTTTCAGGGCAGTATTATATGTAGGCTGATAGAAATAGCCTAATGGAACTAAGTTTATACCATTCCCTAAAATAGAGCGGTTTCCAGCTCTGCTCAAGATCAGTTGTACTAGGTGAGGGGTTTTGAAAGTCAACACCACACAGTCCCCAGGCAAGTTCTTTCGTCCTACCCAACTCACTCTCCTAGCCATCTTGAATTCATCAAACAACCTCTCAGATAAGCCTGTCCTTGCACCAAGCCAATGTAGTGACTTATTCCTTAATATCACCCACGATTCGGCCATCCCATTTTGCAATACTGTGGCAATGGCAAATACCACTATATATGGTGTAGCGGCTGGTGGTAAATTCAATATGTTGGATGCCTTTCTGCCTCATTTTTGTACTGGTAGCTAAGGTGTTAGAACTATTGGTGGCTAAGGTATGCATAGGCATGGTCGAAACTGAGGGAATAGTAGGGGAATGGGCCTCAGAGTTAATAAAGGGGGTTTGTTAGACTTGTTGGACTATATTGTGTGGGGCATGTATTATTTCCTCATGACAGGCGGGGACAGGAGCAGGATGAGTAATATGGCGCCTCACGCTGTTGGTTTGATGATCCTGATCTCTCACTTAGACAGTTATTAACTCCTGTCCAAGAGGCTTAAGTTTATCCAAGCATTTGGATAATACTTCTTCCATTGTGCCAATTCTATGTGTTAGGCTACTAAGCTTTCCCTAAGAAAGGTGACTAAGGCTTCCAGCTTAGCTTTTATCTTTATGTCCTCATTCTGTGTCCGCATATTAGCTCTGGCTGTTGATTTCTCTCCATATAGTTTAATTTATGTGTCGTCAATGACTTATCCTTTTTTTCATCCTTTTTAAATATTTTAAAGGGGGTCCCCCTAGTTGTTAGACCCATTTGCCCTATAATAGGGGGGGATATCAGGATTTCTGGCACATTTAGTCGGTGGTTGGGTGTTATACTCTTGTTCACTACCTAATATATTGTCAGATGTGTTGATGATACAGCCATTTGTTCCTAATGTGCTCCTGTGTGCTTCTATGTGTGGGGTAGACCCCCCCTTGTGTTATATTACCCAGTGGGGTATCCCCACCTAAGTCTGAGTATCCTGGGTTTAAAGCCTCTTCTACGATTATAATCTGTCACTCAATAGCGCCCATGTCTCCCGTTAAGTAGCTAAGTAGGGTCTGACGTGAGTGCACCTCTGATTTAGATTGCCTTTTATTCTTGGCACTCGGTGCTTTCCTCTTCCCATGGCAGTCATTACTCAAGATAAATAACATCTTCCACAGTTTCGAGCCTCGTTAGAGAAATCAACAGTACCTGAGCTACTTGTCTATGAAATACTAAATATGACAGCTTAAATTGAGTCCACGAGTTTGTATATTAAAAATTCAGGTAAACATGCTCCTCTTTTGAATCAGAAGAGAAGTCTTATCTCAAACGTCACAGTACCTTTGGGAGCCGGAATAAGAGTCGTGGCCCAGCCCAATCTCTGCCGGTTTATGACGGGCTAAGACGGGCCCATCTTCGCCCGGGCCGAGCCCGGGCACATCCCGTGCTGCGGGACCACGTTCGGCTTTTTATGGCGTCTCTGTCCCTCCAGGGGCCGTGAACAAAGTGCAATGTGCTTTGAGGGTCAGGGTCCTGGTACAGCAGCAAAGTCCAGAAGGGAGCAGTCTCCTGTGCTGCGGGACCGCGTTCGGCTTTTTATGGCGTCTCTGTCTCTCCAGGGGCCGTGAACAAAGTGCAACGTGTGTTGAGGGTCAGGGTCCTGGGACAGCAGCAAAGTCCAGAAGCGAGCAGTCTCCCGCGCTGCAGGACCGTGTTCGGCTTTTTATGGCGTCTCTGTCCCTCCAGGGGCCGTGAACCAAGTGCAACGTGCGTTGAGGGTTAGGGTCCTGGGACAGCAGCAAGTCCAGAAGCATGCAGTCTCATATAAAAGATAAGGGGCAATATTTGGCACCATCAGGATAATGCAATAATCCCTAACCAGGGGTTTGTCCACTTCTGTTCATTCCCTGGTGGTCTGTCTATGCTTGACAAAACTATGCAGTACCCAGTATTAATTCTTTTTCTAGATAGTCTCATGGTGCTCAAACAGATGGGTGCAACCAAGGGCCAGGAAGCAGTCTTTCATATATTTTCACCAAGGAATTGCCATATCAGAGAGCCAAAGGGGCAGCATTAATAATATCCTGCACATAATTCATGCCTAACTCCAGGTGCAGGGAAAAATGCGGGGTCGAGGAGGGATTGCCCAGTAACTGGCGGCAGAATCTATTTTTCTCCTTCTGCATAACCCCCACATCCCTGCATCCTTAAATACCAATCTCAGAAGTTAAAATTGGCAAAAATTTCCAATCATATATCTCCAAAATTGGTCCAATAGGTTTTTTACTAATAATCATGGTGAGCGAAGAAGTAGTGCCTACTGCTCTTGTATAGTGAGTTATCCTATTTGTGATACAAGTTGACCAGGTGCACCTATCATCAAACTTCAAGCCCAAATATGTAAATGAACTTACCCTATCTAAGTTTTTACCATCTATATTTAAGGTACAGGTTTTGGTGTTTCTGGGTCCACATACCATTGTGAATGTTTTAGCAAGGTTAGTCTCCAAATCCAGCTCTCTCATAAAACTAACATAGCTAAAAATCAGGCTCTTAAGGCCAGTAGCCGTCCTTGCCAGGAGGACTGCATCATCTGCGTATAGAAGCACAGGCACTGCTTTTTGTGCGACACAAGGAATGTCCGCCCCAGAAGAAGCCAATGACCTGTCCAACCCGTTTGGGTCTAGCAGGAAGAGAATCGGGGCAAGAACACATCCCTGGTGCACCCCATGTTCATCTCTAAAGGATTCTGTGCATTCACCTGCATTAGCAATTCTTACTACTGCTGGAAGATCATAGTGTAGGAGACTTAAGAATGAAACCAAGCCCCATCAACAGCAATACTCTCTAAAATAGACCACTGCTTGGATCTACATACATAATCAAAGGCGCTCGACAAATCCATAAACGCCAGGTGTGTAGAGACACCCTTGGCGTATTTATATTTTTCCATAATTAGATGGAGGTTGAGGCACTGTTCGATGGTCCCGAGCCCCTTTCTGAACCCAAAACTACTCTCCCTATAATTTTGGCTGTAGAGTCTAGAAGAGATATCGGATGGTAACACTTTACATCATGCACATTTCCTGTTTTTTAAAATAGGGACAATTGTTGAGTTGCGACACGACATAGGCACACCCAAACTGCAAACAGCGTTAAATACACAGGTGAGCACAGGAGTCCAGAACCCCGGATTCTCCCTAAATAGATCAAGGGGGACACCGTCTGGGCCCAGCGCATTCTTGCACTGACTATCAGCAATCGTCTTATACACCTCTTCCTCTCTAAAGTCTAGTTTAAAACAAGAGGGATCGCCGTGGGCACTTTTTCAGCAACCCTATAATTAGTGGCATACATCCCTGAAAAATGTGCAAGCCAGGCCTCAGCAGAAATGTGGACTATTACTTAATCTTGTGATGTCAGAGGAGATAAAATTGACCGCACAACCTTCCAAAAAGCATGGGAATCTTAAAGCTGGCAAGCTCTTACTACAGATTCCCATTTCTCCTCCTTCATAGCCATTTTCCTGTTTTTTTAATGCCAGTTGATAACGTCCTTCTGCAGGCTACGATAGCACACTGGTCTCTTGGGGATTGCTTCAATGCCAAATGCAAAGATAATTTTGCCTTCTGCAGTCCTTGTCAAAATCAGGATTTTACATGAAAACATGACTTGGCAGTAGGTCTAGACAACAGCCCTTTGATCCACGTTGAGAGATCAATAAAGTGACTTAAAGTAAGGACTGGATCACGTATTTCCAAATTGCAGCAGTTAATCAATGCCGTACTTTTGCAGGAACCTGGGTCATGATATGCTTCAGATTTGCAGTTCACCAATTCACTCTGTGCACATCATCCTTTACAGTTAAAACTTGCGGCGGCGTAGGCCTGTGCGTATGCCGTCTGTACAGGGCTGCAATTTGCACTGCAATGGGGTTGTGGTCACAATATATCTGTGCAAGCACCTTGCTACTAATATTGGCTGAAGGCACACCCTTCAGAGTGAAGGTGTATAGGTTCTAGTCTACGCCGTCTTAGTTGCGCTTAACCTGTCCGTCTTTTGACATGATTCTGTAGGACCACAAACTTAATAAATATCGAGGAGATAGAGCTATTGGGTCCCGATATTTAGAAAAGTAGAGTAGGGCATAGAAGATCTTATATATGGAACAATTAGCCCAGCAATAGGAGAATCAAAATATCCAATATATGTAATTATGCATGTAATGTCCACTGTCTATTTGTAATGTCTAGAATGTATTAGTTCTTCTTTTAAAGTGTGTTGATTTTTGATTATAGTGGACTTATTGTTTTGATTTATATTCTAGTATGTCTTCAATACCACATTCAGGGCTCCATTAGGATGGCGGGTGGACTTTGTCCGCCCACCATCCTATCATAGAATGGGACCGCCCGCCATTGGTGCGGGGGTCCCGTCGGTGACATTAGGATGCGCCCGCCACACTGGCGGGTGCATCCTGCATACTTGACATTGTGGCGGGTGGTGCTCTCCGCACCGCCCATCGCAATGCCAAGAAGGCATGTCATGCTGTTCCATGCACAACGTGGCAGGCACCGCGTGGTGCCTGCCATGTTGTGCATGGATCTGCAGGGGGTACCATAGGTACCCGCCATGTGCACCCTCCACCCCCAGAATCCCTGGGGGCCCGCTACGGGCCCCAAATGGCGAGAACCGCCTGCCTTTCCGTGGCGGCATTTCCACCACGGAAAGGCATGTCCCCACCTGCATTCTAATATGGATGGCGGTCTCTACCAGACACCGCCACCATATTAACTGCTTTTTCAACCGGTAGGCAATCGGGCGGATTGCCTACCGGCAGAAACCGGCGGCCGGCCTTTCAATCCGCCGGGGTGCCCCCCACCATAGTAATGGCATGCCGGCGAGAAAGTATGACGGGCAGATCGCCACCGCCCTGCAGGCGGTGGCGATCCGCCCGACATTCTAATGGGCCTCTAAGTGTTTATGTCTTTTCATGTAAATATGTCTGTGTGTACCATATTGTTCCTTTTTAATGATATAATGTTTGAAATAGCCAATTCATATGGCCTATAAGTAAAGTAATGTGTCCATATTAAATTTAAAACAAAGGGAAAAATGCTATAGAAATTATATGAAAAGCAGCAAAATATGTAAAGTTCTTTAATTGTTCACCCACGGGGATGATGTTAGGGGATCTCCGTCTTGGAAAACACTCATCAATCTATGGTCTGAGTGGTATTTTCTTTGTGATAACTTTTAGAAAGTTGGCATATTCCTACCTTTGTCATTTGAAGCCTGTATCCTGCTTCTGGGTCACATGACTGAGTGTTGGGATTTGTATGTTCCTCCTAGACATCCAAAGATGCTAGAGAGCTCACCTTTGCTGCCAGGGACGTCGCCATCCACAGAGGGAGACTCCAATGCCCAGCCTGCTTTGCTTTGCGTCTGGAGGCGCTGACGACCGCTGCTGCGCCCGGAGGCGCTTTTAAATTGAAATTGCGGCTCCCGCAGCAAGGGCACCGCTCCCCTTTACTTCCAGGGATGCCGCCATCCACAGATGGGGACTCCAATCCCCAGCCTGCTTTGCTTCGCGCCTGGAGGCGCTGACGACGGCTGCAGCGCCCGGAGGCGCTTCAATTGAAATTGCGGCTCGAAATTGGGACACGCCCGGGCAGAGCCCGGGCCAAGGGCGGGTCTGTCTGCGCCCATCCTAGACCGGACAAGGCTGGGCTGGGCCACCCCCCCTTGGCTCCACACATGGACTATTGACAGGGGGAATCAGAGAACTCTGCAGGCAATCCCAAGGTTAGTGCTCCCACAATTGTCCATTGTCTGCTGCAGTCCTGAAAACCACTAAGACTTATTCCACCGCAGGGGATTGGTTTAAAACTAGTCATGGGAAAACGTACCCCCCATTGAAAGTCCCCACTACCAGGCAGAAAGTCCCATCGGCTCCTCTAACTGCTCAACCGGCCGCAATCGATTAAATTCTGCAGCGGGCAATTGGAGCAGTGTCCAACGAAATCGAGCGCACTGAGAGACGACTCTCTCTAACTCCGATTCTTGTCCTGAGTCCAACTCCAATGGAGCCAGGGACTCTGTCTCTATCTTTAACACCAAATGTGACTCTCGACTAAGGGTGGGCGTAGTTCGCGAAGTAGCACTTCGCGAAGCTACGCAAAGTGAAGTTCGCACTACGCGAGCTACGCGTAGCACTTCGCGAACTGCGTAGTAACATGTTCGCACTGTGCAAGATGTTGTTTTCAATGATTGCACAGTGCGGACAAGCAACCGGCACTGTGCAATCATTGGAAATGGCATCTTGCACAGTGCGAGCTGTAGTTTTCTGCTGCTCAAGTAGATTTTTACTCGAGCGGCAGCTTTCTCAACGCGAACTGGTAGTTTCTCATCGCGATCGGTCGCGAGCATACGCGACCCCTCGCAATGAGAAACCTGACCTCCTCGCGTTGGGAATCTCGCCGGGAGGTTTATTTTCCATGCTCGCGATCGCCAACTTGATGTTGCTGATCCCGAACAAGGAAAAAGTCTCGCCGGGATGTCATTTTGCTTGCTCGCGGTCGCCAACTTGACGTTGAGGACCGCGAGCAAGCAAAAAATGACCGCAGCACTACGCAACACTATGCTACGCGTGTTCGCACTGTGCTACGTGCAGTTCGCGTAGTGCGAAGTAGCGCGAACTTTGCAAACTACGCGAGCGTAGCGTAGTGCTTCGCCCAGGCTTACTCTCGACCCAAAGCCCTCATATGCACGAGTCAAGACAGGTCCTGGTAGTGCCCCTCACATCCTCCTGGGAGGTGGCACAAAGAAGAAAGGAGGGAAATAGAAACATGGTATAAACAAGGGAGCAAGGCAGAATAAACAAGCACCTGACATGTCATCAAGCCAGCCCCCGAGGGGGACAAGAAGCAGACGAGCTGTCACAGAAGACTTTGGAGCACCCGTCATGGGTGTCTAATCTGGTAATGGAACTCAAAGCCCACTTTACTTTGACTATAAAAACTGAACTCAATGCTCTAACAATACGTATTGATAATCTATCATATTTGATGGACCATTGGGGAGGCAAAGCTGAAGCTATGTTTAACAAAATCGAGTCTACAAAACCCCCTACCCCTGAGCAGGTCCTGCACCAAAACAAGGTAACACCAGCCATTCTCGAGGATTTACCACTCCCTGTAAGGTCTAACACAATTGTGCAAAAGAATATAGTTCCCACTCCTAGATTGCCCACCCCAAAGAGCAGGGATTTAGCTAACCCCCAACTGAGGCCCCTTCACTGTGCCCCCCCGAACTCCTAAACAGGCACATACCAATTACATCAGGCCCCTTGGACCAACAACAAGTCCAAAATAACCAAGATGCTAACAACAGGACCCCCATATACACTAAATTAAGAGAAACCAAACCTGCACTACCACACATTGATTTGCCCCCAGCCTCTACTCCATACGTCATTGTTTTAGCTGGAGTACCTGAGCTGGAAAGAGGCCCTGGGGAGACGCACTCATAACTTAAAAATAAATTCATTAATTGGTTAAACAAATATAGGTCTCTTCCCTATCAAGACCAAAGTGAAATTTTACTCACTCGTAGGGTAAGCTGGCTGGGGTGGAGGCGAAAGGACATATCTGGGGATTGTGTTGTGATCAACTTTAGGGATGTCTGGGCTGTTCAACACATCTTAGACTGGGGTTATCTAAGGGAGAATGGGGATATTCTCTCCTTTCCCCTGGGATATTTCTATCCCCCCAGTCATATGCCAGACAAAGAGAGAAACAAAGAGAGAAACATGGCCAAGGGTTGGGGGTCGAACGATCAAAACGGTGCCAGGCCAAAAACAGGATGGGGGCGCCCAAAAACAATGATGTATAATATCTCTTTTAATAATAGATTTAGCTCTCTTGATCTGGTAGATTGACTAAACTACTCTAATAAATGGCCCACTAATAAAAACGAGGCCAAAACGGGAAAAATGCTCCTGGTTGGCCTCCTGCAAAAGGAGGGACAAGAGAGGGAAAAAATAGTCTCAGAGAAACAGAAGCTCTGTGAAGGTAGTGTTTTAACTCATACTTCCACCCCCTCTAGTACCTCAAATCGGGCTAATGAATGTAGCCAAAGGGGAGGGGTAGGATACAAAGACACACATCAAGCTTCATCAGAGGAAAGACCTACCACTCAAGCCTCCCCAGATAATACAGTGGAACCACAAAGTACCCGGATCTTATCCTGGAACATAGCAGGCCTTAACTCGAAATTGGACTTCCCAGACTGGGAGGCATTTGTAGACCAACATGTGCTATGCCTGTTCCAGGAAACATGGTCAAAGACTGATTTATTTAGAGTGGGATATGTGACGAATTGTACTCCAGCAGTTCAGGGGGCCAGGGGTAGACCCTTGGGGGGGTCTATGCACCTGGGTAGGTGTATACTTGGGATGCAATGTTAAACAGAAAGAGACCCAGTCCCCCGACATCCTGTGTATTCTTCTTTCTTTTAACAATTCCATGAGAATTGCAATAATTAATGTCTACTTACAGCCAATAAGCTATGGGCAATCGTCCCACACGCTCGATTGCCTCTCCTCATTCCTCCCCACCCTAGCGGATAATTGTCGGATAATTATTGGAGGGGATCTCAATAGTCAATTTGAGCCCTTGAACGGCTTATCCACTAGCATTAAAAGTGAGGAGGACTCGGTATGGTCAATCCCAGAACCTAACAACCAACCAACACAGGCATGGACCCCTCTAGTAGTACAACTGAATGCAGTCACAGTTAGTCACTCATTAAGGGCTTGTTGTAATGGCCTATTCCCATCCGACAGTCCCGGGAATTCTACTTTTAATAGACCCGGGCAGGCATCAATTCTAGACTACATTTTGGTAGATGTCAGCCTTTGGCATAGGGTTATTGATTTTAAGGTCGTCTCTCGCCACGAGAGTGATCATAAGTCAAGTCAAGTCAATTCAAGAGTACTTATATCGCGCACAAATCACTCTTACGAGTCTCATGGCGCTTGCATAACCCCTTTGCACTTGAAATATCCCTACCCATGGCTAAAGATCCCCCAAGTACATCCATAAACCCCAACCCTAACTTAGTATTGGCCGAAGGAGGGAGGAGGGTACGCTGGGGGGAACTCGCACAATCACCTGATAAAGTGGCTTCTCTCTACCAACAAATCCTCCCCTTTCTAGATGTTGCGTATGGAATATCCGCAACTAGTAGTAGCACAGCATCTCAATTCATACTGGCAAAAAATCACCAGGACCTGTTCTCTACACTGGCAGATTTCTTTTATAATCGTAACAGGCCCAGGTCAAAATTTAAATTTAAACCAAGGCACCCATGGTACAATAAAACATGTAAGGTAGCCAATCAAGCCCTATTAAACTCTATCAGAACGAATAATATATTGCTAATCAAGGAAGCCAGGGATTGATATAAAAAAAACTATAGCTGGAGCAAAAACTAACTGGGAAAATGAAAAATGGGACGCAATAAAACAGCATTAGACAATCACGACATGAGAGCCTTCTGGAACTTAGTTAAAACAGGGAAATCTGAAGGCCAATCGGCTAGAGGACCAAACCTAGGGGAAGAAGTTTGGAGAACCCATTTTAAATCTCTATATTCAAGGCCCGCAGAGGAAGATAGAGAGGACAGGGTAAAATCACCCACCCCAGATACGAACGCCTCAAATTTAAATGCTCCCCCTTGCACAATGAAGGAGATCACAGGGGCATTGGGTAATCTACTTCC
Source organism: Triturus cristatus (assembly GCF_964204655.1). Lineage (NCBI taxonomy): Eukaryota > Metazoa > Chordata > Amphibia > Caudata > Salamandridae > Triturus > Triturus cristatus. Next base: position 1,302,788,066 of record NC_140591.1, on the reverse strand, counting down.
AGCAAAAGCACCTGGTTTGGATAGGATACCTGGGGACCTTTTCCGATCCGAACCCGTAGTCTGGGTACCCTACCTACAGTTATTATTTAATGCAGTTTTACAAGGTATGGCGTTGCCCCCCAATTGGGCCAGAGCAGAAATTATCCCCATTTATAAAATGGGCTCTCCACTTAATTCAGCAAATTGTCTCCCCATAAGCCTTATAGACGTAACTTAAAAAATCTTTGCTCGCGTACTTCTGGAGCGCCTGCATTCTTGGATAGAGGAAAATAACATATTTAATGCCTTTACAAGCAGGATTCAGGGCCAGGACCTCTACTATTGACCAGATCTTTAGATTACAACTTATCCGTTGGAAAACTGTGGTTTTAGAGGGTGGCAGCCTCTATCTCACATTTGTGGATCTTAAATCCGCGTTTGACTTGGTGCAGCGAGATCCGCTATGGGACATCCTTCTCAACATGAGAGTACCAGAATATATTTGCCACTAGCTGAAACGCTTGCACCAAGACAACTATGCGAGAATTAGATATGGTAAAAACTGTGAACTTTCCGCCCCTTTCCCTGTAGAGAAAGGGGTGCCACAGGGATGTGTCTTTGCCCCGAAACTCTTATCTCTGTTCCTAAATGGCTAAATTGAAACTTTGTTAGCTGGTAAAGACATTGACGCTCCAAGGCTGGCGAATCGCAAAATTCCAGCACTTATGTTTGCGGACGACATGCTCCTACTTTCTAAATTGCTCATGGGTATGCAGAGGGTACTTGAGGTATTTAGTTTCTTTTGCAAGAAGAGGGGACTGGAGATCAACCTCCAAAAAAACAAGTATATGGTTTTTAATGCTAATACTCCAAATTGCCCACATCCCCAACTAGATGGAAGGGCTCTAGATAGGGTGTCCGATTACCTAGGGATCACACGCACCAAAAAAAATGGACTGGGGGACACAAATAAAGAAAGCTAGTCTATAATTGATTCATTCCACTGGGGGCATTGTAAAAATATACAATTGCACCCATAAAGTGATAGGTCCACCAGTAGAAATCTGCAAAACGCAGGCCAGGGGAGCTTCATTGTACGGGGCAGAATTATGGGGCCATTGTCCATCCACTTCCCTATCCATGCCAGAGAACTTATTTCTTAGGCAACTGCTGGGCCTCCCTATGAGTACCCCATTAACACCGCTCAAAATGGACTTAGGGATTGGCCCCATAGCCGATGTAGTTTCCTCCCGACCTCTCCTATACTGGTGTCACCTGTGGAGTACACCTGAACTAGCTGACTATAAAGAGGAGTTGAAGGATGTCATGACCCTTGTTGGTGCAGGGAAACTCCCCCTGGCTAGCTTGCATCAGGAATTCCTGTCAGGCAATAGGGATGGCAAATATGTGGACCACACCAGAAGAGACCTTTCCCACAATCTCCAGAAAGGCACTACTCGGCTCCCACAGAGAACATAAAATGGCCCTGCTATGTCAAGGGACCAAACCAAGCAGCTTGACTTCCAGGTTTCTGGGCATCAAGTAGCAATACAGGACAGAACCGGCACTTGATCATATCCAACCATTATTGGCAAAGAAAATTTTTCTTCAATTTAGACACGGGGTGCTCCCGCTCCGAGCATTTACTAACAACTGGCAGGGAGCCCTCAAACTTGATTGCCCAGAGTGTGACCAAGTTGAAGAAACTGAACAACATGTCCTTTTCTTTTGCCCTGCATATGGAAGGCCAAGGTCTAAGTGGGTGTTACAACTCTGTAGAAACTTGGGGATCAGATACTGCACTGAGGCCTACAGGCTCCTCAAGTATGAAACTGACACACTTATTGTGTTCACCACTTCGAGATTTCTCTACTCGATGTGGTGCATTCGCCGAGCAATTTTAAAGAAAACTATTGTAGGAAACCATAGTCTCCAGCACCCTCTATATACGCTGCTATGCTATATTTGCACATATCTCCTGTATGATTACTGTTATTGCAAATTTTCTCCCCTCAAGTTTGCTCTTTTTTTTTTTTTAAATGTTTTATATTACCCCTTTTAATGCAGTTTTTAACATTGTTATAATCATCTACTAGATAAGTCAAAAGCTTTTTTACATTTGTTAGGAGTTTTATATTTAACAATGAATCGGCTATTTGTTTTAATATACAATATTTTAATCCCCCTGCACTTAAGGTAGAACACTCATCCCTTGATGATAATTGTCTTGTGCCCAAGTTTAACATTGAGTGATGCTGCGAGAGAGCGCATCCAAGAATTAATTAGAAAATTCTCCACAAACCAGATTCATATCAACTTTTAATATAGAACCAATGTATATCAACTGTATGATGACATATTTTAATACTTCTCTTATGATATCTAAAATGTGCTGTATTGTCTTTTCCTTATGTGCTTTTATGACCATACAGTTGAATTAAAGCTTTTTTGACTGACTGACTGACTGGCTAGAGAGCTTAGGTGTGCCTAGATACTACATCACAGGCAGAATGGGAGGACGAAGATGGGCACAGCCCTACTTACACTAGAATAGGCTGTATTCAGGCCCCACACAAAGGGATACATATCCCCTGCAGTTAGCCTGGAGCCAGAACAGGGAAGGCAGGATGCCTGTAGACTTCAAAGAAAATTCTCTAGAAGCTTTCCTCACTTCAAAGGCAGAACTGGATATCAATATTGGAGCTCAGACCCCTTCAGTACACTTATGGACCTGTGGATACTCTGCCAGCAAGAAGCACTGCTGTGCTGCTGAAAGGACTGGCACTCTGCTCAAGGAGTGCTGCCTTGCTGTGCTGACCTTCTGCCCTCTTGCCCAGGTGAGAAGAACTGGACCTGCATCTGTTGCACCCAGGACCCCTAAGTGTCTCCAGGGGCTAGTCGGCTGGCCACTTGACTAGACCTTGCAATGCAGCCTTGCAGCCCCTCGGAACTGACAAATCGCCTCAACTATGCTACTGATCCCCGGCGTGGGACCGCGCAAAGCTCCGCAGGCAGGATTTAATATACTCTTGTTCAGTGGGTTCTCCCTGGGTCCATGTCGCTGGCCCACGCTCTTTTGCAGTTGGCCTGAAAGTGCGATTTTATCCCATTCTGGCATGTCAGATATCCAAAGTTGGCGCATTGTGCTTTTTGGAGCTAATTTCGGTAAAGGTTTTAAACCTGCATATCTCCAGATCTTCTGATTGGATTTTTATCATTTTGGTCTTGTTTTGTTTAATAAATCAGACTCTAAATGTATAAAGTGTCTGTCAGATTTCACTCATGACTACAACCTTCGTGGCCCCCAATCTGCCCCACCGGGGGCGCAAAAGCCCACTAGACGCCAGGGAGTTTTTTGGGGAAAATTTTAATTAGGGTGGGCGTTGCCCAAAACGGACATGCCCATGCCCCCACCCCCTCCCGCAAAAATTACAGCCTTCCTGCCCCCCCGGGGGACAGATGGGGCAGTAGTCCCCAATCTGCCCCTCCGGGGGGCAAAAAGCCCACTAGACGCCAGGGATTTTTTAGGCAAATTTTAATTAGCCCAAAACGGGTATGCCAATGCCCCCACCCTAATTAAAATTTGCCCCAAAAACTCCCTGGCGTCTAGTGGACTTTCTGCCTCCTCTGGGGGGCAGATGGGGGCATTAGCCCCCATCTGCCCTGTTGGAGGCGAAAAAGCCCACTAGACGCTAGGGATTATTTTGGGGCAAATTTTAATTACGTTGGGGGTTGGCCAAAACTGACATGCCACCCACACCCCCTCCCTGCAAAAGTTACAGCCTTCCTGCCCCCGTGGGGGACAGATGGGGCAGTAGCCCCCAATCTGCCCCCCCGGGGGCAAAAAGTCAACTAGATGCCAGAGATTTTTCAGGGAAAATTTTAATTAGGGTAGGGGCATTGGGATGCCCGTTTTGGGCAACCCCCACTCCAATTAAAATTTACCCAAAAAACTCTCTGGCGCCTAGTGGACTTTCTGCCTCCCCTTGGGGGCAGATGGGGGCATTAGCCCCCAATCTGCCCCACCGGGGGGGGGGGCAATAAGCCCACTAGATGCCAGGGAGTTTTTTGGGGAAAATTTTAATTAGGGTGGGGGTTGCCCAAAACGGCCATGCCCATGCCCCCACCCCCTGCCCGCAAAAATTACAGATTTTTGCGGGGATTCTGGGTAAGGAAACATTGGGGGATCCACGCAAGCCATACCTCCCTGGAAGCCTCCAGGTGTCTAGTGTTCAGAAATGTGTGGGTGTGGTAGGTTTCCCTAGATAGCCGCCGAGCACGGGCCAAAAACCCAGGTGACCCCCCTTGCAAAACAGGGTGGTTTTGAGATAGGCAATTTTGATGTTGCCTCACTACGTTTTGGGCCCTTTCTGTCGCTGGTACTTGGGCCTCCCACACAAGTGAGGCATCATTTTTACCGCTAGACCTAGGGGAACACTGGGTGGTGGGAAACGTGTGTGAGCCCGGTGATGCCACAACTTTCCAACACAAAAATATGTGAAAAAAGTGTTTTTTTCAGCTAAAATTGAGGTTTGCAGGGGATTCTGGGTAAGGAAACATGGGGGGATCCACGCAAGCCATACCTCCCTGGAAGCCCCCGGGTGTCTAGTTTTCAGAAATGTGTGGGTGTGGTAGGTTTCCCTATGTGATGGCTGCGCTAGGGCCCTAAATCCACAGGGAGGCATATTGCTAAAAACAACTCTGTGCCTAGTGGGGGGCATCGGGGGGGGGAGGGGGTTGCCCCGATATGCCCCCTAGAGGGGCAGAAACACTGTGGCTATTTTTTGGTGGGTGGGGGCATTGGTATGCCCATTCTGGGCAGCCCCCACCCCCACACATAAAAAAGCCAGCGTAATCGTTGGCGTCCAGTGGGCTTTTTGCCCCCCAAGGGGGGCAGATTGAGGGCTACTGCCCCTATCTGCCCCCCCGGGGGGGCAGAAAGTCCACTAGATGCCAGGGATTTTTTTGGGCAAATTTTAATTAGGGTGGGGGCTGTTCAAAACGGGTATGCCAGGCAAGGGCTCAAAACGTTGTGAGGCGAAATCAACATTGCCTATCAAAAAATGTTTTGGGCCCTTGCCTGTCGCGGGTACTTGGGCCTCCTCACACAAGTGAGGCACCATTTTTACCAGGAGACCTGGGGGAACGCTGGGTGGTGGTAAATTTGTGTGAGCACGGTGATGCCACAACTTTCCCACACCAAAATGTGTGAAAAAAGTGATTTTTTCAGCTAAAATTGAGGTTTGCAGGGGATTCTGGGTAAGGAAACATTGGGGGATCCATGCAAGCCATACCTCCCTGGAAGCCCCCGGGTGTCTAGTGTTCAGAAATGTATGGGTTTGGTAGGTTTCCCTTGATGGCCGCCGAGCACCGGGCCAAAAACCGAAGTGACCTCCCTTGCAAAACCAGGTGGTTTTGCGATAGGCCATTTTGATGTCGCCTCACTACGTTTTGGGCCCTTGCCTGTCGCGGGTACTTGGGCCTCCCACACAAGTGAGGCACCATTTTTACCGGGAGACCTGGGGGGACGCTGGGTGGTGGTAAATTTGTGTGGGCCCGGTGATGCCACAACTTTCCCACACCAAAATGTGTGAAAAAAGTGGTTTTTTCAGCTAAAATTGAGGTTTGCAGGGGATTCTGGGTAAGGAAACGTTGGGGGATCCACGCAAGCCATACCTCCCTGGAAGCCCCCAGCTGTCTAGTTTTCAGAATTGTATGGGCTTGGTAGGTTTCCCTAGATAGCCGCCGAGCACGGGCCAAAAACCCAGGTGACCCCCCTTGCAAAACCAGGTGGTTTTGAGATAGGCAATTTTTGTGTCGCCTCACTACGTTTTGGGCCCTTGCCTGTCGCTGGTACTTGGGCCTCCCACACAAGTGAGGCACCATTTTTACCGCTAGACCTAGGGGAACACTGGGTGGTCAGAAATTTGTGTGAGCCCTGTGATGCCACAACTTTCCAACACAAAAATATGTGAAAAAAGTGTTTTTTTTCCGCTAAAATTGAGGTTTGCAGGGGATTCTGGGTAAGGAAATGTTGGGGGATCCACGCAAGCCATACCTCCCTGGAAGCCCCCGGGTGTCTAGTTTTCAGAAATGTATGGGTTTGGTAGGTTTCCCTAAATGGCCGCCGAGCACCGGGCCAAAAACCCAAGTGACCCCCCTTGCAAAACCAGGTGGTTTTGCGATAGGCCATTTTGATGTCGCCTCACTACGTTTTGGGCCCTTGCCTGTCGTGGGTACTTGGGCCTCCCACACAAGTGAGGCACCATTTTTACCAGGAGACCTGGGGGAACGCTGGGTGGTGGTAAATTTGTGTGAGCACGGTGATGCCACAACTTTCCCACACCAAAATGTGTGAAAAAAGTGATTTTTTCTGCTAAAATTGAGGTTTGCAGGGGATTCTGGGTGAGGAAACATTGGGGGATCCATGCAAGCCATACCTCCCTGGAAGCCCCCAGGTGTCTAGTTTTCAGAAATGTATGGGTTTGGTAGGTTTCCCTTGATGGCCGCCGAGCACCGGGACAAAAACCCAAGTGACCCCCCTTGCAAAACCAGGTGGTTTTGCGATAGGCCATTTTGATGTCGCCTCACTACGTTTTGGCCCCTTGCCTGTCGCGGGTACTTGGGCCTCCCACACAAGTGAGGCACCATTTTTACCGGGAGACCTGGGGGAACGCTGGGTGGTGGTAAATTTGTGTGAGCCCGGTGATGCCACAACTTTCCCACACCAAAATGTATGAAAAAAGTGATTTTTTCAGCTAAAATTGAGGTTTGCAGGGGATTCTGGGTAGGGAAACGTTGGGGGATCTACGCAAGCCATACCTTCCCTGGAAGCCGCCAGGTGTCTAGTTTTTAGAAATGTGTGGGTTTGGTAGGTTTCCCTACGTGCTGGCAGAACTAGGGTTCAAAAACTACAGCTAGGCACTTTGCAAAAAAAAGGTAATTTTTCACTGCAAAATTGAGGTGTGACCATGTTGCGTTTTGCGCCGTTTCCTGTCGCGGGCACTAGGCCGACCCGTACAAGTGAGGTACCATTTTTCTCGTAGGACTTTGGGGAACACGGGGTGGGTGGAAATTTGTGGATCCACGCAGATTCCAGAACTTTCCATCATAAAAATGTGGGGAAAATGTGTTTTTTTGGACAATTTTTTAGGTTTGCAAGGGATTCTGGGTAACAGACCCTCTTGGGAGGCACTCAAGTCACCCCATCCTGGATTCCCCTGGGTGGCTAGTTTTCAAAAATATATAGGTTTGCTAGCTTTCCCTAGGTGCCGGCAAAGCTAGGGTTAAAAAACTACAGCTAGTCACTTTGCCAAAAAAGGGTCATTTTTCACTGCAAAATTGAGGTGTGACCACGTTGCGTTTTGCACCCTTTCCTGTCGCGGGCACTAGGCCGACCCGCACAAGTGAGGTACCATTTTTCTCGTAGGACTTCGGGGAACGCGGGGTGGGTGGAAATTTGTGGATCCACGCAGATTCCAGAACTTACCATCACAGAAATGTGGGGAAAATGTGTTTTTTTTTATAATTGTTTACGTTTGCAAGGGATTCTGGATAACAGACCCTGGTGGGAGGCACTCAAGTCACCCCATACTGGATTCCCCTGGGTGTCTAGTTTTCAGAAATATATAGGTTTGCTAGGCTTCCCTAGATGCCGGCAGAGCTAGGGTTTAAAAACTACAGCTAGGCACTTTGCAAAAAAAGGGTCATTTTTCACTGCAAAATTGAGGTGTGACCACGTTGCGTTTTGCGCCGTTTCCTGTCACGGGCACTAGGCCGACCCACACAGTGAGGTACCATTTTTCTCGTAGGACTTTGGGGAACGCGGGGTGGGTGGAAATTTGTGGATCCACGCAGATTCCAGAACTTTCCACCACAGAAATGTGGTGAAAATGTGTTTTTTTGTCTATTTTTTAGGTTTGCAAGGGATTCTGGGTAACAGATCATGGTGGGAGGCAGTCAAGTCACCCCATCCTGGATTCCCCTGGGTGTCTAGTTTTCAAAAATGTATAGGTTTGCTAGGTTTCACAGGGTGCCGGCAGAGCTAGGGTTCAAAAACTACAGCTAGGCACTTTGCCAAAAAAGGGTAATTTTTCACTGCGAAATTGAGGTGTGACCACATTGCATTTTGTGCCATTTCCTGTCGCGGGCAGTAGGCCAACCTGCACAAGTGAGGTACCATTTTTCTCGTAAGACTTTGGGGAACATGGGGTGGGTGGAAATTTATGGATCCACGCAGATTCCAGAACTTTCCACCACAGAAATGTGGGGAAAATGTGTTTTTTTTGTCAATGTTTTAGGTTTGCAAGGGATTCTGGGTAACAGATCATGGTGGGAGGCAGTCAAGTCACCCCATCCTGGATTCCCCTGGGTGTCTAGTTTTCAAAAATGTATAGGTTTGCTAGGTTTCCCTAGGTGCCGGCAGAGCTAGGGTTCAAAAACTACAGCTAGACTCTTCGCAAAAATTTCATTGTGAAAATGTGGTGTGTTCACGTTTTGAGCCACTTCCTGTCGTGGGCACTATGCCTACCCACACAAGTGAGGTACCATTTTTATCGGGAGACTTAGAGTAGTTCAGATTTGTAACGCAACTGTTATTACCTATTGATTTTTGATGCATTTCTCCCTTCCAAATGAAAGACATTGTGTAAAAAAAAAGTCATTTTTAAAAATGAACAATAATTCTCATGCTAGTATGAGTATTCCCAATTTCGAAAATGTGCAAATATGCACTGTTTCTAAACTCTGTAATTTGTTCCCATTTCAGTAATACATAGGTGTCTTTCATACCGATTTTTCCATGTATACATTTCCCCACAATAATTGCTATATACCCGGAACATAATAAAAAACCCATTACAAAATGCTGCTCAGTTTTTTACTCTGGGTTCGTTGGGCTCTTGGTGAACCTACAAGTCCTATATATCCCCACAACGAGAAAGGTCCAGCGGCTGTAACGGTACATTGCTTTCAAAGAGATGTCATAATTAGAAGAAGTTACAGGTGAAAACGTTGACTCAAAAGGCTGCTTTTTTCAACTAATTTTTTTATTTTTCCTATATTTAACTGGTAGTTTCTATAAAGAAACCTTGATGGATCTACACAAATGACCCCTTGCTCAATTCAGAATGTTGTCTACTTTTCAAAAATGTATAGCTTTCCAGGATCCATTATTGCTTTTGTACCCATTTCTACCGTTAACTGGAAGAAGGTTGAAAGCACAAAAAATAGCAAAAATAGGGTATGTCCCAGAAAAATGCCAAAACTGTGTAAAACATGTTGGTTTTCTGACAAAATTCTGTCATTCCCTAAAAGCTGGAGAAATTGTGATTTCAACCCCACAAACCCTTTTTTGATGCCATTTGCATAGAAAAACCCAGACGCTTTCATTTGCAGCCCATTTTTCCAATTTTTCACAAAAAAAAACATTTTGCTGTATTTTGACTAATTTCTGGGAACCCTCTAGAAGAATCCACATTCCCTGGGTACCTTTAGAATCCCCATGATGTTGGAAGAAAAGGACGCAAATTTGGCGTGGATACCTAATGTGGTCAAAAAGTTACAGGGGCCTAAGCGTGCACTACCCCAAATAGCCCAAAAAAGGCTTAGCACAGGAGGGGAAAAGGCCTAGCAGCGAAGGGGTTAAGAAGTTACATTTAGTGCATTCCTAAAAGAGCTCTATAATGCAGCCCCTTATCATTCGATAATTACATCATAATGAAGCATTTACCATGCCATTTCTAACGGTAAAAATTCAAGAAACGACCACTTGGCTATTAAAGCTGATTAAAGTTTTCAAGCAGGGCTGTAGAAGGACAATTGCATGTTAGTTGGTTCTGAAATAAGACAGCATTCTATTTCAGAGAAAAAAGATATATGTTTCTTTGGAAGTGCAAAACCAGAAACGTATTAATACAATTGCTGGAAAAATGATAGAACTACTAAATATAGGGCTTTGCTGCAAAACAGAACCAAATACACCAAATCACTCTCAAATACTGCCTGCCTGGATGCACATAGCGGGGGTAATGGTTGAATCGGTGATGTTCTCTCATTAACAGAGAATGGCTTCGACCAGGCGCAATTGTGGACACGGAGGTCAAAGTGTTCTAAAGCAGTTGTACAATATTTATCAAAGGTTCTGTTGTGTTGAATAGAGACAACATAAAACCTCGCACACAAATATTCCCACCTGACCTCGTTGAAAGCTTTCTCAGCGTGCAAAAGGACACAAATAGATGGACAAATACATGCTGTGCTTGCCCACTACAGTGGCGTAGCAAGCCTGCCATGGGTCCTAATGCAAGTACAGAACAAGCATTGGCATAGCCAATAGGTCTCGCCTTTGGGACCTTATAAGTATTTTTTTATGCAGGACAATATCCTTGGTGCAACAACATTAACTGTTGCATGCCTAAACACGTATAAGGTCCTTAGGGCGAGACCTATTGGCTATGCCAATGCTTGTTTTCTGTAGTTTTAGATAGCGCGAACTCATGTATTGAAGCGCTTTACATTAGCACCAATTATATTACACAAGGGCATATTCATTGTTGGTAGGTGCGGGGACATGAAGTGATTTGCCCAGAATCAAAGTATGCTGAGCGGGCGCCGAGACTCGAACCTGCTTCTCCAGCTAAAAAGTCGGCAGCTCTGGCCATTACGCCACATCCTATCCCCTCATGGGAGGAATAGCGCTTATACCAACAAAATGACACTTCGAAGCACTGAGAGGCAGCAGGTGTTGAAGGAGGGAACATGACAGGGAACGAGGAGACGGAGGAGCAAGCAATGGACTGTACAGGTTAGAAGCAGAGGGAAGAAAAAACAGGAGAGGGAAGAAGGGAACAGGAGAAAGAAGAGGGAGAAGAAAGAGAAGGAAGGAACTGTTGATGGGGAAAGGGGTATGTGAGAGTGAAAATGGGAGAATGTGAGACGAAAAGAGAGACCAGGACATGCATAAAGGGATTGGGAGGCACAGGAGAGAGGAAAGGAGGGAATGTTAGAGCTAAGGAGGGAGGACAGAAGGCATGAGGGATCAAGAGAGACAAGGGAGGAACAGAAGATAGAGCAATGGACGAAAGATGGAATAGGACAGGCAAGGAAGGAACATAACGGAAAGAGAGAACAGTGGCAGAACAGATGAATGAGAGAACAAAAGGAATGACCAGTAGAGGAAATAAAGGAGGAGGAAATAGGATAGTCAGGAACTCTGGACAGGGAAGGAATTAACTGGAGTGAGAAAGATGGCAGGAGGGTAGAAGGGAACAGGAGAGGGATTGATGGAACCGATGAGGGGGCTGGGGAACCGGAGAGAAGGAGGAGGGATCAGGAAAGAGGGTAGGAGGGAAGAGGATTAGTATGGTCATGGCAGATGGGAGGGAATAGGAAATATAATGGAAGTATGCGTGAAGGAGGGAACATGAAAGAGAAGGAGGGAGATAAACAAGGGAACAAGTGAGCGAGGGAGAGCAAAATTATCCATATCTGGTGTTCAGGTGAATGATTACTTTTCTAGGCATTGCCTATCCTTTAGATGTGGTAACGTGTTTTCATGCTGTTGTGTTTTTATTGCCACCTAATGCAGCGAGGAAGGTACGCCTTACGTGCAGAGCCAGTGGCATAAAATCTGCAGTGAAAGAGACCCTTTCAAAAGCTGCATCCTGCACGCTGCTTAGTAAAGCAGTCACGGGCTCTTCTACTGAAATATGGCTGCAGTTCGGAGATCCAGAAACGGCTCCGGGAGTTAGCCCTTCTGACGTAGTACCGAATAAAACAAGCAACACGAAGGGCATAGGTTGGGGAGATGGGGGATAATGGCACCTCGGAGCAAGTTACCTTAATGCCATCTAAAAAAAACCTTCTTCCTGCCCAGAGTACTTGCTGTGCATGCATCCAGTGGCATCAATGCTGATGGCGTAGGCAGTGTTGAGCTGTGGTCCACGATTCTCTGAAATAACTTGAGACTTCTGAAATGTGAAACAATGGAGTTCGTGAAATCCTTTTGAAAATACCACTTTGAGGACTTTGCTGTGGATTTTCATTCAAGACGTGGGATCGAGAGGAACAGTCTAAACCTGTGTCCTTTGATGACGGTTGATAGTGCTTCTTTGTTGTATCTTGAGGCTTACTTCCAGACTGTTGATCTAAACAGATTGAACAGTAGTGGAATCAGGAGATGAAAACCAAACGAAGTGCAGTCATAGCTTCCTGAGATGTGAGTGGATCTGCTGCAATTTGTGTTGTGTGTGTTCCGAGCGGCGCTACCTCTACCGGCCGACTCGAGCGGCCGTGAAAGTGAAACCGATCGTGCTAAGGACACGATAATTAAAAAAAAAAAAAACATATGGCCCCTGCGCCTGTAGATGCTGAGGGCATTTCTGGCATTTCCCTTGCGGGAGCGAGCAGCAGAGCACAATAATTGCTGACAGATGGTGCCCCTGCCTGCTCCCGCAAGGGAAACGTGCATGCGTTGCAATAGAAAGCAATGCAAAACGTGCACACTTTTTGCCAAAATGCTGATCGATTCCAAAAGGTCCCCTCCTATGCAGCGCATGTGCGCTGCATAGGCAAGACCTGAAAAGGCCTCCGGTCCCATGGGTTGGGTATGAAAAAGTAAATTGGGCTACAATTGGCCTCTAAAGCACTAATGATGGATATTCTGATGTTCATTTGTATCTATTCACTCCCCCATAGCCCCACATCATTCCTTGAATATTTCCACCCCTCCTGCTCTTCTTTTTCCTCTGTATAAAACGTCCTTTCGCCTTTCACTCTCCTCCACTCTTCTTGCATCGTTCAACTTTCACCCTCACCACTCTATTCTCCACTGGTGACTGTATTCCCCACAATCATCCTCTCCACTTTCTCATGCATATTTCTTGCCTTGTTTACTCTATCCCCTGTATCTCTTCACTTTCCCATACGCTTCCCTATTACTCCTGTGAAAAACTAAATCTTGTTTGTATCATACTCATGTGCACATATTACAGTATTTGTTGTCCACACTTATGCTCGTGAAAATGTCAATGTTTTATAATCAAATATGGATGTTGGTTTGCAGTGGTTTGGAGCTTCCAGTAGCTTTGAATATGCCTGCTACTTGCCATGGTTGAAATAGGCCTGGAAGCCTTGTTATTCAAGTTTGTATATGTGTACATTTCCAAGAAGTGCAACCTTGCTTTTCAACCTGGCAAGTGGAAGTGGGATTATGGGAGAAACATGAACCTAATATTGTATTTATGATTGACAGCTTCTTCTCAAGGATTGTTTGCACTCTTTGGTGGGACGTTCCTGCCTGCTACTCATTTAAAGTAACATGTTTCTGCTTTATGGTGAAGCTCAATTGACTTGTATTGAGAAAAGCCATGCATATTCAGGTCTAATACTATATATATTTTATTTTTATGTTGTCCTGGTCAGTTGAAATTACAATTTTATCTGATTTGATTGTTATGCTACTTGTAATTTTGCATTAAATGCTAGTTGGATTTTGGACTTCCCGATGTGTTTTTTAAAATTTTTTAACAGATGTTGCATGTTGGGTCGGGAAACTCCTCAACTGAAAGAAAGCAATTTCTTGACCCCAGGTGGAACTCCCATTAAGAATGGTCTATATGTTAAAAAATGCTTATATGTCTTGCAAATAGCAGAGAAGAGGGTAGTGGTGAAGTGCACCTTCATGATGACGTTTCAAGGGGCATCGCATCAGCTTATTCAGTCGCTAAGAGTGCCACATTGTCTAAAAATGCTGATATTGCTATGTATGGTATAAGAACAGATCTATTTACAATACCCACTTTTATTTGACTCAATTACTGGATCAAGTTTCTGAAAATGAAAAACAGTTTTGGATGAAGGAGTAGTGTGCGAGACCCTGAGGTGGAGTGCAGGGACAACATTGGGCATGTGGTTGCACTAAAAGTGCTACTCCCCAGCATTGCCAGGTTCATTCACCGAGCAGCCCACGTTGGTAGGGATGGCATGATACATATCACAGCAAACTATTGGTATGCACCCTTCTACTCTTCTGTAGCCCAGAGTTATTACCAGTCCTGTGCCATGTGCCTGTCATACAGTGTCGGAAAAGGAATCAAGGCCACCCACACTGCTCACATTCTCTCCATGCGCATCCAGAAAGACTATATTCAGATGCCTAAATGTGCAAATTATTTATACATTCTTGTTGTTGTATATATGTTTTTAGGATGGGTGGAAGCATAGCTCTGTGCCTGTGCAAATGCATTTAGGAAGCCCTGAGCCTGTTGATTTGTCTTCTCTTCAGTCAGTGGACCTTATGTTAGTTGCTAAAGAGCTTAGAGGGAGTTAGCATCACTTTCAATTATCATAAGACGTGAGCAAAGGTAGTCATGTAATAGGGCCAGGGCTACTAAATGGAGTAAAAGGGTTCTATTACAAACTAAGAAACAAACTGATATAGATGAATCTCATAAGCATATTATAAAAGTGTAGTATTACAAGCATAAATCTGAATCTCCTGATTAAATTCAACCTAAATCCTAAGAGGCACACCAAAACTTCAGTGGCCGCTATACAAAAAATGATGAAAAGGATCTGAAGATTAGACTGCAATGTTCGATCCTCCTGCCTAGTCATTAGTAGATCTAAAGAAATCTAACTTATAATACTATATATTAAAATAGGAAAAACCTGATAAGTCTAGGGTAAGCAAGGAACAGGTGTTGGAATTGTGGAGTCTTGTGTAAAGAACTCCACGCCTATAGAATGTGTAGCATGAAGTCACACAGTGAGAGAAATTGCAAAAGAGGTCTGCTCCTCATGAAATCCTATGAGTTTTTGCCCTCTAGCTAACAATACAACACCTATTGATTGCCTTTGAGCATTGTCTCCCCGCCATAAGAACCCGTCTCCAACTTCTTCCTGCCAAAAGTTTCCTCCCCTACCTTCCTATCACTACAAATAAACAATGACTTTTCACTAAATATTGAACCCTTGTATCTGCACCTGCAGACGAAAGAACATGCAAGCAAAACAATTCTAACATGAAAGTTAAACATTGAAACTCGTAAACTTAAGGCCTCTAATTAAGCTAAGTTGGCACAGCAGTTAAAGTGAAATTGACATTTGAATATAGGTGTACACATATTCACAATAAGTATATTTAATGAAGATTATGTGGAATAAAATCATGGTTACATTTAAGTGTGTGTTACATCTTAAAACATTTATAAAGCTATGAATGAAAAATACATTTTACGAGAAATATTCAACCTTAGTATGCACATATTAAATTTTTCTGTTATAGTTCTATCAATTAGCTGCTCCAAAGCACCGCCCCTGATGGCGAATTAAGCCATCACATTTCATATCTAGATGTTATCAAATAACCCCCAAAATCCTGTGGTCTTAATTGCCTTTTGTCTAAGTTCTTCTAGATGTTTCATGTCGTCATAATGATTACTCTGTTTCTCCTGTAATTCCACATCTGCTCTCTTTCGTTTAACTCCCTTCTTTACCTTCACCCTTTTGTACACCTTAAAAGACACCACTATGACTATTACTCAAAGAGCAATAATTATAACGGGTTTCAAGATAGAGCCCACTATTCCACTTTCCAAGTTTCCAAAACAGTTTCCTACTGCACTAAGTCCATTTTCAATTGCTTTCCATGCACCTGTCACTGCCAAACCACTTAAAATGTCTGTAAGTCTGTAATATTCTTGATATACTTCTGTAAATCCTTGCTGTTATCAGAAATATAAGTACAATACTGCTGAACTTTCAACATTCTGCAGACTCTGCCCTCTTTTGCGAGAAGAGTGTCTAACGCAAGTCTATTTTGCAAAACCATAGACCTAACCATTTCAGTATCTACAAGTAATAAAGCTCCTGCCGTATTAGTGGACAGCTTATCAACTATGGTAGACAGTTTTCAAATCTTAATGTCATTCAGTATCACACATATATTTGGAATAATTGCTCCAAAAATATCTTCCACAATTTCTCCAGTACTAGCTCCTCCTTTGGGTCTATTTTTCTGTTCCCACACTGGATGATCAAAATTTGCGACTTGATATATCTTGGGAAAGACTACTCATAGGTAATACGTGCCATACCATTTCTTAGGCAATTTAAAATAAGCATTTTTCCCACGAAGAAAATAAACTCCAGGAATTACAAAATCGTCTTCATCTTAATATAATTTCCATTAGTCTCTAGTTTCAAATGTATGATCACATTCACTCTTTCCTACAAGCAAAGTATCCAACTAGTGCTTATCATTCTGTATACAGAATTTCCAAGTATGCTGCCAATCTAAGGATGATGTTCCTGTACTTCCTGCTGTGCTGTTTGATGATCCATCTCCACTGGAGACCATTTGGGTATTCTCATGAATCCAGTGACATTAGCTAACACTGCTCAGAACCTATCTTCTAGTAGATCTAATAATGAATTCTCAACATCAGTCAACAAGCAAGTTAAATTATGCCAATGGGCATAAGCTGTGTCTATGTTTTGATATGGACAAAGTATCTTTGAACTGTGTCACTTATTTGAGAATATGCATATTTATTCAAATGTTTGAACTTAGGAACTTCTGAGAGGACTAAATCATAATTTGAATAATAGTACTGAAAGGGACCCTGTCTATAGAAAAGACTCAATAAAAGACTACAGAAAACACCATACATCATAGGTATATGGTGGTAAGTTATGCCTTCAGCCAATGAAGCAGGCAATTGCATACCAAAGTAGCAATCGCTCGCATACATGCTGATGATACATTCATAAAGCAATCTATTATATGTATTCAAAGTGTTGTTTCCTCTAGATAGTTCAGTGTGTGACTCCTGATCACCTAATGAGTAAGTATTTCTATCAGCTACATGTGATGATTTTGGTTTAGACTTAGCCTTCTCCTCTATTGTATTAGTCATATGGGAATATGATCCTAAAAGCAAGGAAATTAATATGGCTACTATAACTAAAAAGGCAATACCTACTATGTATCTACGTATATGATAATATGATTTAGTTTCCACAACTTCCCTAAAGTCAGACCGGTAGGTTTAGAACAGCAGCAGCAGATTTGTTTCTGTCGGTCCCCACCTATGCAAAAGCAAAATCAAAGTGCATACGACATGCAAGAACTTTATATACAAATGTTCATGAGCCTTCCTTAGCCCTACTCTATGTTCTTCTGAGAGCAACCCTATTTGTATTCTTCTTCCACTTGGGCCTAGGTAATCTGCTTGATGATTATAACAAAAGGTCATTTAATGTCTCTCAGAATGTGAATGTAGTGGCTAAGTTCAGTGATAACTATTCCAATATGAAATTTTTCAGTTCATCTAGCACAGGGAATTCCCTCGAATTCAGAAAGGGAAATGTTGCTACTACCAGGTTAAGATGTATCAAAGCACTTAACCTTGTCAACAAAGGAAAATCAAATGTGAGATGAAATTTGATAACAAGTTCCAGAAGTTTCAACTGGATGTTTACAATTATCATTTGTAGCAAGATGTGTCCATTCAGGGGAAGAGTATCTACGACAAGGCACCCTTGATCTCTTTGGTCTTCTCAAAGCAGGCCCTCCACCTTTGTCACCACTCAAATCAGATTCTTCAGATGTTTCAGGACTAGCTTGAAGTTCATGTTCAACAACTTCCATCTCCCTCTTTCTTGCTTTCTGGGCCCTCATTCCATCGCTGTCACTTGCGATTCTATATCACTAGGTCCTTTGCTAGGGTATGACTCTGTCTCGTCTACCACCACTGAACAGGTTCCTCCGCAATCAACACCACCTTTTGACTCAGCAAGACTTCCCTCAGACCGATCAAGTGCTGTTTCAGGCTCTGACTGATCCCCTACAGCTTGACTAACCTGCTCCCATGGGCAACCACCACTGGCGCTTTTAGGAGAGGTGCTGGTATTTCATCAAGGGAACTCTGAACTCTCAAAGTCTGGGCTGCGTGCACCATTGGGGAGACCTCCGCACTTCACATCAGTTGTGGTGACAAGAATCACTTGATAGGGACCAAATCAACGGGATTCCAGGCAACTCTTCTGAGCTTGTTTCTTCACCAATACCTAGTCACTGGGATTAAGGTCATGGCACTGCTGCTGATGAGGAGGGGCTGTGGCTGCTTCAACCTGATGAGACACAGAACGCACCACATCAGCCAATCATTTGCAGTATTAAAAAGAATCATGGCATCTGTGATATTAGAAGTGCATTTCCAGGTACAGCTGGTAATCACATAGCCCTCGCCATTATAATTCATGGGACTTCAATCCTGTTCTCCAATTGGGAACACTGCGAAAACTCATCAACACAAAAGGCAAAGCATCAGGCCATTTCCGAGATGTCGAAGCACACACTGTGACCACTCTAGATTTCATCGTTCCATTGACCTGCTCCCCAATGACAGAAGCCTCAGATCGATAACTGGAAAAATAGCCGTAATAACAGCTTAGCTACCGTGAGACGTTAATTTCTCCTAGTTGGGTATGCTTCAATCCAACGTGAAAAAATGCACACCACCACCATGACGTATCTCAGCCCATTGTAGACAGGTATTTCAATAAAATGTAGCTGCAACCTGTTAAAGGGACCTCCTGACCTCTCTATGTGACTCAGTATGACTGCAGTGCTTTTCCCTACATTCATCTCTTGACAACCGACACACCTGCGAGAAAAAGCTTCTGCCATTAATATGAACTTGGGATTAAACTACGTCTGTTGAAACAGCCACACCATGGCATCTCTGCCCACATGCATTGGTCCACGATATTGGCAAAAAACTGTTATGCAACACAGGTCTTCCATCTCCTGAAACCCAAATGTCATCTCTTTTTACACAACCTGCCTTTACCCAACTCTGCTGTTCTGTCTCTGTCACTTCTTCTTGCAGCCTCTCAACTTCCTCCCGCATATGAGCACTTGCTAGCAAAAGGTTGTGATTGGTTTCGTCTGCTCCCTCATTGGTGTGCTCCCCATTAAAAGTAAAAGCATTATGAGCACAGTATTTTGCGACTTCGCCGGAATATCTGTTGCCAACGGTCACATAATCATCTCCCCTGCAATGTTCGGAACATTTCACAACCTCAACTTGCGCAGGCAACTACAAAGCGTCCAACAGCTTCTATACTTGTTCTTTTTTGCGAATGGGGGAACCTGACGAGGCCATGAATCCCCTTGGAGCCCATAACTGTCTAAAGTCATGCACGACACCAAAGCCATACTCACTATTGGTGAAAATCTTCATTTCTGCTGGTCTGGACACACAGCATGCTCTGGTAAGGGCAATTATTTCAGCCAGCTAAGCACAGAATACTCCATGTAGCCAGGCAGCTTCCAATAATCCTGAAAGTATACAAACTATATAAGCAACTCTCAGATTCCCCTCTTGGTCTCGCAATCATGAGCCATCAACAAACAGTGCATAATCAGATTCAGGCAGTGGTTCATCTTGTATATCTGGTTGTGGTATGGTGCACAGTTCAGTAACATCAAGACAGTCATGTTCTACTTCATCAGGATCAACATCACAATCAGGAAGAGGCAGTAAAGTGGCAGGGTTCAAAACATCACAACACCTTAAAGTTTCTTTTTTAGCAGCAACAATAATAAGCTGCCTCATACTTAGTGAGGGGGCTATTAGTAAGGTGCTGTGTACAGGTTCTGGTCAACAGAATTGCAACAGAATGTGGAACATAGAAAGTCAAGTGGTGACCCATCACAATGCTCTCTCACCTCTCAATACTGACACCTGTGGCTGGTACGGATTTCAGACATCCAGGCAATTCAGTGGCTATGGGATCTAATGCAATTGAAAAACTGGCAACAGGCCTTCTTTCACCACCCATAATTTTGTGTTAGCACTGAGAGAGTACGGCCCTCCCACTCACTGCAGAAAATCAAAAACACTTTATTGTAGTCAGGGATTCCCAGTGCCAGGGCACAGCAGAGGCTTTCTCTAAACTCCAGGAATACAATCAAAAAGTCATTGTCCCAGGGCAACGGATTGTGTGTCAGCCTCTGTAAAGGCTTAGCCACTAGGGAAAAGTAGGGAATCCACTGGTGACAGTGGCCCACCATTCATTGCCAAAAACATCCTGACTTCCTTCTGAGTCGCTGGCGGATTCATCTGCATGATCACTGAGATTCTTTCCTGCAACACCTTCCTTGCACTTCTCACAATTTGATGTCCTGGATACAGGACCTCCGTCAAACAGTACTAGAATTTATTTGGGGACACTTTATGGCCAATCTTGCAAGCTTCTCGAGTATTTGACGCAATCAGTGAGTCATCAATTTATTGGACCAACATTGAAATGCAAGGCATGATCAAAAGGCCCAGATTATTTTTCAAGATTTGGTTAAAGATGGATGGATTCTCCGTATACCCTTGAGGAACTTGGCACCATGCCAAAAAACGACATCCAAACTGGAAAGCAAACTGGCTGTCCTTGTGAAAAAGTACAGAAAAGAATGCCTGACAATGGTCAAGGACAATGAACCATTTGGCTTCACATGGAAATTGGAATAATATCACAGCTGGATTCAGTACCACGGGGCAACAAGGAACTGTGATACTGTTGATTTTCTGCACAATGTGGTGCTTACCCTTGGCTTCTGCAGGCCCATAATGGGTGAGTTGCAAGGACTACCCATGATTCATTTTAAAATCTCCTTTTGGATCATGTTCTCAATAACCGGAATAATACCAGCAATCTTTTTGAGGATCAAATTGTACTACGGTGTTCTTCGGTACTCAGCGTTGGGCTTTACTTATACACGGACAGGCTCAACTCCTTTGTAGAGTCCAATGTCCTTTCCCAAATAATCCCAGACTTCTATCCTCACAACATTTCTGAGATCTAAGGGCAACTCATCAACTGTCATTATTGGGAACAGCGTGACAGCTAAATTCTGATTTGTTATCTTAAAAGCAATCTCCTCATCATTTGTCTGAAGTTCTATACCCCTTGGCATGCAATAAATTATTAAAATCAACTTGCATAACAAGTCCCGTCCCAAAAGACACGTGGTATTCACGTCACAGACCACAAACTGATGATTTTGGGCAAAGCACCCTATTTTTGCAGGTACCTCTTCTGTCAATGGACTTGACATCTGCTTCTTCACAACTCCAACATCTTGGATTCTTCCTACTGAGAGGAGTAGGTTTGGAATCTCCACTTTTCTCACAGTACAGCGGGTAACACCAGTGTCAATCAAGAACTTCACGCGGTGGCCATCCACTTCAGCACCTACGAATGGACCACTCCGGTCTACCTCTAAGACTGCGCCAAGTGCACAATCCTCCTCTCCTTTCAGGCACCGCCTGGAGGACTTTTCAGAGCCATAACCTTCTGGCGCCTCAAATACAGGAAACTGCTGAGCTATATTTTGGTTCTGGAGCAAATTCTGGTTCATGTTCAGAATCTGATTACAATTAAACCTTAGGGTTATTGGCAGCTTGCTGTGGCAATGGGGGTTGTGGGACGTGCACCATCAAATCGTGGGGTGCATTGACATTTTGAGACCTTTGTCTGGGTACATTTTGTGATTGCCTGGACCTACTATTCTAAGACTGTGCTAACACAAAATGTTGTCCTTGATTAGCTGGGTTAAGGTGGTATTCCCACTTTGAATGCCCCAACCTGTTACAGTAGTGGCAAGAATTTGACTTTTTCAAGGTGGCCGCATCAATCCCAGTACTTGGATCAATAGGAATACCACGTCCTGTACCTTGTGACTGAAAACCTTCTCCACTATTCATCATACAAGCTCCCTGCTGAGAAACACTCTGCATAGAGGGCACATTTCCCTTAAAGGGCTGATTCTGGTTGCCCCTCGGAGCAGTTTTCATCTGCACAATCATCAGATTCTCCTTGAGCCTCTTCTGTTTCATCTCAATCTCATCATGACAGTACTTGGCATAACATAAAATCTCATCAATTGCCTTATTTTGCCAACACATCAAATGCTGTTGGATCATCATACCAATTTCAGATCTCAGTCCTGTCACAAATCATGAAACAAACTGTCCCATATCCTTAAGTTCCAGGGTCTCAATTCCGCTATACTGGGTAAAAGCCTGTAACAATCTCTCATAGAATGCGTGAAGTGTCTCTTTAAGTTCTTGGGCCGTCCTATCAATCTTCACCCAATCAATATCGTATGGCAGCACCTTAGCTTTCAACCAAGTCATCACCTGGTCATACTTTTTCATTACAGTAGCTGATGGGCCATGTGTCACTGCATCTCTTTCCAGCTCCCTTCCAGGCCATTTTATGGCTATTTTACATGCAGTGCACAAATCACTCAGGACAACAATGTCAAACAAGGTATTCAAATCAGTCAACAATATCTTTGAAATTTTCACAAATTCGATCAACCTGCTTGTACCACTCCAACGGCTACTCTCTTAATCGTGGAAATCATTTGTGAAAGAATTAAGATGATTTTTACTCCAAGGCGTATGAATATATCCTCCATTAGGGTACTTCCCGTAAGGTGAAATTTGTGGTACTCCCTCCCTTTTCCCCTAAATGAGGCAATTCCTCCATATCCCTTTTGGGACATTTTCTCTTTGACCACTTGTCCTCCCTTTTATCTAATGCATTCCAAACCTGAATGCTCTGAGTCAACTCTTGAATTTGCATTTTCAACCCTCGTAGCCTCAACTTTTGTATATCCTGATCGGAGAAAGAGACATAGTGACTCTTTTGTAAGGCATTTGTGTGCTCCAACTCAACTTCATACTTTTAAGCTAAGTTGATCAAGTTAACATGAGCTTGCCTTGCTCGTCTAGTACCATCCTTGCGCATAAAAAAAAGTTAATTTGGCTTTAAAACATCTATTCAGGCTAACTCAAGACTTCCACTAATCATTTCATCCAGTTTGAGTTTCAACTTGACTACACGCAACAAATTTACTTTCAATGTTGACCTGATTGTTCCCCGACTCAGCTCTGTACTTCCACTTCCATTTTATGCTTCATAAACGGGTTTAAAACACTCATCCAATTTTGAACAAGGAAATTAGACTGCCCCCCAGGGAGCATTGAATATTCCTCCCTTCCTCCCTCGCTAGGCGTACTACTACTTACATTTAGAGGTCGCTCCCGTGCAATCATGTCAATATTGGGCAATCCATGGAACGACCTTAAAGATCCTAATCCAGTTTGATTCATCAGTGGGTCAGCACTCACACCGCAGGAGAACTCGCTTTTATTGGAACTAAAGGAAAAAATCCTTCCACTCCTGATCTTGTAGGCACATTCCCTGAAACTTGTGGATTAGCTGGAAGAGCCAAATTATGTCTCCCATTTCCCGCAGAATTAGGATTGTATATAGGAACCACTGGACCGGTAATAACCAGAGCAGTAAGGGTGTCTGGAGTGTTGAGAGCTGTGGAAGTGCTAGGCACACACATCCCTGAGCTCACGCCCATCATATTTTGATTACCATTCACAGGAGTATCCCCCATCACATTGAAATTCATATTTACTGGGGTGGTTCCCACTCCCGTCAGGCTACTTACATTAGTGCTTTCCCCACTCATCATATGAGGCACATTGTTAGGAGATGGGTGTTCTGACATTAACACATGCAAAGACTATCATTCATGTTGCTATCACTATCCTCTTTCCTCTCTCCTGATCCTTTTGACTTCTCCTTCTTTCTCCCTGTCCCACTTTCTTCGCCGGTCAACGCCAAGTACACCTTCGCTCCCTCTATCATGTCCATTCTCCACCTTTTCTGTTCTGCATCCCATCTAGCATCAACGTATGCGTGCACTACCTTTTTCCCTGATTTTTTTTCTTGTTCTCTGGCATGCACCAATTGCTCCCATGCATTGAACCCTTCAAACTGTGTAGGTCGAGGTAATGATTTCATCTCATATAAAATATTTCTCAAATTTTCAATGATTTTCATATTAAATGCCAGTGCACCTTCTTTCTCTGTGATCTTGTGCCACTGAGTATGCCAAATACAAGTGTGAAGCCCTACATTTATCACCATATAATGACCTGCTGTATCTTCATGTGGTGCCTCTTCTCGCTCTCTGACCGGTATTGTCACATTTCCCCTCACCAAATCACATAATATTTTAAAACATTTGATTTTCCCAGTAAATTTTTAGCAATAGAAATCAGAATGCTTTTCAACACAGAAACAATATTTTTCTTCATTATTCTTGTACTGAGCCACTTGACTAATAACAGCGTGGCACTCTATGAAGTGAACAACCAGTAACAGTGGGGCTTAACACCAACTAACCATTCGCAGAGTGGTACTCTATGACATCAATCTCGCTCCTCGCAGGGGCTCACCCTCCTTTACAATTTTTGCGCACTCATTCGCTTCATCAACATGGACAAACACCTGAACCAACAACAACAATTGTCAGCTTCACTAAAAAAATCAACAGAATACAATCGCCCAAGAAATGCTTCTATACTAACGCACATTCAAATGAAACCTCAACCTGCGGGGAATCACCCTGATCAGTACAATTTCCCTTTGCGCATAGGTTCATAGCACTGATCATCTCTTACTATCACACAAAAAGATAGGGGCCCGATTCACAAAGGTAAACTTATACCAAAAGTCCAAGTTTATACCTGTAGTCTAACTTTACTTGTAATAAAGTTAGACTTTTGGTCTAAGCTTAGACCAAACTCTAACTTAAACCAAAAGTCTAACTTTACTAGTAAACTAGTGTCCACCTCCTCTGACTGCTCCACACTGCAATGTGATGCTGCTGCGACAGCGCTTCCTTGCTAGTACCCCATCAGAGGTAAGCTGCTTCTTTCTTGTGGATACCAGTTGTACCTGTGGGTCAGGCTTGTTTTTTCTTTATTGCTGCTTTGAGCATCTGGTTGGTGGTGGGATACATTCTAATTTCAGCATGAGGAATTGTCTCAAGACAAACTCTACTAAACCTTCCCTTTTGCAGAACCACTGTTCTGGGTAACTTCTGCGTGTAGCTGCTCGAAAAGAACAGACAGACTATTACACCTTTGTCTTGCTGGATGTGCATGTATATGCCCGTTGATGTAGTGGATAGCATTCTTTTGATAGGACTGCTCATCTATTTTAATGACACTTGCCATTATCTTTTCCATTTTGGGCATAAGCTGTCAGCATCTCCCCCTTTTTCTTCAGTGCCTCGAAAAGTTTAACAATGTCTTGTACCGCAACATGAAAGGTCTGACTCATCTCGCACTGACCGACCAAGAATTTATTTGAGAGCATTGAGGATCCAATGTCTCTAGTGCTTTTGTTGGAAATAGCAAATATAATTTAATAGTGGAAAATATTTATTTTGAGTCACCACCCTGAGTGCAGTCTTTCTTTATTTTTAACACTTCCATATCTTTATGTCTTTTCTTGCATTTTGCCATTCCACTCTCCTCTCATTACCACTGTATCTCACTCCCCCTGTTGCTTCATATAACTCTCCACTTTCTTTTCTGTCCATTTTCTGGTGATGTTTCCATTGTGCACAAGGTCTAACCTTCACCTCTCTGTTTTTTCGTCTGCATCACTCTAGTCCCTTATTATTTCCCTCCTTCTCTCCCTTCTCTTTACTTCCTTCTATCTTCTCCATTTCTCTTTTGTCTCTTTATACATCTTTAAACCGTTCACTCTTCTCCAGTCTCATGTATCTCTAAGCTCTCAATTCACTCTCCTCTGTCTGGTTCACCACTCCATAACCTTTGCCCCTTCTGCTTCCCTGTATCACACTGCTCTTCTTCCCCTTTATCATTTTCTCCTCTACTTTCTGGTTAGTCACTTCTCTCTACTTTCTTCCCACTCCTTTTTCTCCTATATCTCTCCACTCCATCCTCATTTTCTCTCTCTTTTCCATGTCTCTCCTGTAACTTCCCCTGTAGCGATTAACACGCCTATCTTTTTTTATTAACTGTATCTCTCTACCCTTTCAGATGCTTTTTTCTCTATATCTCTATTCTTCTTTACACTTTTCTATGATCTCCTCTATATCCAGTGCATCTCTCCTCCCATTAATTATGTCCCCACTCTGCCTGCATCTGCCCATTCTCTCCATTTTCACTTTATTCTACTTCTTGCAACCACTAAATAAATTTGCGAACTGACCTTAGTACTAATACATTGGTTAATACATTGGTTAATAATACAACAATTCAGTGTGCGGTCGCAGAATTATGTGCCTAATGAATATTCAATAGGCAAGTCGCAACTCACAACTTTTTCAAATTGGCTGCATGGAGAGGATGGTAGCCTGTATGGGACAGAATGCTTGTTTTGTATTTCAAAAGTGAAAAGTTTTGAAACAGCCCAAACTCCTTAAAAAACTTTTAAAAGCAAAAAAGTTTTCAGTTTTGAAAACTTCAGTGAGAGTTTACAATGGCCCCTTGGACCATCGACTTCTCCCACAGAATATCTACTCCAATTTGCAAAAGGGAAATTGTCCTAAGTGGACCCCTTCCTTTTGTGTTACCACTCCAACTTGGGACATGGTAGGTTATCAATGTTTTACAACTGGAATTACAATTGCAATCCATTGAAATACAGGGTACTCAATTGCAATTTGAGGGGGATGCCTTAAATACAACCAATACAGCGATTCAAAGAACCTGTTAGAAACCACTAAATGGGGTTAGTACATTCGAAAAAGAGTTTTAGCATTCTTAAACCCTCTTAGTTACTAAAGCTGAGGGTTTGTGAACACTAGAAACATAGGTACGTCTGGCCTACACTCCTAAGCAAATGAGGAGCACACGCTCTTGGTAACCTCAATCTATCTAGGATAGATTCCACCTGAGAGTTGTGAGGTTTAAGCACTTCAGTTTGCTGCCTTTAATGATCTGCCACTCTCTTCAAATCATAATTGCTTAGGGTCACTTGGGTATATGTTGAATAGAATAATTACAGGGGACTGCTAACATCCTTTGGACCCCCTAAACAGTTATTATATGAGAGTTTCAGAGATTAGCATGATATACTTTGTGATTAGATTCTGTCTAAAGTTGGTAAACGGTGTATCTCAGAGGGAGCCTTTGTTGAATTTTCACCTGCATGCCGTGACTCTCGACAGAGCAGATGACCTTCTAGAAGCTCCAGAAAATGATGTTCAACCCCTGATGGATCAGAAGTGAGTACCTACCCTCCGTTTATTAGGAGAGCTTCAGTCTGAGAGTTGTGAGGCTTAAGAGCTTGAGCCTTTACAAATCTTCTACCATCTTAAATTCAGAAATACTTCAGGAAGTTTTGTGTATATTTTGATCAGCCTAGTTACATCAGACCCTCTAATAACAGCAGGGAGCTGGCTTTTTATATAGTGGGCCAAAAAGAGGTACACTGTGCAAAAAGTCCAGGCAAACCACTAAGGAATTACACAGGCACAAATGACACCGGAAATGCTCTCTTTTGTGAAAGTGTGGGCAAGATTTAGGTATATCAGAGGGTAGTGCTAAGCATTTATTACACACACAAAGGCACACACTCAATAAAGAAATCCAATGCAAATTTATAAAAATAACACTTATTTTTATATACATTTAGATACCAAGATCATCGAAATTCTTTAGGTACTTTTTGAGTTATGAATATTTACAGTTTTCAGAAATGGACACAGTGTATTTTCTGGATCGGCAATGTTATCCTATGAGGAAAAACATGCATTGCATTTGGACACTCGTCTGCAACTTACAAGACTGTGCTTCTGTATCTGAGGTAAGTAGTGGGCAAGGTCCAAGGTCACATTGACAGGTCACCTGGGCCATCCAGGTGCAGAGGTGTGTGACAGCGTCGGGTGTACCATTCATTTCAATGGGAGAACGGTCCGGTTACAAAGAGACTGCAAACAGGGACTGGGGCACCAGTCTGAGGGAACCCAAAAGGGGTCTCGGCCCTTGAGATCCACAGGCACACAGAGACACCCTTGGTCCACTTATCCTCAAGCTGTGGGGCTCTGGTGAAATGGTGTGTTTTGGCGTCAGATCCAGTGCTGGAGTTTCTCGCGGTTAGAGGGGACCTGCAGAAAGAGGCTGCAGGTGGCGACTGGAAGTCCAGCCTGGGCAGACCAAAGCATGGGCTTGGCTCTTGTGGATATGGGGACCCCGTTGGCACCGTCACCTCCCTTAGACTCGGGCTCTGGAGCGCAGGTGCCTAGGTGCTTTGAGGCATCGGGTGACATCGGTCATAGACTCACTCTTGGTCTCTGTTTCTGATGCAGAGGGGCAAGCAGGACAGTTGGTCCACTCTCAATGTGGGTCTCACTGTCTCTGAAGTCCCTTTATGTGCAGGACGGTCGTCCTCGACGTTGGGGGTCCGGGCTAGATACAACAAGCCTTGGCTGCTGCAATGGGTCCAGTACCTCAGGGATCAGTACTATGCGGTTCCTGTTACTCCTGGCATCCCCACACTTGGAGGGAGGATGGATCTGACATGCAGGAGCACTACCTCTTCTTTCTGGGTGGTTGCTGCATGGGTAAAGTCTGTAGCCAGCAGGTCTGTGTACCAGGTCTTGTTTGCTGCCTGGCTGCAGGGGAGTAGCTCCTCTACTCCAAGAAAGTTCCTTTGACAATTTGTGAAGCACTGGCAGCCCTTCCAGTTTCTTGAGGTCTGCATAGTAGCAGGATGAATCAGTTGATCAATGAAGGCTGGATGCAGAAAACAGGTCGGCAGCGTTGGCGCCAAGTCCGTCATTCTCGGGTCAGAAGTCTTCTCCTGCAACTCCTTCTTTTGTGACGAATGAAATCTGAAGATCTGATATCGGGGTCCCCTATATACTCAATTTAGGGGTGTTAATGGGAGTGTGTGGTTGTAGCCAATGGACTACTTACCCCAGGTCACTACACCCCCCATCTGACCACTTCCTATGGGAGGTGGGCATAACCCTGTCCCTGGAAAAATGTAGTTTGCCATCATCAAGTTGGCTAACTCTGAAACGACGTGTTCACTACAGGTAGCCCACATGAGGAGTGTGACTAGCCTGGGGGTGGGCAGGCTTCCCTGACTAACAAATGTTCCCACCTGTTCAGGTGCCAAAGGGCTCTGCACAAAGGTGGGCAGCTTCCTCTCCTGTGAGCAAAGCCAGACTCTCATATCAAAGGCGATGGTTCCTTGGGTGATCCCCTGACTTGGAATGCTAATCAGTAGGTCATCCTGTGGGAGGCATTGTGAAAACCTCCACATAAGCAGGCTTAATTTCTAACCTCCTGGAAGCAGAGTCCCTCACCCTTGGGGGTCAGAAACATTTCTCTGGAGACAGGCTGGTGTGAACCAGTCCATCAGCACACCAGTGGCTGGTAGATTTTCAGGGGCACCGCTTTGGAACCCTCTGTATGTATGTATTAGTCAATCTGACACTGGCATCAGTGTATGTTTATTAATACGGAATATAGCATGTTACATTGCATGCTATAACAACGCATTCTATTACAACCCAGTCCTTACAACGGCCGCGTTGTTAGAACACGATACCTTCACATCACAAGTCTTTAGATCGACTTGCTGCAGGCTGTGCTCTGGATTTAGGAATAGTATAATTCACAATTCCAACTCCAGTGTGTGCAACATTAGGGAAGGTGTTGTAATAGTAAATACTATTCCTTGGGTTAGAGTGCCCCCTAAAGCAAGTCGATCTAATGACTTGTGATGTAAAGGTATCGTGTTCTAACAATGCGGTTGTTGTAACAACCGTGTTGTTAAAGGAATGCGATGTAATGGCAGCATTGTAAACACTGTTTCCCATTAATAGGAGATGTTTGATACCAAACATTTCTATTTTGGGTGAAGCCATCATGTAGCTGGAGAACTTGTTGTCACCAGTGTCAAGCACATGCTTTTAAAAAATGGCTTTCCTCATCTCTTTCAAAATCTAGTGATAGAACTAGACACCACAGGGGCACATCTGTCCATGCAGATATGTCCTCACATACACTATAATGCACCCTGCCTTAGGGCTCAAAGGTCTGCTGTAGGGGTGGCGTATTTTAGATGCAGTGACTTTGGCATGACACATAGGAGTGCGTCATGTTATGTTTTCGCTCATGGTTTGCTCCATGTCACGTGCCCTGCAGTGGCAGTCTCTGTTGAATCTGTATGTGGGGTTCCTTGATATGCATAAGATAGGCTGCAGCCATGGGGACCCTCTTTAGTAACCCTGTCCTATGTACCTGGAGTACCATTTACTAAGGACTTGCAGGGGTGCTAAAGCCCTTTGCCAATTTTCGCACAATAAGACATCACCCTCTTTTAGAGAAGGAGTACTGGCACTGAGATATGGTTAGCAGGCCTCAATGTACTGTCGGAGTCAAAAAACAGCATTTAGTAGTTAAAAAAGGGGGCAAAAGGTGTAGGGGGTTAACTGTAACAAAATCCCAGTTCTCTACATCCAAAAATTATTTTACAAAAGGTTCTACGATTTTTTTAAATATCCATTGGTCTGAGCAGACCAGCCTATAGAAGCACCGTAAAATGATCTTTCAGTACTGCTGTTAAATTAGTGATTTGACATTTAACGGATAGTAAGTGCTTGTAATTAATCCATCAAATATGCATAAAGATAATTTTTTGTGTTCTTCACTGAAACTGATAGTGCCAACTTTCGTCAAAATATATCATCTTTGGCTGCGGTTTGAACAAAAAAATAAATGAAACATAAATTTATACTGTCAAAACTGTTCAATCAGTCAAGATTGTTTGGAGATCAAATTCATGAAAATGCAAATCTAATTTCAGATTCTTCCATTTGTTTCTTAAAGTTTCTCTGAATATTTTAAGTCAATTATTAGATAAGCTTTGTTCTATGTTTTTCAGATGATTCCAGATGTGACATCCATCCGCCACCATCAAGTTTCCAAATCGCCTCTTTTCTCTGACCACTTATTGTATATAATAGAATCCAAGATCTTACCTGAAATCTTATTTGTTGCAAAAGTCGCCAAATGTTTTAAGAGATCATACCAACCATTCAGAGTTTTTTTTCAAACTAAGGGGCATTTTATCAAGCATGGAGTTAAAATTATCGCCGCTTTAGCTGCAGAAAACTGCCGCTAAAGCGTCGATAATGGGCTTGATAATATGCCCTTGAGAATTCCCATTGAAGCCCATATTGTCACCAAAACATGGGCTTCTATGGGAATTCTCAAGGGCATATTATCAAGCCCATTATCACCGCTTTAGCTGCAGTTTTCTGCCACCAAAGCGGTGATAATTTTAACTCTGTTTCTTGATAATATGCCCCTTAATGATAAACTGCCATGCTATCTTTAAAATCAAGTCCTAAAGTTCATGGATTAGATACTGCACGTTAGAGTTTCATTATGTGTTTTCTAGTAATACCAAAGTTAATGTGGGGAAGAGGGCTGCCAGACAGCGGCGACTGCACAGGATCTGAAGCAGAGGGATAGGGTGGCGGCGGAAAGACAAAAAAAAAAAAAATATATATATATATATAAAACGTACCTGCCGCCTTGCTCCTCCCCCGATCCTGATGCTGGTCCAGTCCCGGGCTGATCACGCTGCGCAGGCTCCCAGATGTCAATTCCTGATGCTGCTCTCATGCTGGGAATGCTATTCCCAGCAAGAGAGCAGTGCTAGGATTGGTGTGAGTGCCATGGTTTGGCGGTTAGACAGGGACTGGAGCCTGCGGCTTTTCTCCACCTGGCTGTAGAACAAAGCTGGCCGGAGAGATGCTAAGAGGACATGACGGTCTGGCAGGCCTAGGATGACCGGCCAAACAGTCATGCTACTTAGTAGTACCTATTGCCCATCCTCCGCACTGCATGGCCCCGCTCTGTGACACACTTGCTGGCAGCCACAGGTAAGAAACATTTAATGATAATAAAATTGGTTTACTATTTTTTAAGTGTTTACCTCTGCTGCCAACTAGTGGGGCAATAACAGATGAGCTGCCCCTGCGGCCACAGCACCATTTTGTGGTGCGATCCTGTATTTAAAGTTCGGGGTTAGCAAATTCACTGTAGCCAGCCGAAGATGCTGCAGCCTATCTCCTTGCTAAAACCCCTGCTGATGACTGTTGCATGTTGACCTGCAGCCCAAAACAATATTAAGCATGCACTAATCACTGTGGGCCTTGTCCTGCTGGACATCAACGTATATTCACCCTGCGTGACTTTTCATGGCATTGTAAATATAGGCCCCTTTCATGCATTACTCTGCGTGAAAGGGGCATTCCATGGGTGCTGCTGTGGATGTTTCAATGCAACATCCATGGAACTTGACGCAGTCCCAGATTTCCAACATTTTGTAAAACTGGGAAGGCATCAGAATCCTACGCCTCCCCAGGTGTAAGAATGGTGCAATGAGGAAAAATACTTTTATTTCTCCTCGTGTTTCCCTCTTTCTATGCGTGCTGCATTTTGCAGCACACATAGAAGGAGGAAAATGACATTGTTTTTCTTTTTGTGCACAAAAACAATAATTAATCATCTCCGCAGCACTGGGATCCTTGCAAAATGAAGCAAGGGTGCCTGCCCTGGCACATGGCAGTCAATTGTGTGCCAAAGCAGGGGAAAGCAGAGGGATGCTTTGTATTTTTGTTAATATGACGCATCCCTGTGCTTTGAAAATGACACAGCACGGCACACCTAAATGTCTTGCGGTGCTGCACTGCATAATTTTCTTGTAGACGAGGCCCTGAGTATTGCCTATTCGTCAACTTATTGGGTCTGACATGAGTTGTGCTACTTTTTGGTGTAGGTGGAATGTAGCCACACATCAGGGGGTGAAATATTCATGTCAAGGTTTTCTACGAAGGCTGTGCACTGTTATACTATTGTTCCCTGTCGGGGACGGAGGAGGTTTTATAATCTGTCTGTGTTGTGAAGTATTGTAGCTCAATACTGTGGAGAGGAGATAAAGGGCAATATCTATTGGCAAAGAACAGTGCAGCTGTGTTTGAGAACAATTATGCTTGCTACACAGCTGCTCTATGGGGCACATAGAACACCAGAGCAGCATTCCTGCCTCACAGTGTTATCATCTGCACTGCAGTATGTGGCCAGCAGTGTTGGTTTGCCTACTATGCTCCCGTTTAACATTTGGCAGTTCTGGAGGTCAGAGCATTAGGTCTGGTTCACTTCATGGCCAAAGGCATCCGCACTCTCTCTCATAGCTTTACCAGTTGTGGGAGAATGATGATATTGCTGAGCGGAGCATTCTTTGTCAGCTACACCCCCTGTGACGAGTGTCTAGCCGCAGGTCTAACTGGTTTACTGAATTCTTGTTTTGCCCTGGCATCAAGCTAATCTAGGGTAAGTGCAGAAGCCTTTGCATGTCCCTGTAAATATGAGGTCCAGAAACTGTTCTGTGACCTGGAGGTGTGTGCCAAGAGTGTACTCAGAACAGCTGTAGGACTGCTGTCCATGCTCAGGTAAATCACATAAAGCAGCAGTGGTAATGTACTATGTTTTCAGAATTTCGAGTGTGGCCAGATGTTTTTCTCTGTGTCAGAGGTAGAGTGGTCTAATGATCCCTTTTGTGTAAAATTCTCTTGTTATGTGAACCCCTGAACCTTGGACTAGCGTTACCTATACATGTTAAGTGCATGTTTATTAAATGTGTAGCAGATATTTGGAAGAAGGATTCTGTGTGTGGTATAAGTCTTAGTACTGGGGCAAGCTGGATCCAATTTGGATGTCTTTGGCTCAGTATGGCACACGATGGAGGATAAGAACAGCTTTGCAAAGAAAGTGGAACTGTACTGCCTGCATTCTTGTAGCAGGGGGTTGGAGACTTACACACGCAAGTGAGGAAGGATAGACAAAAGGCAGTTTTTTTAAATAATATAACATAACATGTGTATTTGTAAAGCGCACGTTCACCCAGCGGTCTCTTGGCGCTGAATAACAGATGTTCATTGTTACCCAACTCAATGGTACTCATTTTATTGACCTCAGATGGATGAAAGGCTGAATGGACCCGCCAGGATTTGATCCTGTGACCATGAGGTCTAACACAGGCCCATGCAATGGTCACATTAGTCCACTGAGCCACCAGACCCGGCTTATATAATGAGAACCTTATTACCAAAGGGTCGCAGTTTGTTCTTTTTGAGCTCTTCAATTTGTGCAATGGTAGGTGTGAGTGGTGGGACTGCTGTTTCTATTGTTCAGGGTGAGGAATGTTGTAAGCAGGGCCTGTTTGTTGCATCGGGAATTGCTGTGTACTGTGAGAAATATCATCATGCACAAAGGTTGTGTATGAGGATTAGCCCAGAAATGACAATTGCATGTTGATTTTTAATGAATTAAGTGAAAATAGCTCCAAAAAGCACTAAGTGCCAACAAGGGATACCTGGTTGCGCTGACTGGGACAAAGGTGAAAGTTCAGGCCAACTGTAATGGAGCGTAGGCCGGCTACAGGGACCAGACTTGGCCCACTGAGCAAAAGTACCTTAGTTGCTTCGACGTCGAGGGTCCTGTCGTTGATTAGGATGCAACTGAAGCGATGCATTGATGTCGAAACAATGAGTCAGTGTTGATCCTCGCAGTGCCAGCTATGCATTAATCCTAATCCACACAGCAGCGATATGTCAGCTCTGATGAGCACAGGGGATGCAATGCAGAGTTCTCTGCGCTGCATTTGAGTCTTCCATCAATGAAGATGCAAAGCCCTCGAGCCAGGAAGAGGGTCGTGCAGTGGTGCTTCTGAAGGGGATGAGGTGATGTGCTGGTTCAGGTCACACGACAGAGGGAATGCACTGGTTGTGATCCATGCAACAGCACTGACGCACCAGTTCAAAAGAGGATGCACGGGTTTTCTGAATCAAGCACCCTAAGCTTGTTTCCAAAGGTCATGACCTGGGGTGGCATCACTTGGCAGGGCAGACTCACAGATGTCAGCGTCCAGGTGCAGAAGCAGGATAATTGGAAGTGTTTTATGTCCCTGAGAATTAAGATCAGGAGGCTAGCCAACCAGCACTTGGAGCAACTTTGGTTTCTGGTGGTCAAGTGATGGAGGTCCAGTTCTTCTCACCCAGTCCAAGAGGGCAGCAGGTCAGCACAGCCAGAAAGCAGTTCTTCTAGGGCAGCAGTCCCGCAGAGTGGTAGTCCTTAGGCAACATAGCAGGCCTTCTTCCTTGCATAGTATCCACGGATCCAGAAGTGTACCGAAGTAGTAGGGTCTGAGGTCCAGTTCCTATACCCAGTTTTGTCTTTGAAGTGGGGAGACTTCAAAGAAGGGGCTTTGAATTGCACAGAGGTCCTCCCTTTCTGTCCTGGTGCCAGACTCACTACAGGGGGTATGCAGCCCTTTGTGTGGGGACGGAACACAACCTATTCAGGTGCAAGTGTGAGGCTGTGCCTAGCTCCTCCCTCCTATCCTCCCAAGATGGCCCATCAACTTCCACCTAAGCTCCGATTGTGTGTGACTGTCTAGAGGGAATACACAAAGCCCAGCAGTCACCCAACCCAGACATACAGTCAGAGACAGGCTGCAGGCACACAGGGCTAAGAGCAGAAAAATGTCAACTTTCTAAAGTAGCATTTTAAGAATTGTAACCATAAATCTTTGTCATTAAAGAGGATTTATCAGAACCACTCCATAGTTACTACACATGACAGACCTACCTCCTCTCAATTAGGAATTATAGCTTATTAAATGTAATAAGGACTCCCTAATACCATTGTTTTAGAGAGGCAGGTCTCACAGTAGTGAAAACAAATTTGGGAGTTTTTGACTACCAAGACATGTAAAACTTTAAAACACATGTCCTACTTTTTAGTTACACACCGCCCTACCCAATGTGCTACCTAGGGCCTACCTTAGGGGTGACTTATACTTAATAAAAGTGGGGTTTAAGGCTTGGCAAGGGCTTATAAATGGAAAGTTGACATGGCAGTGTAACTCTGCATTCAGGCTGCAAAGGCACGCCTGGGTCAAGTTTTAAGGCACTACTTAAGTGAGTGGCACAATAAGTGCTTCAGGCCTACTGGTAGTATGTAATTTACATGCCCTGGGTAGGTGGTATACCACTCTACAAGGGACTTACAACTAAATTAAATATACCAAACAGGTGTAAACCAATCAAACCATGTTTAGAGGAGGGAGTTCAGGCACAAGGCCAATAAAAACAAAATTCAGCAAAATTGGAGGAAAGCAGGCAAAAGGTTTGGGGGAAGACCACCCTAAGGCTGACAGGTCTAACACATGTCCCTCCCGGCTGAATGTGGGGAGATATACCCAACCTCCTGGGAGTTCTCTGCACTAAGGCAGAAAAACCTGGGGAGACCATCAGCGTTGGTGTGGTATGCCCCATGTCTGTGTTCCACCGAGGTAGACCACCTCAACAATTTTGGATTCTCACCCTTCATTTATTAGTCACTTGAAGGGCCTGTTGTCTGTTTGTTTCCAAAAGTGAGTCCCAAACAGGTATTATCTCAGTTTCTTTAGTTCCCAGACCACAGCAAAGGCTTCCCATTCAGTAGCACCCCACGTCTGTTTACTGGGAAGTAACCCCCTAGAGATAAAAGTTACAGGTTGGTCTAGGACCTCCTCATTAAGCTGTGAAAGAACTGCTCCTATGCCTTGCTCTGAGGCATCAATTTGTACAAAAAATCCCCTGGGAAAGTCAGGGGCCTTGATCATAGGGGCTGTGCACATGGCCTGATTTAGGGAGTTCAATGCTTTCTCACAAGCCTCTGTCCAAATCACATTTCTTTGCTGCTTCTTAGAAGTCAGCTCAGTCAAGGGGGCAACAATGGTGCCATATACCTTGACAAACCACCTGTAATATCTGGTGTGGCCCAGGAAGGCTCTCATTTCAGTTTGAGTTTTTGGGGGCTCCCAAGCCATAATGGTCTCTATCTTGGGCTGACGTGGCTGTAGCTTACCTTCGTCCACCAGGTGGCTGAGATTCACCACTGCTCTATCTGGGACTTACTGGCTTTGATAGTCAGGCCTGCATTCCGCAGGGCCTGAAGCACTTCCTGCAGGTGAAAAAGGTGGTCCTTCCAGCTGCTAATGAAGACAGCTATGTCATCCCAGTAAGCAGCACTGAAGGCCACCATACCAGCAAACACATGGCTCACCAGCCTCTGTAAGGTGGCAGGGGCATTATTTAATCCCAAGGGCATCACTTTGAATTGGTAATGGCCCTCTGGAATGGAGAATACTGACCTCTCTTTGCTTCCTTCAGTTAGGATAATCTTCTAGTACCTTGAAGTCAGATCAAAGGTACTGAGGAACTGGGCAGCCCCACACCTATTAATCAGCTCATTAACCTGGGGAATGAGATGAGCTTTATTTTTGGTGACTGAGTTGAGCCCTCTGTAATTCACACAAACCTGGAGTTCTGGGCTAGTGCCGCTGCAGCAGTATTTGGTACCAGCACATCAGGGTTGGACCAGGGGCTACTGGAGGGTTCAATCCCTTCCAACTCCAACATCTTAGAGACTTCCTCCTTGATACTGGCCCTCACTCTTTCAGATAGCCTGTATATTTCTCTTTTGACAGGGCGGTTGTCTTCTTTGTCCACGTTATGGGTACACCAGTGGTAAACCCAGTAGTGAGGAAAAACAGAGAGATCTCTCCTAGCAAGTGGTGACAGTCCTTCTGCTGTTCTGAAGTCAGGGTATGGGAGAGTTTCACACCTTATACTGACCCATCCTTCTCTTTTGAGGATATGAGGTCGGAGAGAGGTTCACTCTCCTTGTACTCCCCACCATCTGTCACCAACAACATGGTGACTTCAGACCTCTCAAAGAATAGTTTGAGACGGTTGATATGGATAGTTCTTTAGGGGTATCTGGATGTCTGGAGGTCCACCAAGTAGCTGGCCCCCCCTTCCTCTCAGCAATTTAATAAGGCCCAGTCCAACAGCCACGGAGGGCCATGGGCTCCATGGGCTACATCACTCACAGTTTTTGTCCATGCTGGAATTCCACTGGGGTAGCTGTTTGGTCACACTGCTTCATTACCTCCTGGCTGACCTCCAAGTTTTCAGAAGCCTTCTTCCAAAAATTCGCCATCTGGTCCTGGAGGGCTAGCACATAGCTAACTACATCCAGGGGAGGCTTCTTGGATGCTTGATTCCACTCCTCCCTAACCAGGCTAAGAGTTCCCCTTACAGGGTACCCATACATAAGCTCCAAGGGGCTAAATCAAACCACCTTCTGTGGCACCTCCAAGTAAGCAAAGAGCAGGACTGGTAAAAGGACGTCCCGCTTAGACCTCACGGGCTCAGGCAGGTTCTTGATCACTCCCTTATGGGTCTTGTTGAATCTCTCAACAAACCCATTGGTTTTTAGATTGTAGGGTGTGGAAAACTAGTAAGTACCTCCACACTCCTTCCACATTGACTGCACATAAGCAGACATGACATTGGTGCCCTTGTCAGGCACCACATCTTTTGAGAAACCTTCTCTGGTCAAAATCCCCATCAGGGCCCTAGCCACTGCAGGTATGGCCTCTAGGTATTGTGTGGCATGATCCACCAGCACCAGGATAAACCTGTTGCCAGAAGCTGGGGATCCATGGGCCCTGCAGTGTCAAAGCCCACCCTTTCAGAGGGGTTGCTAATGACAGGCAAGGCATTTAGGGGAGCTTTTAGCTTCAGTCTTGTCTTCCTGCTGACCTAGAAAGTTAAGCAAGTCCTACTCAACTTATCTGAGGAAATCTTCATCCGGGGGCCAGTAAAAGTGGGGAACAAGCCTGGCAAAGGTTTTGTCCTGCCACAGATGTCCTTCCCGGGGTATATAATGGCCAGCTCCTGTAGGAAGTCCCTGTATCATTGGGGAAGTACACTACCAGTGCCCTTGTTGCCCCATGCACAGGTGCCTTATACATTCTATACAAGAGGTCCCGCTCCACATAGATCTGGTGACTATCAGAGGCATGACCAGATGCCTGGGCTTAGGCCTGTTGCCTCATGCCCTCCAGAGTTGGGCACTCTTTCTATGCCTTACATAACTCCACTCTGGTGGGTCCAGCAAGTTCAGGGAGGTCACCAAGAGAAGCAGTGTCCTCTCCAGTGTGCTCCAGGGCAACTCAGCTGGCACCCTATCTATCTCATCTGGGAGGCATTCAGGGGTTGTTTTCCTGTGCCCCTTGCCATTCCTTGCTTTGTCAGCTGTCTAGCCTCTTCTTCAAGGCTCCAGACATCCTTTACTACCTTCCTGGACAGCTATAGACATGGTGGTCGCACAGACCCACTCAGGCAACCCCAACATTTCCAGGTGTGACCTGAACTCCAATTTCTTCCCAGGCGTGTGCTCAAGATCATTACTTAGTAAACAATCTACAGGCATGACAGGGCACACAACAACTTTCAGAAGCCCTGAGACCCCCCCAAATCAAATTGAACAAGAGCCAAAGAGTATTGACCCTCCTGGTTGTCTGCTACTACAACCTGGTCCAATGTATTGGGCATGCTCTGGGGCCACCAGCAGACTCTTTGCCATAGTCATACTGGCTCCTGTGTCCCTCAGAACCTCCATTCCTTGCCCACTGATGGTGACCCACTGACTATACGTTGCAGTATTGGACAGCATATGGGCTTGGGCACCCTCTACACATCTCCCAGGACACTAGGGTAACCTCACTGACTTTCCCACCATACATTGGGACAAAGTCCTCCACAAGCACTATACTAGCCAGCTCTGGGTCTTTTCTACAATGGGAGGCTGTGCCCTCTTAAGGCGCTTGGGATCACCATTGTGATGCCCGTTC
This sequence comes from Triturus cristatus, assembly GCF_964204655.1. Taxonomy (NCBI): domain Eukaryota; kingdom Metazoa; phylum Chordata; class Amphibia; order Caudata; family Salamandridae; genus Triturus; species Triturus cristatus. The sequence continues at coordinate 1,302,748,406 of NC_140591.1, read as the reverse complement.
TCATAGCACTCATAGCACTTGGGAGTTTTGTTCTGAGTTTTATCGGGGAAGCTCTTGTGGCCAGATCGGGGATAGGACCGTTTCCTTTGAGAACCATTTTGGTTGCCTTGAGAGAACTCTTTTTTCATTCCCCCCCTCCTTCTTCTGGTAGAAACCATGACCACCCTTTTGGGAGTCCCCCTCAGATGACGTCTTGGACAATCTGATGCTGACCCAGAGGTCCGTCTCCTCAGCAAACTTCCTGGGGTCAGTTAGCTTCCTATCAACCAGTTTTTGGCACAGCTCTATAAAACAAATATCAAGCATATGCTCCATCCAAATTAGGTTGTACAGCCCAGTATAATTTTCTACCTTGCTGCCCCTCACCTAGCCCTTTAGTGCCTTACTGGAATAATCTAGAACATCCCCCCAAGTCTGACTGGGAAGCTTGTGGCTGCCCCTGAATTTCTGCCTGCATTGCCCAGTCGTCAGTCTAAATTTGTTAACAAGTATGGCCCTCATGGGAGTGTACTGTGTATGGTCCTCTTCCTCTAGTGTTGGGAGTGTGTCCCTCCCCACCATGGGCACTTCCCTCCACTCCCCCTCAGGGTCCTTGTGCACCCTTAGAGCCACTTCATATGCTAAGAACTACTCGTCAATACTATCTCCCACCACATAATTGGCACCAGATTCTTGGGTATGCAGACCCTTCCTTCTCCATTGCTGCTGGACTCCACCTGTTTGGCTTTGATGTCCTGCTCTTTAAGTTTATGTTATTGTGCCATCCTTTTCTCCTACATCTTTAAAATGGCCAGCTGCCACGTGAGTTTCCTCTCCTTCCCCCTGTCTTCCAGCTCCTATGGGAATAGGCCTCTGGTAGGCACCCTGCTCCCTACTCCATACTGAGCATCAGGGGCATCAATGCCTTCTGTTGGAGATGAGTTGGGTTCTCCTTGGAGCTCAAGACCCTTGTCTGAGTCCTCACCCTGCTCCTCCTCTGATAATGTTCCCTCCTCCTCCTCATTGTCATCCATATCATCCTCCGCTGAGATGGCCTGCCATCTCTGTTCTTCCTCAAAAGCCCTCAAGGCTACCTGGAGATTCAGCTTGTTAGCCTTTTTGTTTGCTTTCAATCCCTTCTGTTTGCAGAGTTTCAGCAACTCAGGCCTGATGAGGGTGTTGGAGTTGCAGCCATCCACAGCCATGGTACAAAAAAGGGTTTAGGACACTTAGATTTAGAAAAGGGAGAAAACAGCCAATTAATAAAACTAAGGAAGAATTTTAAAAGGTGTCACTCTTGATATCAAATTATTTATCTGGGATTTTTGTGTATCACAAATCGCTGTATGGTACTGTACAAACACAAGTTCTTATCGACACCACTGAACACCAATGTGAGAAATTTGGTTGTTGGTTGACTGGGGTGTGAGCCCTGGTCAAGCAATAGCCACAATTCCTTCCAGGGTGAACCATAAAATGTCACTTTGCTTAACCCTGGGAGGCTTGGCAAACACGTAGTCAGGCTTAACTTAGAGACAATGTGAAAGTATTTATGAAGCACACAGACAGTAATAAAGTGAAAATACAACACAAGAAAAATCACAAACCATGTTAGAAAAATAACTTTGCTTTTAATAAATTATTCAATGAGTAAAACCAAAGATATTGATTTTGAAAGAATTAAGTGAAAATAGTGCCAAAAAGCATTGAGCGCCAACAAGGGATTTCTGGTTGCACTGGAGGGCTGATTGTGATGGAACACAGGCTGGCAACGGGGACCAGACTTGGACCACTGAACAAAACATCAGAAACTGTACAACTATGTCTCCTTATTATAAAAAATAATTCCTATCCATTTATTTTAAAAATACAATGAAATGTACCATCCATGCATCAAATAGTATACAGAGATTATGCCATGCAAAGATTAAAACACAGCCTACTTGCGGTCCATCATTCTCGATCACATCTGTAATTACTCAAAATAATTCTCAAAACATCTTATTGTTTTCATTTCAACAGTGCAAACGATAAAAACAACAAAAGATTTTTTCAATGCAATGTTTCGGTGGCACTTAAGATGGTTTACACCACCCTCTTCAGAACAAAATGTTCTTTACAAATCATATACAGATTCTGGGAGACAGAGAGATATACATTTCTATATCAGTCTAAGTTGATATAAAAAGTTATGATCATTACACCATCAAGTTCAACTGTACTTCAGTGCAAACCATGAGCATATCTGGGTACTATCCCACCACTTTCTAAATAATCATGCAATTTAATTAATTAAGATGCCTCTTGCACAGGCACTCAATGACATAGCCAAACCATCTGCCCTCAGTAATGTACAGTCTTATGGTCCAATTGAGGAGTACTGGTCACTACTTTGGGACAGTTTACCTCTTTTTTTCTCCAGTTCCAATCTTTACTTTTCTTGGAAGGAGTGACCTGATGGTATTCTGGATATGTTCTTACCTACAATTTGTATAATTAATATTAGGAAGAAATCATAGCATTTGTACCTGATTCATGCATTATTATCATGCCAGCAGCCATCCCAGGTCATGGCTTACTATTTCAATTTGGCTGATTTTTTAAATATAATCTGTTCCATTATCCCACAGTTAATTCTTGTGGGGAGGCATCTGTATACAAATAGAACTGTTATACTTCATCTAACCCCATTCACTATGAGGTTTTATCTTATAGTTATTGTAATTAAACAATTTTACACTTACCATATCCACTTAATGGAAAGCACAACTTCGTTTCAGGTATTTTGTAAAAACGTATTCATAGTAAATTGCCTTTTTTTCTTTTTGCTACTAGTGCTGATATGATCCAGTAGTTGGCTGCAAGTAGAAACAGAGGACTAGTCAAGAAAACATATTTAAATTCCACTTTTTGCATATTCTCCGTACTATTTATAGCATTTTCAGCCTATTCAGGCCATTACAAAAGGAACTCAATGTGTGGTTAAGGACTTCATACTCCAACCCTTCATTGTACACATTTCAAGTAAAAAAATATTAAAAAACATTTTTTTAGGGGTCTCACAATCCCTAAGAAGTAAAGGACGCCCCCCATCAATTATCCAGGCTCCTCAAGCTCACAGCACATTACTTCCCTTCTTTCTACAATACCTTCCTGACTCCCTCTCTATGGTGACAGCACAGTGATCAAGGGACCCACATCTGGGCATACCCATCCCACAGGGTCAAGACTGATATGGCTGTGTCCAAACTGGAGTGGCGGGGTGAGCAAAAAAAAACAATGGATTAGACGAAGATCTTTGAGACTGGGGGTGAATGTTTGAATTGTTTAGCATTCCATCCATTGTTGTTTCTTTTTTCTTTTGTCACCCTAAGTGGGAAGGGTATGTCCAGATGTGGGTCCCATGCTCACTGTGCCACTGGATTCAAGTTAGTCTGGCTGATGAGGGGTGAAATCCCCAAAACAGTCCCAGGATGCTTGTTTCTGACCCAGGAAGGACCTGGCTTGGCAGCCAGGACTGTTCCCATGAGGAGCAGGGTGAAGACTGATTTACATATGGCTGGGTCCAAACTGGGATGGCGTGGTGAGCAAAAAAAGATGAATTAAACCCAGATCTTTGTAACTAGGGGTGAATGTTTGCATTGTTCAGCATTCTGTCCATCCTTTGTTCTTTTTGCTTTTGCAGTCCCACTGGTAGTATTTGATTTCAAGAACCTGGGTATATGGTATACCACTGTACAAGGGACCTACAAGTAAATTAAATATGCCAAACAGATGTAAAGCAATCAAATCATGTTTAGGAGAGCGAGTTCAACTAGTTTAGCACTGGCTAGCAGTCGTAAAGTGCACAGAGTCCTAAATCCAACACAAATGAATTCAGCAACATTGGAACCAAGCAGGCAAAAGGTTTGGGGGAAGACCACCCTAAGGCTGACTGGTCTGACACTTAGACAGTGGTTTCACATCTCCTGTCTGGAAAAATGTTTATAAAGGTTTGATCCAAACCACTCCACTTTGTACCAGTTTCAATTTCTCCATGAATAAGGAAGAAGTGCTGGAACAGCTGCTTTGTTAATGGGGTCTGCCTGATAGCTAATCTACCAGAGTTAAGCGAACATCAACTGAAGTATGCAATTTCTGGTGGGGGTGCTGCAGGGCTGCCTGGTACCAAGAAGTCTGCATGCCTATTGAGAGAAAGAAGGAAAATCCTTAGTCATACAGAAGGACAGTCCGTCATAGTGGCGGAGCCTAATGTATTCCCTGAATAAGGAATACCCAAAGAAAGTGGACTAAAACAAAGAGCCAAGCCAAGGGCGACCCAATCATCAAAGTGTTCCCAGTCCATGTGAGCACTTCTCATGGGAACTGCACTGGGACTTTGCAAGAAAAAGCATCACTGTGGCATTTGGCAGTCTCCTGTGAGCCCGAGAGACCAGTGCTGTCAGTGCCATTGTAAGGAAGTGGAGCTGCCTCCCCACCAGAGAAGAGGCCTTGATCGACCCGGCAGCTATAACTGCTGATGGCACGCCATCATGAAGATCTTAGCCCGGCATACTTGAGTACTTGCCTTCACCTGGCCAGGGTGGTCACCACTGCTGAAGATCAGTGCATCTGTGCTGAACTGCTGCATTGACTCCGTCCAGTGGTCCGTATTCTAACACGAGGTTGCTGTTGCAATCCCACTCAAATTGAAGCCATCACTATGACTGTGGGTGCCTGAACCACACCTGTCACACTGATAGAACTGCAATGTCATCTAGCAAGTATAAAAGTTAGGCTTAGCTTATGACCGGAATGAGAGACTAAAATGTGCAGGAGAGTCTACCATGTGGACTTATGAGTTGTTGCCAGAGTGAACTCAGAGTGGTGAAAGACGGTGAACTGAATTGCACATCAAATCAATAGGATAACTGAAAGTAATGTTTACATGCCTAATTAAGCTTTATGGCCATAGTATACTGCGGAATGTGGGCATTAGAAATCTCCGAGAGTAGGATGAGAGTATCGTAATCGGGGGTTTAGTACCCTATTGAAAATCGGATCAGCATTAACACCCTGTAATTGCATTCCTAACAAACTGTGTAGTATTTTATTTTTCTGCGAGAATGAAAGTACTTTCTTTTAATTAGAAGATAAGCAAAGGACTAGACCACATGTTCTCGGTTGACTGTTGTGGTCTGAGTTCCAGTTCCCACACTTCCTTCCTCAGACATCTTTTACTGCTCTCCCTTAGGGGGTAGACCAACTGCCGATCGTAATGGCCGCAGCCTAAGAAAGCTCCAACCGGCCGCCATCAAATACCCACGTATATCCAAGAAATTATCTGGAATAAACTGCCAGTATTGGTTTCTGCTGTGAGTAGGAGGCTAGCGGTGCCCGAATGAATGGCGATCTGCCTACAAGAAGACCCCGGGAGTGAAAGTACACTGGTGGTCTGGTAGAAGTACTAGCTAAGTGCGAGGATGTGATGTGGCTGAAAGATGCGGAGATGTCGGCTGGGGCCTTGCTGCAAATCTGTTGCCTGGTGGGCCTCGTGTAGGGGCCTCGGGACAATGGAGGATTGGTGCCAGCTACCCCGGAGGGTGAAACCAGACATTGATGTGGTAGGGGCCCTGGAGGGGTGAGGAGTTTGCCAGGGCTGGAAGCAAGCGCAAAGGCCTGAGAATGACAGAGAGGACTGGCGCAGGGGAATAGGGAGAGCCCAGAAGACATTGCCATAAGACTTTGGGGTGGTGGGGGAGGGGTGGAAGCGAATCCGCATCGTTTACATCTGCTCTCTCCCGACCGTGCCCTAAACAACCAGGAGACATGAGGGGCTCGACTCCCCCCTGATGGAACACTGAAATTGGCCAGGAATTGATGAGAGGGCAGCCAGCGGACTAAAGAGGTGCCTGAAGCAGGGATATGGCACTGCGCTATACAGAGAGTTGGGAGGAATATACCCTGCATTGCAGCGGCTCACGGGCGAGGGGGGTGGGGGTGTGAGCAAAAGGAGGACGTGAGGGTCCAATGCATTGTGAACGATTCCTGGACCTCTGGAGAGCACTGGGTTGCCCGGCCACTCTCCCTCCCCTCCCGTAATTTCATGCAAAGAGCTGGTGAAGTGAGGTGTGTCATTACGATTTCCATTGCAGCTGAACAAGTTGCACAACGCCAGGGAGTGGGTGCCTTGTGCCACAGCGGATGCCGGGTGAGGTGGGCATTGAGAGGTCCCAACAGGCCACAGGTGGATGTTTCACACCTGGTAGGCAGTGGGCTATCCTACTGCCCTCCCACCTGCCTTTCCCTCCCTTGCTAATGATTTGCAAAGGCACCCTAGAATGAATACAAAGGGAACTCAGACAGCCCTCCAAACGAAAATGGACAAGTATGCCCAACCGAGAGTGGAGGGCCACACGAGGGAAGGAGATATCAGCACTCCACTCAGCCAAATGCAAAGCAAGAAAAAGGATGACTCTTCAACCCTTCACGATATTATGGCTGCTATACAAAAGTTGCAAACCAGTCTGGAGAATAAGATAGACACGATCTTAGTGAAGGTGAACATGATAGGCACAAATGTGAGAAATATGGGGGCATGGGTTAAAGAAAACGAAGACTCTTTTGCTACGCTCCAAACCGAGACTAAAGCTCTCCGAATACAAGTAGGGGAATTGAGAGAACTGACACACCAGTTGGAAAACAGAATGGAAGACGCAGAGGGACGCTCTGGACTCAACAACGCCCTCATTCTTGATGTCCCGGAAAGAGCAGAGGGCCCGGCAGTCGACCTATTTGAGGAAGATTTGATCCTTCAACATCTCCAACCCAAACGTTTGTCGAAATATTTCTCGGTAGAGCACGCCTATCGGGTGCCGGGACCAGCGCCAAGACCTGGAAACCCCCTCTGTCCAATCATAGCCTGAATCTTCAACTTCAGGGATAGGGATGTGATACTATAGAGGGCTCGCTCTACACCACGGGTGAAGTGGGAAAACTACACTATCAAGTTCTTTCTGGACTTTACTCTTCAAGTTCAAAGACTGAGGCGTTCGTTCCTAGAGGTGAAAAAAGCTCTAAGGGAAAAGGAAGTGAAATACGCAATGTTATTCCCGGCAAGACTGAGGGTTGTGGCCGATAACAAAACTTGGTTTTTGACACCCCAGAGGAGGCCTGGTCTTGGCTAGAAGGATGGTGAACGATCGGCAGTGGAGGAGTTGCTGGAAGAGAAAGGACGGGGGAAATGGTGCCAAACTGAGGAGGATCAACAAGAGATGTTTCAGTGTGATGAACAGGGAGACAAGTGCGTTTAGGGGCAGATCGCCCAAAATGAAGGACAATATGGCTTCTCTATGGACGAGAAACTTAGACAGGGGAATAGTATAGTAAGCAAGCGAGAGCAAATACTCAGGGGGCATATTTGGCTTGGAATTTCTGGACTAAACTTACCCTGGTTAATGAAGCCATAAGAATTCTATAGTAGGCAGATGCTAGGCTAGACGGTATTGCAATCTGGCAGTGTATACACAAGATTAAGTTGGAGGGGTGGCAAATGGCTGGGGCTGCGTCTTCCACCCCCCAAGTGTTTAAAATGTGTTTTGGGGTTGGAAGCACTCTGCATAGTTGGGGTGGCGGGCAGTTTAAACCCATAGTGCAGGGAAGCAGGGAGGGGGGAGAAGTTGGGGAATGGGATTGTTTTAATTACATGAGTTTTCGCCATCCATCACAATTGTATCAACAAAAGACGAGGTCTGATGACTTGCCGACTGATTTGTGACCCCACATATCAGCCTGCCCATATATCCCTGGATTGACCTATACTGATTGTATGTCGATGAACATTTTAGTAAATACCCGGAGTGACCACGTGCACTCAAATGGCCCTCAGAGATAAGACACTTTGGCCCCCTTGGGCAAAAATGAAGGGTTCAAAGTGCTGTCTTGGAATGTTAACGGGATGGGGGACAGAATAAAAAGATGGATAGTCCTGAAATACTTGAAAAGACACGCACCAGACGTGGTTCTCCTACAAGAGACACACATTTAGTGTACACAGTATGGTGCACTCAAGCGATGGGGCTATAAATTAATTGCGCACTCCGGATACACTAGGGGCTCCAGAGGAGTCGGTATATTAATGCGCACTTCCTTTCCCTTCACAAACCCAAGGGTTACACATGATCCCCAGGGCAGACTGGTTGCGGTTACGGGTGATTGGTAGGGACACACCTTTAATATAATATCACTGTATAGGCCCCCCAGACAGCAATCCCTGGTTCTTACAGAATTAGGGTCTCTCCTTCTGAGTCTCCTGGAGGTGGTGGTGGTGATTGTAATGCAGCCCTGTCCCCGATGTTTGACCGTCACTCGCCGCGACTGCGCAGGTACTGTGTTAAGTGACTTCATGTCTGCCATGGGTCTACAAGATATTTGGAGGGACCTCAACCCCAATTCACAGCAGCATACATATCTCTCGGGGGCACATGATAGTATGTCATGGATTGATTATTTCTTTACACTGGCCCAACAGGCACTCCATTTCCGAGAAGCTAATAATCTGGCCAGTGGAATATCAAATCATTCTCCAATTTGTGTTGACTACGAAATGGCAGAACCTAGACAGATACAACTGTGCAGGATTAGCCCCTGGTACTTTCAAATACCCGCTATCATATCCAAAATACAAGAAGCAATGAATAAATATATATCCGGAAACAATGACACAGTAGACCCGGCCTGCATACTCTGGGAGGATTACAAAGCAGTGATCAGGGGTCAGGGCATCTCTTTATTTATAGGTGAAAAAAAGCACAAACGTACACTATTAGACAAGATAGAACAAAGCATGCTGGCTCTAGAGGCTTGCTTAATCAGTAATAATGACGCGGGGGTGAAACACCAGTCAGCGTTAAAAAAAGCTGAGTTTAAAGCGATAGACGAAAACGCAGCAAAAGCCAGAAGTCAGACGATGCAACAAAACCTTTACGAGGTGGGAGATAGAGCAGGCAAATTGCTGGCGTAGTTAGATAAAAAGTCAGAGGCTTCTAGATGGGTACAAGAAGTGCAGAAAGGAGATGGAACCACTGTCCGGGAGGGAGTCAAATTGCTGCTGTGTTTGCAGACTATTATGAACATCTCTATGTGTCAGAATCCAACACCTTAGTCGTTGCTTCGCGGGAGTTACTGGCTACGCTCCGATTGCCACGTCTTGAGCCAGAGGAAATGGAATTATTGGAACAGGACTTGGCAGAGTCTGAAATAGCCAAGACGATCAGAGATATCAGATCAGGTAAAACCGGCTGTACCAATGGTCTACCAATTGAATTATACAAAATAACATCTAACAAAGTGACACCCCTGTTACATAAAATGTTTAATGAAAGCTATAACAATGGGATACTTCCTAGAGACCAGCGAATAACTAGTATTGCGGTGATTCCAAAACCGGGTAAGCCCCCTAATGAATGCGGCTTCTATAGGCTGATTTCTCTTTTAAATGCTGAGCCTAAAATCCTGGCTAAGGTTTTGGCTAATCGCCTGATCCCGGTGATACACTCTCTGGTTCACCCTGACCAATCAGGCTTCATGCCGAGACGTAGCACAGCTCTTAACCTTAGACGATTACATGGGGTGATTGACAGAGCTGCGACCATTGAGGAGGATGCGATGGTGGTGTCACTGGATGTACACATGGCGTTCGACATGGTGGAATGGCACTTTTTATATGCAGTATTGGAGAGACTGGGCTTTGGGCCGAACTTTTTATACTGGATTAAACTCTTGTATGAAGAAACCCTGGCACAGATTTTGGTAAATGGGAATGTATCTAGAGTGTTCGGGCTCCAGAGGGGGACACGGCAGGGATGCCCTCTGTCCCCCCTGTTGTTCGCACTGGTTCTGGAACCCCTGGCGACCTGGATTTGGGAAGATCCTTTGTTCCACGGATTACAATGGACCACAGAGTGGGAGGATAAAATGTCTTTGTACGCGAACGATATCCTTATGTATGCAGCGTATCCAAAGGTCACAATTCATAGGATGCTAAATGTATTTGAGCTGTTCTTTAAATATTCGGGGTACACAATAAACTGGGGCAAGTCAGTGATATATGGCCTAGCAGGAAGTCAGCCTACACACCCCTGTGGATGTCAACTTCGAATAGATACAAAGGGGTTTCGATATTTGGGTATATACATCACTAAAAACCCTACAAGCTTTTAGGAGCAAAATCTGGCCCACCAGTTACACCGCCTGAAGTGTGATATCCAGCATTAGCGATCGTTACCGCTATCCCTTTTAGGTAGAGCGGCACTTTTTAAAATGATGGCTTTGCCTAGATTCCTTTATGTGCTTCACAATACACCTTACCCAATACCCCGCAGTATTTCAGCAAATAGATGCAACTGTATGACAGCTGCTATAGGATGGGGGAGCGTCTTGAATCTCCTCAACAAAACTGCCCAGGGGTTGGTACGATGGCGGTGTGGCACTTCCCTCGCTCAGACACTATTACTGGGCAGCCCAGCTCACGTTCATCAACCACTGGGTACATAAACTCCAGAACGAGCCTGCATACCGGATGGACCGTAATAACATGATTCCAGGACGATATCTTAGGGCATTTTATGGTGGAGGTGCGACCGATTTCTTCCACCCCGACCTTGACTACGCTCCGATTCTGGCTGGAAGGAACAAAGGCGCTGGGTTGGCAAGATAGTACCATTATGACTACCTTGAGGGACTCAAAGAGGTTGGGCCTGTTGAGACTCCGAGCGAGCTTTGGTGGGTGGGACATGATTGGGACCTCAAAGGTGGGTGACCTTTGGGAAGGAGGGGACATCAAGACCTTCTTGGCTCTACAGAAAGAATATCAGATGCCACAATATGAAACTTTTAGATACCTCCAAATTACACATAAACTAAGGGTAACAATATCCAAGGGGACAGTATTGAAAGAGGCCTCCCCACTTGAGGACAGCCTGCTAGATGACTATCTGGCCACAAAAGCGACATCACTGGTTTACTGTAAGCTTATAAACAATCTTTGCTTTGGACAACGAGGATTGGGCAGAAGCCATTACCTCGCCCAGAGAGGTGGCCATATGCTTGCATTTCAGACTTATACAGCTCAGGATTCTTCACAGGGGCTACTATGCGTATACCACACAGGTGAAAATGGGGATACTCACCTCGCCATTATGCCCAAGTGTGTGTGGACAGATAGGTTCCTTCTTCCACCTGATGTGGGAGTGCCCACCACTTCAATAATACTGGGCAGCAATACTGACGACTATGAGGGACGTTTACAATGTAGAGGAGGGCAAATTACTGAGATGGTGCCTGTTAAACATTTGGGGATACTCAGACCTTACAAATACTGAACGTCTTTGGGTAACATTGGAATTTATGATTGCAAAATATAATATTGCAAGGAAATGGAGAGCAGTAGATACTTTGATGCTGAAGGATTGGAAAAAGGATTTAGATTGGTGTATGCAGGCTGAAATGGCGATCTACGAGAGAAGGGGATGCCCACAAAAATGGACAAAGGTCTGGGGGAAGTGGAACAGTTATCGGGGAATGTTGTGTAGCCCAATTACCAGACAGGATCAGGAGCAAGAGGCAATATAACTGAAGGTGTACGGGGACTTGGGTGGGGGGGTAATCTTGGAGCTTATCATATATTATAAGAAGATTGCTAATAATTTATCAGTCTGTTTGAGAATTTTCAGACTATTAAGATGTGTATCCTTTAAAGAGATTGCATGTTGTTGCTTTAATAAAAAAAATGTACTGCTCTCCCTCGGTACCCTGAGAGCCAAGTGTGGAAAGAGATGTGGCCAGTTTGCAGTCCCACAGTAGGATGGTCTTCTGGAACCAATGGTAAGCAACCTAAACCACCATGGTTGGAGCCCATTAGCCCATGTCTGAACAACTATGACTGATTGTCTATGGTAGCCCATTTCCTAGCCATGGGCGGCAGTATCATCACAACTTGCTACTCAGAAGATGAATTTGCTAGATACGAAAAATGAGAGAAAAAGCACAGGTACTTCTGTGATGGCACTGACCTTTTATGGCACAAGCCCTCATTATAAATTGCATAATATTGGTGGGGTACCAACTCTACACCCATATTTAACTGTGCCATGTGGTAACACTCAATCCGTAATGGGGAATAACTCTGCGGACCTATTTTTATCAGACATAAAACCACACAGAATTTTCAATTCAGTAGGGTTAATGCTCCGATTTACCACCTGCTCTGAGTATGTGGTAAAGGGGAACAAGGGCTTCTGTGTGGGGGGAGAGTGAAAGAGGGAAGAAGAAGTGTCTTGCAAGGGGGACCATTGCATCCCCCCCTTACCAGAGAAAGAGGATGGGTGGTGTCAGGGGAATGAGGATTGGCTGCTGTTGCAGCTGAAGCCTACAGAGATTTACTGGCTAATAAAATAGAGTCCAGTATTCCTGCCCCCAGGAAAACAGGTAGCAAAAAACAAAGGGCCATTCATGAACTGAACATATGGGAATTCCACTCCACCGAATTATAGCAATGACTTTAATGGAATTATTTCTGCTGGAACTCAAGAACTATGTACTAGGGTTAGTTTGGCCTAAGACACAATTATAATGTGTGACTTAGAAAGATTTAATTGGATGACCGTAACTTCTAAGAAAAAAGAAACTTTGCAGTACTTTTTTTTCAATTGAAGCAAAACAGTTCTACTCTATGCACAGTTTGCTTTATCACTTACTACTGAATTTGGATGTGCAAGCCTTGAGGTATTATAGAAGTTTAATGTGGAGTTTGCCCACATTAAAGACTTTCCTTATAGCTTTCTAACTGAAAAGGGAGGTTGATCTGACAGCTTCCGAATCTCTCACTCATTCAAAGGTTTCCACACTTCTTAATCCTTGAATCATACGATCAGTTTTATTTTTTTACTTGTCAACAAAGACATATCACTGGAGCTGCAATATAATGCTCCATGAACCATCATTGACACAAGGTTGCTTCATCCTTATGCGTTTTACTGTCATGCTTCATTTTATTTAAATTTGGCCTGTCAAAGCTCATGTAAGTCCTCACAACCTCTGTAGCCTTTTTGTATGTTGCCCTTTTCTGAAATCAAGACTCATTTGTGTCTATAGAACTAAGAAATTCATTTCCCATTTACCTTCATCAAACCATGTTCACATTCCATTTTCTTCGTTCAACTACTTAAGTCATTAATTTAGCCTGGCAAGGCCTTTTCTCATTGGTCCCAAAAGCTACACTTTTGTAGCTAATCTTCCACATCTTAAGATCAATTCCCTGACATTTGTGATACAATATCACATTGTCTAGACTATAGTTCGTTACGTGCTTTCCGATGCAAAACACCAAAAAACGCATTAACTGTGAAACAGACTCTCACGAACACTTAACTGCGTTACAGAAAGGACATCTTCTGCATTTTAAAATATGCGTTTAACTGCTTGGTTTTTAGCTCTAACTTGTTTCACAGATATAGTTGCTGTACTCGAAAATGTGCTATAGCTCTGCGAGCCATCCAATGACATGCTCTTCTTTGCGCTAAATGGGCAACCTGCACTGAACATGGAAGAGTAAATGTGAATCCTCCCCGGTATGTATGTACATCCTGCTACATTACATTTTAAATGCTGGTGTACTTTAAATAAAATGTATATTCAAATTTCGACTATATTAGCAGCAGCCATCAATGCCTTCCTTTCAGCAAGTTTGATATTCCATTATTGGTGAAGTTTTTAATTTATGTCTGGCTATGTAGATATCTAGGAGGAGCAGATCTAGTGGCTGTAATACCCGGATGAAAGATGAAGATGCAAGCTGAAGTTAGGTAGTGTTTGGGTACATCAGCAGCAGGTACACTTTCAGACTGTTTTTGGAATCCTGTAGCCACCATAAAATAGTTTTATAGCAGTCATTATTTCCATAGGACTATACATAAGCACTGGCAAAGCCAGTAAGGCTGGCATGAATGTACTGAAGCATGGCAAGGGTCTCAAGGTGCTGGGGAGGTAGGACTGCTGATCTGTTGAAGGCACTGTTGTTCAGTGGAAGAGCCAGGTCTTGAGGTCTTTCCTGAATTGAGGCAGTGATGGTGATTGCCTGAGGTGGAGAGGTAGGACGTTCCAGGTCTTAGCTGAGAGGTAGGGGAATGATATTCCTCCGGTCGTGGTCTTGCAGATATTTGGGATGGTAGCCAGGGCCAGTTAAACAGAGCGGAGGTCTCTGGTGGGTGCGTGGAATGTGAGGCATTGGTTGAGGTATGCAGGACCCGAGTCATGTACAGCTTTGTAGCCATGTGTGAGGAGCTTAAAGGTGATTCTTTTGTTGACTAGGAGCCAGTGGAAGTCTCTCAGGTGGCCTGTGATCTGGCTGTGGCAGGGGATGTTGAGGATGAGACTGGCAGAGGCGTTCTGAATGTTCTGAAGTTTCTTGAGGAGTTTCTTGGTGATGCCGCGTAGAGTACGTTGCAGTGTGTGGGTTAAAGTCTTTCTGGACTCTGTGGGGATTCACGTGAAGATGTTTCAGAACAGCCATAGTGTGTGGAGGCAGGATGACGAGATTGCATTGATCTGGCGGTTTATGGTGAGCGAGGAGTCAAAAATGAAGCTGAGGTTTTGTGTGTGATCTGTGGGGGGATTCCTGGCACTGTGGGCCACCAAGAGTCATCCCAGGTGAAGGGGGTGAAGCCCAGGATGAGGACTTCTGTCTTCTCTGAGTTGAGCTTGAGGCAGCTGTTTATCCAGGTGACAACAGACTTCATCCCTTCATGGAAGTTGTTCTTGGCGACTGTGGGTTCGTTGATGAGGGAGAGAATCAGCTGGGTTTCATTGGCATAGGAGACAATGTTGAGTCTGTGGTTCCTGGCGATGGCTGCAAGCGGGGCCAAGAAGATGTTGAAGAGAGTAGGGCTCAGGGAGGCGCCCTGAGGCATTCCGCAGCTGATCTCGGTGGATTCAGAGTGAAATAGTGGGAGTCTGACTCTCCGTGTTTGGCCGGTGAGGAAGAAGTGGATCCTTTCCAGGGCTTTGTCAAGGATGTCGCCATGCATAGAGTGTGGTTGAAGATGGTATCAAAGGCGGCTGATAGGTCCAGGAGGATGACGGCTGCTGTTTCGCCTCGGTCGCGGACGGTGCGAACATCGTCTGTGGCGGCGAGGAGGGCAGTCACTGTGCTGTGGTTGCTTCAGAAGCCAGGTTGGGAGAGGTGCAGGATGTGGTTTGCTTTGATGAACTTGGAAAGTTGGGTATTGATGGCCTTGTCAATGACTTTGGCTAGGAAAGGGAGCTGAGGAAAAAAAATAAAAAAGACAACTAACAAACCGGTTTAAATGATTGCTAAAATTAACACTATGGTATGGCACTGAGTAGTTCTGGCATGGACATAAACATTTAATCAAACTGCTAACAAAAGTCTTACTTCGCGTGTCTAGAAGTCAATGACAATGCCACAGACGGCCCCGCCCTTGTCCCGGGGCGAGGGAGCAGGCTGTCCTTTAAGCGCCTCCTGGCGCTAGGATGGCGGCCTGGCCCAGGGGATCCTGGGTGATGTAGTTTAGGAGACCAGCGGAGCCAAGCCCAGCCGGTCCCTCAATCCCGAGTTGTTCGTTGTTCGTTGGATGGATGGGGGGGGGGGCAACAAAGCCCATCCACAGACACGGCAGCAGGAAACCAAGCGAGGGCAGGAAAACACCAGTGGAGGTCAGACAACCTGGAGTTGGTCCGGAATTGATCCGGGCGCGGGGACTGGCACAGGCACAGGCACAGGCGCCGGTGCAGGTGCAGGTGCAGGTGCAGGCGCAGACACGTGCTCTTTCCGGGTACAGAGATCAGCACAGATTGCGAGGGACTCTGGGCAGCTCCCGTTTCTTGCCCACTCGCTCAACACAGCTGCTTCGGCACTGAGACACAGAGTTCTGGGCAGGGCAGTATTTCAAACTTTCAGGGCACAGGTCCTGTCACGCTGCCCACTCGCTATGCCTACCTGCTCCTCACCCGCTCGGTCCCGATTCGGGGTACAGGTCAAGGATTCACGATTCACGGTCAAGGTCGCGGGTACCTCCAGGCACTCGCTTACGCTCCTTGCGGGATTTTAACATCAGGGCACAGGTCGCCGTCGTAGGTACCTTCACGCACGCTCACTCCGCCTGCTCCTTGCTCCTTGCTCCTCACCCGCTCAGTTGCAACCTGCAATCTGCTCAACGCCGTCCAACCTGCTTAGTCCAAATACTCTTCAAAAGGAGAACCAATTATTATAAGATCACAAGCCAGCAACACATTTGCTTGGATTCTTCAAGAACTACTTGGGAGATGTAACCATGACGACAGTGAGGTCGGATAACAACACCAGCATCCATCCACTGCTGTCCGGATAACTTTATTGTTCCCTCCAAACTAAATTCAAATAAGACTTACGCCGCTGTCAGCTCAACATACCGATTAACAAAAGAAATTGATATAAGCAAAGTCGACAGAAGACACGTATAAATGATGGGTCGCTTTGCGAATAGACTTGGCTAAACAACGGAGCCATTTTACACGATGCTTTACTGTTTCATTAAAGGAAAAACATACTCTACCATGGTTACACGGACGCTAAAAACTCCCGCTGTCAAATGACGATAGACCAATGAAATCTCAAGCAACAAACCACGCAATGACGTTGCGACGTCACGCACCAGTCAAGTCACGAGGACGAACCAACCCAGGAAGCGCTGACGGCTCCACAGCAGCGAGAACGCGAGGACTACGAAGAACAAGACCGCGAGGATCACGAAGAGAGAAAAAGGAACTTTAAGCCTTCTCCCTCGAAGAAATCGTAAGTTGCTTTCAAAATAACGGAAACTACCGTTCACTTTAACTTCACGGCGGTGTCCAACATGGTGTAAATGAGTACTGACCCAGAGCCTACACCAAGTAATACTAACGCATGATGCAATATAAAAAGTTAGAACCAGGAGCTAGGAAGCACGCTGTTCAGCCACTACACAACCTCAAAAAAACCCCTCTCCCCTTGAACACGGGTGCTAAAGCATGCAAATAAAGGAACAGAGGACTGTAAGAAAAACATCCTAAACATGACGATCTTTTTTCAGAAAACTTCAAACGGCTTTTTGGAATCCTTACAACAACATAAGAAATAACAACTAAGAAACGCACAGGCATCCTCCATCGATTTGGAAAACAGCCTGGTAGGTGCCCACTAACATCGAGGCAAATAGAGCATAAACCATACTAGCTTTTTGCCAAATGAAGCACTAATACAGACACATTTATGCTATTACAGGCCAAGAAAACAACACCGGTTTGAGCCACATGAGCTAAATAAGATTATAGGTACGTAACTTTGATCATGATCCACCAGATCTAGCATAAATTACACGATTGCACACCCTAAAATAAGGTTCACTGTTATTTTTGCAGGAGACCGGCAAGATCACATGTCCATATCACAACAAAGCAAGCCCTGAAGAAGACCTTTCCACGACTTTGTAGGTCCATTTAAAGGTCGAAACGCGTAGGCTATATATAAAAACCAGCCTGGCTATATATAAAAACCAGCCTAGCAGAGATCCTGAAAAACAGGAACAGTGGAAACAACTCCCTTTTTGTTTTCCCTCCCCTAAATAAAAGGAACCCAATTAAGATAAGGTTACCCCTTGCCTGAACATCGCAAACTTTGTTACTGACTCTGCTCAGGACCAACAAAATCAAAATATCTTGAGGAATAATCAGCTTAAGGTCCCAAGGTTATAGAATATTGGACTTTTCTCTTATGAAAAACTAATGGTGTACAACTTAGCTACATAACGTCTTATTATTTGTTTTTTGTATATGTCTGTGTAAATAAATGTAAATATTATGTACAGGATACTTGTGTGAATAGCGAAAAAAAATATAGGAGCCTATTGTTGTAGAGTTTACCCTGTATATAGAAAATTGTGAAAATAAGCAAAATGATATTGGTTCTCTCAGCCAAATAAAAAGGACTGATGATCAAATATTTCTTGCAATTTATGGGTTCAGAGGTAAATATATGTTCATAATAGTCCAACCTGCTTACGGCTTCGGCTTTCAGCTTTCGGCTTTGGGTTTCAATCGTTCAAGCCGCTCAAACCACACAGCAGGCAGGCAGGCTTCACCAACGCTCCAAAGTTCTGACACAGAGGTGAGTGAACGAGTGCACTCAGTGCTTCGATGCATCGATGACACAGAAGGCGCTTTCAATCAGACGCCAGAGCACTTATCTTTGCCACTGCTTGCTACAGCTCTTTCCTGATGCCCATTTACAGTCTCAGGGCAGCCGGGGGTCAAGGCGGACTGAAGGAATATCTAGAGTGGAAGGTACCCGGCCCTGCGGCTTTGACCGGATAATATGAACACCCCGAGCGGAGGCGGCCTGCGAGGGATACCTGGAGTGACCCGCCCAGTGCAGGAGAGGCCCCACTATCGCGAAAAGGCCGCAGTTATCGCGATAACCGCCTCCAGGCCGGAGCACAGAGAAGAGGGCTCACCTTCTCCTGCTGGGACATGGCTGCGGGCTCACCGGGGACGGTGCTCTGCGGGGTCAGGGAGGAGAGGGGGGTCACCGGCTCCTGGCTCGCTCGACGCTCGGTGAAGCAGCAGGACTCAAGGCACCACAATCCGGATACTGCGCATGTGCAAAACACACGAGGTGCAGGGCCGTGGGCGTGTTCTGGCTTTCAGGGTCACTTTCTTTGTTGTTCTAATGAGATGGTGGTATGCTGTGACAGCGGTTTTGAAGGCTGGGTCGTCTTCTGGTGTGTTGCTGCTCCTCCAACTCTTCTTGAGCCATTTACAGGTGCGTCTGGACTCGTGATGGGCAGGAGAGAGCCAGCTGGCTTTCTTAGAGTGTCGCTTGCCTGCGGCTTCCTTTGGGGGAGCCAGTGTTTCGACACAGTTGGAAATCCATCAGTGGAGGTTGCGTGCGGAGGTATTAGCGTCCATGGATGTTGTTGGTGGGGTTTTGCTGAGGGAGGTGGTGAGCTGTTCTTCAGTGACCTTGCTCCAAATGCTGCAAGGGTAGCGGTGGGCTTGGTGGTGTACGGTGAGTTTGGTGAAGGAGAAGTGGAGGCAGGGCCGGACTGGCTGTAGCGGGCACCAAGCGTTCCCCAAGTAGACTGCCAGGGTGGGGGCCGGTTTTGGCCCTCTGGGGGCTGTTTTTTAACCAGTGGCTAGCAATCTCGGCCCCCTGTAACAAAATTGTCCAAAACCAGCCCTAGCAAACAGATCAGCCGCAGCCCCTCTCCTGCCCACGGGGGCTGGCCAAGCAGTTTGCCAGGGCTGGTTTCGCTCCCCAGTCTGGCCCTGAGTGGACAGAGGGGATGGTCGGTTCAAAAGAGCTCGGAGGTGTAGCTGAAGGTGATGTTGTTACTGGGGGAGAGGTTGGGGTGGATCATGTGTCCTGCTGAGGGGGTTGGGGAGGAGACCAGTTGTTTGAGTCTAATGGTGGCAAAGTTCTCCAACAGGGATGAGGTGTTCCTATGGTTGAAGATGTCCAGGTGAAAGTTGAGGTTGCCAAGGAGGATGTAGTCTGTGGAGGCGAAAGCTTGGGGTGCAATAAAGTTGATGATGGAGTCGCTGAAGGATGGACGAGGTTCGGGGGATCTGTAGGTGAGGGTGCAGCGTAGGGTGGTGTTCAGGTTGGTATGGACCTGGAAGTGGAGGTGCTTCATGTTGGTTGAGTGCAAAAACATCAGTTGATGGACAGAATGCAGAACAATGTCATACATTTACCCCAGTACAGAGATCTGGGCCTAAATCCATCTTTTTTTGCTCACCATGCCGTTCCAGTTTGAACCCAGCCATAAGAAAATCAGTCTTGACCCCGTGCCTCATGGGTACAGTCCAGCCTGAACTGCCAAGCCAGGTCTCCCTGGACTGGAAACAAGCATCCTAGGACCGGTTTCGGGGTTTCACCCCTCTTCAGCCAGGATAGCTTGATTCCAGTGGCATGAAGAGCATGGGACCCACGTCTGGGCATACCCTTCCCACTCGCAGTGACAAATGCAAAAAACATCAGTTGATGGACAGAATGCAGAACAATGTCATACATTCACCCCAGTACAGAGATCTGAGCCTAAATCTACGTTTCTTTTGCTCACCATGCCGTTCCAGTTTGAACCCAGCCATAAGCAAATCAGTCTTGACCCCGTGCCTCATGGGTACAGTCCAGCCTGAACTGCCAAGCCAGGTCCTCCCTGGACTGGAAACAAGCATCCTTGGACCGGTTTCGGGGTTTCACCCCTCTTCAGCCAGGATAGCTTGATTCCAGTGGCATGGAGAGCATGGGACCCACGTCTGGGCATACCCTTCCAACTCGCGGTGACAAATGCAAAAACATCAGTTGATGGACAGAATGCAGAACAATGTCATACATTCACCCCAGTACAGAGATCTGGGCCTAAATCCATCGTTTTTTTGCTCACCATGCCGTTCCAGTTTGAACCCAGCCATAAGCAAATCAGTCTTGACCCAGTGCCTCATGGGTACAGTCCAGCCTGAATTGCCAAGTCAGGTCCTCCCTGGACAGGAAACAAGCATCCTAGGACCGGTTTTGGGGTTTCACCCCTCTTCAGCCAGGATAGCCTGATTCCAGTGGCATGGAGAGCACGGGACCCATGTCTGGGCATACCCTTCCTACTAGCGGTGACCAATGCAAAACCATCAGTTGATGGACAGAATGCAGAACAATGTCATACATTCACCCCAGTACAGAGATCTGGTCCTAAATCCATCGTTTTTTTGCTCACCATGCTGTTCCAGTTTGAACCCAGCCATAAGCAAATCAGTCTTGACTCCGTGCCTCATGGGTACAGTCCAGCCCGAACTGCCAAGCCAGGTCCTCCCTGGACTGGAAACAAGCATCCTACGACCGGTTTCGGGGTTTCACCCCTCTTCAGCCAGGATAGTTTGATTCCAGTGGCATGGAGAGCATGTTAGCCACGTCTGGGCATACCCTTCCCACTCACGGTGACATATGCAAAAACATCAGTTGATGGACAGAATGCAGAACAATGTCATACATTCACCCCAGTACAGAGATCTGAGCCTAAATCCACAGTTCTTTTGCTCACCATGCCGTTCCAGTTTGAACCCAGCCATAAGCAAATCAGTCTTGACCCCGTGCCTCATTGGTACAGTTGTGGTAAATAAAATTCCTTTACCGGGACTGAATTTGATACAGAAACATTATAAAATAGCTCAGTAAAATGAGAGGCAGAATCCGTGATATTAGAGTTTCGGAATGGGCTTTATTCCAGTGATCGATTATAATCGGTTGCTCCAAGTTCCATCACCACGGGGGTTCAGGAAGTGAAGTACATACTTTATTGACAAGAAGTAACTTTTATAGTACATACATTACAATGAAGCGAATGCAGTAGGCGTAACAATTGATAAGGAAAATGACGATTTGTTCTGCGTAACCAGAAATGGGTGTAATAAAGAGTAAAAAGGAACATAATTGGTTATGATGTCATATATAGGTGGATCTATAAGATAATACTTGGCCTAGATGCGCGCGCAGCAGTATGACGTGTAATTGACGTGTAACTAGGGGGTGAAGGGGACTTGACATTTAGCTCTACATGTGGAGACAAAAAGTCTGGGGGGTCAAGTCAACCTAATCCCAAATCATATCTAACATCCTATGTTTAAAGAACTATGTTATCCAAGAAAGAAGGACTCTCGGACAGAATCTATTCTATACTGACTGTGCGTGCGTGTACAAGCGTCTAAGTGTCTACACTGAATGCGAGGGGGTAGGAATATTCCATGGTGACAGGGCTATGAATTACTTGCATAAGGGCAGAGAAGCCGGGCCTTTTGCTCGGTAACTGGAAGAATGTTTACTTAAACTACTAGGCAGGAATGCATCGGCTGAGGGGGAAGCAGATAATTCGAAGGTGAAATACAGTTCTTGGCAGAGAATAGGCTGATGTCAGGCTTCGTGAGCCGCGCAGAGAATGAGACAAAGTTCATGGTCACAGATGCAGGCTCAGACTGGAGCTTTCAGAGGCAGAAAGCAAGAAGAGTTTTGATGACAGAATCAGGGCCTGCTTGCCTGGACTGTAAAATGGCATAAGTGAACCATATAAAGCTGGTGGCCTTTCATATTTAGGAATGGAATATCCGGCCTATTCATGGCGGATCTGACAGAGGACATGTTGACGTTGGACGCACATGTATTTGCGTCTTCATAACTGGAACTGGAGGGAACATACATGTACTTGTGATATGTACATAGAACCGTTGGGGTCCAAGATAGGGGACATAACTGACCAGAAAAATCCATATTTCCACATTCCCTCCTTGTCCCCTACTTGCCCTTCAAGAGATATCAATCTTCATTAATCCATTGATCTGTTCATATAGCATCATTTGTTCTTCTTTCTTCTTCCGTGACGAATGAAATCTTGGTGGTGGAATACACGATGTGGCACACAGACCACAGATCGCTGGTCCACATTGTAGACATAGACAGCAACTGAATAGTATGAGAAGGCCAATACCTAGGAAGGATAAAACTCTCCATCCCCAGGCTGATATCACACTCCAAAACCAACTGGACCAAGTCCAAGTCCCTGGGTTCTGGTGTATCTGGCTTACAATCTTATGAAGGCGAGTGATGGCTTTATATACAGATGGCGAATTTTCTGGTATGAATACGCAGCAGCTTGATCCGATGACCCTACAAGCTCCGCCCCTATCAGCCAGGATGACGTCAAGGACAAGACGATTTTGAAGCACAACAATCCGCATAGCAGACTGCTCTTCTGTTAAATTGCCTAAGGCGGAAATAGTCTCATTCACTACTGCTTCAAGGGTTCTAGTTAATCTACGTATCAGCTTACTATTAGTAACGGTACCTATGTAGGGAAAGATGCCTTTATTAAAATCTACATACTTGTCCCATGCCGTCTCAGTGTAATCGACAATGGGGAGATCTCTCCGCTCCCTGTTGTGTACTAAATGAATATTTCTGTAATAATCAGGAGGAGCTAGGAAAACAGGTGGCAAAAGGAATGCAATGTAGCAGGTACCATCCCAATCTAGAGGTAAACGCATATATGCAGTCTGACCACATACAAAGTAGGAATGGCGAGAAGCTCTAAATAAAGATTTGCCTTGATCACTGAATTCTACTGTAGTGGTGCATTTACTATGGCCCATATGTATGGAACCAACTTTTCTTACACATAATTCACCCTTCGCTGGGAATACTGACATGGTGGGCAAGACTAGTTCAATTTCGGATACGACATTTAGAATCATGAGATTAGGTGTAAAATTACCTAATCCATATACTTCATTTTCTAGATCAGTTCCTGTTCTTTTGGGGCGACCCTCCTTGTCGCGGTAACAGACCTTGAGTAAAACTAGGTTCAGGTTTCCCCATACCCAATGATCTTGGTAAACTGCTGTGTCTGAGTCTATGGAATTGATTTAACTAAACCATGCTCCACAGGAGCCATTGTGTGTAAATGGGTGTGGAAAGAATGGCAGGACTCCTTCATAATTCTGATAGGGAGGGAGCCGACCACACACCCAACAATTAGTAGCATTACTAGTCTGATGGGAATGATGTAACATACTAATGAAAGTGTTATTGCGCAGCGCAAGTCTATAAGACAATTCATGTGGAGGTAAGTCACTAAAAGAATGTTCAGCAGCAATATTATAAACATGTCTAGAAATAGGGTAATATATGTGCAACAACATACTTGTAACAATTATAAAAAGACTTAATAAAAACAGAATTAATAATGTCACTATGCAGTGGCTACGCAGTGATTTACAATACACCTGTCGTTTCAACATTTTCCGGGTATTTTCTCTACTCAGGTCCAAGGGATACATGTCAGAGACAATTCAACCGCTTCACCTTGGAGAGGACTTAAACAATCAAATTGCTCGACTTGTTGGGCCTAAGCTTTAGTTTGTAAAGTTCGGTTTCAGTCTTTTCAACCAAAGGAAGTTTTGAATCAGTCTGTGAGGGAGTGCGGGGCACAATGTCTATATCCGAGGATAGTCCATGAAATTTCTTGATATGACTTGAATGAATCCAGCCCTTGCGGCCCTCGATCTTCACGGCTGTCCTTGTGGTCAGCAGGACCAACTTGGGTGCTTTCCACCTGGGCTCCAGCTGAGTCTTTCGGTCGAAATTCCTCACAAAGACCAGGTCCCCCGGAACCACGTCATGGGGTTTCACCTCGGTGTTGTCGGGAAAGGCTGCAGCTACCTGTGAACGACAAGATTGTAGTGCAGACATCAAGGAAGCCAAGTAATCTGTCAGCATATTACAGTCAATATCAGTTATTTTGCGTGGTACGGGCGTCCCCCACATATTTGGTGGTCTACCGAAGATCACCTCATACGGGGATAGCCCTGTTCGAGAGTGTGCTACCATTCTCATGTAAAAGAGTGCAACTGGTAACGCTACTATCCAGTCGACACCTTTCTCTCTGCATATTTTGGACAATCTGATTTTCAGTATCTGGTTATGTCTTTCTACGAGACCTGCTGCCTCGGGGTGTCGAACACAGTGGAATTTCCACTGATAACCTAACAGAAGTGAAACGTGTTTCATTAATTCGGATGAGAACGGCTGGCCGTTATCTGAGTGAACAACACGTGGTAAACCGTATCGTGGGAAGAATTCTCGAACCAACTGTTTGGCAGTAGTCGGGGCAGTGTAATCTGAAACCGGGTACGCCTCTGTCCAACGGGACAGAGCGCAGACAACTACGAGAACATATTTGAATCCTCGACATCGTTCCATCTGGATATAGTCCATCTGGAGTACTTCAAAAGGATTATTAGGAGGATGAAATCCACCCTGTTCTACGGGAACGCTTTTTCCTGGGTTAAACTGGCAACAGATCATACAGGTACGGACCTTTTGTTTGGCTGCTGCTCGTAAATGTTTGTTGAACCAAATGTGTTGAATGCTGTCTAGCATAGCTTTTTCTCCTAGATGTGCTGGACTATGTATAGTGTTAATTATAACTTGGACCATTGAATCAGGAAGGAACCATACAGACTTTTCCTTCATCATCCATCCTTGGTCCGTTTGGATCCCTCCTAATTCAGTCCATTTCTTTATTTCGTCTGGTGTAGCATGTGTCTGTATGTCAATCACGTCAAGAGTAGGATCTTTAACTGTCATACAATGTGTCGGTGTCGGGACTATTGTCTTTGTCATGTCGGGGGTTTGAATTTGAGCCGTCTGTTTAGCTGTTCTGTCGGCTAGATCATTGCCTTGGGAAATGATATCAGTAATCTTCGTATGAGCCTTACATTTCATAATTGATATTGCAGTGGGTAGATGTATCGCATCTAATAAGGCATGAATGAGGGGTCCGTTCTGAATGTGGGCACCGTGGGAAGTTAAATAACCTCTTTCTCGCCACAGCACGCCGAAGTCATGTACAACTCCGAATGCATAACGTGAATCAGTGTATATGTTGACTTTTTTATTCGTGGCTTGAATACAGGCTTGTGTCAGAGCGATGAGCTCTGCGGCTTGAGCTGACAAAGTATTTATACGATTAGTTTCAATGACTTCAGTATCTGTTGTGACTGCGTAAGCGGCCACTAATTCTCCTGCACTTGTTCTCATACATGAACCATCTACATACAACGTCAGGTCTGGATCGGACAATGGAACATCTGTCAGGTCTTGTCTGGGTTTTGTCGTTATAGTAATAACTTCAATACAGTCATGAGCTAGTGGGTCTGTTCCGGTTACTGGCAAAAGTGTGGCAGGATTCAATGTGTTACAGCGTCTGATTTCTATATGTGGCTGAAACAATGTAAGTTCGTACCCTGTAAGTCGCGCTATAGTCAAGTGTTGTGTTTGTGTTCTATTTACAAGAACCTCTACTGCGTGTGGTACTTGAACTGTCAATGGGTGTCCTAACACTATGGCATCGCTTTGTCTGATTGCTAAAGCTGTCGCTGCCACTGATTTCAGGCATGCAGGCAAAGCCTGAGCTACGGGATCTAATGTACTAGAAAAATAAGCACATGGTTTGTGTGCTCCTGCTTGATCCTGTGTGAGTACTGACAAGGCAGTACCTTCGCGTTCTGTAACAAAGAGTGTAAACTGTTTTCTGTAACATGGTGTTGCTAAAACAGGTGCTTGACATAAAGCTTTCTTTAGGCTTTCAAAAACTTGTGTATGTTCTTGAGTCCAAGGGAGAACAGTCGATGTGGCTGCCTCCTGTGTGGTTAACTGAATGAGTGGTTTTGCTAGAAATGCATACTGAGGGATCCACTGCCTACAATATGAAGTGAGGCCTATGAAAGCTCGTACCTCCTTTTGTGTCTTGGGTATAGGCATATTAGCTATTAACTGAATGCGGTCGGGTGTAAGCTGCCTTCCCTCCTTGGACAGCGAGTGTCCAAGATAAACAACTCGCTGGACACAGAATTGCAGCTTAGAAGGGGACACCTTGTGCCCCTTTTCGGCTAGAAATTGTAAAACTGTCAGTGATGCTTTCTCACATTCAGGTTCGCTTCTTGCGGTGATCAGCAGATCATCGACGTATTGAAGCAGTGCAGTGTTAACTGGCATGTGGATACTGTCAAGTTCTCGTTTCAGTGCTTGGCTATAGATGCTGGGGCTTTCTGTAAATCCTTGAGGTGCGCGTGAGAATTTAAAGCTACGTCCATTTAAACTAAATCCGAACAAATATTGGCTTTCCGGATCTATTGGGACGCTGAAAAAGGCATTCTTGAGATCAATTACAGTAATTACATACATTGGAGTCGGTCTCCACCACCACTCCCTGGCCAATAAGCTCGTCAATGATTTGCAGTAAAGCCACTACAGCATCTGGTGGTAACTTGTATTGTCGCATTCGTGGTAGCACCACTCCTGCCTTTAATGTGCATGCAACCAACATCAGTAGGGCCTTGTGCCCATAGACGTGTAGGTAAAGTCTGCAGTCAGGGATCCATGTCTCTAGACACATAGTGACCTTTAAAATCACGTAAAAACAACCTTACACCTTCCGGAGAACAACATATTATGGCTCCTAGAGCTTTCAGGGTTTTAATTCCTAACAGATTTTCTGGACATGATTTAGTAAGCAATAAATCTGTAGTTCGGGTCAGAGGTCCTATCGCAAGTGGCAGTGGTTGTGACACTTCATTAACAATAGGTTTTCCTGAAAAACCAAGGGAAATATTCTGAGAGCCTGAGAGGGGTGCCCCTGGAACTTCACTACGTTTTATAGTTGTTCGACTTGCCCCTGTATCGAGTAAAAATTTCCTATCTTGGCCTAATAATTCACTATGTACATAAGGTCCTTCTTGATCTACAGGAATCTCGATAAGGGGTAAGTCAACTTCCCTCTCTAGGCTTGTTCATGCGTAACGCTGATACTCGGGATATTCATACTGTGCGGTCTGATACATTTGTCGTGTTGTTGTCTGTGTGGCAGTAACAGGCAACGGTGGTGCAGCTGGCACAAACTGTATTGGCTGTTGTGCGGCTGGCATGGCCTGGGCATGCTGCATAGCTCCTTGTTCATTCTGATCTTGTCTGAGTGGCCGTGATCTTTCTTGTGTTTTACCTATGGCGATATTATGTTTTAAAACTGGACAATCGTGTACGTAATGACCTGGCTTTTTACAATAATTGCATGTCCCTTTTACAGGTCCTGCTGAATCGGAATGTGTCATACCCTTTTTATGTCCTTCCGCTGGAACTGTCTGGGAAACTAGCATTTTCATTTTCGTGTCTTTCATGCGTCTGTGTTCATGTTCTTGTTCCTCTCTAATTCTATTGTGATGGTACTGTAGCATTTGTAACATTTGTGATGGAGTGTTACCTTGCCAGGTACTCTCGAATTTTAATACTCTATTCTTTACTGGGGGCAGGGCATTTTCTACTAATTTTGTTACAAACAGATGCGGGTATGATTCGCTACTGGCTTTTATGCCACTATTTATACCAAAACATTTTTCAAATCGGGCATAGTAATCACTAGTGTCTTCATCTTGCTTCTGCTTACAGGCTGAAATCGTTCCCCAATCTTCCTTTTTCGTAGTTAATAAACGTGACAGTACCTGTACTAGTAAACCTGGTAATGCTTTAGTTTTATCCCCAAGTCCTGCTCCTGCAGTTCGGGCCTTTTCTTCCGCTTCTAACACTGACCATTCTATCTTTTGGTCACCTACCTCCCACTCTTTTTCCTTGAGTTTTTCATAAATGCCAGCAGGCATCAATACCTTTAATATTGTCATAATGTCGGGATAGGTATACTCTCCCATGAGTAACATGTCTTTAATTTCTCGGTGAAAACCCGCTGGATCTTTGTCATGACTGGGTACCACTTTCTTCATTTGTAACAATTCTATTTTTGATATGGGCGTATATACAAATACGCGCTTAAACTCGTTGTCCTCGCCTTTTATTGGGTGCACTTCTCGTAACGGATTCTGTCTATCCATGTGATACGTGGTTCTTTCCTTGACGGGCACTGAGACCTGCTCTGAGCATACAAAAAGAATATACTGCTTTCTTGATTCTAGAATTTCTTTAATTAATTTAGTACCTGGACCTCTCCATTTATTCATAAGCAATTCAGTCAGTATGTCAGGTAAGGGACCAGGGTCCGAATGCTGACTCCGATATAGTATAATGAGATGTTGAATCATATAAATCCCAGCTAACCTCTGTTCATCTGGGGTGAGATTCAAAAATGTGCGTACTACTGTATCATCACTATATTTTCCGGGACTGTCCACCCAATGGACAGCTGCCCTGGCTAAATCTTGTTCGTCCATAGAATCGAGAAAATGATAACCCCTTCGTTCTCGTAGTAGTTTGTCGGCGGTTTGGAACGAACGCTCGTTAGACCTTATATTAATTATAGGTATTTGGAAATTCCTGTTATTATCTGGACATATCGGATGTATTGAGTCAGTATGACATCTAGTCTGATTCTTATTACAAGATCTTCCTCCACCTACATAGGCTATGGTGTCCGACTGTCCTGCGGGCAGTCCTGACCCTTCTTCCTCGCTTTGTTCGAACTCGTCTGCCTCTAATCTCTCTTTGTGTAGGCGTTCTATTTCTTTACGGATCTTTCGGCACATGGCTATTATACAATTTTGCTTGTCATGTCTCCCTTCTGATATATTCTGACTCCATCTGGTAAGAATTTGCATTGCTTCCGGGTCTACCCCCGGTCGGTCTACATTTCTGATCACACAGTTTATGAGGAAACGTAACAGTTCCCCCTGTATCTCTACTTTCTGGTACTCCATAGCTCTGTTAATACATTCTGGATCTCGTCCTGTTTGGACAAAATGATATATTTCGTCTAGATGCGCAGTCATTCCTGGTAACTTCGCTAAATACACTGCGGCTCGTCTGATACGCAATGAGGCCAGGGTCATTTCGTCCTCTATACCGGGCACCGGGTCATATCTACAATCTACGAGAAGTTCTTTAAGTGCACGAGCACTTACGAATTTGGGTGTACGTGAATGCGCTGACTCTTGAAAAGTAAGTTTATTTATTCTAGGTGGCGTAGAAAAGATATTGGTAGCACCTCCCGTGGCCCCATCTGGGGCGTCGGGTGTGAAAGGATTCGTTGAACGTGACACAGCAACTATAGGTGTGGACACAGCTATAGAAGTAGCTGTAGGAACAGATACAGAAACAGGTGTGCTTGCCGGAACTTGTGACTCGATTTGTTGCTGTAGGGATACGGGTGCTGGATCTTGGCGTAGGACCTCCCTGATATGCGGTCTATGTGGAGCGGAATTAGCATACTCGGGAGCTGCGTCATCTAAATATGAGGAAAGAAAAACATCTTCTGCGGTTCTAGGATGCCCCTTAGGATGTACCTTGATTGGGAATAATGGGGGTGGCAAGTCTTTCGGTATCTCTGGAGTAGCCTTAGGTAATCCTTCGGCCAGAAGGGGATACATACCATTCATAAGGGCATTTCTTTGTCTGTCTACTTGTTCTGATTTCACTCGGATACCTTCCTCAATTAATAGATTTCCTTGAACTTTATTTGAACTTTCTTTATTCCTTTCTTCCTGTCTACGTGCTTTTTCTGTACGTCTATGAGATTCTTTACGCCATAACTCAACGGCGTCCTTCTGTGACTGTCTGACTTTCCTTTTCCATAACTCTTCCTCGACTTTCATGATGCACTCTGCATCCCAGGTCCCCGCTGCGGGCCACCTCTGACTTTCTGGTAATCCCTTGGTATAGTCTACCCATAAATCAAGAAATAATATAGCGTCTAAGCCATGTTTGTGATACATGAAGTGCCCTGGAGTGTCCCTAGGAGGAATAGGGACGGCTTCTTCGAGAACCCCTTTTCTAGTCGTGATCTGTCTTAATTTCGAAAAGAGCGGCATATTGACAACTGATCCGATACTTAATCTTGAACACACTTAATTCAAAAGCACAATAATGAACAATCATTCATACCACAATATGCAGGACGTTTAACACATTAAACATTAAACATTAAACATTTATTTAACTTTTAAAATAAACAACAATGATGATCGTCTGCATAACTAATCATCAAGCATAACTCTTGACACTAACTAGATACTTCGGAATACTTGATATACTGCTAAACAGTACAGATACACTACTAAAACAGTGCAGACCGGATTTGTGTACCCAAACCCGTCTTGACCGGCACAACCTATGTGCACGTCAGAAATGCCTCCCCAGTAATGGTACTCACCGGGTAGCTTCGGAAACGGAAGGCCTCGGTAACTTGAACTTGAACCGGACTGGACTCGACTCGTCTCGTCGGAAACTGGGCTTGACTTCGAACTGGTGGGTCTCTATATACCTCGGATCTTGCTCTCTCAGCTAGGCTCTGGTCGGGATACTTCGCACTTCTCACCGCCTCGTCTGGGTGTTGATCGCAGTCTCAGTCGCCCCCGCTTGACCGGAGGGAGATACAGGAAATCCTGCTGGTACGCGTTATTGTCCGTCCAGCTGTGGCAGTCCAGCCCGAACTGCCAAGCCAGGTCCTCCCTGGACTGGAAACAAGCATCCTACGACCGGTTTCGGGGTTTCACCCCTCTTCAGCCAGGATAGTTTGATTCCAGTGGCATGGAGAGCATGTTAGCCACGTCTGGGCATACCCTTCCCACTCACGGTGACATATGCAAAAACATCAGTTGATGGACAGAATGCAGAACAATGTCATACATTCACCCCAGTACAGAGATCTGAGCCTAAATCCACAGTTCTTTTGCTCACCATGCCGTTCCAGTTTGAACCCAGCCATAAGCAAATCAGTCTTGACCCCGTGCCTCATTGGTACAGTCCAGCCTGAACTGCCAAGCCAGGTCCTCCCTGGACTGGAAACAAGCATCCTAGGACCGGTTTCGGGGTTTCACCCCTCTTCAGCCAGGATAGCTTGATTCCAGTGGCATGGAGAGCATGGGACCCACGTCTGGGCATACCCTTCCCACTCGCGGTGACAAATGCAAAAACATCAGTTGATGGACAGAATGCAGAACAATGTCATACATTCACCCCAGTACAGAGATCTGAGCCTAAATCTACGTTTCTTTTGCTCACCATGCCGTTCCAGTTTGAACCCAGCCATAAGCAAATCAGTCTTGACCCCGTGCCTCATGGGTACAGTCCAGCCTGAACTGCCAAGCCAGGTCCTCCCTGGACTGGAAACAAGCATCCTTGGACCGGTTTCGGGGTTTCACCCCTCTTCAGCCAGGATAGCTTGATTCCAGTGGCATGGAGAGCATGGGACCCACGTCTGGGCATACCCTTCCAACTCGCGGTGACAAATGCAAAAACATCAGTTGATGGACAGAATGCAGAACAATGTCATACATTCACCCCAGTACAGAGATCTGGGCCTAAATCCATCGTTTTTTTGCTCACCATGCCGTTCCAGTTTGAACCCAGCCATAAGCAAATCAGTCTTGACCCAGTGCCTCATGGGTACAGTCCAGCCTGAATTGCCAAGTCAGGTCCTCCCTGGACAGGAAACAAGCATCCTAGGACCGGTTTTGGGGTTTCACCCCTCTTCAGCCAGGATAGCCTGATTCCAGTGGCATGGAGAGCACGGGACCCATGTCTGGGCATACCCTTCCTACTAGCGGTGACCAATGCAAAACCATCAGTTGATGGACAGAATGCAGAACAATGTCATACATTCACCCCAGTACAGAGATCTGGTCCTAAATCCATCGTTTTTTTGCTCACCATGCTGTTCCAGTTTGAACCCAGCCATAAGCAAATCAGTCTTGACTCCGTGCCTCATGGGTACAGTCCAGCCCGAACTGCCAAGCCAGGTCCTCCCTGGACTGGAAACAAGCATCCTACGACCGGTTTCGGGGTTTCACCCCTCTTCAGCCAGGATAGTTTGATTCCAGTGGCATGGAGAGCATGTTAGCCACGTCTGGGCATACCCTTCCCACTCACGGTGACATATGCAAAAACATCAGTTGATGGACAGAATGCAGAACAATGTCATACATTCACCCCAGTACAGAGATCTGAGCCTAAATCCACAGTTCTTTTGCTCACCATGCCGTTCCAGTTTGAACCCAGCCATAAGCAAATCAGTCTTGACCCCGTGCCTCATTGGTACAGTCCAGCCTGAACTGCCAAGCCAGGTACTCCCTGGACTGGAAACAAGCATCCTAGGACCGGTTTCGGGGTTTCACCCCTCTTCAGCCAGGATAGCTTGATTCCAGTGGCATGGAGAGCATGGGACCCACGTCTGGGCATACCCTTCCCACTCGCGGTGACAAATGCAAAAACATCAGTTGATGGACAGAATGCAGAACAATGTCATACATTCACCCCAGTACAGAGATCGGGCCTAAATCCATCGTTTTTTTGCTCACCCTGCCGTTCCAGTTTGAACCCAGCCATAAGCAAATCAGTCTTGACCCCGTGCCTCATGGGTACAGTCCAGCCTGAACTGCCAAGCCAGGTCCTCCCTGGACTGGAAACAAGCATCCTAGGACCAGTTTCGGGGTTTCACCCCTCTTCAGCCAGGATAGCTTGATTCCAGTGGCATGGAGAGCACGGGAGCCACGTCTGGGCATACCCTTCCCACTCACGGTGACATATGCAAAAACATCAGTTGAAGGACAGAATGAAGAAGAATGTCATACATTCACCCCAGTACAGAGATCTGGGCCTATATCCATAGTTTTTTTGCTCACCATGCCGTTCCAGTTTGAATCCAACCATAAGCAAATCAGTCTTGAACCCGTGCCTCATGTTTACAGTCCAGCCCGAACTGCCAAGCCAGGTCCTCCCTGGACTGGAAACAAGCATCCTAGGACCGGTTTCGAGGTTTCACCCCTCTTCAGCCAGGATAGCTTGATTCCAGTGGCATGAAGAGCATGGGACCCACGTCTGGGCATACCCTTCCCACTCACGGTGACATATGCAAAAACATCAGTTGATGGACAGAATGCAGAACAATGTCATACAATCACCCCAGTGCAGAGATCTGAGCCTAAATCTACGTTTTTTTTGGTCACCATGCCGTTCCAGTTTGAACCCAGCCATAAGCAAATCAGTCGTGACCCCGTGCCTCATGGGTACAGTCCAGCCTGAACTGCCAAGCCAGGTCCTCCCTGGACTGGAAACAAGCATCCTTGGACCGGTTTCGGGGTTTCACCCCTCTTCAGCCAGGATAGGTTGATTCCAGTGGCATGGAGAGCATGGGACCCACGTCTGGGCATACCCTTCCAACTCGCGGTGACAAATGCAAAAACATCAGTTGATGGACAGAATGCAGAACAATGTCATACATTCACCCCAGTACATAGATCTGGGCCTAAATCCATTGTTTTTTTGCTCACCATGCCGTTCCAGTTTGAACCCAGCCATAAGCAAATCAGTCTTGACCCAGTGCCTCATGGGTACAGTCCAGCCTGAATTGCCAAGTCAGGTCCTCCCTGGACAGGAAACAAGCATCCTAGGACCGGTTTCGGGGTTTCACCCCTCTTCAGCCAGGATAGCTTGATTCCAGTGGCATGGAGAACACGGGACCCACGTCTGGGCATACCCTTCCCACTTGCGGTGACAAATGCAAAAACATCAGTTGATGGACAGAATGCAGAACAATGTCATACATTCACCACAGTACAGAGATCTGGGCCTAAATCCATCGTTTTTTTGCTCACCATGCCGTTCCAGTTTGAACCCAGCCATAAGCAAATCAGTCTTGAACCCGTGCCTCATGGGTACAGTCCAGCCTGAACTGCCAAACCAGGTTCTCCCTGGACTGGAAACAAGCATCCTAAGACCGGTTTCGGGGTTACACCCCTCTTCAGCCAGGATAGCTCGATTCCAGTGGCATGGAGAGCACGGGAGCCACGTATGGGCATACCCTTCCCACTCACGGTGACATATGCAAAAGCATCAGTTGATGGACAGAATGCAGAAGAATGTCATACATTCACCCCAGGACAGAGATCTGGGCCTATATCCATAGTTTTTTTGCTCACCATGCCGTTCCAGTTTGAACCCAGCCATAAGCAAATCAGTATTGAACCTGTGCCTCATGTTTACAGTCCAGCCCGAACTGCCAAGCCAGGTCCTCCCTGGACTGGAAACAAGCATCCTAGGACCGGTTTCGAGGTTTCACCCCTCTTCAGCCAGGATAGCTTGATTCCAGTGGCATGAAGAGCACGGGACCCACGTCTGGGCATACCCTTCCCACTCGCAGTGACAAATGCAAAAACATCAGTTGATGGACAGAATGCAGAACAATGTCATATATTCACCCCAGTACAGAGATCTGAGCTTAAATCCACAGTTCTTTTGCTCACCATGCCGTTCCTGTTTGAACCCAGCCATAAGCAAATCAGTCTTGACCCCGTGCCTCATGGGTACAGTCCAGCCTGAACTGCCAAGCCAGGTCCTCCCTGGACTGGAAACAAGCATCCTAGGACCGGTTTCGGGGTTTCCCCTCTTCAGCCAGGATAGCTTGATTCCAGTGGCATGGAGAGCATGGGACCCACGTCTGGGCATACCCTTCCCACTCGCGGTGACAAATGCAAAAACATCAGTTGATGGACAGAATGCAGAACAATGTCATACATTCACCCCAGTACAGAGATGTGGGCCTAAATCCATCGATTTTTTGTTTTTTGTCTAAACTGGGGTGGCATAGTGAGCAAAAGAATGATGTATTTAACCCAGATCTCGTGACTGGGGGTGAATGTTTTGATTTGTTCTGCATTACGTCCATCAATTGTTTGTTTTTTGCTTTCTCGCCCTAAGTGTGCCAGGTATGCTCAGACGTGAGTCCTGGGTTCACTGTGCCACTGGAATCAAGCTATCCTGGCTGAAGAGGGGTGAAACCCCGAAACCGGTCCTAGGATGCTTGTTTCCGGTCCAGGGAGGACCTGGCTTGGCAGTTCGGGCTGGACTGTTCCCATGAGGCACAGGGTCAAGACTGATTTGCATATAGCCAGGTCTAAACTGGGGTGGCATGGTGAGCAAAAGAATGATGGATTTAACCCAGATCTCTTGACAGGGGGTGAACGTTTTAATTTGTTCTTCATTCCGTCCATCAATTGTGTGTCTCATGTTGGTTGAGTGGCAGTCCAAGTGGCTGATGAGGCATAGGGTGCTTTTGTGTACGATGGTGATGCCTCCATCCAGTTTGTTGTTACGGTCCTTGTGAACGATCTTGTAGCTGTCTGAGACGTTGGTGGCCATGTCCGGGGCAGAAGTGAAGTAAATCTAGGTTTTCTTGAGGAAGGTGATGTCGGGGTGGACACAATGGCCTATATTTCCTAACTGTTGTGTCAATGCTCTTATTGTGCAATTTGGCGCTGTGCGGTTTTTATAATAGTAAATCGAAGCAAAGCTTTGTGTGGTGATAGGGCCGGATTCTTGTCTACCCAGTTATCTACAAGAACCCTTTCAGGTCGCCAGGATCTTTTTACTTGCCAAATAGCGTAGAGGTAATAAACACAATTATCAACAGATAACTACCGCAAGTTGACATCATTAAAAGGACTAAGGACTCAAGATCTAAAATTTCCGAGATTTTATTATGAGTAAAAACATCTGAACATAAAGGCACCTTAATACAAGGCACAAAAGATAAATGGGCACTAACACAAAAGCTAGCCTATGAAGAATTCGCATTCGACTAAAAATGAAAAGAATTACAGATTCTAAAAGCATCAGATAGAAAATCGAAATACTGATGTCAATACTGGGAATCATCAGTCAAAGCCTTTCTGTCCCTACTCTATTCTAAATTGGCATCCCTACTTAGCATTCCCTCCCACGCAAGAGAATCACTGGAAAAAGGTGTCAGAAGTGAAACTCCCTAAGAAGTCTTCACTTAGTGAGAGCTCGATCTTCGATGCTCCTTCTAGCTTCCCGCCTAAGCCTCGTCTGCTCCACCCACGGGACACTGTCCCTAATACAAAACCCCAATAATTCAGAACATGCCCTTTGACACCCCTCTTCAGCCAGGTCTTCCTCCGGTAAATTTCCATCCAAAGCTGTCCATCTTCCATCGTCCGTTAGCTTGTCCTTGGGTCCCAGGCACCTTCCATACTAAGAGTTACAGTTGCAGATTCCAATGCACTCCCCTGTTGGCTCCACACCGTATCTCAACTCCTAAAACAAAGACTTATTCTCACTAACGAGCTAAATGTCCTTGCACCTGCAACAGAAACATGGGAACGAAAAAGAAAAACTCTTCGTATCTTGAAGTTTTACACTCCGCTGCAACTCAAACCTTAACCAAGAAAACCCTGCAGGCCTACAACATGGCTAAAATAAGAAATAAACAGGCCTTCTCTTCTACATATGCGGTTAGGCCTAGCGAAATTAAACACACTACGAAATCACATCCTAGGCATTAAGTCGACATTAACATCCTGTGAATAAGCAACCTACAATTTTAATTCTAACATGACACACATGTTCTCTATTACAATATTCTGCGAAAACTAATCAGCTACGTTGTAATGAATACATTCACGATAATTTGCAACGTTAAACTTCACAAAACATTATTACATTCTAACACTTCTATGTTACATGATTATAGCAAATATATTTCTATGGCTTCTAGGTATACATCGATTAAATGCGGGTGCCGACTAACAGTGAATATGGTGCACCCCTACAAATCTCAGAATCTCATGGCGCTCTATCAGTTCCCCCCTTTGATGACAAATTGTCATCACACCATCA
The DNA here is from genome assembly GCF_964204655.1 of Triturus cristatus. NCBI lineage: Eukaryota > Metazoa > Chordata > Amphibia > Caudata > Salamandridae > Triturus > Triturus cristatus. The sequence continues at coordinate 1,302,711,178 of NC_140591.1, read as the reverse complement.
CAACTTCATTCCCCTTTGGAGAAAGAACCGATCTAAACAGTGGTAGTAGCCATTCTACTCTGTCGGAACCCCTCCATCCTTTTAAGGTTCTGATATTGACTGTCCTGCAGTCTAGCCATTCGTCTCTCATTCGCCATGAGAGCTCTCTCAACCTTATTTCCCCTGTACCACTTATAGGCCCTTACGCATCACCACAAGCAGATCACACAAACCACAGCAATAACTAGTGGCTTTAGTACAAATCCCAGGAATCCCTTTCCCAAGTTTGCAAACCAACTGCCAATACGACCAAATCCTTTACCAATCTTCTCCCACACATTCTCCTCAGTCAACTCCGTAATCTCTTGATGAATGGTCGTGATGTTATCTATATATCTCTCCAGATCCTTGCTATTGTCTGGAATATACGTACAACATTCCTGAACTTTCAACAATTTCCAGACTCCGCCCTCTTTTGCCACTAACACGTCTAAAGCAAGACGATTTTGCAAAACCATCGTTCTTATCGATAACATCTCCCCATCGGCCAACAACAATGATCTCGCAGTGTTCATTGACAATTTATCAACCACAGTCGCCAACTTTCTTATCTTCAAATCGTTCAAGATCACGCCCAAACCTGGTATCATTGCTCCAAAGATATCACCAATCACTGCACCTGCACTTGCAGCCCTTCGCACTATCGAATGATGTCCTGTCTCCAACAAATTTAAATCTTCTGTATGGTAAATCTTCGGAAAAATGATAGCCAAGTAGCATTTACCATACCAATTCGCAGGTAGTCTCACATATGCATTCTTTCCGCCTACAAAATACACCGTTGGAATCACTTGCACCGGACCTTGCAAAAAGTTCTTAGCGGAATCTTCCATAGTAAAGGTATGATCACATGTACTATGTCCCTCTGAAACCTTATCATAATAGGTCTGAGGACGTCCCACACACAAATTCCCCTTCTGCACTTGGTCTAATGCTATAGGTCCATAACTTCCCTTGGATCTGTGTAATCTCTCTTCCGCAGTCCAATCTACGGGACTCTCTCCTGCGTTTCGTGTCTGGGTTAGTTTTCTATATCTATCCTCAATCTGGCCAATAAACTTCTTTTCAGTTTCGGACAACAAGCAGGTCAAATTATGTCTATGCGCATAAGCGGTGTCTAAACATTTGGTCGGTATGAAATAAGTCCGAAGTCTATCTTCTGACTTATAATAATCATTCTTATTCAGATGTTTAAATGCCGGAACTTCAGGAAGCACTGCATCATAATTGGAAAAGAAATACTCGAACTGTTTCCTTTCATAAAACAGGCTAAGCAATAAGTGCAAGAAATCCCATATGTTAGTGGAAGATGATGGTATCTAATACCCTCATCTACAGAAGAAGGCAACTGCATACACACATAGCAATCCTTCGCATCCATCGCATACTCATACAACAGCTTCGCATAAGCATTAAGTTTGAAATCACCCCTAGATAAATCTACATGGAATCTACGACTTTCTTCAAGTGTCAAAGCTTTTTGAGCTCCTACAGTAACCCCCTTTTGGCTGGAAGTGGCAGGTGTAGGTGTCCCCTGTACCTCCCCCTCCTGCTCATGTGACACTACGTATGAGGCTACAACTACGGCAACTATAACAGCTATCACTACTCCTAAAAGTGTACCTATCACTAATTTAGCCCTACGGTGAGTATTTCCAGCTTCTGCCATTTTCGAAAAGTTCTCAGAATCCACTTCAATGACAACAGGTAAAAGTATCTTTCTCATTCGAGTGTCTCTTGTCAGATCAGTTCAACCACCACACCCTGAAGCTGGAAAGCCCCTAGCAATTTTCAGTTCCTTATTTACACAGTCCAGAAAAAGACTTCCCTAGCCTTCTCTCGTTTTATCTAAAGGAAAAGTCCCTAAATTTGTTCTTCTTCCACTCGGGTCTAGGTTATCTTCTTTCAGACTTATATACAATAGAAGTTCACCATCAGTCCATAACAATGTACGGTCCCAAAAGCTCCAGGACCCCTTGCAAAATTTCAATTCGAAGTGTCATCAACTCCTGAGGTGCTGGTATGACAACAAAAGTCGGAAAGGCTAAGGTTTCCAAAATCAGTTCACAAACTTTATTCAGAAGCGGTGGACTCGGAATATTGAGGGTCAATATCCCATCGATCTCCAATCCTGGAATTTTCAGCAACACTTCTACCCTCAGATTCGGAGAACTGCTGACCAGCGTCAAGGATTTCAGCCTCCCCGTGCTCGGTATGCCTGGCATCAGTCACAACGTATGTCCTCTCTGGTGAGGCGTACCTTCTACACAGCACTCTTGCTCTCCTTGACTTTCTCAGGCCACCTTGAGCTTGCTCTTCGTCAGCCTCCTCTGATTCGGACGTTTCAGAAACTGGGGCAAGATCTCTTCCCGGTGCCACTCGCAAGTTTACCCGTCTCTGACCCACAGGCCAAACTCTTTCTGCTTCTGTGACACTTCTGCTCTCCCTTCGAATACCCTGTGCACTATTATCTTCTTCGACAGAGTTTGACTCTACTCAAACCCACAGCAACACTTTCTTCGTCTGAGTCAGATTCGGGGCTTCGACTTACACTTCCCCTTTCAGCTCGGTCTAGTGCACAACCAACTGCATCAGCAACCCTTACAGCTTGACTTGCCCTCCCAGATGGCTCTGCCACCTCAGCTGGATTTTCATTCACGAGAGGGGCTGTATCTTCCAAGGGTGCTGGAAGTCTACGGGTATGGGAGGCATGCACCCAGTTCAGCAATCCCCCACACTTCACTGCTGTATTCGTGACCAGGATTATCTGGTAAGGCCCACGCCAACGAGCATCCAGACAACTCTTCCTCACGTGTTTACGCACAAGTACCCAATCCCCTGGGCACAAGTCGTGACACAGGTCACTTGCGGCTGGAACAGCTGCTGCTTGCACCTGCTGAGACACAGAACGGACAACGTCAGCCAGGCCTTTACAGTAGTCGAGAATCAAATCATCAGTGATGTTAATCAAAGCAGTGGCAGGTATCGCTGGCAAACGCACCGCTCTCCCCATGAGGATCTCATGAGGCGATAATCCAGTCCTCCTATCAGGCACACTACGGAGACTCATGAGAACCAAGGGTAATGCGTCTGGCCATTTCAAAGATGTCGAAGAACACACTTTAGCCATTCGGGCTTTCAAAGTTCCATTAACTTGTTCCACAATACGAGAAGCCTCTGGTCGATAACTGCAATGCAACCTTTGGTCCACATTCAAGGCCGCACAAAGCAATTTCATAACCTCACTATGGAAATGCGTTCCTCTGTCTGATTCAAAAGAGGTCGGGAAACCGAACCTCGGGATAAGCTCCCTCAGTAGTAGCTTGGCTACGGTGAGTGTGTCACATCTACGAGTTGGGTAAGCCTCCACCCATCTAGAAAAGACACATACTACAACTAATATGTACCTCAACCCATTGCACCTCGGCATCTCAATGAAATCCAACTGCATTCTGTTGCAAGGCCCACCTGACCTCCCAATATGACTCAGAGTCACCGCTGTCCTTTTCCCTACATTCATTTGTTGACACGTAACACATTTCTGACACACAGCTTCAGCTACTGCACGAAACTTTGGATTGGCGAAACACTCGCACCATCGCATCTCTGCCAAGATGTACAGCACCATGTATCAGTCTTGCCATTGGATTCAACAGACATTCCGGCAACACAGCTCTCCCATCATTCGAAACCCATACATCAACGTCTCCCTTCTCACATCCCACTCGCATCCAACTATCCCGTTCTTGGTCAGAAACCTCATCTTGCAACCGTTTCAGTTCTTCCCATGTATCAGCCATGGCTAACATCACGTTGAAATCGGTTCTTTCTTGGCTCTCCTCAATATGCCTTTCAGTGAATGTGCATCCCTGTCCTGCACAAAATCGAGCAACTTCATCTGCATAGTTATTTCCTAATGACACAAAATCATTTCCCTTTGTGTGTGCCGAACACTTAACAACTGCGATTTCCTCTGGACATTGCAACGCTTCTAACAACTGCCTCACATAACCCCCATTTCTAATGGGCGAACCAGAAGATGTCATAAACCCTCTCTGTGACCATAGCTGTCCGAAGTCGTGAACGACACCAAACCCATACTGAGTATCAGTATAAATCGTTATACGGATCTTGTCAGCAGCCAAAAAGGCACGGGTCAACGCAATAAGTTCAGCCACCTGTGCGGAGTATACTCCTTCTAAACAAGCGGCTTCAACCACTCCAGTGATGGTACATACAGCAAACGCTGCTTTCAATCGCCCAGCACTGTCTCTTAAGCAGGAGCCGTCCACAAAGAAAGCCTCATCGGAGACTGGAAGCGGCTCATCGACAATGTCAGGTCTCGGTTTGGTGCACAATTCAGTCACATCGAGACAATCATGGTCCTCACAATCTTCATCATCCACATTTCGAATAGGCAGCAGTGTAGCAGGATTTAAAACAGAACACCTCTTCAGCGTCACATTCTCTGCAGCAAGGATGACTTGTTCATAACGCGTCAACCTATTATTCGTGAGGTGGTGTGTTTTAGTACTGGTCATCAACAGTTCGACAGAATGTGGTACATAAACAGTAAGTGGGTGACTCATTACAATGCTCTCACATCTTTCGATACTGACACCTGTTGCCGCAACGGATTTGAGACATCCAGGCAATGCAGAAGCTACTTGATCTAAAGTAGCTGAAAAATAGGCGACTGGTCTACGGACATTTCCATGAACCTGGGTTAGAACTGCCAATGCACAACCCTCTCTCTCACAGCAGAATAAAGGCAAATGCCTTGTTGTAATTTGGCATTCCCAAAGCTGGAGCGCCACACAAAGCTTCTCTCAGCCTCAAAAATGACTTTAAACAGTCCTCGTCCCATGGTACCGGATCACTCACATCCTTACGCGTCAGCCGCTGTAAAGGCTTCGCTTCAAAGGAAAAGTTTGGGATCCATTGGCGACAACAACCAACCATTCCCAGAAACATTCGAACTGCCCTCTGGGTAGTAGGAACAGGCATTTTCAGAATAGCCTCAATGCGATCTGGTGACACCTTTCTCTTGCCTTTCTCAATTCTATGACCCAAATACTGTACTTCGCTCAAACAGTACTGCAGCTTATTTGGAGACACTTTCTGCCCATTTTCTGCCAGATAATTCAACAGGGCTACAGTATCAATCCTGCAGGTGTCGTCAGTTTTTGACGCAACAAGCAGATCGTCAATGTACTGCACAAGAACAGAGTTCTGTGGTAGCACAAGACCTTCGAGATTCTTCTTCAAGATCTGGTTAAATATAGACGGGCTTTCTGTATACCCCTGTGGGATACGAAACCACATTAACACACGGTTTTCCATCTGATAAGCAAAAAGAAATTGGCTCTCCTCGTGTAGAGGAATCAAGAAAAAGGCTTGACACAAGTCAATCACTGTGAACCATTCAGCTTCACATGGGATCTGGAACAGGATCACAGATGGATTCGGTACCACTGGACAACATGGAACAACTATCTCATTAATTTTTCGCAGATCTTGTACGATCCGGAACTTCCCTATTGGTTTCTGTAGTCCCATAATAGGCGAATTGCATGGGCTACCCATGATCTCCTTCAGAATTCTCTGCTTGATCATAGACTCAATTACAGGCCTAATCCCTGCAATTGTTTCCGGTGACAAATTGTACTGAGGTGTCCTAGGGTACTCTACATTTGGCTAAATCTGGACGTTCACTGGGTCTACTCCCTTGACTAATCCAATCTCCTCTCCACTGAGGACCCATACATCAATCGACACTGAATCCCTCAGATCAAGTGGACGTTCCTCCACCGTCAATGCTGGAGACATTTCCACACACACACGCTGATTTGCAACCTTAAAGGTCGCATCATCGTCCCTCGTCTGTACTTCCACTCCCTTAGGGGTACAGTAGATAGTGCAGTTGAGCTTGCACAATAGGCCTCTACCCAACAGGCAAACTGGACTAGAATCACACACCACTAACTGGTGTCGATCGCTGAAATTCCCTATCTTGACCGGTATTGGCTCCGTCAATGGACTAGTCAATTTCTTATTTGCCACTCCAACAACTTGGATAGATTGTCCAGAAAGGGGTAGGTCTGAGACTGCTGCAGATCTTACAGTCGATCGTGTAGCGCCCGTATCAACCAAAGAGGTCGTAGGGTGACCGTCAATATCTGCTTCCACAAAGGGTCCCCTCTGATCTACCTCTAGGACAGCTCCAAGTGCACAATGCTCTTCCCCTCTCGAACAGGGTCGTGCCAATTGATCTAGATCATTTTCCTCACTCCCGTCAAACATAGGCATCTGCAAATATGTCCGAGCTCCCTGTTGCATGTTCTGTATCTTAGGTGGTTGGGGAATCTGCATCTGCAGAACACCCGTCCCCCCTTTGACCATCTTAGGTCGAGTCACTGTGGGGACCACGTCCGCCACCGGAACCTGGTCTAAATCTCCTTCCTGCTGTATCTGGTTCAACGAGTTCAGAGGACACTCGTGTCTCCAGTGTCCAATCTGGTGACAAAGATTACATGCTGTAGTCTTTTTCAATGTCGCCACATCCATTCCTGTCTTAGGGTCTATTGACTTTGGCCTTCCCTGACCTTGGGCATTCTGCCCTCCTCCTTGATTATTTCCCTGTCTCCTTCCCAATGTTCCCCCATTAGGCTGTCCCTGGGCTGTTTGCATCTGCACAAGCATCAATTTATCCTTCAACTTCCTGTGCTTGGATTCTATTTCATCACTGCAGTATCTAGCATACCGTAATATCTCATCTACAGGCTTGTTCTGCCAACAAATCAGATGCTGCTGTATCATAAGACTAACCTCTGGCCTCAATCCCAACACAAACTTAGAGACAAACTGTCCCATGTCTTTTGTATCCAACACATCTAAACCACTGTACTGTTTAAAAGCCTGCAAGAGTCTCTCATAAAACTCATGCACAGTCTCCTTAGGCTCTTGCACTGTCCTATTTATCTTCACCCAATCGATGTCCTGAGGTGAGATCTTCGACTTCAACCATGTAATCACCTGCTCAAACTTTTTCATCACTATAGGCAACGGACCATTCTAAACCGGGTCCCTATCAGGCTCCGAAGTCGGCCACTCAACAGCAATTTTACATGCTGACCACAAATCACCCGGAACCACAATGTCAAACAAAGTGTTCAGATCAATCCACAGTACCTTCGAAATTTTGACAAAGCGATCAACTTGCTTATAGCACTCCACAGGTTTCTTCCTAAGTTGGGGAAAATCATTGGTGAAGGCAGCCAAATCACCCCTACTCCAAGGTACATGGATGTATCCTCCATTCTGCACCTCCCGTAAAGGGTAATTCCCTATCTCTGTCACCCCTCCACCCGGAGGTGGTGTCTCTCCAATTGTTCTCTTAGAGCTTTTCTTCTTGGACCACCTCTCTTCCCACTTGTCAAGCATAACCCATGCATGCATTGCTATGATGAGATCCTTGATATGGGTTCTCAATCCCATAATTCTTTTCTCTTTGAGTTCCTGATCACTGTACTGCAACCTATGGCTTCCCTGCAATGACTTCGTTTTAGACAAATCTACCTCATACCGCTTGGCCAAATCCGACAATTTCTCATGAGCCGTTCGTGCTTTGCGAGTCACATCCTTCGCTACAAAAAGCAATTCATCTTGTTCGTACATTAAGATTCTCTCAAGAGGTAAATTCCCACTTATTATCTCGTCCACCTCTGCCTTTAATCTTACAACGTCTAACATCCTCCCTGGTTTCTCACTGGTGGTGTCCACATTCGCAAATCTGATTTTGACTCGGCCAAGGACCTCGGTCTCACTGGTCTCGGCTCTCCCTGTCCCCTAGAGGAGTCTGCTGTGGCTGGCAATGGTGTACTCCATTCTATAGGCTTCGGAGTCTGCTCCATCCCACTCACTGACCCACTTCTCTCGGTCACACTCCTCACGCCAACAGCTGACTGTACTGAGCTTCCAACCTTCTCTTGATCAGGGTCGTAAACAGAAATGATGGGTCCAATAGTGACTGGTACCCTCAGAGCATCCGGTAACCTTGCACATCTCCCAACCTCTGTGCTAGCTACAGGCTGATTTCTAGTATCCTCAGATCCTGTCGAGATCTTTCCTTCTTCTCTCACCTCTGACTGAGTTGGTACTCCCCCAATCCATTCCATCGGGGCTGACCTCCCTTTCGGGGCATCTGGGTTGTATGGAGGTGTTCTCTCAGACAATAACCTCTCTAGTAGGCTATCATCAGTATCACTGTCATCCTCATCATCCACTGCCTTTACTTTTAAACCATCAGTCTTTACCAATAAAGGATACAATCTGTGTCCTTCTATTGCCTGTTCTCTCCATCTTTTCTCTTCTGCATCCCATCTGGCATCCTGGAACGCCTTAATTGACTTTTTCACCCTTTCCTGGCTTCTATCTCTTTTCCTATCATGCACTGCTCTAATCCACGCATGCAATGCCTCAAATTGTGTTGGCCTCGGCAAGGGTCGTAAAGCCGCCATTAAAGACTTCAACTGGTACAACACTTCCAACTTGAATGAACCATATCTCGGGAAAGCTAAATCTCCTTCTCCCTGGGTAACTTTATGCCAATTTTCAAGCCAAATTATAGTATGCAACCCCACATTTCTTGCCATGTAATGTGCCGGAGTATCCTCGGGAGGGGCTTCTTCTCCCCCACGAGTAACCACATGTTTGTCACCTCTACACAACTCTTGGAACACTTTAAAGCACTTCATGATGACCAAATTTTGAACGCACACAATATTTTCGTTTGCTTCCTGGTATTAATCCACCAATGACAACGCGGCTCACACCAACCGACCTATCGCAGCGCAACACCCTCTGACGTCACTTTTTCCCCCACTCGCAGAAGCTCCCCTCCTTCACAACTCACGTCTCACTCTTCCATTCGTCCCATCCATACGCTGAAATAACCGTTTGTCCCAAACAAGTTACTTCTCTGACTGTACGTCCACAGTCTCTCGAAGTTGTCGACCTCGGTTGGCAACTGTCTGTCCCCGTCCGGCCAGACAAATCGCCTCTGATAGGTTACAAATACTCAAATCCACATACAACAACCCACGACCAGCGTCGGCTTGTCATGCACTCACACAATCGCTCCCCCTATCTCGGTCCAGGTGATCGATGGCACCTCACGATCCCCTTAGGGTGGTCAACAAAATCTACCGCGGGTGTCTTCTACACCCAATCGCTTAAGCTACTCATCGAGCCTAAGACTTTCTCGGGCTGCGTGCGCTCACAGCCTGATCTCACAATCACTCAACATTCACACCAACTCCGCAAAACATCACACAACAAATCAACACCGCAATCTACAACATCTCGCCCTGTTCATACTCACTCCTCGAACCGCTGCTTTCTGCCGCACTGCTACTCTCCGTCGATGTCCATCCGCCGCCGCCATCCGCTGCTCACCATCTGATGATTCACCATCACTTAGCGTCTATGGGCCTCAAGGATCACTTATCCTAATCTAGATCTTCCCTCGCTATCGGAAATAACCATCCGTCTCTGCTACCAACTGATAGGGCCGGATTCTTGTCTACCCAATTATCTACAAGAACCCTTTCAGGTCACCAGGATCTTTTTACTTGCCAAATAGCGTAGAGGGAATAAACACAATTATTAACAGATAACTACCGCAAGTTGACATCATTAAAAGGACTAAGGACTCAAGATCTAAAATTTCCGAGATTTTATTATGAGTAAAAACATCTGAACATAAAGGCACCTTAATACAAGGCACAAAAGATAAATGAGCACTAACACAAAAGCTAGCCTATGAAGAATTCGCATTCGACTAAAAATGAAAAGAATTACAGATTCTAAAAGCATCAGATAGAAAATCGAAATACTGATGTCAATACTGGGAATCATCAGTCAAAGCCTTTCTGTCCCTACTCTATTATAAAGTGGCATCCCTACTTAACGTTCCCTCCCATGCAAGAGAATCAGTGGAAAAAGGTATCAGAAGTGAAACTTCCGAAGAAGTCTTCACTTAGTGTGAGCTTGATCTTCGATGCTCCCTCTAGCTTCCCTCCTAAGCCTCGTCTGCTCCGCCCACGGGACACTGTCCCTAATACAAAACCCCAATAATTCAGAACACGCCCTTTGACACCCCTCTTCAGCCAGGTCTTCCTCCGGTAAATTTCCATCCAAAGCTGTCCATCTTCCATCGTCCGTTAGCTTGTCCTTTGGTCCCAGGCACCTTCCATACTAAGAGTTACAGTTGCAGATTCCAATGCACTCCCCTGTTGGCTCCACACCGTATCTCAACTCCTAAAACAAAGACTTATTCTCACTAACGAGCTAAATGTCCTTGCACCTGCAACAGAAACATGGGAACGAAAAAGAAAAACTCTTCGTATCTTGAAGTTTTACACTCCGCTGCAACTCAAACCTTAACCAAGAAAACCCTGCAGGCCTACAACATGGCTAAAATAAGAAATAAACAGGCCTTCTCTTCTACATATGCGGTTAGGCCTAGCGAAATTAAACACACTACGAAATCACATCCTAGGCATTAAGTCGACATTAACATCCTGTGAATAAGCAACCTACAATTTTAATTCTAACATGACACACATGTTCTCTATTACAATATTCTGCGAAAACTAATCAGCTACGTTGTAATGAATACATTCACGATAATTTGCAACGTTAAACTTCACAAAACGTTATTACATTCTAACACTTCTATGTTACATGATTATAGCAAAGACATTTCTATGGCTTCTAGGTATACATCGATTATATGTGGGTGCCGACTAACAGTGAATATGGTGCACCCCTAAAAATCTCAGAATCTCATGGCGCTCTATCAGTGGCTTTATGCCATTTGAGTGCCTGCACAATACTTTAATAAATATTCCACCATGGCTCTCCTAAATAGTTGCATGCTACTGACAGGGTCAAATCTCTGCACCTGCAATTAGCAATCCTGTGCAGTAACACTCCACTAGTTCTGTGCAATTCAGGAATCACTGTGCAGACTCGGTTTTACTGGGCATCAAACTGCATGGAACTCTTCTTCCATGGGGTTTAAGACTCCCTTTTATTACTGCTCTGAGTAGGTGGTGAATGAAAGCAGGGACTTCTGTGCAGAGCGGGGTTGGAGGGTTGGGCATAGAGGAGTGAAGGGTAAGAAGTGCCTTTGCTAGAAAAGGAGACTGGGCAGGGATGGGGGTCCAGGCCTGACTATTGCAGCCAAAGAATAAAGCGATTTTACCAGCTGTTTTTTCCTGGCTAGTAAACCAGGGTCTGGTGTTCCTGCACCTTAGAAAACTGGGAGGCCATGCCCTTGAATGGTTTCATTCCATTATATTTAGCAGTCAAGTATACTACCATTGCACCAGTCTAAATGTAAAAGTGTGCACTGTGGAGTCCCACACGAACTCGCCCTTAACCCCACTTTATTGAATACTTATTGTACCCCCCCCTTAGCAGCCATCATCAAATCATTCAACATCATCTACTTTGCATATGATAATGATACACAATTGATTTTCTGTCTAGGACACCTGTGAGAACTTCATAGGCTACCTATAATTTAGAGATGTATCTTCAAAGCCCCCTGTTTCTGTTACCCAGTTTTCTATGACCAAAGCGCCAAGTATGTAAAGATCTGTTCTTCAGATATGCGCTGTCTCGCATACTGAGGTCTGCATTTGCTAATATTTTGTAAGTTCTGCTTGCTAGGAAATCTAATTTTGCTGGTCGATCCTTTAAACTACTCTGTACCTCACTCAGGAAAAAACTGTCGTCCTCTCTTTGCTGTACTCCTTTGTATGTATTCAGAGTACATCTGAAAGAATTCACTTTGAACTTTTCATTTCCTACTTGCCGTTCTTCCTGCTTTTTCTGCATAGCGCCCGAACACACAGGTGGTTAGCAGCACTCTTTTTAAAATTCTCATTCTTACATTCATTCATTAACTCATCTTTGTTACTCCAGTGTAAGATAAAGACACTTAGTAATATATCATTGTTAGATAAGTAGAGAGTTGATATGGACCATAAATTGAACTAGTGTCCCCAGGAGTGTGGTAAATAATATGTATTGTGTAGTTTTGTGAGTGGTTTTGTGAGTGTTTGTTATCTGCTTAACAATCATGCATTGAAATGTGGAGGACTCCAATGTCCAAATTGCTACTGCACCATCACTTATATTCCTCTTTGAATCAAGAGGTGTGATAGGGTAATTTAGTGAGACAAGTATGTTCAAACAGGTTTGAGAGACTTCATTAAATCAGGTTTTGGTTCAATACCATGAGATCTAGCTTCATGTCTACTAATAAGACCGCTATCTCAATGTGATGCTTCACCATCGACCTACATTGTGAAGCAGACAAGGTAAGTCGAAGTGTTGGAGATCGTGGGGCAGGTGGAAACTGTTGTATTCCGCAGAGGCCATACTTTTGGCAATGAACGACATTTGTACACAGTCCAACAGGGTTTAGAATTACCTCTTGCTAGTAATCATTGTCAAGTAAATATTTTATCTTTTCTGTAATAAAAGGGAAGGGAACAAGTGTCCTCATCACCCTAGGGGTTAAGGGCAAAGTTGGTCAATAATAGTTTGATTTTGAAAGATAATGTTTATATTGTGTTAGTAAGGTTGTTCAAACTATGGAAAAACAATTTGATTTCTCATTAGAACATTTGCACATAGTGACTGAGAATACCAATCATTGATGTTGAAAAAGTTGTCAACGACTCCCCATCATACTTCTAAGATGCGTGCAGCTGGTAAGGAAGAAAAGCACCAGTCTTCCAACACAGCAGTGTCCATTGAGTAGAAGAGTTCATGGGACCGCAGTTTCAAATAAATGTATTTTTGGCCAGAGGAGCTCTGAGTGGAGTTTCCATGGGATTGGCCATCTTTGTAACTGAGGGCTTGATTTAGAGTTTGGCAGACAGAGTAAAGGCAATCAGGGTGGTGGAAGATTTTACATCCATAAATTGGTGTCTGTCATTGGTAACGGATGCTAACACCAAACTTTTGAAAGTTTTTACTTTTCCAAAAACAAACTTCCAAAGCAGGAATGTGTTTTTCGAAAAATACAAACTAATGGGTGTTCAGATCATTTTTTTAAATGTTTACTGTCCCTCACCAGCAGGCTATTGCTGGCGGTTAAGAAAGTAACAAAAAGCCAACTGACTGCCCAATCTAAATAGGGTGGAAGGTCGGATGCCCACTCTGAACAAGGCGGATAGTGGAATGGCTTACATTCACTGGCTAGTACTCCCTCTGCCTATCGGAGGAAGGTTTGCCCTGAAAGAGTACATTTTACTCGGTGAGCATAAACCTGGTAGTCTGCCTGAGGCAAAATGTAGTTGTCAGATCAAGAGTTTGGGGGACATGGTACTCAATTACAGTTGCAATGGAGTACCCTTTCTACCAAACTTAAAATCGGTTCTCAGTGATTAGTTGATATTCATATACAGGTTCTACAAGTTGACCATAAATTGGTGATGTTACAGCTCTTGGGGCCAGATGTACGACGGGCTTTTGCATGCGCAAATGGGTTGGAGAACCGTTTATGCATGCAAAAAACCTATGGCCCATGTACTAACCCTATCTTGCGAGTTGCTAATTAAATAGCGACTCCTAATATAGGGTTAGTGACTCGCTATTAGGAAGGGGTGTTCCAAGGGTGTCCCTTTCTAATAGTGAGTCCGTACCCTATGTAAGAATGTTTTGCAACTGCAATTGCGTTGGCAAAACACTCGCAGTTTACCACCCTCTTCAAGAGGGCGGTAAGCCATTCGCAAATGGGAAGGGGTCCCCAGGGTACCTCTTCCCCTTTGTTAATGGGTGCACAAACATTTTGACAGAGCAGGCAGTGGTCCCAGGGCCCACTGCCTGCCCTTACAAATGAAAAAAAAACGTTTCATTTTCTTTTTTTATATGCATCCCATTTTCCTTTAAGGAAAGCAGGCTGCAGTTACAAAAAAAAAATGCTTTATTTAAAAGCAGTGCCAGACATGGAGGTCTGCTGATCCCAGTAGGCCACCATCCCTGGGAGTGCTAGCCATTCGAATGGGGTCGCAAATTGCGACTGCCTCATGAATATGCATGAGGCATGCAATTTGTGACGCCATTGGGAATACCAAACAGTGTTTCAGACACTGTTGTACATTGGCAATTGCAACTTTCAAATTGCGACTCGCAATTTGGCGCAATTTGCAAGTCGCAATGGCCAATGGTCGTACTTCTGGCCCTTGGTCTACTGATTTTGAGTATGCCATCATTTTTCACAGCATTACTCTTCTAAATGCTTGGTGACACATTATATGGAACCCCCTCTCAGATGTGCCATTACAATTCGATAAAGAACTGTGCAGGATCACAATGAACAAAATACCAATTCTTATCCACTTCATTAAGTGGACTGTGTCCTCACTCCTCTATGTTGTACAGGTGATATGCTTGAAGTTTTACATATTGAGTAAAAAATTTAACAGAGTCCACCCAAACAAATTTGCCCTCATCTCTCCTCTACCAATGTATCACAGTTTGGAGTTAAGGGGAAGTTTTGTCAAAACACAAAATTAATTAAGTTAAAAGTCAGATGTGTAATGTTAACATGCAATTTATATTGAACTGACACAACATTAAAATTTACAAAATGCAGTATTTAACTATACCTATTTGTACTAGGCCTCAAAATGTTTTACTCACTTTAGAAGCAACAAAACCAAATGTGCTGAGAGGTGCACAAAATTGCTTAAAAGTTGACCTTACCCTGACATGTCTTTAATAAAAATCTTCACATCATGTTGCAGAATTGCAGAATGCTCCTGATTAATAAAGTTTTGAAATATTTGCTATAAATGCTTTACTGAGAAATAAAAAGAATCCTTATATCACACAATGAATACAATACATGAATAGAAAATGTTGGTAATTTAACCTATTTTTCCTAATTTTAGAATGAAGAGATGTGGTGCAGAATAATATTCTTAGCAGCTGACGTTTCTAATTCACATAACTTATTGTTTAGCTAACATACAATTTACTTTATTAGAAGGTTAAGAATGTGATCATACCCTTGGGAAAGGAGGTCTAAGAATCGAGAAGGCCTCATACTACAGATATGTTTTTAATAATGTTTCATAGTTCGTGATTATTCTTTGTAAGTTTTTGTGTGAAATCGTGAGATAGGAGAAGGTGAGTCTGTTCTCAGAAGAACACTGAAAGCTGATTGGACAAGAGGATAAGAAGATACAAGTGCAACTGCAACATTTCTTTTCAACTGTTTATATTAGTGTGTGTTCCTAGAGTAGGTTAATGCCTTTTTCCCAGACCCTTGCTCCATGCCCTTTATACTGGATGGTAACTGCTTAATGATGAAGGTTGAATGCGGATTTGATAATTGTTCCTGACCCGATTGCTGAATGCAATTGCTACTGCTACTACATGACTATTTTGCTTCATTACTCAGACTTATTGAGTTTGGTTAACCGCTCTATATGGGAAGTTCAGCTATTATTGACTGATTGAATGTAAGCTTTATTCTCTATCTCACTCTTGCATCTTGAACCTGAACTCTTTATGAGTTTATGCTGACACCATTTTGTCCCATTCTTTGGATTAGGGATTCTTTCCTTCATGGAACACACTGAATGCATTATTTGTTGTGATTTGTTCTAACCATATTTTTTTATAATCACTACTGTAATTTGACTGGTACACTTATCTAATTGAAAATAAAGAATGAGAACTTGCTAATCAGTTCATGAAAAAAACCTCTTAAAACTTACACCTAACTCTTGTTATTGACTGAATTTACAAATAGTAGTGTGTTTTTATTTATGTGATGCATAGCTCCTGATCTTCTCATAAACAACAGCAAAGGTCTGTCACAGAGAAGTAAGAGACAAAAACACCTCGAATGGGGATCAACACGGTTTGTGTGTAATAGAAATGATAAACCATATATATTTAAATTGGTTTCCACTTCAGCAGTTTTCTGGTAGCTGATATATGGTTTAACATCTTGAGAAGAGGGGGTATAAAATACTTGCATGAGTTAGATTAATGCTTGAAACCCAAATCCCAATGCTCAGAACTTGAAGACTGATGAGATGCGGCTTTCGAAGGTGGTTGCTGTTTTGAAGGGATGAGTTTTAATACGGTTATGTGTTGTGATGTATGATTAGTTGTTGAATTTATTGAGAAGAATTTTGAAGTATGCGAGTTGAATGATTTGATGAATTCATATGTTTATTGTAAAGAAGTTGAAGACTTATCTGGCTCGCGTAGCCTTGATCCTGGTATATTGACCTAAGTGTAGAAGACACTCGATAGTTATTGAGAAAAGTGTAGAATACACTTTCTGGTTTTCTTGTCTGCTAAAAGTTTGTGGTGTAGATCGTGGGGTCCTGTCGACACAAATTGTGGTAGGGACATTAATAAACTGTTCTGATTGTACTAAAATTGATTGATGTTGGCAGAACCTGATTGCACACAGGGTGATGCTACATTGATTAGGGGGATTTTCCGCTGGTTGAGATCTTACTTGTGAATGTGAAAATCTTTTTGTGTGAAAAGTTGGAAGGTGTAAAAACCTGAATATTGTGATTGGCAAATTGCATTTGATTTCTTTAGAGGAGAAGGCCAAGATTGTTTATTTTCATTTGTTTAAGTTGTAGAATTGTGTGTTTGAGAGAAATTGTAAAGGAGGGTGAACTGCTTCAAGGAGTGAGATCATACATCATAGTGTGCAGCACTGTGGTAGGGTGCTTAGTGTACTGTTGCGCTGTGATTGGTTTGTGATGACACAGAGTGCTGCACTGTGGTAGGCTAGTTGTTGTGTGAATACTGAATTGAGAATCATTAACAGGTCTTCAAGAACAGAAACTGCGACAGGATTGGAGAAAAGATTTGACGTTTACGGATCAGAATCAAAACACTGAATTTGAACTGATTATTGTTGAACTTTGTGAAAATCATGAATGTAAAAGTCTTGTGAAAGGTGATGATACAATTCCAATATGGGAAGGTGGAGAGGCGCCTCCTGAGGCTCCTGAGGCTACACCTGCACATTATATGACAAATGAATTGGACTTACATACATGTTTATGGCTTTGCTAACTGTGCAATATTACTGAAAGAGTGGGTCCATTGGGTTTTCCTAAATATGGGACTTTTGAGCTTAGAATCATTGAAAAACTGAAAGAGAAGTGATACAAAATGCAGCCACCACCTAGACCCATAAAATATAAAACCTTGAATATGTGGGAGAATGTAGCATGAGACAAAGAAAGGGAGAAATACCAGAGTAAGATCAAAAAAGCAATGTGTAATTATGCCAATGCTCGATGGGATGGAGCAAAGCAGAGATGGTGGAAAGCTATAGTTGAGGGAACTAGTCTGTATCCAGCTTTTACCACTAAGACACCTGAGTAAACTAAAAAAGACAAAGCAAAGGAGGAAAGGAAGGAAGATACAGACAGTGATTCAGGGGACCATATTTTGATAGAAATGTTAGCCACTCTTGCCCCACTGTATGTGACCCCTTACTACCAGTAGTGATAATACTGCCCCTGTTGAAATAACTATAATACTGATTGAAAGACCTTTTCAAACTTTGCAGATTGCGCTGTGTTAGACCTGCCATGCTTGGCATGGTGTCCTTTGACTTTTTCCCTTCTGACCTCCTGCTTTGGACTGTTTTTACTGGATATGGGAACCCAGGCACTTTACCACTGCTAACCAGTGCTAAAGTGCACGTGTTATTTAGTTAAAACATGATGACATTGGTCTATGGACAAATGCTACTAGTGGGCCTGCAGCACTGATTGTGCCATCCACTTGAGTAGCCTCCAAACCATGTCTCAGGCCTGCCACTGCAGAGCCTTTGTGTGCATTTTTAATCTGCCATTTTAACTCAGCAAGTTAACCTACTTGCCAGGCCTGAAGTTTCTTTTTTATTACATATATGTCACCTCTAATGTAGGCCCTGGACAAGGTGCTGTGTATTTAAATAGTAGGACATGTACTTTTAAGTTTTACATGTCTTGGTAATGAAATACTCTTAAATTCATTTTTCACTACGGCAAGGCCCATCTCTCCCATAGGATAACATTGAAATTGCCTTATTACATTTTATAAGTGTACTTTCCAGTTGGAAAAAGATGGGACCCGCAAATTTGATGTCTCTGGAATCACAATTTAAAAATCAACTTATGGCTAAGTTGGTTTTTAAATTGCAATTCAGAAAATGCCACTTTAGATAGTTGGTAATTTCTTACTATAACCATTTGGTGCCTTCTGCCTTTCTCTGGAATACACGTCTGGGGTGGATGACAGCTGGTTACCAGAATTCCCTCTAGACAGCCACACACAAAAGAAGGGTAGGTGTGACTAAGTAGCCATCAGCATGCTGATGGGTCATTCTGAGCAGGATGGGAGGTAGGGGTGACACTTATACCTGAAAGTGCTTTGTTCTGTCCCCACACAAATGTTTGTATCCCCCCCTGTAGTGAGTCTGGAGCCAGCGCAGGAAAAGGCAGGGTCTTGTGCACTTCCAAGGCATCTCTTTGAAGTCTCCTTACTTCAAAGGCCCAACTGGGTATAAGTATTCGACCGCTGACACCACAAAAGCAGAACACTTCTGGAACTGAGAACATTCTACCAGAAAGAAGGACTGCTTTGTTGCCAGGAGGGACTGCCACTTTGCTGAACTGCTTTACTGTCTTGGCCTGCTGTCTGCTGCTTCTTGACTGGGAGTCAGAAGGACTAGACCTGCATCTCTACATCCCAGAACCAAAGCATCTCCAAGGGTTGTTGGCTTGCATCCTGTTTCTGAAGTCTCAGGGAAATCAAAGACTTCACCCTGCACTCTGCAACAAGACTCTGTCTGCTGTGAGTCCTGCTCTGCCAAGTTGTGTCAATCCTGTGCTTGACCCTTTGAAGTGAGTTTTCAGTGCTCTTACTTAGAAAATCCATGCATCTATGATATTACACCGATCTGAACTTTCCTCGTTACCTTCAACACCGACGCACCGCCACTGCTGCCCGAACTGCTGACTGCATCACTGACTTCACGAGGCATTGTCCCCTGTTTCCAATGCATCTCCAACTTTGTGTTGATTGGAGCAAACGCATCACTTCGTGCTGCACCCATCGCCTACAGCCCAGCGGTTCGACGATGATGCATCACCCCGATGTTCATTGCATCTTGACACTCGACGCATCCTTGACTTTGTGTAGCTTAGAACTGCATATCACTCCATCTGTGAGTTCGACAGCGACGCACCTCCTCCCGTGCTCCACGCATCATTCTTGGTGTCGGTACTGGTCAGTGGCCCAAGGTTGGTCCCTGTACCCGACCCGCGCTCGATCTTGATCTGTCTGAACCTTTGGATTCGCCTCAGTCAAGCACGACCAGAGTGCCCTAGGTGGTGCTAATTGTTTCTAAGCACTACAAAATTGTTTATTCTTAAAAAAGTAATATCTTGAATTTGGATAATTGGATTTTTGTTATAATGGTCTTGTTTTACTCATAAAAGTATTTTCGATTATTCTAAACTGGTTTGGAGTTCTTTTGTGGTGTTTTCCCTGTGTCGCTGTGTGTTGTGTGCACAAATACTTTACACATTGCCTCTTAGTTGTCTGACTGCTCTGTGTCAAGCTACCAGAGGGGCAGCACAGGTTAATTTAGAGTGTGTATCTGACTTACCCTGACTAGCATTTTTGTTCCTGCTTGGACAGGGTGCATACCTCTGCCAACCAGAAACCCACTGTCCAACACCCCACCACCTATTCTTCGGGCCCCAACAGTTATCACACATGGTATTACTGATTCTATTATAACCGTTCCAGTACAATTACCACATTTGGCAACTGTACAAACAGTGTATGGGTCTCTTGTGACTGCCCCAATAGTAAATGCTCCACATATGATTGCCCCAATAAACATTGTCCGGACTCCAGAAGTTCAAGGAGCTTTAGTAGGATAGGGTTTATATCGACATCCCAAAATTCACAGATTGTTGCCGTGAAACCACCACAAATGATTCAGTCATTGAGAGATTAGGGAAGGATTGTGTTTAATACACAGAGAGACAAATTTGTTTGAGGACGTAATTTTTCCACGATGGTTTGAGGATGTAGCAGGACTTAGAATAACAAGATACCCCATAACTTGAAAAGAAGAGACCACTACATGGTTCAATATTAAAGGTTGAACTTAAATAAATTATTAAGGGATGTTTAGATATTGAACATTTAAACCAGCATCAGGAGAAAGAATTAAATTATCTGAGTAAGGAAATTATAAGACGTGCAGCAATCACACATGATAAACAGACTAATGTTGACCTTTCAAAAAGTTTTCCTTACAGAGAAGTTAAAGAGTTCAATTAGATGATGGAATTATTGAAACAATGTGTTCTTCAGGAATGCATTTACACTACTGAATTGGTAAAGTGCATTTGTAAATGGAGTGATTTCGAAAGATTCGAAATTAAATGGTCCAAGAAACATGAAACGAAAAAGAAACAGGCAGAAGTAAATGGGAAAAATAGAAAGTCTTCAAAAGGTTCACAAGATGTGGAAGAGACTTTGGCTTAACCACTAAGAGAGCTATCGGGTGGAGAATATATCCATGTACCATGGAAAAGAGGTGATCTTGCAGCATTTATGACCAACTTCCAAAAATTGAGAGACAAACCTGTGCAGTGGTACACACAGGTTGACAGATTTGTCAAAATGTCGATGGTGTTGGGGATTGATTTGAATACATTCTTTGACATTCTAGTGCCAAATGATCTGTGGGCTGAATGGAAAATTGTTGTGCAATGGCAGTATGAAGAACCAATGACATAGGTAGGCACTAATGCACCATCTCCTGTAGTTATGGAGGTTGAGATATGTCCTAGTCATAGTGTGCATCTTCTCACGATGGGCGGAGGCCTACCAACCAGAAGAAATGTCAGTCTCACTGTAGCAAAACTGTTATTGCTAGAATTGATTCCAAGGTATTGTATGCCGGTTTCTGTAGAATCAGATCGAGGGACACACTTTAACAACAAGATCCTTAGGATGATATGTGCAGCATTGCAAATTGAACAGAGATTGTATTGTATTTGTCGACCTGAAGCTTCTGTTATCGTGGAGAAGCTCAACTGCACCATAAAGTCTCGTTTGGCCAAAGTCTGTGCCTAAACATCACTGAAATGGCCTGATGCTTTGCCTTTGCTGCCGATGAGTATCGAAGCATGCCCCATGAGATCCTCATGGGGCGTGCAATGAGATTGTCTGCTGTACCTGCAAATGCACTTATGAGCATCACAGATTATATTATACTCGAAAAACTGCAATGGATTCTGTTTCTCACCAGGTCACAGCTACTACACAAGATCCACATTCAGAACAGTGTCACAACCTCAATCCTGGGAACTGGGGTTTGATTAAGAAGTGCGTTTGGAAGACTTGTTTGGAATCTTAATTGAAAGGCACACTGCTGTTAAATGTGCCAGAGTCGCAAACTGGGTGCATGCATCGCACACCAGAAGTGTGATAAATCCATATGAAGAAATCTTGTTCCTTGGGCGTGAGTGAAGAGCACTGGTGACTGCAACATCACAAGCTGAACCTCAACAAAGAGCAGTGACACAGAGATCACAACAACTGCAAAGAGCAGAAAGGGATGAAGATCAGCATACAGTTGCACTGGATCAAGTGCCTATCTTAATATTTATTTATTTAAGAGTTTTATATAGCGCTAGCCAGACCCGAAGGTATCGGAGCGCTTAACAGCCTTATCAATCGTATGATATATTAACACAGTAATATGTACAGTGACTCATGCCGCATCGCATAGTCTCGTCATAGAGTGCACAATGTCATTCATTAGATATGTTATCACAGTAGTCTGTACAGTGCCTCGTGTCGCTTCACGTAGTGTCACCACAAAAGCACAATGACTCATGACGAGATTGGATAAGGGATGGGGGATAGAGGAGGTAGTCAAGAGGTGAGTGGGGTAGAGGTCTTAATGTCAAAGTGTCTGTGTGCAGTTGTGGGCAGGCTCCGGCGATTGGGCTGTAACTATCCATTCGGGAGAGATCGATTGAGGAGGAGGTCTTTGAGCTGCCTTTTGAAAATTAAGTAGGAGGGGTTGGTCCTGATATGGACTGGTATGAAGTTCTAGATTTTGGGGGCATTTCCTGCGAAGGAGCAAGATGCTGTTTTTTGTTTGTGAGTTTTCGAAGGGATTAGGAGTGGAGTGTTGGTACTCCTTAGGCTTCTTGACTGACCGTCCTTCTGGAGTTTGGAGACCAGGTATGCTGGTTTCCCTGTGTGCAGCGCTTTGTGCCTAAGGCATGCAGTTCTGAAGTTGGCACACATTTCGATTGGGAGCCATTTGAGCTCTCTGAGTGATGCCGTGATGTGTTCATATTTATTTACTCCGCTGACCATTCTGGCTGCTGCGTTCAGAGTTGTTCTGAGCGGAGCAAGGTGAGATTTTGCTAATCCTGCGAGTGTTGCATTTCCGTAGTCCGGTCTGGACAGCACCAGGGATTGAGTGGCTAGTTTGAGGTCATTCGAAGGGATGAAGGGTTTTATTTTATTGAGTACACAGAGCGGGATTGAAGTCTCTAACAAAAAAGAAGAGACCAAATCTCAACTTGGGAAAAATACTGAGACAGTATCAGTACGAATACAGGATCTGTGTGAAGGAAAAAGCTCTGAAACAAGAAGAGCCACCCATAAAGTTAAATGTCTACGGAGCAGTAATCAAAGGAAATTAAAAGCAAGTGTGTCTGTGGTTCAAATACCACCAACTATCATTAAGGAGACAGATTTGAGCAGTGGAAGAGACACAGAGGAAGATCAACAAAGACTGCAAAGATAAAAAAGAGCAAGAGTGCCTAATCGAAGGTGTTCTTTACCTGAGTGGATGTACTATGTGAACAAGGTACTGAATGTATCATTGGATAAACTCTGTGATGTGAAATATGAACAGTTTAAACCTCCATGACATCGCTTCAATTACACTTAGCTAAAGCTGTCTGGCAAAGACTTATGGAGAATACTGAGAAACATTCAGAAGACTAAAAATGCTTGAAAAGTGTTAAAAGACTGATTTTTTTTAATTTAAGAACTTTTACCTAGGCACAAGGTTGCAGTAGGAGAGTATGGATAACATTTTAGAAGCACACAGAGTAGGACTAATGTTGTTCATACGAAGATTCTGAATTTTAAGAGACTTTTTGAGAAAAGAGACTGTTGAGAAAAACTTACAGAGAGCATTTTTGGAGAAAACTCTGAATTGAACTCTTGAGCTGTTGCGGTATACCTTGCTTGAAATTATCTCATTTTAGACAAACATGTTTTGCCTTAGAAATAGATGCTCATTTATTATGTGTTCAGTTTTCGTGATTTCAGTACCAATGATAATAATAGTGTTAGTAGGGTTTTATTTAACACCCAAGAAAGATATTAGGTCTACCAATACAGCTACCACATTTGCACACACAACAGATGAAGAGAAATTGAAAGCATCATTTGCAAGATACAAAAGAGATGATTACACAACTAACGTTTATTGTAGGTTAGTGCAAGAATACATGCAATCTATGGACGCAAAGGACTGTTATGTCTGCACCTACTCACCATCATCAGCAGCAGAGGAAGTTACATACCATCACATTCCATTGTCATATGCAGTTTCATGTAGTATATTGCTTACATTTGTATGGAGGTGAGCACATTTTGAATACTTTTATTCTAAGTATGATCTAATGCATTACAGAGTACCTTTAGTACAAAGAGTGAAGTTACACTGACAAGCAAAAGAAATGGACACAAAGTGGCATTATTTTAGACTGTCTATGCCCATAGATAGTTTTAGGGCTTATCAGAATAATCTAATCTATTTATTGAAAGCACTAGAGAAAGTCTTTTATTATGACATTACAGGACGGAAACACTAACATTTCACATAGTAAAGATAGAGAGAAGTAAGTTTTGAAAAACGTCAGGAAATGGAAGAAGACGATTTTAAGAAGAAAATGGTTTACCCAAAGGTAAGATTAGACAGATGGCAGAAAGAGAAAACTTGTGCTTATTAAAGGAGAACAGACACAAGAACCAGGCATGCGGGAAGTAGTAACTGTGAACACACATTTGAATCAATGGGAGGCACATGGCATGTTTTATAAGGGGAAGAAGCCACTATTCCAAGAGTTTATTTTGTTTTTGGACACGATGCTTGCTTCCAGTTACCTGCTGATTGGGAGGGTATTTGCTACTTAGCTTTATTGTTTCCAAAGATATATTATGTGTATAGCATAGATGCATTAACAATGACACCAGCATACAGACACACCCGAAGTACCAAGTTAACCCAGTTAACCCAGTTAGGGAGAGATATTTTGGTGCAATAATTCCACCTCTAGGAGTCATACTGAATGACGAAAGATTAGAAAACTGTCAACAGTTGTCAGGAATGTGGCAACTAGTACTGCTGGAGCTTTATTAATCATGAACACTGAGCTTGTAGCAATTAGATTCATGCTTGCAAAATCATTTAGCTTTAGTCATCTTATTTGCAGAAAAAGGTGGTCTGTTGAATGCTGAACACTGAGAATTACTGCTCATTCATAAACACCTAGCATTTTAGAAAACTTTAGAAAGGGAATTCACACAATTAAAAACTAGCCTGCAACAGCAGGAGGAAGAATCCTGAAAGCTATTCTTATGCTAATAGTAATTATAGGGCTTTGTTTACTTTTTGTTTTTGCATTATTCAAAGGCTGTAAATACTGTATTAATAGAAGAAAGAGTAGAGAAATGAGCAAGAGAATGCAAAAAGAACTAGCATGAAATGATCCTTTTAATGATGAGAATAGAAAATCATTGCAATTTAAAATTTGAAAAGAAAGAGACTAGACTCAACTGATGAAAGTGGCCTTTGAGCAGACGCTAAATGCGAAATAGTGATGGTTAAGATAACCATCAGAGGGGGAAATTAAGGGAAAGATTTATTAAAATACAAAATTAATTTAGTTATGAGTCACAAGTATAATGTTAACGTGCAACTTATATTGAACTGACACAACAGCCGCGATTTTTAACTTTGCCGCAAAGATGGGTAAGCGCCCAATAGCGGCAATGATGAATATATATCAGGCTAAAAGTGTTGTCATTGCTAGCTATGGGAGTGAAATCTAGGGCTATGTATCAACTGATGCTTTACATATGGCTGAGAATGTTTTTTTAAAACGTCTTTTAAGAGTGCCTAGCGGGACATCAAATCTGGTGGTACACGAAGAATTGGGGTTGCCATTTATAGTAAGCCTGGGCAAAGCACTACGCTACGCTCGCGTAGTTTGCGAAGTTTGCGCTACTTCGCACTACGTAGCACAGTGCGAACACGCGTAGCATAGTGTTGCGTAGTGCAGCAGTCATTTTTTGATTGCTTGCGGTCCTCAACGTCAAGTTGGCGACCGCGAGCAAGCAAAATGACATCCCGGCGAGACTTTTTCCTCGTTCACGATCAGCAACTTTAAGTTGGCGATCGCGAGCGTGGAAAACAAACCTCCTGGCGAGATTTTCAACGCGAGGAGGTCAGGTTTCTCATTGCGAGTGGTCGCGTAAGCTTGCGACCGCTCCCGATGAGAAACTACCAGTCCGCGTTGAGAAAGCTGCCACGCGAGAAAAAATCTACTCGAGCGGCAGAAAACTACAGCTCGCACTGTGCAAGATGCCGTTTTCAATGATTGCACAGTGCCGGTTGCTTGTCCGCACTGTGCAATCATTGAAAACGACTTCTTGCACAGTGCGAAAAGGGTACTACGCTGTTCGCGAAGTGCTACGCGTAGCTCGCGTAGTGCGAAGTGCACTTTGCGTAGCTTCGCGTAGTGCTACTTCACGAACTACGCCCAGGGTTAATTTATAGGGGATACCTTTCCTATGCGTCCAATGTTGTTTTGGCTCAACTGTTGGCTAAACAAAGATCTAGCTCTCAATCACCAGATAGTAAGAGAAATGTTGAGCCTCGACCATATGACACGCATTCCATGGTTAAAAAACATTAAGGAATGCTTTGAAGAGCTGGGATGGCCAGACCTTTTTACAAATCCTGATTTTATTACATTGAAGGATGTGGAATTTGTAAAGTATCATCATATCGAGGCTTCTTTTAACCCCAAGACCAGCGGCGACAGCCTTTACTGCAGTTGCAGATACTTTTAATCTGTCATCATCTTTGATTAATTTATTCTCCTTTTATACCATATGTTTCTACTTCTGTTAAATTTAGACATACATCATTCCATGCGAGGAAATGTAATTTCCAACTTTTCTCATATCCAAGTGGGCCATCCGAACCTCTTCAAAGAATACGTAATAAAGCAACGTTCATTGAAAGCAGTTTATTGTAACCCAATGGATTTCGGGCCCCTCAGGGCCCTTCGTCAGGGGTGACTGTAAATGAATGATAGAACATATATTTAAAATCTCAAAAGCACACAGTTACGTATATACCTTAACAATCCTTATTGTCAATCCTATTAAATTAACACAATTCTTTTACCCATGTTTCTACAAATGTTTAATAACTTTCAATTTATGTCCCCCATTCTTTCTATGGCCTCTTATTGTCTACTCAATTCCCTCAATTGATAGTTCCCGTCAAAAACCTTCATCCTTAGAATGTTCCTCCCTCCTACTTACACTTCAATCACTACATGAACACTTCCCCCTAATGATTCCAAAGCTATATCTCCATTACCATCATTCACGTTTCACTATTCTTTCCTCCCCATCTTCCTTCATGCCAAAACATACCCAGAAATCTTTCCCCTTCCAGTGTGGTTAAACAATGTGAAAAACATTCAGAAGAATCGGAGTGCAACCCTCTCATTTGATGATATTTATGTTTTTGCCCTACCGGGTTGGCACCCACGCGAAGAAAATAGACTTTCAATAATGGACTTTCATCTAAATGACATTATTTTTCCATGCAAGGCGGAAAATTCTCGTTCGTCTAGCAACTTTATTTTCGAATAAGAGTCAGATGAAAACTGAAATGACAAATTTAGATATAGGACATACTGGCATTTTTAAAGCATTGTCAAAAGGAGTTATATCAATTGATCGCACATGTATCACATTTGTTTAAATGCACAACCCAACGAATTGCATGCATTGTGGGAGGTGTAGTGTCCCAGGGAGGTTTGGCCGATTCAGGTGTAAATAATAACATGATAAAAGGAGGAGGGTTTTAGACGTAGTGCGGAACGTTTAAAACAGAGGGAGGAAATCAGAGATGGTAATCCGTTTAGCAAATGGGAGTCGAGGACGGTTCATGTTTTAGCAGGTACGTGAAAGGGAAAGCGAGCGTAAAGGGAACGGTTGAGAACAATGGAAGGGGAAAGATTTCTGGGTATGTTTTGGCATGAAGGAAGATGGGGAGGAAAGAATAGTGAAACGTGAATGATGGTAATGGAGATATAGCTTTGGAATCATTAGGGGGAAGTGTTCATGTAGTGATTGAAGTGTAAGTAGGAGGGAGGAACATTCTAAGGATGAAGGTTTTTGACGGGAACTATCAATTGAGGGAATTGAGTAGACAATAAGAGGCCATAGAAAGAATGGGGGACATAAATTGAAAGTTATTAAACATTTGTAGAAACATGGGTAAAAGAATTGTGTTAATTTAATAGGATTGACAATAAGGATTGTTAAGGTATATACGTAACTGTGTGCTTTTGAGATTTTAAATATATGTTCTATCATTCATTTACAGTCACCCCTGACGAAGGGCCCTGAGGGGCCCGAAATGCATTGGGTTACAATAAACTGCTTTCAACGAACGTTGCTTTATTACGTATTCTTTGAAGAGGTTTGGATGGCCCACTTGGATATGAGAAAAGTTGGAAATTGCATTTCCTCGCATGGAATGATGTATGTCTAAATTTAACAGAAGTAGAAACATATGGTATAAAAGGAGAATAAATTAATCAAAGATGATGACAGATTAAAAGTATCTGCAACTGCAGTAAAGGCTGTCGCCGCTGGTCTTGGGGTTAAAAGAAGCCTCGATATGATGATGTTTAGTTCTACAGGTGCTGTTTGGGCTTGGCACGTCACCAGTGAGCACGCCATAAGAAGAATAGTGTGGTTAAACAATGTGAAAAACATTCAGAAGAATCGGAGTGCAACCCTCTCATTTGATGGAATTTGTAAAGTATACCTTCACTGCCTTAAAAAGATTCGGCAGAGATGCCACAGAAATTGGAAAATCAAGTGTCCGCAAACATTGGGTGCTCAAAACATCGCCATCTATTGAGCCCTATCTTTTGTGGCCACTGTCATCGCATGAACGGTTTTTATTGGTCAGATTTCGTTTAGATTATTTTCATTTGTTGCTTGCTTACCCAAAAGGGAGCTCTAGAGGTCAGGTGTTAGCATCCTGTGGCTGCGACGGAGTGTCTCCTCAGGATTTGCTACACTTTATGTTTTTTTGTAAAATTTATGAAGTACCTCGGAGATATTTTTTAAGACTTCTTTTAAAAAAGTTGAATTTTATCCAGGTCCGCCCAGCTCTTTTTTTATTTTCAATTGTTGAAACCAGAATGTGTATCTTTTATAGTAGGCTTTCTGAAATATTCATTGAGATCTAGGATCTGTATGGAGAGATAGTAAATCTTTAATTTTGGGAGGCTCCCTTCATTGTGTATTTTTTCCGCTTGATTAATTTTTTGCACAAAATGTACATACTGCTGTTTTTTCTATAGGTTTAATTCCCCCTGTTTTTATTGTCATCTATTGTACTGTATGGAATTGTGTAACTTTTATGGTTTTAATTTTAAAGTCGAATAAAGTATATTTTGATTTGATTTGACAGAACATTAAAATGTGCAAAATGCAGTATGTAACGATACCTATTTGTACTAGCCCTCAAAATGTTTATATAAGCATCACTATGCATGTAACTAAACCAAATGTGCTGAGAATTGTACAGATGCTTAAAGGTGGACCTTACCCAGACATGTCTTTAATAAAAAGCTTCACATCATATTGCAGAATGTTCCTGATTAATAATAGCATTTTGAAAGATTTGTTAGAAATGCCTTATTGTTAAATAAAATGAATCCTTATTGCACACCCTGAATACAATGCATGAATAGAAAATGTTGGTTCTTTGACCTATTTTCCTCATTTTATAATGAAGAGATATGGTGCTGAATAATATTCTGTGCAGCTGATGTTTCTAATTCACATAGCTTATCGTCTAGCTAGCATACACTTTGTTTTTTTAGTAGAATGTGATCAAATCTATGGGAAAGAAGATCTAGGAATCAAGAAAGAATCAAGAAGGCCTCATACGTAGACATAGTTTTAATAATGTTTAATACTTTGTGGTAATTCTTTGTATGTTTTTGTGTGAAATCATGAGAAAGGAGAAGCCGAGCCTGTTCTCAGAAGAACACTAAAAGCTGATTGGATGAGAGGAGAAGCAGATACAAGTGCAACTTGGTATAACCTGCTGGTAGCTGTAAAACATTTTCTTCATAGATTCAATGTTCCCTGCTGCTCAGCCAGTGTGTGATGTTGTGGAATGTTGATGAGTGCCTCTAAAAGTGTCAGTTTGAGTGGGCTAAGAAGTAAGGATGCTGCTCCTGGTGGGGAATTTGCAATGCAACTTGTAACCTGTAACCTAACCTATAACTTCTTCAATAAACCTAGAACTTGCTAATCTACATGAACTGCCTACCTGACTTCTACTTATGAAAAGAGTACCTTTTAATTACAACATTGACGACGATCTGGAAATGAACCAACATGCAAGGAAACTCATGAAACAAAGTAGTGAAGGAATCTTGATGATGCAGAAGAAGAAAAGACACGCAAGGAGAGGAAAAGTAGACGCCCTGATCCCTATCAGTGTCTTAACCCATCAGACAGCCTGCAGACTAAGTGGGTGGTCTACTTAACTGTACATAGATGTACAAAGATGCTGTTTAACAGTCACTGTTTTGAGCCAGACATAGAAAATGTGCAGAAATGAACAATCGGCTACTGGTCCAAACCTAATTAATATCAAGTCGGGCGAGCAACTGAAGTCAGCTTGTAAACAGCAGTGTGGCCTACTATCAGTATAAGGATTGAACAAGTGGTCAACCCAGTGTACCTAAGAAAGCAGTCAAGTCGGACAAAGAATCGAAGCAGGAGTTTTGTTTTGGGGAGGATTTAGCCACATCAAGTTACAGTAAGAGCATGTGCTGAGGGGCGTGGGAGTGTGTCTCCCCACCACAAGTTTCTGGCTGCCAGTTTTATTATTCAAAAGATGCGCCGAACCAGGTGAGTAATGGAGCTGGGTGAGCACATGTTGACATCGCGTGTGTTCGTTTGGCTGCAGCATTTGTGAGGGATCAGAAAATATGCTGGGCTGCCCTTGCGTACAAAGGTTGAAGGGCCTGCATTGCCAGGGCAAGTGTTAAGGAACGTGCAGAGCTGGCACGTTGCACTGAAGCATATATGTGATAACACGCACAACTCAGACGAAGACTGGGTAGCCTATGTGTGTATCAGAGTTTTAACCAGCAGCGCAACTCCCGGAGGTTGTGGAATGCTGGGATCATTTCATGAGTGAACTAATCAGTGCAGCAGTGAGTAGCACTGATTGGAAAGGAAAACATGGTGAATCCTTACTGTGTGGTTCAATTTCTTGAAGAGGAGGAAAGTTCATGCCTGCCACCTGGGAGGAACTGCAAGAAAAGTTGAAATAGAGAAGGGACTATCCTTCTTGGTGGCTGAATACAGGTTAGAGTATGGTTATTCAGCGGCCATGATGGGCTGAAGTGCATTCAGAATTGAGAAAGGACTTATACATGATTTCATGCCGTTGCTGGGTAATTTTGGTATGTTCGGGTGAGATGTCGCTCACCAAAGTGGAGAACTTTGTGCTACCTGCCATTGGTTATTTTTTATTTAATGTCCTGCTGATTTTGCTGCCACAATATATGTTTCCATGGGTTCCGTGTGGCATATTCAGGTGAAAAATGTCGCTCAGTGAAGGATTTGTTTTTTTAAAAGAAAAAAATGTCATGCTGATTTTGCTGCCACAGAATATGTTTTTTTGGTGCCACTTTGAGTGAAGCGGTCAGGAGAATTTTTAAATATGTGCTGCATGCAATGCAATGTAAAGCTGTATGATTACTAATTTCCAGTGCTAATGTTTACTCTTTCGTCACATATGTTACTGTGCACCTTCACTGAATTGGATTTTCTGGAGACGCTAACAGGATGTAAACACTGTTTTAACAGGTGCCTGTTCCCACCAAAGACCAAATGAACTTCTATAAACTAACATGTCTGCTATGTAGTTTCAAGAATTTGTTTGTGATACGTACTTCATGTATGTTTTTCCCCAGCCCTGAAGAAGTCTGGGGTTTTTTTGCCCTCTGACGAAACACGTGTTGGCTGGTTGGATCTCCTAACCCTACATAAACAGCGTAACTGAATCTAATCCTGTTTCCTGTGGTCCATTTGTTTCGACAACTGCTTTGCTTCATGAATGTTTTCAGATATATTATGCTAATACGCATTTTTCACTTTTAACGTGTGCACAGCTTGTATTCTGATTACATATTATGTCTAGCCGTATTGTGACAATTTTATGCAATGATATGCTGAAATTTTGCTGATGATGTGATCTGTCAAAAGTGTTTTGTTAATTTTGCATTTGTGCTCCTGTAAGAGGGTGCAGGAGTTTTGATGAGTTGAAGTGGCTATGGTTGATCCCGTGTTTTGTGTCCCTGGTCCTGCGAGAGTGCGCAGTAGAAGGCACATTGTAATGTAATTATCCCTGGTCCTGCAAGGATATGCAGCAGAGGGTAAGTGTATGGAATGTGAACTTGGTTCTGCGACGATATGCAGTAGAAGGCTCTTTATAGTGCAGTTATACCTGGTCCTGCAAGAGTATGCAGTAGAGAGTGAGTGTTGAGTTCCCTGGTCCTGCAAGAATATACAGTAGGGGGTAAATGTCTAGTGCTAGTCCCTAGCCTGCAAGAGTATGCAGTATAGGGTATGTGCCTGTGTTCCCTGGTCCTGCAAGAGTATGCAGTAGAGGGGGGACATGTAGTATGTTTCCCAACAGTATGTGCAGTACAGATTGTATGTATTTCCTTTGTCCTGTCATTTATTTACCTTGTCCTGCCAAAATACAAAAGTGTGCATTTGAAGGTTCATTACTGTATGTGATTACTGGCGAGAGGTGAATTTTAGGGTTCTAGGCGCTCACTTAACAGTCAACACTATCTTATGGAACAACTGAGTATTAAAGTGCTTAAAAGGGGGAATGCCCTTCCAAAATCCTCCTAAAAACCCAAAGGTTTAGGTTAACATTTTCACAGGCTCAAGCACATGCAAGAGTATAAACACAATCTTTGCAATTACTCTTCAGTTGTTGATTTTCGATCATGATAATTATTGAAGCTTTATTATTCTTAGTCCCTTAGCTTAAGCCAACACATGTTTTGTCGTATTCACAACTCCGTTAGGGCTAAAATCCAAACAAAAGAGCCTCACTATTGCACAGGCCAAACATATTCACAACTCAGGAAATATCAACCTGTGACTCACAGCACAGTGACCCCATTGCGGAATCCCATGCAACAAATAAATACAACTCAAGGGTTAATACAACATTCTCCTATATGAGAGAGTTGATGGTTATTCATTCAAATCAAGTAAAGTAAACATCATTTATATTCATAATATTACATATGACTTTTCAATTGTGTCATGTGCAAATTTCCACTCATGAGGCCCACCAAATTATTATCATGATATTCCAATCCTGGTGTAAACCATGTCATACCACCCAATTGCCCAAATATAATACACCCCAAAGTTTGGTGATAATTTCTGTTGTTGCACTTCAAATGTACTTACCATATATATGTTAGAGGTACCTGTCCTATCTCTGGATAGTATTCACTGCTTCTGTGAATAGAGATAAATCAAACTCTTATTTCAAACAATTCTCATCCTAGAGTCTATTTCCTACCAGTAATCTGGAATACGGTTCCCATGCGGTAATATAAAGAAAGAATTGTGTAGTTTGCAACCCTATATGAAAAGAGAAAACCACAGTAAGTCAAATTGTCCATTCTTACCCTCTCTATTGTTAAGCCCATGCCATGACCAGAATTGCATTACACTAACCAATGTAATCTACCTGCTTCTCTTGCGGTAAAAATTACTTGTCCAACCACTCCCTGAATTATAAGTACCATATCTGTCTTACTTTGCACTCTCAAATAAAAGAAATTGAGCACTTCAAAGATGAGGCACTCGGTAAAGCAAGAAGAAACACCAGAAAAGGCGACTCATCACTCACAAAATAAGGCAAATTAACCTTCAAAAGGCGGTTTCAAAATAAAGTGTGGGGTTTTATTTTGAATGAATGAATGAATATTAAATTTATAGAGCGCTAACTCCCAAGGGCGTTAATACAACACTCCTTAACAAAAAGACTTTCCAAGATGTCGAATGAAACATGTATAACAACATGCAAATATATATGTATTTATATATGTGCACAAGCAAGTAATATTAAAACACCCATAAGTAATCGAAGTGTCAAATGCAGGAGACAAAACACAAACAGATAATAATGGTAAATCACACACAAATAATAATAATAACGGAAATGCAAGGAAGTAAAACACAAGCAAATAATAATTAAATATTCACTAGCCAAACGCAACGGAGTAAAACACAAGCAAATAATAATAATGGAACATTCACAAGTCAAATGCAAGGAAGTAAAACATAAGCAGATAATAATGGATGTCCAATGCAAGAAACAAGCACTGTCAAATCCCAGAAACAAGCACTGTCAAATCAAGAACTAAATATAAAGTGCATGTATCCCAACATGAAAGTATCACAGAGCAATGAAACTTATAGCTTAGACATCACCTATTGAGAGAACATATCATTTGTCTCTACTTGACTGGGAAGCCTTTCCAGAAGTCTCAATGGAAAATACCAAAAATACCCCCATGACGGTGCATCCACCCCACGAGTAAGCTTCTGTCTGCTTGTCAAAACTTCCTGTTTTTAATACCTTTTACTAATATGGAGGGAACCTTTTAGAAACTCTCCCTCCCTTCATCTATTGCAAAACGAAAGCTGACAGTACCGGTCTGTGTCGAAGTCAAGACGGAAGCTGGCCAACCCTCTCTGTTTTGACTCCGAGTCAAAGAATTACATTCCTCTCTCACGCTTTCAAACGCACATCCCACACGTTCTGTTCCAGCAAGGCTGTTTTCCGCTGTGCTGTGAAAAAAGAAAAACATCCCTCTGTTATGCTGCAAGAAGGCACAAAATGATGTTGTACATTTAAAATGGAGTCAATTAAACACATGGAGTCGATGGGCACCCCCATCTCACAATGTATAGCACTACAGTAACTAAAGCACAAATGAAAGCCCCGTATGAGTAATCTGGCTACGTCTAAATCCAAATGGATCTCATTACAGCACTCACCTTATTACTGCAACACTGTGTGAAGAAGATAATCTGTGGCGTGTGCGCCCCGGATCACGGTGTCATGTATAGGAGCCATCTTTGAATGCCTTTATTTCTCAGCAGAAATAGATCTCAGGGGAGAGGAGTTGGCCTAACGGCTAGGGTGGTCGACCTCGAATCTGGGGAACCGGGCTCGTGTCTCGGCAGTGATGCTGAACATCCTGTGATTCTGGGCAAATCACTTAATCTCCCCATGCCTAACATAAATGAATGTGTCCTCATGTAACGCAACTGGTGCTTTGTAAAGCGCTCTGATACCCGATACCTTCGGGTCAAGTTTGCGCTATATAAAACACCGTACAAAAAAAAAAAGCGGACTAGTCAGTATTTGAATCATTGGCCTCAAAGTGAGACTCCCCTGACACAATGACACCCCACCATCTGTAAGTGATCAAATTATGTTTATATTCCATCCAATCCAAAAATACCCAGAATGCAATGTCCCGTATAGGTGCCATCTTTGAAGGATTTCTTATATCAGCAAGCATACCAATTAATTAACACGGATATCAACAATGTGCCAGCTCGCATTTCTTCACTGGCACTAGATGTATCCCATCTCATACAATAGTACCCGAATCACGGTGTTCCTTATAGGCGCCATCTTTGAATGCCTGCTTGTATCGGCAAACAAAGTTATCAAGACCAGTGCATAAACCCATATACCTCAAACAGGCCAGCCCGCAAAGAAAGACTCCACCCATATTCACACTCTGGCTAATCACCAACCTAAGTCTCCCTATCACCATTCGCCATGTGTACAGTGGTGCAACCGCATACATCTCAGTAGGTTCCGTCATTAATTGGGCTATATCTATATTAATTCAACACCCACTCTGGTAGGATGGGCTTAAATCCTATTGGAACATAACATGACTCCATAATAAATTGTATTACGATTAAGCTGTATGTACATTGTAGCAAAGTCTCATATATTATATTTAAATGAAGGCATATTATCACAAATGCTATTTAAAAACGCTATGGTTAGTCAAATATAATACCAGTGCCATTCAAAGCATCCACTGGAATTGATCTATATCAAATTTCAGGTTAAAAACTTAGAGAGACCATTAGATTCAATTCCATTCTGATGAGATACGCTTATTACACCATACTCAACAATCCATATAACAAAACTCTGAACCTTGTGATGGAGGGGCAATGGTGCCAATGCTACATTACATATGATAACACAAACATTTAACCACCAGAAAATATTGTAATCTGTGGTCATTATTTAATCCATTGTAAACTACCCCTAGTCTTATTATCCTCTTAGCTTCTCTTCATCTAAGACACAACTCTCTATTTCCCCATCACATGAACTATTCCAAAGAACTTAAAGCTCTTATATTGTGCCTGAGCTGTACATTACGTGGCATAAACCACTATATGTTTCCCAGCCCTGTCTCTTAAGGCTCTTATTGTGTTCCCTACATAGATACAATTACATTTGTATACAATAATGTACTCTACAAATTTGATATTACAATTAATGTTTGATCTTATTTCATATTCTGTGTCTCCATGTCTGAACTTTTTTGTCTTATCTAATGCCCACCTACATGTCCCATAGTGACCACATTTGTAAAATCGTAATGTGTGCTAGGTCATCCTGTTGCTTTTAGACTGTTGTACAGGATAGCGAGGACTTAGAAAACTGATTTGCCTTTCTGAAAAGTAGTGTCTGGTATATTGGATATGTAATCATGCAGCACCTTGTCTGCTTACAGATGATGCAAGTGTTCCTGAAGATATTTGTGAATTCTATGTGAGATCCAACTGAAATCCATAATCAACCTTACTTTCTTCAACTTTGCCTTATCATGTGTGGTCTCACTTACAGCAATATCCCTACTTATTTTTGCAACCCTGTTTTTAGCTGTTCTAATACCATACATGTCATATCCTCTTTGTAGATATCTCATCTCCATATCCTGTAAACACTTTTGGAAGTCCTGTTCATCGCTACAATTGCATCTTGCCTGCATCATTTCCCCGTAGGGAATTGCATTAGTATGGCATCTGGGATGTACGCTGGACACATGTAAAATTGAGTTACATAAAGTTGGTTTCCAAAAAAGTCTACTTTGTATTCTATTTTCCTTAGTGTAAAGATCCACATAAAGAAAAACAGTCTTCTCCTTGGTGTACTTGTGAGTGAATTGTATATTTGAATCATTATGATTCATATATTTACAAAAACTTTCATGAAGCAGTAGTCTATGAAACACCCCCAACACAAAATGTACTCATCCCAGGTATGCTCCTCCTCCACCCATCCCATTTAGAGGTTTGTGTAATAAGGAGAGAACCTGGAATCCATCACAGTCCCTTGTAGTTGTCTGTACCACTTATCCTTAAATGGGAACACATTGTTTTTCAAAATCAATTCTGTCATTGTTAAACAATATCTCCGTCTGCTCCAGGCTTGCTGATCTGCTATTCAGAATATGCTGCAGTGCAATAATTCACTTGTCATTCTTTATTCTTGTGTACAGTGATGCAACATCAAGTGTCACCATCAAGAATTCCTGGTTTCCAGATGAGAACTAGCAGACAGCACTGATGTCCCCACAGGAAGCAGCTATCACCCTCCATTATAGATTAATCCAATTAAAAATCCTTCACAAAACGTATCTCACGGGGTGGCATTAGCGAGAATGGGAGCCAGGCAGGACACGTTATGTTTGAGAGGCTGTCATCAAGAGGCAACCTTCTATCACACCGTATGGGACTGTCCCCAAATATGACCTATATGGGAGAGGCTTTGAAGGTAGGAGTGTACTGACACCCCAATCCCAGACGCACAGCTAAATCCTTGATACATAAACAGCGATGCCATAGGTTTGTCTGTATTTCTCCAATTTATTGATCCATGTAATCCAACACTTTCACAATTTCATTTCTTGTTCTCTTATCACATGAGAGACGTTTCCGCTTTCACTGTATTTCTAAAAGCAGCAGACATGCCAATCCAGGCCTTAATCTGAAGCTAGAAGTGTACGTTAATTATCCACAATAGTTGGTCTTGTTAACCCGATGCATTTCAGGCCTTTCTTGGCCCTTCGTCAGGGGTTTTCTACAAATTTAAAACATTGATATTAGATTGTGCATTTAAACAGTCAATACATTTACAATGTTATATTTAATAAGAAAAATCCATGCCCTTTATTACAGCTCACCTCATAATCAACGTTTCCCGCTGAATACGTGGTCATATATAACCACTTGTTAAATCCCCAGGCAAACCTCTCAACTACTCATTAACCTTCCCTTATAAACTCCCCGTTTCTCTCTCTATATGGGAGAGGGCCACAACACATATGCAAGATGCTACAGAAAAACAAATACCTTTGACGCCATCGCTGGGGCTCCTTAACATTTGGGATGCAACTGACCACACAGAAGTGGAACAACAATTTGTCACCCGGGGGTATACCTTAACTAAAAGAGCAATTGCAAGGAAACGGGGGGCAGCAGAGAAACCTTCAATTAAGGTTTGGGCAGCTGAACTTGACAAAAGTATGATTACAGAAAAAAAAGCATATAAATCAAGAGGATTTCCCAAGAAATGGGATAAAAAATGGAGTGGGTGTAATGCGCATAGACGGGACCTATGTATATCCCCAACTGTTGAGATGGAAATGTCCAGAAATTAGAAACATTCACATGACATGATTATTTGATCCACGATCCACTGTTATGCTATGGAAACCTGGTATATTTTGCTCGACATGTATGACTACTAATGTTTGTGATCTCTTTAAGTTGAAATTAATAAAGAAATTAAAAAAAAGAATTCCTGGTTTTTATATAATATCAGTCAATAGACTAAGTATGTGTTTAGTATCCATATTTGGGAGGGTAAATTCCTTACAAAAGGCTGCAAGAATACAGCCACAAATTCAGATAATCATTCAGTCAGTCCCCAATACTTAAAATGATTGGCCTCCCTGCTGGAAATGGCAGTTCTAAGGTACCTTTGGGAGAGTGTAAATACATGGGTACCTGGGGTGATCCACACGTAAATATAGATATTCATAATCATTGAGTAGATAATTATTGTGCCACTTTTTCAATGCAAAACTAATCTTTCTGGTTAATCCAAAAGTTGGATTTCCCAGCACTTTTTAATAACATGTCACATCATTCAATGGGGAGTATAATTCATTTTCATAATCCTCACGGTTAATGAGCACAATATTTACTCCTTTATCAGCTTCCCTTATTGTCAACTTTTCATTCTCAGACAATGCTGTGAGGGCAACTCGCTCTCTGGGACTAAGGTTAGCACTACCTCTACATTGGTGTACCCAGATCTATTGTTCAATCTATCAAGGTCAACACAAATTGATTTGTAAAATGTGTCTATATTGTTACTACTTGTTAGCGGAGCTGTCCAACGTGATTTGTTTTTAAGTCCACTTGCTATACTAAAAACCATTTGTACATTTAACTCAACAAGGAATTCAGCAATTGTGACTGGGTCTTCCTCTAGATCAGAAATGGACATTAATGTTACTGTGTCATTTATATCTCATATTGATAATTCTTTCGAGACCATACTAGTTTCATTTATCTGCATTCTTGTATTCACCTGTGGGTTCATTTAAAATGATTTCTTTAGTTTTAATTATCTCACATATTAGTAAAGATCAATCTTCAGTTTACAGATATGCCACCTCCAACCTGGCCAAAATCCTATTCCTTTTTTGAGAAGTGACTGTCAATATTTCATCTGATAAGTTAATAATACACTCATCCTGATTTAGCCTCATTCCTATTTCTTCCTGTTGCATGGCTTGGTTTGTATCCCTCTCCGCTCCTCTCCTTGATCTCCCTCTTCTTTTCTCCCTTCTGGTTTTCTGACATTGTCTGTTTTCATGGACTGTTTCTGGTCCAGCAAGTGTACATGGCATGGGGGCTAGTGGTGAAGGTTTTGTTATTTGACCCGTCTGAATAATTTATAGGGTTTTAATAAATTATAGGATTTATCTATGCCAGAATCTTTTACGGCTCTGTTGTATTTCCGTCATTCCCGTTGTATTTTTGTTATTTATCGAAGGGAAGGAGATGTGTTATAACTTGCTGTTAGCTGTAATGCATTCTCTCCATAGATTCTCTGTTCCCTGTTGCTCAGCCAGTGTGTGATGTCATGGAATGTTGATGAGTGCTTGTAAGAGTGTCATTTAGAGAGAGTGGGCTGAGCAGTAAGGATGCTGCTCCTGGTGGGGTATTTGCTATGTAATTTGTAAACTATAACCTAACCTATAACGTCTTCAGTATACCTAGAACTTGTTAATCTACATGAACTGCTGCTCAGCCTGTGTGTGATGGTATGGAATGTTGATGAGTGCTTGTAAGAGTGTCATTTAGAGAGAGTGGGCTCAGCAGTAAGGATGCTGCTCCTGGTGGGGTATTTGCTATGTAATTTGTAAACTATAACCTAACCTATAACGTCTTCAGTATACCTAGAACATGTTAATCCACATGAACTGGCTACCTGACTTCTACTTCTGAGGAGTACCTTTTAATTACAACCCAACTGCAACATTTCTTTTCGACTGTTTATATATTTGCATGTACCGAGTCTAGATTAATGCCTTTTTCCCAGACCCTTGCTTCATACTCTTTATGCTGGATGCTAAAGGCTTAATGATGAAGGCTGAACTCTGATTTGCTACCCAGTCTAGACCTGATTGCTGAATGCAGCTACTGCTGCATCACTATTTTGCCTCAGTGTTGAGACTTATTGAGTTTGGTGAACCTCTCTTTATGGGATGTTCAGCCATTATTGACTGATTGAATTTGAGCGTTATGCTCTATCTCACTCTTTCCTCTCGATCTTGAAATTTATATGGGTTTATTCTAACACCATTTTGCTCCACTCTTTTGAATTGGGATTCTTTCCTTTATGGAACATGCTGAATGTATTATTTGGTATTATTTGTTCTAACCATATTTGTTTTTGTAATTGAATAAAAAGAAGATTTTACTAAACTTTTAATGAAAATAAAACCCTTAAAACGTACACCTAACTCTTGTGATTGACTGAATTTAGAAATAGTAATAAGATTTTCATTTATGTGATGCATAGCTCCTGATCTTCTCATAAACAAGGGCAAGGGTCTGTCACAGAGAAGTAATAGACAAAAACACCCTGAACTAGGATCTATGTAATAGATATCTTAAACTTTTATATTCAAATTGATTCCCACTCCAGCAGAGTTTACATTGGAAGTGTAATGGAGATGGCTACTGTCTAGTTGCCCTTTTGGCTTTTATTAAGGCCAGGCACTGCTGTTGTCAATTTTGGTAATATTTGTCACATTTTCAGTTTCTCCTCTCTGCAAAGTTAAAATTGATCTATAACACACATATTTTGAGTGGGGGCTTCGGTGCTGTTGCTGTCTACAGTAACATAATATCTTGGGATGTAGGTATAACCATCGGAGAGCCTAATTTATCAAAGGCTTCAGCAATTTCAAAGCATATGGTTTGAAAAAAATCACAGGCTTTGCGACCTCAAAACCTTAGTTAAATACTACAATGTGATTTGCAATATCTTTCCACAATGCACACATTGTGACTTTTCACTCTTTTAACAAGACAATGGGGCTGTTTTAGGCTTTGGTGGATAGCATACAGTTTTTAGGGTGGCAGAGACCTTTACCTCCATCACCCGGATGTACTATCAATAGCCAGCTAACTTCTGGTTGAGTTGCAATCTGTGTAAATTGAAGAGAACCGCCATTGTGGCATTTCCCTTCAAGGTTACAAATATGTTAGATGGACGTATGCTGCCGATTTTTATGGCAGTCCAACAAACATTTAATACGTTATATTTTACCAAAACAAAGACCCAAGGTGGGAGTTGTTCTTTGAAAAAACAAAACCTAATGACCCCCACACCCTAGGAGCTTTCTACCAGGGTGGAGTTCATTGTTATTTTTCTGTCCGTGAGAGACAGAAAAAGAGGATATCACACTGTCTGCTCTAAATAGGGTGGATGGTGTAATGCCCTTCCTTGGAGCCCCTACTCTATCGAGTCACCAAAGGAAGCTTTCTGCCAACATCCAATGGGGTTCCACTGATGGTAAGCTGAGGGCCCCCCATCTGTAAATGGGGCAGGCAGACCAAGACTTTGGCAGAGTACTCCGTTTCATTTGCAACAGTGTACCCTGTCTGCCAAACTCTAAATTAAGGCCTATGGTATTACTGCAGCCACTGTCTCTTTCACTTAGAAGTGCTACAGTTAAAAAAATGACATTTCCCAAAGGTGAGTGCATGGATGACGCTTTGCTGCCTTTTGTAGGCCTTTTTGGTTTTACAAGCAAAATCCTGTGTCATTAGTATAAATAGAGCAGAGATCAGTGATATCTATTGAATGGTTATTTTTGTACTGTGATGAACCTGTTCATGTATTGCATCGCAAAAATATTCTCAGATTGTAAATCAGTTACTGTTTTTGTACAGCTCTATTTTTTTATACTGAGTATAGTTCATCCTGAATGTTTACCAACGAAACCTAGCAGTTCTTAGCTCCTCTGCATTGTTCAGTTCTGCACCATTGATTGAAATTTACCATTACTAACAATGGGGTTTAAACCACATTTTCTGCAAGTGGGTGTTAAGAGGGTATAGAAGAAATATGTGTAATTGTTTTCAGCATTAGCCTAGATAGCAATAATTGACTCCCTTCTTGGAGATGGGAATGGTGTACAGAGGTCAAAAGTTGGGTCTTTATTATTTACAAATGTATTGTGCTTATCCACAATTAAAGTGCTTGAAAGAAAACACAACAAAAATTCACTTAAATCGAGTCAAATTAAAAGGGAGGGGAAAGTTCTACTGTTCAAACATATAATCAAAACCACTTTACTTTGCCAGTAGAGAGAGACACATTTGGTGTCATTCTTAGTACATTTTACTAGGGTTTGTTAGAATCTCGACATTACTCTGCTTTTATATGGCTCTAATTGAGAACCACTAGGGTGAATACTGCATTACAAATGTGGTTATTCACTGCTAGTAAATCACATCGGTGAATAACAAAAGTTATTTCCCACTAGTGTGGTGTCACAGGAATTTCCAGGCCTGGTGACAGGTCTTTCTTTTAGAGAAACTGTCAGTGTGGCACTGGCTCACAAGTCTGATGGAGAGCTGAGCCCTGGGTCTGGTAGGGTGAGGGAAGCTGCAGAGGATGGTGTGTGAGAGTGGCCGGAGGCCAAGTATTATTTATTTACTTTTGTGAGGTGGGAGTATTGGACGAGAGGATGATGCGGTGGCTAGTAGGATACTAAATTATTTAAAATTTGGATAGTGGGGGGTAAATATACAGGGTGTTTAGTTGGTGGCAAGAACGGATCCATTGACAAAAAAACATTGGTAAACATGGAGAAGGTTCATTTTTAGTATGAGGCAGGATGGGAGCAGGATGCTTCCATCTCATTGTCGATTTGATATCATTCAAAACTCCTCTTGTAAACCATCCCTATTATTCCCTCTCACAGGTATAATTCTATCCTCAATCATGAACACTAGATTCAAGATCTGGTTGTTCACTGCTACAGTGTAGCAATTGTAAGAAATGAAGGTCGATTCCCACTATTGCTACAGCATAAACATTTTCCGAGCCTGTTAGTGTGATGACTAGATGTAATTTCTAGGTCGAGCATTCGAGACCTCTTGTATATTCTTTAGTATATACCTATATGTGCTGACCTTCAGGAGGCTACTCAAGACCTGGCTGTTCGATCAGTAGCGCCCCCCCTCCCAGCGCCTTGAGACCCTCACAGGTATGTAGTGCGCTCTACAAATGTTTAATTGATTGATTGATTGATTGTATGTACTTTGTGGGCTCTGGAGATCATCCCTAGGACTTGTCTGATTCCGCTTAGGGACGTTTTTCTGTTCAACTGCCTCTATTTAACTGTCTTGATAGTAAGCGACCAGTAGAGGTCAGTAAAATACCACAATTGCTTTCTGCTGAGGGACTTTATTTTTTAATTTTTTCTGGCAACTGCCTCTATCTAACTATATTGATTGAAAACGACCTGCAGAGGTCAGCAAAATAGCAGAATCACTTTAGCATTCTCTAGATTCCAATCCATAGAAATTGTCTTTGACAAGCACGCGTAGACAATAATATTCTTTTCAAATCTTGTATTTTCAGTGAAATGACCACCGAAGTCCCTGACTTTATATTAATAACAGAGCTTTAGACTATACCATTTCCCGCTGAAAGGCAATATTTCTCTCCTCTGTTCCCATACCTGGCATGTCACACAGTTTGGTGCTTACTTTCCCTCCATGTTAAAGAACAGTAGATGTTTCAGCACTCAGGCTAAAGTGCTACATAGCTAAATACATATAAGGTCCCAAAGGCGATACCGATGGCATTGCAAATGCTTGGTATATATTTGCATGGAGGAGGGATGGGTTGAAGAGCGAGGGATATGTTTGGTGTTAGGACACCAGTTTTGTATTCTTATTCGGGTGGAGAGGGCCTAGTAAATGCAGAATGTGGTGCGGGTGGGTGACTAGCCACCAGGTACATTTTTGTAATATTTGGGGGGAGTTTATGCTGATGGTGGTGTGGGAGGGGGCATGAGGCCAAATTGTCCTTAGTGGGAGAGGGAGGGCAGTGATTGCCATAGGGTGGTATGGGTGGGTGGAAAGACACCAGGTGTAACATGGGGCAGGGTTTTATGGCAGGTTAAGCCATGTGTGTATGGCTTCCCCGTGGCTTCTATACCCTTGGAAAGCTGTTAAAAAGAGGCATGGAAGCTCTGTGTGGTCCTTCCATAGCATAAAATTATACTTGGGTAACACTAAATAATGGTGATGTTTTTTACCATATGGTTGTAAGTGAAGTCGGAGACAACTCACGCTTCCTTCTAGTTGTCCTTTTGATGTCATTCAGATCTCCTATTTGAAAAAGAAGCCAGTTTTTGCCTTTTTACCATCAATAATTCTTTATGTCATAAATGGGTCCACTGTGCATCCAACATCCTGTTTCAAAATGTTGTTATTCGATGCAGTTATGCCAGAGCATTGTTTAAAATATCAATGTTGAATGAATGAATGAATGAATAAATGAATGAATGAATGATTGAATGAATGAAAAAGAT
Source organism: Triturus cristatus (assembly GCF_964204655.1). NCBI lineage: Eukaryota > Metazoa > Chordata > Amphibia > Caudata > Salamandridae > Triturus > Triturus cristatus. The sequence goes on along the minus strand of NC_140591.1, from coordinate 1,302,666,395 downwards.
TTATAAAGCGCAACAAATACCAAAAGGCGTCAAGGCGCTAATAGCAAGATAGTCTCCAGAAGAAGGGAAGTAGAAAAAGCTAACTAGTGACTGTCAACGAGTGAAAAACAACTTTTCACAATACTTGACTGGATTTGACCCCTTTACAAAATAAACCTTTGGATGGATAACTGTGAATAATGGGGACATTTATCCCTGTGAGGTTCAGAATGACATCACAGACAACTGTAGCTCGCTTGTTATTCACAGCTATCTACCTACAATTCTAAATATTACGGATCATGAATTGGAGGGTTACGTGGGGTTGGGGGGCATTCACGGATAGATAGAGTGCACTGTTACTGGCCAGAGAAGCCCAGGCTTCCTTTCTATTACCTCAACAAGTTCCTGAGAAATGTGCTGGCAAGTTGCACGCATTTAAGCCTTTTGTTCTTTTCGGTAAAGTTGCCTGAGCGATTAGAAATAAGCGGCCACGAGAACATTTTACGCAGTTTACTCATGTATAAGAAGTTCAAAGAATGATTTAAAGTTTTGCTTCCATTTCTTTTGGAAATATTTTACCAGAAATGTGTATTTCCTCAGCTTGTCATTCGTCAAATTGCTCTGGTGTCTGAGGGAGTGGAACAAAGTAAGTTACAGCATATTAATGGTGTGCTCAAAAGCATATTTCCTTTCAATGCCTTTCTTTTCTGAGGAAAATTTGATTCTTGATGTAAAGTATGAGTTATTCCATGAACTGCCTCTGAGATTAAATGTAATGGTGTCTGCACTGCTGCCTTAAAATTCTTTCAGCATTTACAAATCACCCCTGTCAAAAAGGCATTCCTGTACTAACTTCACTCCCTACAACCTGAACAATGCAACATTAATTTTACTTGCTCCTGTTTTTTACTTCTGAATACCATGTAGTACACAAATAAAGTACATCAAGGTGCACAGGCACCTGTAACTGCTTTAAAGCCTTTAGATGACACAGGGCACACATAGTTTGTAGACAACATCTTAGTCAATTGAAGAGCATTGTAACAGACTGCATAGTCATAGGACAATTGCATGTAACTCCACAAAGCATTGTACACATATATTATTAGCTAGGAATAGCATCCATTGAAGTTTGTTGCACACATTCCCAAACCATCAGTTTCAATTCAAGCCTTCGCAGTGCACGTTAAATCCACATAAACACACAAACCCGTTTCTGGCCCTAATGCCCACGCAGTAATACCACATTTTACCGATTTGCAAAACTGTGTATGAATTGCACTATATGTCAATGCATAAGCCACAAAAAAAATTCTAGGGATTTGTTGAAAAACGACAAAATCAAGAAATTGCAAACTACGATTCTCAAGTTATCTAGTCGCAAGCAACAACCATTGAGAAGGAGTGGCATATTGGGCTCTCGAACCCTCACCGCACTCTAGAAGAATCAACACAAGCACATAAAGTCTGAGCCTAATGTAGCACTGCTGAAACTGATAAGAGTTAGACCTGTCACCTGTAGGTTGGTCTTCCTCAAATGTTTTGCCTTTTCCCTTTTGCCCCCCCCCCCACCTTTTGCTGTACCTTTTTGTTGGCCTTGTGACTCTGAGCACTATACTACTGCTAACCAGTGTTAAAGTGCATATGTTCCTCCCCTAAACATGGTGACCTTTGGTGTATGCCTGATTGGAATATTTAGTCAACCTGTAAGTTCCTTGCAAATGGTACCCCATGTACCCAGAGCCTGTACACTAAATGCTACTAGTGGGCCTGCAGAACTAGCTGTGTCTCCCACACAAGTAGGCCTTTAAACCTGTCTCAGGCTTCTGTCATAGCAGGGCCTGTAGTCACGGTTTACTGCCACTTAGAAACGGAATTGACATTTTTTCCAGGCCCTCAAACTCCCCTTTTATTACACATACATCGCCCTTAAGGCAGGCCCTAAGTATCCCTGAGAGCAGGGTGCTGTGTGACTAGTAGGCATGACATGTACTTTGAGGTTTTACATGTCCTGGCAGTGAAAAACAGCTCCATTCGTTTTTCAGTGTGGTGAGGCCTACTCTTTCTATAGGCTAGTATTGATGATTCCTTAAAATACATTTAAAGCTGTAATTCCTGATTGGAAAGGAGTAGCTACTTCATGTTTAATATCTTAGTAATGGTGATTGTAAATCCTCTTTAGTGGTAAAGTTGGATTTGACATTACTATTTTAGAAATGCCACTTTTAGAATGTGGACATTTCTGTGACCCTAGCTTTGCTCTGTGTGCCTGCAGCCTGCCTCCAATACACATCTGGTACAACCAGGGGGGTATGTCCAAATTACCCTCCTATACATGGGCATAAAACATCGAAAGGATGTAAAACAAAGAAGTATGGAGGGATGAATCACTCTTTTATTTTCGTCTAAGGTACCATTAATTACCCTGACGTTCTCAATATTTTTTGTGTTTACAGATACTCATGATTCTGTTGGGTACACAAACTATTAGGCAGGTCTCTGGCACATCAATTGATTTAACATGAATTAATCATAAACATAAAAAAGAAATAAATAATAATCACACATTGATCAATTTCAAAACCTAACATACAAATGTACATATACACAATATATACAACATATACAATACACTAACAATTACATATACTCATGTACACTCATCAATCTGAGTGATACACTCAGGTAGTCCCCTTCGCACAAGAGGTATCACACCTCTCTTCTCATTTAATTATGTGCGCCGATAGTCTTAAACCAAGCTCAAATTAATTGGACTCCTCATATAGCTGTCGACACGGCCGCGTTTCAGCCGTCAATTTCTTCTGGCTTCCTCAGGACAAGAGTACACAATATCTACAATAATAATCGAAACTTCAAATTACATAAATGTACATCTAGTCTAACTATCTTGTTCTATCCCTTATTTGCCCATACAGTGCTCAGTGCTAATCGTCACAAAACATAACGTAGAAGTACCCGCTCCCATTAGTGTTGTGGGGGAGTGTGTATTAACCCCTTCGGTGCTCATGACGGAATGGTTCCGTCATGACCCACGGTTGAGCTGTGCTCATGACGGAACCATTCCGTCATGACCACGCCCGCGCAAGATTCCGTCAGCACAGCGGCGGAATCTGCGCAGCATCGAAGGGGTTAAGTCCAAATTAACCCTCAGGCGAGACCCCACTCTGTGTGTATTGAGTTCATATCACTGTATCTGTGCTCACCAGGGATAACCAGTTACACATCTGGTCTACTCTAAGTACCTGGATTAATATCCTAGTTCTCGGGATCAAAACAAATCCACTTCAGAGGGGGTACGCATTCCCCACATATCGCGGTTCCATGCTTGGTATGGAGACCTATAAACAATAACATAGTGGCCAACATAGATCAAACACCATTCTCCTCAATTCCCTCTAGACTTAAAGTCATCTTTCTGTTTATACACATGATTTACATGTAAGAAGTGTACCCAGCATTTCTGTACGCCACTTTTCACATTGAAGAGATATGGACTTTCCTGTTGTCTATGACCCACCCTGTGTGGGACCCTAATTACCTCTAAAAAGCACATTTGCTTAGAAAGTTACAGTAATTCATGTATTTTCCAAAAAACACTCTCAGATTCTAAACCACTGCTTTGATGTATTTAATAAGAAATAACCCGTAATCTATTGATTGGATTTTTGTTGTTTTGGTCTTATTTCATTTCTATAAAGATTGCCTATTTTTCTAAACTTGTGTGGAGTCTTTTTATGGTGTAATCATTGCATTAATGTGTGCGGGTGCTACACAAATACTTAACCGATTGCCTCTTCTGATAAGCCTGCCTGCTCTGTGCTAAGCTACCAGAGGGTGAGCACAGGTTATACTAGGTGTGTATCCAGTTTACCCTGACTAGAGTGGTAGTTTTTGCCTGGCTGAGGTGCATACCCTAGCAAACTAGAAGCCCCATTGTTAACAATAAGGCAGATGCAAGCTAGATGCAGAAGAGATTCACAGAGGAAGATCTAATTATTTTGATGGACGAGATGGCCACAGTAAAGGATAAACTATTTGGCAAGCCTGCACGGATGTAACTGTCTTAGGGGGGTGGTAGACTGTCAGGTTGAAGAATAATGAAAAAGGTGTGTTGGGCTCAAACAGCGTACGGAGGAGAAGCTTGCCAATAAAGCACATTAGGCCAATAAAAGTAGCAGAGGTTGTTCACAGCAAGGCTCCTTAATCCCCACAGGCAAAGTAGTGAGGATGCTGTAACACCTACAGTAGTGCATCCACTATCTGGTGTTGTCTGCCATCGAACCTATGAAAGAAAAAGAAGACATAGGACCCGATTTATATCTAGGCAGATGCTTCCGGACCATCGAAAATTGATGGTCCATCCATCCAGAGTCTGAACTGTCCTTCCGTCTGATTTATATGTTGGCGGTTTGAGTGACGAAAGTCCATCATGGCCCCACCATCGCCATGATCATGATGGCAGGATTTCAACCACAGCTCCGCACTCCTAATCACAATGTTGCTTTCTGTTGGCATTCCCATGGCAGTTAAACCTCTACACCTATGCTGGCAGTTTCAAGCCTATAACAGTGTTAAACTACCCTTAACAACCTCTTGTACTTAACGATTCAGAATGAACTTGATATTGCAGCGTGCTGCAGACCTGCTCTTGGATATGAATTACGAGCCACCACGTCAGCTCCGTTATAGGAGGTATGTGCACTTAAATGTATGTTACCATATGAAAATCTCCTTTTTTGTGTCTGTACACATATATAATGTACTCTGTTGAATGTAGGACAATTTGTAGTCTTTAAAAATCAAATTTAGGTTTATATTGTGATATCTGCAGAACTAATAAATGTGCTGTGTTGAGAGTAAATAAAGTGTAATGGTCAGACACATTTTGAGTATATAAAATGTCTGACAAATTATGTACATGGTGTCATCATCCATCATCACGACAGAGGCGCATACAAAATATCTAATACAGATTACCACATATCAGTACTGAAAAATTCGTAATTTTATGCAAAGTACATCTGTTTGACCTTAACACATGTGAGTGTGTGTCATGTACAGCTAATTTTAAAGTTTCATAATCTACTATCTAATCTTAAAAATGATAGCAAATGTACACACATAAATACAAAAATATAGTATGGTGCGCCAAATGATACTTGTAAATCAGGATCAACAGTTCAAAAGCAAAAACATTCTGACTTGTGTCAATCTTCTTTTTATTATAAATGTAGGTTGGAATGATCCTTATATATATTAAATTCAAGCAGCCAATGGGTTTTGTCAAAGGTTGGACTTCTTTGGGGCAAGAAACAATAAGAGCAGTGTCACAAATGGTAATGTGAATTAAAAACATTCCACAGTGCAAAACAGATTACACATCTCAGTCTCCACAGCGATTATGTCCTACGGCCATTGAATTCGTCCAATAATACAATGTATAAAGAGTTATGTCGTATCTATCCATGCCAAGTACTTCACATGATGGAATTTCAAAATATACACAGAGGGGTAACAATCAAACCCCAAACTGCACCACTGGTATCAGTGACCCAGGGTTGCAGAGTAGCGATGTGTGTGCACATGCGTGTGTGTGTGATACTTGACCAGGGCTCAAAAACATTTACATCTTATATTCTTATACACTCATAAATGATATGTTTATATATTGTGTTGTGACAACACTAATGTAGTATGCTGGCAGGAAACGATGACTACATTTATACCAAGAACATGGGTTCCTTGTAGAAGGTGGACACTTTTCCTATTCTGAGAACATCCTTTTTAGATAGAAAATGTTTTTATTGTACCATATAATTGGGAACCTTCTGATTTTTACACAAAATTTGCTGATTGTAAACGTTGCACAGATTTGTGTCTCAGAAATATTCCTTCATGTACACTTTATTCAATACAATTTTGCAATAGAAACTACAGTACATATTTATCTGGATCTACTAAATATGTTTTGCTGTAGACACCTTCATCACATGCACATATCTGTTATTTCCATTTTACAAATCATCATCAGACTGTGGAAATCAATTTGGCATGAGTGCAAATAAAGAATTAGCTATACAAATTCCACATACTTGCAAATAATATACTTACAACACCTTTTGTAAATGTGTTCTCTATGTTGAGCTGTCACAACATATACTTCTACTTATGTAGTTGGTCTACAAAATAAAATGTGAGCTTATACAACAGGCCACACGCAGATCATCATACTTACTCCCTTGTTGCTGCAATCTGACCTTCAGCTCCCCATCAAGCAATAGATAGGTAACCAGCAATATGCAGGCCATTAGGGATCAGGTTATGACAAACCCATTTCTGCTGCTGGAAGAACTTCCCCAGCTGGACCTAATCTACCATCCAGTGATGCAGGTCCTCCCATCACTTACCTCACTACAGGCCACAGCGCCGACGGACCCTTACATCTACACTTTTGCAGCAATGGCCATCCAGATGCCCTTTTTGTTATGAGTGTGGACCTAAGATATGAGAAACCTACAAATTGTAGAATGAGGGATAGAGTTCTCACCAGATTGAGATTTATAAATCCAAAACAACCAACTTTGGTTGAGTACAATTTAAACAATACCACGTATAAGTGTTTATATACACTTATTTGTACATATAAGTATGTAACGTAAATATGCACATATATATTTTAGTTTAGAGTTTTTTCCTCCTGAGGCTTACCTTTAAGTATACACAAATCCTAGGCCACATTATTTTGGTTTTTATAGACCTCAAATCACATTTAGTTCATCACAAGTTTAACATATGTGACATCGCATCAATGTTTACATGCCACTTTGTAGGGCTATCTGTGAAAAACAAATATTGTGTTAATCTCCAGAAACATATGAGAAATGGTGTTATCTGTTGCTGTGGTGTACCATACAGTTGGGTATACCGGGACAGCACCTCATCAGTGAGCCTCTCCAGCTCATCAGGGTTGAAGTTAGAAGCCCTGTTACCAGTAGTTTCTGCCATGGTTGTCAACAGTTCAGATGGAGCAGCAAACTCCTAGGAGGTCTGTATGGTACTAAAACTAGGCGGCAAGTGAGAAGCCGTTACAGAATGCTATGGTAACTGTGAAGTATACATGCGTCAACAGACGTATTCCAAAAACGTTGGATAGTAGCACATTTCCCAGCCCACATTAATCTAAGGGTGTGGGCTCCATTGCTAGGGGTTAAACCTACTAGACATAGTAGTTTCATCTGTCATGATGCAGAGGTCAGACACTCTTCCTTTGTAGAGGAACCATTTGAAAAATAATAACAAACTCCCTAGCAACACCTAGAATGTCGGATTATTTGGCTAAAATGCTGTTAACATTGAAAATGTGTTTCTTAAAATGTAAATAATCATCAATGTGCAATAGCGGAAGTGAACTGCATACCTATACTGTACGCGATAACATTTTTACCTCCATTGGCTGATTAAAAAAATGAAATTCAATTTTTTAAAAAATATTTTTATTTTAATAAAAAACTATACATTATGCTAACATTATTCTTCTCCATGCCTGATGTCATTTAACCAATTATTTTAAAAATATAGCCTTCTGAAAGTAGTATTTCCTTTTCACTTTCATTATAGTGAAGTATACATTACAGCATTTGCAATGAAACCAGTTTTTTGGCTAAGGACATCCCAAATGTAGTTCAAAGTAATTAATCATATGTATGTGTTGTAATATCACTTTAAACGTCAAGAAATTCAAAATGTTTTATGTAGTTATGGTATTTATTTTACATGTATACTTATCTTCGTCAATGCTTTCTTTCAGAGACATCCTCTAACCTCCTGAGAACAACCCTATCAAAGTGCATAGATGCAACCTAGAATGCTCTGTCCTTTTCCTGACCTTGCTACCATGCAAGAACATGAAGTCATCAAAACATTCACCTATTCCAGCAAACTATCTTTAATTTATGCAATCAGGTTGAGTAACAACTTCTGCCTATGAACCTATATCCACCTGCAATCACACCACTATGGCAATTCTCCATTTTGTTGCCACCCAAACCTTCCAACACACTGTAGGAGACTGCAATGGGATGTCCCAAACAACTTTTAGTGGTGTATTGCCGGAATTCATGGCAGTGATGCTAAGCTACAGAAAGTGACTCATATATTTCCCAAGTAGCACAGATGAATTGACCAGAATAAAATCAGATTTGTATGCTTGTGTGGCATTCCACAAGTCATAGGTGCCTTGAATAGGGCACACATTGCCTTGGCACCACCACACAACAGAGAAAAAGTGCACCACAACAGGAAAAACCTTAATTTGATAAATGTGCAAGTGGTTTGTCTACCTGTTACATACATCGCTACCCTCTGCATGTGCTTCCCTGGATCCACAAGAACGTGGGTGGTTAGAACACGCACTACTAGAATGTTCTCAAAGTGCAAGGTTGTAGCGTGTGCCGGGGTATTACCCTCTGACTCTGGCGTGAATACGAATGCATGTGAGTAGTGACGCTTAAATCAGTGGCATCCCCCTGGGCACAGCCGAAGGCATGAAGCAGGATCGAAGAGCTTGACAATGGCCCCAGTTCGCCACAAAAGTCTTGATACCTTTGAGAACCTCATCAAACAAGACATCCGCTGATTCAACTACAAACGCCAATTGAAACTTCGCAATCTCTTCAACAAAGAATTTGCCATCTTGAAAGGGATAGCCGATAACTCTGACATCATATGCCAGAATGCTGATAAAGGAGGAGCACTCGTTATAATGGATACCAGTTTTTACCGCGAGCAAGTATAAAAACACCTGTCAGACCTTGACACCTATTGCACCATTGAGATCAATCCGACTGAACAATTCGCTCTAATTCTTAACAATCTAGTAAGAAAGGCAGTGGACGATGGGCTCATCACAGAAAAGACTGGAAAATACCTAATTCAGTCTAACCCGAAAACACCCATCCTATACATGCTACCAAAGGTACACAAAGACGCACAACACCCCCTCTTTCGGCCAATTGTATCGACCAAGGGCAGTCTTCATGAACCGGTGGGCAAATTCATTGACAGATACCTACAACCTTTTGTTATCAACATGAGGACCTCCATAAGAGACACTACCGATTTTATTTCGAAAATCAAGACCGTGAAGTTTACCACAGATTATGAAATCTGGTTGTGTACAGTGGACGTTAAGTCTCTATACACTTCGATTCTCCATAACTTAGGCTTGGAAGCCATTGAATAAACACTACTAAACTCTGAATTAGACTCAGACTTTCAACTTTTCCTTATGGAATTACTGCATTTCACTCTATACCAGAGTTACTTTAAGTGGGAAGACCAGTGTTACCTCCAGCTCGCTGGAACTTCAATGGACAACTGTGCCGCCCCTTCGTACGCCAATATGTTTATGAATACATTTGAAGAGAATAACATACTCAACACTACTACACGGAGAAATCAGGCCACTATCTTTCTGTGGTTTATTGATGACATATTCATAACATGGAAGGGTACTTATGAAAGCTTATTGGAAGCCTTGAACACCTTGAACACCATAAATGACAGGATCCAGTTAATCTACGAGGTCAACCCTCAAACCATAGCCTTTTTGGATGTAGTCATCAGCAGATCAGGCAACACCCTCAAGACAAACATTTACAGAAAGATCACTGACAGAAACAACCTGTTACATTATCAAAGTTTCCATCAGACGCCCCTCAAAAATCATTTACCCTACTTACAACTGCTTAGGGCGAAAAGAGTAGTATCAAACCCTGCTAAGTATGACCAACAAGCCAATGACATGCTTTTACAGTTTCAGACAACGAGGATATCCCTAAAACGTACTTGAACAAGCCAAAAAATGGTGTGCTGACAAAAACAGCAAGAATGGAATCCAAGCGCACAGTTGTGGTGTCGAAGTTTTCAACTTTGAGTCACCAATGCAAAAAATTAATCAAGGACCATTGGTCGATATTAGCCCTGGAACCTGATTTTAAGGGTATTTTTAACAACCCACCCATTTTTGCATACAACAGAGGGAAGAACATCAATTAACTAATCACTACCAGACTTCAATCTACACCACTGCTCACCTACAAAGGAAATGTACCCTGCTACAACTGTAGCAACTGTAACAACATCATCAAAGGGATAACTATTACACACCCCAGGAAAGGCACCAAAATCAAACTCAAGTTCAATGCAAATTGTGACACCAAAAATGTCATTTAGATGCTGAAATGCCCCTGTGGTCTGGAGTATAGCGATAAAACGGAAAGAAAGATCAAAACTCAAATAAATGAACATAAGAGCAATATCCGCACCAGAAACACTAAATCAGTCATTACAGAACATTTTATGGAGAACCGTCACAACATCAGTCAATTACAATTTGTAGTTCTGGAAGTAATTGAAAACGCGAGGGCAGAGACAACAACTTCCTCTTACAGAGAGAAAACCATTGGATCAAGTGCTTGGATTCTATGAAACCGAACGGTCTTAATGATCGCATGGAATTTCAATGTTATCTGTGAAACTGGCACAGCGTGCACACATCATATTTTATGACTTCTATTGTCTGATGATATTTCTCTCTATATTATATTATACTATATTATTTTTTCTATACCTCCTATATCTTTTACACTCACGTTTCATCTACCTGTCGCCTCTATTGTCGTACATCACTTCCTTTTCTCTCCACCAACATTCTGTCATTTCAATTCACGCTATAGCTCATTGGCTTTTCATATGATCTAACTTTCCTCTCCTTCTTTCTACCTAGATTATAGCTCTCTTTCCTCATATTGTTATCATACACATTTATCGATCCTGAACCCTCAGATTTACAGGCATTTAACTGTTCATGCATTTCTTTATCGTTCCATGTTGTACGGCACCATCAGTGTGATCATTATTTGTTTTGGTCCATACACTCATCTTTTTTCATTCCGTCGTTCGTTATATGTCACTTATTAATGGGTCAACTTGAAACGTCATCTATATTTTTCTCAATATATACACTTATATACAGTAGTTTACTCATCTCACTTGCTACGTTAAGGGCCTCGTCCTTTCATCTCACTTTGTCGTTTAGTTATCACTGTGCACCATCGCTTACAATATTTCACAGGTTAATTAATCTCCTTCGGATATCACACTCAAAGATGGCACCCGTGCTCCAGAGGGTGTAAGTCACTAACACACCAGATCCCTTTTTTGTTTCTACAACTACACCACACCACATTTGAAACCCTACAAGCATCACTCGCCTTTGGAGCGTGACTATTCTTCCTAAAAGCTGGCTGTAACGTTCGGAAACGTAAGTTCCCGAGTCATTATCTCTCTAGTTTTTGATTTGTATAGCTCATGTGCCCTGACCGATAATGGTTCACTTTTGGTATTTATTTCATCTGCGATGTTAATTATTTTACCAGACACGCTTGATTTTCTTTGCAGCATGTTCCACACTTACTTAGAGCGTACCTAACATGCATGATTTGCATGAGCAACTATAACGGTTCACTCTCATTATTGACTGCATTAGCGGTGTTAACTATTTTTTCACACACGTTTTATCTTCTTAGCAGCACGTTCCACAACCTTTGAGAATGATTTTTTTATTTTTTTATTTTTAGTCTTCATTCTGCCAATTTACTTGCTGGATATACTCGTCCCCTTCTCTGGTAACCCAGGCCAGGTTGGAGTCCTTCCAATCAAGAGAAAAAAAGCTGTTTCCAATTCCACCCTTCCCGGGAGTGCCCATAGCACGGAAGGAACACAGGACCGACAGCTCAACATTGGCTTAATCTTTGGACCACAGATTTTGGAGCCAGTCTACCAACTTAAGCCATACTTTCTCTTTACTGCTAGAATCACACATTAGGTCCTGCTTACTTATATATATAATACTTTTTTTACATTCCAGAAAGTGCGGTGGAAGATTTGCCTTCCATGATTTACAAATCTCTCTTCTTCCTAAAAGAATTACATAACAAATTAATCTTGCGTCTCATCTACTAACGCTAGTAGTATTATCATGCCAAATTCCAAAAAAGACCAGGGCGGGACTGAACTTCACAGTGATACCTGTAACTTCGGTTAAAAATTGACACACCTCGAGCCAAAACTTCTCGATTTCAGGGCATGTTAGAAACATATGGATATCATCAGCTATGGGATCTTTGCATCTTGGGCATTCATAATGTGTCCCTAAAAATATTTCTAGTCTCACCCGGGACCAATGTACCCTGTATACAGTGAAGAGGTGGTTACGTTTTAAATAGGCAGGTTTCACACTTTCTTTCAGCAATGCAAAGGAGGCCAACCACGCTTCCCTCAAATCAATATTCACAATTCCCTACCCCCAGAGCCTCTGAATATCTCTTTCTAAACCATCTTCTGTATTGATCAGAAATTTGTACCACAAAGCTACCTCCTTCTTAATAACACCAGTTTTAATTGCTTGAACTAACCAAGTGTCATCCTCCTCTTCCCTCCAGTTTTAATCCCCCCACCATGAAGAGAGCTGATAATATTTAAACCTAGTTAAATTGCCCCCTGCAATTGGATTAAAAGTTTCCCAATTAACTAGCTCGGTTCCAATCTTCAAATCCCCACAAGAAATACCCGAAGCTTTTAATGGGAGACTAAGTGAATCGTTCAAACAGTCCGGAGTCCCTGGGGACTCCAAAATCGGGGCACTATTAATATGGAATTCCTAACATTTTCCGAATATGAACCCATGCTTTCAAAACACCCAGTAAAATCTTCAACCTTACTTTTTTGAAGAATTTAGGGTCTCCGAACTTAAGCAAAAATTGTTCTTGACCCTCCCTTAGTTCTCCAAGCATGGCTTCAAACAGACTACCAATTGCCGAACTGTCAGCCCTATTTAAAAGCATCCTGCAATTCTTAAAAAGAAAAGCATACCCATACGTCATCAAATCCGCTAAGGCCAGCCCATCCTTCTCCAATCTCCTCCTCAATCTCTTCCAAGATATGCATGAGCCCTTGGAAGCCCAAATGAAGCTTCCTAGCCTTCCTTGTAGTTTAGCAGTTTTCATTCTATCAAATTACAATGGTATGGAATTAAAAAGAAAAGTTATTTTGGGTAGAATAATCATTTTGATAAGGTTTACCCTACCGTACAAATTTAGCGGGAGATTTGCCCATCTAACCAGCAGTTTCTCTACTTCTTGCCTAATCTTTTCCCAATTTACTTTTAGTGACTTCCGCCAGTTTCTGCGTAATTATAACGCCAAGGTAGCGCATGTTCGATTTTGCCTGTAATTGTTGTACTGGTTGGTTCCATTCCATAACTTCAGTCTTATTTGTATTTACTCTGTATCCTGAAACCCTTCCAAATGCTTCGGCTTTAGCCATTAATATGGGGATAGACACTTGCAGATTGAGGGTGTAAAGTAAAAGATCGTCTGTGTAAAGCACTGACTTAATCTCAAGATTCCCATATCTAAAAGGAATAATAGCAGGGTCTTGTCTGATCCATGCCGCTAATGGTTCAATATACATATTAAACAAAAGTGGAGACAGGGGACATCCCTGCCTAGTTCCACGTAATATATTGACCCAATCGGTTAGCTCCCCATTAACCAAAACCTTTGCTCTTGGTGATTTATACAAAAGTTGGACAGCCTTTATTACTTATGGGGAAAACCAAATAGCTTTAAGACTTCTCACAGATATGACCAGTGAACCTGATCGAAAGCCTTTGCGGCATCTACTGCCACCAGCGTTACAGGACGATTATAGGTTTCTGCTAAATCTATCACTCCCAGTATTTGAAAAGCTAGCTCCTTTAGCTGCCTTCCATGAATAAAGCCTTTCTGGTCTTTGTGTATTATGCCCTTAATAATCTTTCCAATTTTTGCTCGCCATAATACCTGTACTATAGATCTCAAAAATGCCTTAAAGGAGTCCCATACAATTTGAAGTTTAGCTGACCCCCTATTAGCTTAAAAAAATATCACAGCCTCTTCTTTCATTTTGTAGATTACTTCCTCATCCAACAAAATTGTCCTATCCAGAGTCCATCTAGTTATACCCCTCTTATTGGGGGTTTTTAGTGATAAGAGGACAACCGAATGATCAGAAAGTATAGCAGGTATATGCTTAATCGTTTCAACCCCAGATACCAGCTCATAATTCAGTAAAAAATAATCAATTCTGGAATGATGACCATACTTTTTACTAAAAAAGTAAAATCCCTCTTATCCCCCATCTTATGTCTCCAAATATCAATTAAATTAAGCTCTCTAATCATATTTGTAAGCACTGCCATAGTTTTGGGTGGCGTAACATATTTAACTTTGGAGGTTCTATCCAAGCTTTTATTTAATACTAGATTGAAATCCCCTCCAATTACCACTGGGGTATTAAAAGACATTAAGCAAAGTTCCAATTTGATTAATGCATCCAGATTATCCTCATTGCTCAAACACGAGCATGACACTGACAGTGCAGAGAGTCAAACCAGAATGATTATGACTTACAGTTCAGACGCCAAGAACATCCAAAAAATTATTTCTAGAAACTGGGACATCCTCAAGTGTGACAATGTGATAGGCAGCAGTATTTCTGATCGACCAAGCATCACTTATAGGAGAGGCAGTAACATTAGAGACATGTTAGTACACAGCGACATCACCATTCATACACAGAGAAACCAACATGGGCTCAAGGGTATTTACCCCTGTGGCCATTGCAAAGCATGCAACAATAGTATCTCTCGCAAACATGTCAAACACAACGGCATAAAAAAAGATCTGACACAATTTTTGATGTGCAGTACCACTTATGTCATCTATGCCATTGAGTGCTCATGCAAATTGTGGTACATCGCTAGCACTACTTGCATGGCAAAAAAGCGTATTCTAGAACACTGCAGGGCAATTACCAATTTTGACCCCAAGTACCCTGTAGCAAGACACTTCAGGGAAAGACATTTCTCCAATATCAGAGAGATGAGCTACTTTATTTTGGAACAGATTGATAAGCTCCCGAGAGGGGGCAACAGAGCCCTAACGTTACGACAAAAAGAATCAAGGTACATTATAGACTTCCAAACCAAGGCCCCAGGGGGACTGAATCAAGAAGAAGAACTATCCATACACCTGAAACAATAACTTCTGAAGGGGACGCTTTCCTCCTTCCTTTTTCCACGGATCCGCTGTTGTATTATGCCAGTTACTGTATCATGTTGTCTTCCGTGTTTGAATCCCTTCTGAGTATGTTCGTATTACAATTGTCGCTCTCCTGTTTTCTTCCCATGTGTGATTTGCCATTGATCTATTCACCATAAGTTTCCTATTGATTCTATATATTTGTATAGGTAGTATTACATTTTTTACAGGGTCAGTTGATCCTGTTTTAATCACTGTCTTTTATCTCTTGTTCCACAGGAGAAAAGGAAGGGACCCACTCACCTGTATTCACCTGCACAGGTCACCTACCCTTTTTTCTTCTTCATGGATACAAGAGCACTTCAGCACATCTTTCTTATGGTGGTAACATGTTTTTGGGCATCTCTGTCATGACTTGACCAATTTTGTTTTCCACGAATATTTGAATAGCCTTTAGGCACTGGCCTATGAGATACCATTGTTTGCGCCTTTACATTAGCAACAGTACATCCTATTTGCAGTAGACATCACATTTTATTGAAGCTGAGTTGGATGTTGCTGTCACACGCACAATAGATTGTTCAAACAACAAGCGAGAGGACATTGATATGCCATTATGGCATTTTATACTGAGTACATCATTTCTCTGATTGTTCATGTATGTTCCAGCAACAGGTTTTCCTGTTTGCTACTAATGTAAAGGCAAGCGCACCATGATTGTGTAGAGATTCTGACTCGAGAGCAATAATTGGCGCATGTACACATTTTTGACAGCGCGCTACTCGGCTTTTCCAGGTTCCCTTACACGCGCGATCGCCAGTAGGGAAGCAGATTGATACTACCACACACAATACAGGTAGACTACAGCACCCACATGAGCGGACACCACAGCAGTAGTGTACTACGCCTTCTGAAATACAGACCTCACTGCCCGTTACAGCCTATGCAATAATGGTTTCGTTACCTAGGAAACAATTGATGCTCTGTAACTTTATTGAGACTCCAGTCTCTGATATGAGCAATCCACGATCATTGCAGCTATGACATGTATGCCACTTGGTTAAACTTGTTGATGGTCATTTTCAAACGATGATACAGTTTGTTGTCAGTATATTCTATTCATTTAGATAGACTGCACTAGGAGCGCATTGAACGTATACAGCACAATTCAGCCAAAACATTGTTTTTTGCTAAGATGGGTTGTATTATGTTCATCACTGGGAGATCTCTAATGTTATTCTCAAATTGTGGTGCCCATGTTTATATTTGTGAAATTTATGTTACAATTTGGAACGTTACAATATGTCTGCCCTGGCGCATGCGCAAGTCCTATTTTCATTGTTATGACGTTTTGCCTTCATATGGTTTGCACATTGGTTGTGACATTCACGTGATCAAGCTTCTTTGGAAGTGAAACGCGTTGTGAATAAACGGAGATATCATCCATTTGCAGAGTCCTTCGTTTCCTGAGAGCGTGTTTATTGTTAAATACGAGTAGGATATATATATATATATGTATATATAGCTATTTTCATAACCTTCTAAAATGGAAATGAGGTTAATATATGTTGAGACATTATAGTTAAGTAAGAAAGATGGGCTCCACAAGCAGTTATCTGCAGTTATCAGGAGATTTGCAAGAGCCTTTGCAATACATGTATAGAACATATATAGCTTTAAAACATATTTGTTGGAATTACAAGATGCAATTCAATCTAGTATACTGCAAAGAAAATCTTTAATAGTTGCTTTCTAATATACTGTGCTTACTGTTTTCCACTCCACCTGGGATTACTGCAAATCCTTCTGTGTGTAGGATCCAGTATACCTTTCCTACCAGGGCAAGATGTTCATAGGCATTGGAGAACCAACACCAGTCTGATGGGGCGTTAGGTGGGCTTTGGAAGCCAGGGAACTTACCTTCCCCCTGTGATCATGCCAGAGCTTTCTGATTTCCTCCTGTGAATACCTAAGTTTAGATACAGATTTCATTCTTGAGCTAATTCTCTCCCACATTTACCTTTTCTGAGTAATAGCTGTACTTTGGACAAGCGCTCCAGATAAATGGAGCTCTATCCTAATGATTCTGTGTCCGTGAATCTGGGGTATCTTCTCCCAGCCATGGTTCAGAAGTAAAAAATAAGTAAAGTAGGAAAAAACGACCTGTTGAGTAAATGGAAAAAAAGACACTAAAGGGAGATTAGAGGGACAAAAAAATGTCTAGTTGCTGCTTTTTGCTTCTGAGAAAGGCCAAGGATCATGGCATGGCATCGGGTGTGTTTTCTGGTATGCTCTGCAGGTGTAATCACTTAGATTACTATAAGGTGTGTGACTTATGTATCCGTCTTTAAGACTCAAGTCTATACCATGGCAAACAGCTCTGCAACATATTTTCTCAGACAGAACACCACTGCCAGCCTGCCCTACTGAGGGACACATATAATATGGGGATGGAATCTTGCTAAACCAACACAGAAGGATTGTTATCCAACAGCAGAGGACTGACTCATCTGCTTTGCAGAACCGCTAGTAGGATGGAACTACCTCCACCAAGACTGACCACAGTTTTCCTGTTCAATATGCAAATCAAACAGGAGGTACTTCGCAGAGGACGGGCGGCCCGACTGCCAAGATTTAATCGGGCCCCTATTTATGTTCCATGCAAAAATCAGGTGGTGAATCCATGGTGTAATGACAACAAGCCAATGTACTGGCACTTCAACCCTTTTCCCTTACAAATGTATGCTACTACCAAGAATGCACTTACAGAAAATCTTTTTGTAGAACTCAGTGACCCAAAACGTGCATTAAGCACATATATGTTGCTAATTGATAAGACCACTTGCTTTCAATCTAGAATACTCATTGCATGAGCTTGTCCCAGAGGATAAGGACATGGAAGAAGTTACCCTGAAGTTGAAAGACATCATTCCAGCTGCCTCACACCCATGTCTTGAATACCATAAGCCCAGGCAGTAGACAACCATAACAGAAGCACCAGCTAGTAGAACGCAGCCCAAAACGTACACTGCAATGCCCACAGCCTGTGTAACAAACTCACAAGCTGCTTATTCTAAATTTCAGCGAAGGGTGCGCGGATCCCATGTGACCTGTTAAAAAATATTCAGTTGCAGATTTCTAATTTTTTATTTTTTTTTGCAGACTTTTTAATTTCTAAGTATGACAAACTATATTGTGTAGTTATTTTTTAACTTTAACTTTTTTACCGATTGTAATGTAATTCTCGATTTATTTGAGTTTCATTAATATTGTCTTTCCTATAGTACAATAAAGTTTCCTATAAAATGTTTCCTTCACTTTTCACTTTATTTGTGTTTCCTTAAAAATGACTTTCCGTAAATCTGGTTTCCATGATTTTGTTTCCTCTAATGTGATTTATCAGTTTTCGTTTTCCATTAATTGATTAATTACCTCCAAACAGATACATAGATTGTATCACTTTGTTTGTGGATAAATCCTAACGCACTTAGGAAGGCCTTTTATACTTTTATTCTTTTCATGCTTTGTTTGGTTGTGTTGCATCTGGTCCAGGCTCACACTTCTTTGTGCTTCTTTCCCATTGTTTTTTTCTAATTTTGCAATCATTACAGTTTTTAGACATCCCAAATGAGAATCACTCAGTACCATTTGCAAAACTGCACTGCAAAATCACTAATGACTTTCTCTTTTACCAAATGGAGTCCCAAGTCAATTCCAATGCCAACATTGTTTTGTGGCTATATTTGCCACTTATTGTTAACTTCATGCAGAGCAAATTCACTTTCAATGGGTTTCAATAGTTTTACAACCCATCGCAAATTAGCAATGCCTTTCTCAATCAAAATGTGCAATGCCTTTCTCAATCACTCTGGGGCATATGCTCAAGCACGGCGTTAAAATTATCGCCGCTTTAGCGGCAGAAAACTGCCGCTAAAGCGGCGATAATGGGCTTGATAATATGCCCCAGAGTGATTGAGAAAGGCATTGCACATTTTGATTGAGAAAGGCATTGCTAATTTGCGATGGGTTGTAAAACTATTGAAACCCATTGAAAGTGAATTTGCTCTGCATGCAGTTAACAATAAGTATAGAAGCCCATGTTGAGACCAGAACATGGGCTTCTATGGGAATTCTCTGCGGCATATTATCAAGCCCGTTATCGCCGCTATAGCGGCAGTTTTCTGCCGCTAAAGCGGCGATAATTTTAACTCCTTTTCTTGATAATATGCCCCTAGGCTCGCAGTTAAAGTAACAGACGGGCGGGAATCTTGAAATCAACGCTGCCACCTTTTTATTTAGAGGAGATTCAGATATCATAAGCTTAACCAACACCTTTGTCTAGAGAAAAAGGGGCATATCAACAACAACCAGCGATAATTATCTCTAAGCGCACTTAGCGCTAGGATAATTATCGCCGGCTAGCGTGAATTTTTATCGCTGAGATACCGTGCTATTAGCAACGCTTATCTCATTAGCGATAAAAATCCTCAGGCTAACGTGAGATTATCTCTGGAAACCCAGCGATAATCTCACGTTACCTTGTTGATAGGGACAGGCAAACTTAGCCATGATATCCTCCTTCCATAGGATATCATGGCTAAGTCAGAAAAATACCAGACGTAAAAAAGCAGCGTTAACCGCGGTTAGCGCTGCTTTTTTTGTCTCTAACAGGGTTAGCGATATTCTTGATAATAGGAGAAATGTCGCTTAGCGACATTTCTCCTATTATTTTACTCTGGAACGCCCCCTTTGCATCTCATTAGAGATGCAAAGGGAAGCGTAGAGTAAAAGGGTGCTAACATGCAAATTTGTTGTTGATAGGGCGCTAGTTTTATCTCTGCTTTTTTGGCTTTTAAAGCCAAAAAAGCAGAGATAAAGCCCTTGTTGATATGCCCCAAAGAGATTACTAAAAAAAAGATCAAGGGGCATATCAACAACAACCGGCGATAATTATCGCTCAGCGCTCTTAGCGTGAGGATAATTATCGCCGGCTAGCGTGAATTTTTATCGCTGACATAGCGTGCTATTAGCAACGCTTATCTCAATAGCGATAAAAATCTACACGCTAACAGGCTAACGTGAGATTATCGCTGGAAACCCAGCGATAATCACACGTTACCTTGTTGATAGGGACAGGCAAACTTAGCCATGATATCCTCCTTCCATAGGATATCATGGCTAAGTCTGAAAATTAGCAGACGTAAAAAAGCAGCGTTAACCGCGGTTAGCGATGCTTTTTTTGTCCCTAACAGGGTTAGCAACATTCTTGATAATAGGAGAAATGTCGCTTAGCGACATTTCTCCTATTATTTTACTCTGGAACGCCCCCTTTGCATCTCATTAGAGATGCAAGGGGAAGCGTAGAGTAAAAGGGTGCTAACATGCAAATTTGCGTGTTAGCACCCTGTTGTTGATAGGGCGCTAGTTTTATCTCTGCTATTTTGGCTTTTAAAGCCAAAAAAGCAGAGATAAAGCCCTTGTTGATATGCCCCCTAATTCCAAATGCAACCAAATACCTCAACTCTCGCTACTCTTCTGTGGAAAAAAATAACAGCCTATTAGAAGCCCTTTCCCTAAAACATATGCTTGGGGGGGGATCTGCATCTGCCTGTTGATAATTCTTCGTATAATTGTGCTCCCGATGCTCGCTCGGCCATTCACTCTGCATAGAGAGGCTATTAGACTCTCTCATAAATGTTCCATAGAGAAAAAATGTAAGGAAAGCAGGCGACTGAACATCTTTCACCTCTGATGCATTGCAGACAGTTCCGGTAATTACCAAAAACTGCAGCGATAATACTGGGACGTGAGCGAGTAATACCATCTCCCAGTAATCATCGAAAATGCGTAAGCATCCTTTTGCTGATGGAGGGAAAATGCACTAATGACTAGCGCAAACCATGTTTTCACCTCTCAGTCCCCAGAATCGCTGTATGTAGTTCAAATACTGCAGACATGGCGGTTCAATATCGGGGGGAAAGCTGTCACGGCTATTATGATGAGGCCCTTATTGGGAACCGTGCTTGTAAATACAGTGGAAAAGGATGAGCAAAAAACGGCATTCTAAATTTTTTTCCTGATATTGGTATTTTGGCCTAGTTTGTGGATTAACAAGTGGAAACATTGTTTCTGTTGGTCATTGGGCAGGATGG
The DNA here is from genome assembly GCF_964204655.1 of Triturus cristatus. NCBI lineage: Eukaryota > Metazoa > Chordata > Amphibia > Caudata > Salamandridae > Triturus > Triturus cristatus. The sequence continues at coordinate 1,302,645,097 of NC_140591.1, read as the reverse complement.
AGTCAGGCAGAAAGAATCTATAGTCGAGATTACTAGGAGGCGAAATGATAATACCACAGCCTATCTGATATTACCATTTCAATCCGAGGTAACACTGGAGACGTTTCTTGAATGGTGCGCTGCAGAAACAATGCTGCAGAAACAATGCCCCGTTACTGCTTCCCAGGACTAGACTGAGAACACAAATCAGCCCTAGCAATTGCACAAAACCGCCCCGAGGGGAGGGCGAGGGGGGGTCAGGGGCATAACACAGGCCCCCTCTCCCTCGCGGTGTGGTGGGGGGGCTGAGCTGCAGCGGGCACTCTCATCACAGAACTCAGGCATAAGAACTCCGGATTAAATCTGGGGCGGGGCCCCTCTGTGTACCTGGCAGGGGGGCCCCCTCAACTTTCGTTACGCCACTAGGGGGGTGTTGGTGTTTGGTTAGCGTGTGAAGCACTGCTGCTTAACTAAACTGGCCCCCAGCACTGTTACTGGGGGCTGATATAGCAGCACTGCTGCAAAACTGGAACCCAGTAACACAACTGGCCCCCACCACTTCAAAACCGGCCCCCACCAATCCAGCCTCCCAAGGAAACACCGATACCCGCTACTGCCAGTCCGGCTCTGCTGCTTCCCATCAATTTCAAACAGTGTCTGATAAAGTATTTAAGGCCTGGTGTCAAACAAATCAGAAATGTATGCTATGATAAATCTGGTCCGGTTTGAACATTACCAGCAGCTGTATTTTGTTACATTTCAAACTTTTCACAACATTTTGCGGAATATCGCGTGGACTTCAGGAAACATTGCAATTGTCTGCAAGATGTAATATCTGGATTTTTCCTAAAGCTGCACAAACAAAGAAATTGAGGTGTGTGGGTAGTTTTGCAACACTTGCAAAAGATGTGTACTCAGTGCATAGTTTATTATGAGAGAGTACTCAAAAAATCACCTTGCAGCTGCTTTTTTAGCCACTCTCTGCTTCTCTGTTGGTTTTCTGTAGCGCCATCATCGCTGCAATGGAGGAGTAGCCTAGGTAGAGAAGGGAGGAGCGACCACAGGCAGGCGGAAGTCAGAGAGCATACAAAAGTCTTGATAGAGAGATTGCATGTTATAACTTTTGCTTCAAATCTGGGATTGTGAATAATCTGAATGCATGCAGCTTAAAAACTTGGCTCACTTCCATTAACCCAACTGGCCTTGTGTAATCAGGAGAATATGCAAATGCTTTTCTCAACTGTTATAATTTAATCAGTGGGAGATTATTAAATTATGCTATGATTTTAAGATCTAATTCGTAATTGAGATTTTTCATGTTTATTCCAGTCACAATTGATGAATGAACCATGACTTTATGGCCCTTTATAGCCTACCGTCACCACTATGAAAATTGTTGCTACCATGAAGCCAGCCACTTAGATGCTCCATCTGAGTGGACCACGCCTTCAAGAAGGGACTCCTACCCATCAGCGAAGCACTAACACCCATCCTCAATGCATCCTACAACCCAGCCACATTCTCGTACACCTGGAAACATGCCACTGTCATACCCCCTGCTCAGTAAACCATCCCCAGACCCAGCCACGCTTTCCAGCTATAGACCCATCTCCCTCCTACCATTCTCAGCAAAGGTCATGGAGAAATTAATCAACCGATGCCTCACTGACCAGCACAGCAACTACCAGCTCCTAGACTTCATGCCGCCTGGATTTAAGCCCAACCACAGTACAGAAAGAGCACTCATCGCTGCCACAGATGACATCCACATGATCCTTGACACAGGAAACATGGCATCACTCTCTCAGTCCATTGCATCAGGCGCCTGCAAGAAATTGGCATCCAAGGACCCGCTCTCTGCTCGAAAATGTTCCTTCTTAATGGATTGAACACAAACTGTCAGCCTGGAACCTTACTCTTTGGAAGCCCACAAACTCATCTGGGAGTGCTTCAAGGTTTATTGCTCAACCCCACCCTCTTTAATGCTTACATGATCCCTCTGGTCAATGTCATCCATGCACAAGACATCAACATCTTCTCCTATGCAAACTACACACAACTCATACTATCGCGCTCGGACAAGACCCCAACACAAGAAACAAGTTCACCGCCTGCATGACCGAAATCGCTATCTGGATGAAAGCCAACTGTCTCAAGCTCAACACTGACAAGACAGAAGAAGTGATCTTTGACATGAAACTTCACGATGGGACTCCAACTGGTGGCCATTCAAACTCAGACCCACACCTACATCCAGAACCCTTGCTGGGAACCTCGGAATATTCATCAACTGCAAACTGGGCATTCCTGCACAAGTCAACTCCGTCACTGCATCCTGCTTCCACAACCTAAAGATGCTGAGGAAGATCTTCAGATTGTTTCTAAGCAATACTAGATTAACTGTCACTCATGCTCTAGACACCAGCAAGTTGGACTTTGGGAACGCTGTCTATGCCAGGCTCACCAAGCAAATCACTAGACGAGTACAATCCATCCAGAAATCAGCAACCAAACTTCTCCTCAACCTCCCACACAAAACTCACATCACACCACACCCCAGGGAACTACACTGGCTCCCAAAACAAAAAACATCCTCAATTTAAACTCCTCACTCCCACATTCAAGTAACTACAAAAGTCAGGCCCCACCTACCTGAAGAGTTACATTTCCTTCCATCAACAATCCAGACACCTCCGCTCTACAGGACTTGTCCTGGGACGCATCCCATATGTTGGACTTGGTCCTTTCTGCAGTGTCCCCACCAAACATTTTGCCTTCTCCTGTCCTTTTTTCTGAAATTCATTTTAGTTAGCATTAGAACTATCTACACTTTACCACTGCCAACCAGTGCTAAAGTGATTTTCTCACCCCTTTAAAAATGGTAAGATTGGCTTAGACCCAATTGGCACATTTAATTTACTTGTAAGTCACTATTAAAGTGGTACTACATGTACCCAGGGCCTGTAAATTAGATGCTACTAGTGGGCATGCAGCACTCATTGTGCCACCCACTTTCTCAGGCCTGCCACTGCACCCCATAGTACAACTTTAGAATGCTAATTCGACCTGGCAAAATAAAAACTTTTTCAGTCTTAAAACTCCCCAAGTCTCCAATATGATAGGCCCTGTTAGAGTCGGGGATCTCTGGTTGGCGCAAGGTTGCCCTTGTGTCAAGCAGGAACCCTCTCCTCCACGTCAGGGCGCAGGATAACCCCTCGCGAATGACCCTTGCTCACCCTCTAGGTGCGTGGCGTGAGCAGCCAAGGCGATTCCTCAGGCGTTGTTGGTTAAGCACTTACAATCATACACACAGTAAATACATCAATCCCCCCAGAAACGGACACCAGACTTGGATATATATAAAAATACGCTCCTTTATGTAAAAATAAGGTATATATATCTCAACAGACTTATCACAAGACCAATAACGTTTTCGCTAGGCCACCAGGTTATACAGCAGGCAAATGTTCTTGGTTCGTAGTTTCAAATGGATAGTTCGTAGTCTCTTTACTTGTAGTTCCAGTACTCACAGAGATCGGTTCCTGCGAACGGGGAAATAAGGCGTTGCGGACCCCGAGCCCGATACTGGAACTTCTTTCGTGATGTGGAGAGTCGGCACCGGTCGGGGCGACTCTCAGCTTGGGAAGTGTTCTTGGGTCCTCAATCAGCAGGTGTGGGCACGTAGGCAGGCGCGGCCAGCGACCCTTTAGCACGGCGGTGCAGGAGGGTCTCCACAGCGGGGGCGGCGCGGCCTGAGATGTCCGGGATAGCGAAGCGGGGTCACAGGGCACGGTCAGTGCAGCTGGGTGACCCGGCGTGGATCACAGTCGTCGGACGGCTTCCGGCAGGAGGGGTGATAGCGCGGTCAGCACGCTCCAGTAGCAGGCGGTGACAGGGATGCAGGCGGCCTGGCCCGGGGACAGAGAGCGGCTCGGGATGGAGCGGGGCTCTCACGGGTTTGAGGCAGGCGAGCTTCTGGGTGTCACGGCCCTAGGAGGGGCGATGAGGGGCGCAGTCTCTTTTCCGGCGGGATGCACACACGGCTCGAATTGGAGGACGAGCAAGAAGCACAGAGAACCCACTGTTCCTGGGGTTCAGTTCAGGGGGCAAGCTCAGATCAAGCCCTTGGAGAATGTTCAAGCACAAAGTAGCAAAGTCTTTTCAGTAAGTCTCTTCCTCTCCTCTCTCAGCAAGGCAAGCAGCAGGCCAGCTCCTCCGGCGTCTTCTTCTCCTTCTAGTCGGGCAGAGGTCCTTTGTGGTAAACAGGATTCTGATTTCTTAGGAGCCAGGCTCCTACTTTTATACCATGATTCTTTTGTTCTTTAGCGCCAGGGGGCCTAGGCCTGGCTCAGTCCAGTTCTGGAGCACTTTGTTATTGTGACTCTGCTCTTTCCTTTCAGCAGCAGGGCAGAGACATCAGCCGCCCCACAGGGGGTGGCGCCGGCTTTGTGGTGGCAGAGCACAGGTCTATTCAAGAGTCAAGGTGTACTCCTCCCACCCATCCAGGTGTAATCTCTCTACCCACCACCTGGCAGCCAACCGGTCTCTGGGGATTCCCCAACCCTGCTCCTTACTGTTGCCAGGCAGAACACATACACACAGCAGAGGCGGACTGAGATGGTCAGGTCAGTAAATACTAACTTTCTAAAAGTAGTATTTACAAACCCAGGATATTAAAATAAACTTGACTACAAGAAGTATTTTATTATTCTGAGTTCAGGCATACTAAACTTGACACTTCTACCATGCTCTCTGAGTCCACTGGGGTCACAGCGTTGGCGTGATCCCGGCAGCCCATTCTGGCCTATGGAGAGCAGGTAGCCTTCAATAGTGAAAAACGACAAGGGCTGTAATTCACTACTAAGACATGCCACACACACAGGGCATGTCCTACCTTATGCCTACAATGCACCCTGCCCTTGGGCCTACCAGAGGGGTGGCTAATATGTAGGTAAGGGAAGGTTTAGGGGCTGGCAAGTGGGGGCACTTGCGCAGTCAGCGCGACGGTCCCGGACCGCGCACAGGGTCTGCGGTGGCAGGCCCTAGACACACTTTACAAGGCCGCTTCCGTGGGTGGCGCAACCAGTGCTGCAAGCCCACCAGCAGCATTGGCATTCACAAGCCCTGGCACCCTCGGTGCACTTTACTGGGGACTGACAGTGAATCCAATAAACCAATCATGGACATCAATTACAGGTACACTTTACTTAGGGAGCACTTGCACTGCGGCACGGATTAGCCGTGGCGCAGTGCCCTGAGCGGACAACACCAGCAAAACAGTCGAGGCACACCATCAAAAAGTGGAAGGGAAACTCACGCCAAGGTGCCAGGTCTAACACGTGTCCCCTCCAGCTGAAATGTGGGGAGAACTACCCTTGCCCAGGGGGTTCCTCGTCACTAAGGCGGAAATACCTGGACAGACCGTCAGCGTTGGCGTGATCTGTACCAGGACGGTGTTCCACCGTAAAGTCCATACCCTGTAGGGAGATGGACCACCTCAACAGCTTCGGGTTTTCACCCCTCATTTGCATCAACCATCTGAGGGGCCTGTGGTCCGTCTGAACCCGGAAGTGAGACCCAAACAAGTAGGGTCTTAGCTTCTTCAGCGCCCAGACCACAGCAAATGCTTCTCGCTCAATTGCACTCCACCTACTTTCCCGTGGAAGTAACCTCCTACTGATGAAGGCTACGGGTTGGTCCCAGCCCTCCTCAGTCATCTGTGAGAGAACAGCCCCTACACCATGCTCTGAAGCGTCTGTCTGTACTAGGAATTCCTTGGAGAAGTCAGGGGCCAAAAGCACGGGCGCCGTGCACATGGCAGTCCTCAGGGTGTCGAAAGCTTTCTGACAGGTGTCAGTCCAAATCACGTTCCTGGGCTGCTTCTTCGAAGTCAGCTCTGTCAAGGGGGCAACGATCGTTCCATAGCCCTTGACAAACCTCCTGTAGTACCCAGTGAGCCCCAGGAAGGCCCTCACTGCGGTCTGCGTCTTGGGGGGCTCCCAAGCCAGGATGGTCTCAATTTTGGGTTGCAAGGGTGCCACCTTGCCACTCCCCACTTGGTGTCCCAAGTACACCACGGAACCCTGCCCGATCTGGCACTTGCTTGCCTTGATCGTGAGGCCTGCTCGGCGCAGCGCCATCAACACTTCCCAGAGGTGGCGCAGGTGTTCAGGCCAGGTGGCACTGAACACTGCGATGTCATCCAGGTAGGCGGCACTGAACGCATCCAGCCCAACCAGTACCTGGTTGACCAACCTCTGAAAGGTGGCAGGGGCATTCTTCATCCCAAATGGCATGACTCGGAACTGGAAGTGCCCATCTGGTGTAGAGAATGCTGACCTCTCTTTGGCCCCATCGGTCAAGGCGATCTGCCAGTACCCAGACGTTAAATCAAACGTACTGAGGAACCGGGCAGCCCCCAGCCGATCAATGAGCTCATCAGCTCTGGGGATGGGGTGCGCGTCAGTCTTCGTGACTGAATTGAGTCCTCTGTAGTCCACACAGAACCGGAGTTCAGGTGTGGCTCCCGGCGCAGCAGCCTTTGGGACCAAGACCACGGGGCTGGACCAAGGACTGCGGGAGGACTCAACCACCCCTAGCGCAAGCATTTTGGAGACCTCCTCCTTAATGCAGGCTCTGACCCTGTCAGTTACCCTGTAAGCCTTGTGCTTTACAGGTAAGCTGTCTCCTGTGTCCACATCATGGACGCACCAATCTGTGACACCAGGAACCAGGGAGAATCGGTCGGAAAATTGTCCCAGCAAGTGGCGGCAATCTTCCTGTTGTTCGGGCGTCAGGGAGGGTGAGAGGTTAACTCCTTCCACTGACCCATCTTTCTCAGAGGCCACTAAGAGGTCAGGAAGAGGCTCGGTCTCCTCTTCCATTCCATCATCAGTGGCCAGCAGCATGCCCACTTCGGTCCTCTCTAAGTGGGGCTTAAGGCGGTTAACATGTAGGACCCTCAAAGGGTTCCTGGGAGTCTGCATGTCCACCAAGTAGGTGATAGGACTTTTGCGCTCCACAACCTCAAATGGACCTGTCCACTTATCCTGAAGTGCACACGGCTCCACTGGGGCCAAGACCCACACCTTTTGTCCAGGTTGAAGCTCTACCAGAGTGGCATTCCGGTCGTACCACCGCTTCATCTCCTCCTGGCTGGCTTCCAGATTTGCCTCAGCAAGTTGCCTGAAACGCCGAGTCTGGTTTCGGAAGGCCAGCATGTAACTATATACATTCTGGGGAGGTTTCCTGGGAGATTGCTCCCAGCCTTCCTTTACCAAACTCAGAGGTCCTCTTACCGGGTGACCATACAGAAGCTCAAAGGGGCTGAACCCTAGAGACTTCTGTGGCACCTCTCGGTAAGCGAAGAGCAGGCATGGCAAGAGGACGTCCCACTTACGCCTCATTGGACCGTCCAGGCCCATGATCATGCCTTTGAGGGTTCGGTTGAATCTCTCAACCAACCCATTTCCTTGGGGATGGTAAGGAGTGGTGAACTTGTAAGTTACCCCACACTCCTTCCACAGGGATTTCATATATGTGGATATGAAATTGGTCCCCCTGTCGCTCACCACCTCTAGAGGGAATCCCACTCGGGAGAAAATTCCCATCAGTGCCCGTCCCACCACGGGGGCCGTCACTGTCCTCAGAGGGATGGCTTCAGGGTACCGGGTGGCATGGTCCACCAAGACCAGGATGAACCTGTTGCCCAGGGCTGTCTTGGGGTCCAGAGGCCCCACAATGTCAATACCCACTCGTTGGAATGGCGTACCGACCACAGGGAAAGGTTGCAGAGGAGCCTTGTGCTTCCCTCCGCTCTTACCACTTGCCTGGCAAGTCTGACAGGTTCTGCAGTAGGAATCGGAATTCTTGTGCATTTGGGGCCAGTAAAAGTGGGTGACAAGCCTGTCATAGGTCTTGTCCATCCCCAAATGTCCTGCTAAAGGCACATCGTGAGCCAGCCCCAGTAGGAAGGTTCTGAACTTCTGGGGTACCACCAGCACACGGGCTGACCCAGGTTCAGCAGCCTTAGGCTCGGAATACAGGAGGTCACTCTCCCAGTACACGTAGTGTGTTTTGGCCTGAACACCATTGGCCTGGTCTGCAGCCTGTTGCCGCATACCCACGAGAGAAGGGCATTCTTTCTGCTCCCTGCAGAATTCCTCCCTGGAGGGACCTCCTTCTTGCTGCCAATGGGTCAGCTCAGGCAGATCTCCCAGTTCGGCAATCTGTTCCCCGGTAGGCTCCAGAGCATCCCCCTCAGGGTCTACTTCCTCCCGGGCCGTGGGAACTTCGGGGGCCGGTTTCCCGCGCCTCCTGCGCCTTCTCCCTAAGGCCGGTTCCTGGACCTCTCCCTCAGGCTCCAGGACCCTCTCAACACCCCTACTGGCTGCCATGGACCGGGTGGTCACGCACGCCCAGTCGGGTAGACCCACCATCCTCAGATGCGTGGTCTTCTCCACCTTTTCCCAAGGGGAACTCTCCAGGTCGTTCCCTAGCAGACAGTCTACAGGCATGTCAGTTCTCACAGCGACTTGTAGAGTACCAGAGACCTCCCCCCACTCAAAGGGAACTTGAGCCATTGGACAACGACTCTCTACGTTGTCAGCATTGACAACCCTACAGTAGGCATTGGGTACAATTTGCTCTTGAGACACCAGGTGTTGCCTCACCGAGGTCACGCTGGCTCCTGTATCTCTAAGAGCCTCAACCTTCTTTCCATTGATGGTCACCACTTGCCCATATTTCTTAGTGTTAGAGGGCAGGTAGGTTACAGGGACCATCTCACTGTCTCCTAGCGAGACTAGGGTCATCTGCCCGGGACCCCCACCCTCCTGGACTGCTACCTCCTCCCCAAAGTTAACACTAGCTACTTGCCGGGGGGGAGCACCAGTGGGTGCGGTCTTACCAAACAGGCGACACTTAGGATCAGAGGCAATGTGACCCGGATCACCACACTTATAACAATTGAAGGGCCCCTTTGGAACAGGTCTACCTGTCGGGGCCCCGTTCTGCTGCGGGGGTGGGGGAGGCTGAGAACCCTTCTGCTGGTTCCCTTGGGAATTACTTTGGGGGCCTTTTTGGAACCCCTTCTGTTTACCCTTGTCCCCCCCACTCTTCTGCTGGGGACCCTGCCCACCTTTGGCGGAGTCTCCCACTTGACCCTTGTGGACCCTGGTGCTGAGCCAGCGGTCCGCCTCCTCAGCAAGCTTCCTCGGGTTGGACAGCTTGCTATCTATCAGGTGCTGGCGTAGCTCAGGAAAACATTGACTGGACAAGTGCTCCCATGCAATTAAATCAAGCAGCCCTTGATAATCATTCACTTTGCTACCCTTCACCCAACCATCCAGCGCTCTGCAGAAAAAGGTCACATATTCCACATACGTACTCTCAGGGATCTTCTTGGTCTCCCTGAACCTCTGTCTATATAGCTCAGGAGTTAACCCATACCTGGTCATTAAAGCTTCCTTCATATGGGGGTATGAGGTTTGGAGATCTAAGGGTAAATCTAACAGTGTGTCACGTCCTTCAGCAAGGAACCTTCCCCACAACCCCGCTCCCCAGTCTTTCTCAGGGACCCGGTGTGAGGACATGGCCACCTCGTAGGCCCTAAACCACTGCCCTATGTCATCCTTTCTGAAATACTCCTTTACTACATCTTTGGGGATGTACACCTTGGACTCTACCTGCGCTGGTGGAGTGCTGCCACCAGAAGGAGCGGTGTCCAAACTTTTCGCCTTCAGCTCCAACTCCTTCAATCTGATATCATGATCCATTTGGCGTTGTTGTGCCTCCAGGGCCAACTTCTGTTTTTCCATTTCCATTTGTCCGGCCAACTTTGCCATCTCCATTGCATGCGCCCTGTCTGCTGCCCTGTCTGCCAGCTCCTCTGGCGACCGGACTCTGCTGGGCTCCTCAAGGTTGTCGGGTGGAACGATGTCCCCCGCATTCCGTAGGTCTCGTGACTCCTTCCAGGCTCTCAACGCCTTGGTGTACTGGGGCTTCCTCTTGCATCCAGCATGGGGGACTCTGAATTGTACACTGTAGCCTTTCAATTGCTCCATCGTGTAGCCTTCCAGTCTCTCCCAATCCACCTCATCGATTCCAGAAATCACAGAGAGTGCTCTCCCAGCGGAGTGTGAGCCAGGCATGGTTGCAGTAATGGCAGATGTCTCAACAAAGTTAAACCTGCGGCTGCGTTATTTGGTCTGCTCTCACTATCTGGTGATTAATAATTCACTGTATGCAAATTACAAGTGCAAATCCGAAATCCCAACCGCTGCCAACAATGTTAGAGTCGGGGATCTCTGGTTGGCGCAAGGTTGCCCTTGTGTCAAGCAGGAACCCTCTCCTCCACGTCAGGGCGCAGGATAACCCCTCGCGAATGACCCTTGCTCACCCTCTAGGTGCGTGGCGTGAGCAGCCAAGGCGATTCCTCAGGCGTTGTTGGTTAAGCACTTACAATCATACACACAGTAAATACATCAATCCCCCCAGAAACGGACACCAGACTTGGATATATATAAAAATACGCTCCTTTATATAAAAATAAGGTATATATATCTCAACAGACTTATCACAAGACCAATAACGTTTTCGCTAAGCCACCAGGTTATACAGCAGGCAAATGTTCTTGGTTCGTAGTTTCAAATGGATAGTTCGTAGTCTCTTTACTTGTAGTTCCAGTACTCACAGAGATCGGTTCCTGCGAACGGGGAAATAAGGCGTTGCGGACCCCGAGCCCGATACTGGAACTTCTTTCGTGATGTGGAGAGTCGGCACCGGTCGGGGCGACTCTCAGCTTGGGAAGTGTTCTTGGGTCCTCAATCAGCAGGTGTGGGCACGTAGGCAGGCGCGGCCAGCGACCCTTTAGCACGGCGGTGCAGGAGGGTCTCCACAGCGGGGGCGGCGCGGCCTGAGATGTCCGGGATAGCGAAGCGGGGTCACAGGGCACGGTCAGTGCAGCTGGGTGACCCGGCGTGGATCACAGTCGTCGGACGGCTTCCGGCAGGAGGGGTGATAGCGCGGTCAGCGCGCTCCAGTAGCAGGCGGTGACAGGGATGCAGGCGGCCTGGCCCGGGGACAGAGAGCGGCTCGGGATGGAGCGGGGCTCTCACGGGTTTGAGGCAGGCGAGCTTCTGGGTGTCACGGCCCTAGGAGGGGCGATGAGGGGCGCAGTCTCTTTTCCGGCGGGATGCACACACGGCTCGAATTGGAGGACGAGCAAGAAGCACAGAGAACCCACTGTTCCTGGGGTTCAGTTCAGGGGGCAAGCTCAGATCAAGCCCTTGGAGAATGTTCAAGCACAAAGTAGCAAAGTCTTTTCAGTAAGTCTCTTCCTCTCCTCTCTCAGCAAGGCAAGCAGCAGGCCAGCTCCTCCGGCGTCTTCTTCTCCTTCTAGTCGGGCAGAGGTCCTTTGTGGTAAACAGGATTCTGATTTCTTAGGAGCCAGGCTCCTACTTTTATACCATGATTCTTTTGTTCTTTAGCGCCAGGGGGCCTAGGCCTGGCTCAGTCCAGTTCTGGAGCACTTTGTTATTGTGACTCTGCTCTTTCCTTTCAGCAGCAGGGCAGAGACATCAGCCGCCCCACAGGGGGTGGCGCCGGCTTTGTGGTGGCAGAGCACAGGTCTATTCAAGAGTCAAGGTGTACTCCTCCCACCCATCCAGGTGTAATCTCTCTACCCACCACCTGGCAGCCAACCGGTCTCTGGGGATTCCCCAACCCTGCTCCTTACTGTTGCCAGGCAGAACACATACACACAGCAGAGGCGGACTGAGATGGTCAGGTCAGTAAATACTAACTTTCTAAAAGTAGTATTTACAAACCCAGGATATTAAAATAAACTTGACTACAAGAAGTATTTTATTATTCTGAGTTCAGGCATACTAAACTTGACACTTCTACCATGCTCTCTGAGTCCACTGGGGTCACAGCGTTGGCGTGATCCCGGCAGCCCATTCTGGCCTATGGAGAGCAGGTAGCCTTCAATAGTGAAAAACGACAAGGGCTGTAATTCACTACTAAGACATGCCACACACACAGGGCATGTCCTACCTTATGCCTACAATGCAACCTGCCCTTGGGCCTACCAGAGGGGTGGCTAATATGTAGGTAAGGGAAGGTTTAGGGGCTGGCAAGTGGGGGCACTTGCGCAGTCAGCGCGACGGTCCCGGACCGCGCACAGGGTCTGCGGTGGCAGGCCCTAGACACACTTTACAAGGCCGCTTCCGTGGGTGGCGCAACCAGCGCTGCAAGCCCACCAGCAGCATTGGCATTCACAAGCCCTGGCACCCTCGGTGCACTTTACTGGGGACTGACAGTGAATCCAATAAACCAATCATGGACATCAATTACAGGTACACTTTACTTAGGGAGCACTTGCACTGCGGCACGGATTAGCCGTGGCGCAGTGCCCTGAGCGGACAACACCAGCAAAACAGTCGAGGCACACCATCAAAAAGTGGAAGGGAAACTCACGCCAAGGTGCCAGGTCTAACAGGCCCTAAACATCCCATTGGGTAGAGCGCATTGTATTTAAAAAGTAGGACATATGATTTTAAGTTTAACATGTCCTGGTAGTGAAAAACTCCTACGTTTGTTGTCACTACTGTTAAGCCTACCTACTTCATAGGATAATGTTGTGTTACCTTATTACATTTAATAAGTGCTAACTTATGATTGGGAACAGGTAAAAATCAATATGATTGAGTATGCTCAATCATATTGAGCATTCTCAATATGATTTTGAACTGAAGGGCATCTGTCAGATTCAGATGTATAGTTTTAATGCGACCCTGGTGATTTGTAGTGTCAAGTCATCTGTCTGATACATGGCGGAATCCAAGGATTGTTTTATGTAGGACCACATAGTAAGGTGGCTAAGAAGTTATTGACAGTATAATAATCCAAACATAATTCTAATATCGATTGTATGAAGTGCACTATAACCATCAATTTGGAGGATTGCATGGTAACTTGAGCTTGCAGTATGGATAGGTTGTCTCAGACTGCAGCCACCTTTTCATTGATATTAAAGACATATTGCTTAGCTGTAATGCTTGCAGGAAATCATAACTACTTGTAGGTATACAACAAGGCACAAATATTTATTTTGCCTACCCAACAGCAATAACTTATCCTATAGACCTAGAAATGTGGGCATCTGTGATGTGCAGCAGGGTTTACAAATTGACTGACAAAGAAAACTTCTAGTCCCCACTGGAGAGTCAAGAAGGAAAGAAACCCAAGTACATCCACCTGATTACAACATCATAATAACTAAGCTACTTGGGTGCTGCAGGAGTCAAGTCAATGTTGTCCTATATTCAAAAGTAGCAGCCAACAGGATCATAATAAAAAATATTTGAGAGGTCGCCTCACCCATAACTTATCATGGCATGCTTCATCTTAGGTACCCTCTCACACTGGAGTAGGGCAGTGCCACTTCACTGGACTCAACCAAAGAAAATTGGGAGTGCTTAGATAATTTTCTACAGGAAAAGTGCTGTAAAACAATATCTAAGAACTCACAGTTTGGGTTGGTTGAGTCCTCTGAAGTGGCAACTGTCCTACTCCAGTGTGAGAGGTCACCTATGATGAAGCATGCCATGATAGGTTATGTGGGGGTGACCTCTCAAATATTTTTTTTTATGATACTGAGAAAGAGAACACGTACCTGAAAGTGTATTTTGAAGAATTGATTCCAATAGAATTGTCTGACAGACCCACTCACTGCTGCTTCTTGTTTTGATAAAAAAGTGGGGGGTTCTATACATTTATAGACTACTGTTCATTATATCACATTAGTTCAGCCTCCTGCAGTACAAAGCAATGTTGTATATATTATGTAAAGCACCATTGGAATACCAGCATTTCATGAATGACGTCCTACGGGATACTTTAGACAAATTCATTGATGTTTACATCAATTATGTCTTAGTATTCTCAGCAACCATATTGTAACATACCCAGCACGTTCACATGGGGTTACATAAGCTGTGTGAGCAAAGATGCATCTACTGTGGAATTTCTGGACTTCATTCTACAATGTACCAGTCTGCAAAAGGATCCGGGAAAGGGCAGGTTAGTAGTGAATGATGTTCATCCCAATCAGACTAAACACATCAATCAGGCACTGAAACAACAGCTGCATGGCTATGTCTCCATGTTGAATGGGTGGGCAACTTATCTCTGTTAGGCAGAATTCAGCTGTAATTATACTGATAACAGTTGCACAGGCTATGCTCCATTCTAATATTCCAGCAGAGCATGTTTGTTACCTCTTCCCATTACCACCTGATCTTAGACCCTATCAGCCTATGGATTTTTAACTACTCTGCGAACCATACGGGACATGGTCACCATCCATAATAATGGTACAAATTACCTGCTCATGACATTTGGATTCAGGAAAAAGTGACTAGTTCCTGCATAACCAGTGGTGGAAAAGGCCTGACTCTTCACCAAATATCTCAATATTCAAGAACCAATCATTTTGAGGCCTTGGCCCCTCCTTCCCACTGAGGATTCAGCAGAAGAGCAGCATTTAGTTTTGCCATCCCCCTGCAGCAATAGGTCAGTGGCCACAGACCCAGAACCCTTCCCATCATCTTAATCTGGTAAGTGTGCAGTGAGCTGAGCTTCAGAACAAACTAAAACCAGAAACAGGCTCATATTAGTGCTTGATATTGTAGCTGTGCAGACCATGAACTTAGACAGAATTACCTAGAATAAGTAGTACTTACTACGACTGACTGAGTTGTATAAAAGCCCAAATATACAGTGACTGCAGTGCAATATGGCAGAGACTTGCCATAATACCGGGGCCTTGACCAATCTAGGCAGAATTCTAAGACAACTGGTAGGGCATGAAGATATACACACCTGGTATGGGTTGTTAATCTTTGTCACAAACTAATCAGAATGCGGATCAACAGTGGAAGAATTCATTTTCACAAACACATTGTACCCTGTGGGTCAGTGGTGGCAAAGCAGACTTATGAAGAATGGGAAGGTCGCTAGCCATAGATATGCATATATCCTGCTGACTAACCATTTACCTTAGTGGTTGTATCCTATAAGTCTGGTGAAAGATCCTCAATCCAGAGAAACATTAGCTGAGGCTATAGAAGACATTGGAGAAATGAATGCAGGTAACGGAAGAATAAGGGAGATAGGGCAAGCAACGTGCATGAATGTTTTGAAAATGTTTGAGAGGTCTGTGAAATCTGCTTTCTTACACATTGGTCACTAGGTCATAGGATTGACTTGAACCATGATCCACAAACCAAAAAAACATGATCTTCCTGTCAGAAAGCATGCCGAGTCTCTCTTCCCATTCTCCTTTCTCCTTGGTGGCTATATATATCACACCTTTTGTCATTGAAGGGTGATGTGGATCACTGTCAGATGAGGTGGAGCAGTCAACCGGATCCTTGGTAGCCCTATGGTGGAGTACCCATGTGATGGACAGCACATACGTATCTGAAACATATCAAGTCAAATATGTAAATTCCTGGAGCAAGGTAATATTGCACTTAAATAAAGACCTTACAAAGATACTGAGAAGCCACAAAGTTATTTACCACTTTTTAAACTTTAATGCAAACATATTTTCTGATGTGCTGTCCAGTTGGCTCAGATGCAATCCATGATGTCTGGGGGCCACTCCTGTCCTCACTTTGTCACATTTGTCAAACGCTGAGGTTGCTACATAGAAGGTGGTGGTCCATGGCAGAAGGTTGGCATGTTAAAGAGAAAGAGAACACGTACCTGAAAGTGTATTTTGAAGAATTGATTCCAATAGAATTGTCTGACAGACCCACTCACTGCTGCTTCTTGTTTTGATAAAAAAGTGGGGGGTTCTATACATTTATAGACTACTGTTCATTATATCACATTAGTTCAGCCTCCTGCAGTACAAAGCAATGTTGTATATATTATGTAAAGCACCATTGGAATACCAGCATTTCATGAATGACGTCCTACGGGATACTTTAGACAAATTCATTGATGTTTACATCAATTATGTCTTAGTAAATATACAGTGACTGCAGTGCAATATGGCAGAGACTTGCCATAATACCGGGGCCTTGACCAATCTAGGCAGAATTCTAAGACAACTGGTAGGGCATGAAGATATACACACCTGGTATGGGTTGTTAATCTTTGTCACAAACTAATCAGAATGCGGATCAACAGTGGAAGAATTCATTTTCACAAACACATTGTACCCTGTGGGTCAGTGGTGGCAAAGCAGACTTATGAAGAATGGGAAGGTCGCTAGCCATAGATATGCATATATCCTGCTGACTAACCATTTACCTTAGTGGTTGTATCCTATAAGTCTGGTGAAAGATCCTCAATCCAGAGAAACATTAGCTGAGGCTATAGAAGACATTGGAGAAATGAATGCAGGTAACGGAAGAATAAGGGAGATAGGGCAAGCAACGTGCATGAATGTTTTGAAAATGTTTGAGAGGTCTGTGAAATCTGCTTTCTTACACATTGGTCACTAGGTCATAGGATTGACTTGAACCATGATCCACAAACCAAAAAAACATGATCTTCCTGTCAGAAAGCATGCCGAGTCTCTCTTCCCATTCTCCTTTCTCCTTGGTGGCTATATATATCACACCTTTTGTCATTGAAGGGTGATGTGGATCACTGTCAGATGAGGTGGAGCAGTCAACCGGATCCTTGGTAGCCCTATGGTGGAGTACCCATGTGATGGACAGCACATACGTATCTGAAACATATCAAGTCAAATATGTAAATTCCTGGAGCAAGGTAATATTGCACTTAAATAAAGACCTTACAAAGATACTGAGAAGCCACAAAGTTATTTACCACTTTTTAAACTTTAATGCAAACATATTTTCTGATGTGCTGTCCAGTTGGCTCAGATGCAATCCATGATGTCTGGGGGCCACTCCTGTCCTCACTTTGTCACATTTGTCAAACGCTGAGGTTGCTACATAGAAGGTGGTGGTCCATGGCAGAAGGTTGGCATGTTATCCTTGTCATATGGTCGGCATCCCATTTCAGACATTCAGTGAGCCTCCTATACCTGGTACCTGGTAGCCACTCTTGGTGTCTGGTGGCCATTGTTATCAAAGACCAAGCATCATTTGGTGATGCTTTACATACACTAGCATAATATGGGGATGTTGGCCATGTTTTTCTCTCCTGTTACCCATTGACAAGTACGGACCACAAATGACAAAGTACATTTTATAATGTGAGGATCACTTACATCTGGCAGCCATGCTTGGCTTATAAAGACCACTCTTGGCATCTGGTACTTCCCTTAACTTGTTGGACATTCATATAATATGTAATGCATCCCTGCCATGCTAAGCTGACACAGAGGCAACTGAAAACATATCTTCCCATGTGATCCTTTACTAAATATGAATGGTTGATAAAAATAACAGACTAATGTTTGACATCCAAATTAGTATATTTATTAGATGTGGAAAGCTGTTTGATACAAAAGATGTTTCTTTTTTGGAAAATTACATGCTTTTGTATGGAAGTTGGTGTGTGAGTTTGTTTACCAAAATAAAATGCTAGTGTTTACAGGAAAAGCATTTCCAGAAAATAAATGCTGATGTCTATAGGAAAGACAGCATATATGGCAGTTTATTTTAATTGGTGGTTGGGAGCCTGGTTAGTGTATTTTCATAAAATCAGGAGCTAATGATTTAGGACGAAACAAAATAATGTAGATATTTGAAGGATAATGCATTTTGACTTTGGGAGGTGCATTTCTGCATTCATTTATTTGGTGCCAAAGGGTCATTGCTGCTTGAACTACTATGCCATGACAATTTGTCTGCTATGTTCACCTAATTTGATCATCACTACTGTTGAAGCTAGAGACTGAAGGACTCGTGCTAGGGCTGCTATGTGAATGTGTAAGGCCAGTCTAGCCAGTATTATCAGCTCTTCTGTCTGAGCTTTTAAAAGATGTCTGATGTGAAGACTAGATCTGTGGTATATGACCTGAGATAATGAGATGTGAGTATCTTTTACGTAGAATAAACTAAGCAAATGATGTACCTAAGAGGAGGTCAATAAAAATGCTGTGTTTAAAAAAATGACTAGATTATTGTCAAATGCCATACGAGGCATTTTGAATTATTTGTGAAAACTATTGCTTTTAGACAGAATTTTTGAGCTTTTTCCTTCTGGTCCCATTTGTTTTAAAAGTCCTAGTGGGCTGGAAAAGCCCTTGTATCCCTCAAAACTGGAGCCAGGCTCTTTGAGAATCGTCCATTTACTTGATTAAATCCATAGCATCACTTTATGGCAAATCACTTTTCAGGACCCAGTCAGCTTTAGATGTAAAGTTGTGAAATAGACAGGGTATTCATGTGGTCAACAATTTTAGGAAGCTGTCCATGAGAATTTGTCTACAACAAATGCAATATTTCTCTTCCATGACTTGAAACTAGCTAAATCTAGTAAATGAAGGGGTTTGCAATAGATTAGTCAACACTAATATGTCCAAATGTGTGGAGAGAGGTAATATGATAATCATTCAACGTATTTATTTGGAGGAGACAAAGTCACCCCTACTTTGTCCACTGTGATATCTGGAGATAAATGGTACGACCACTTTTCCCAAATATATTCTTTTGAGGTTAGGTCGGAGTTAGCTATTCTAAACACTGGTATTAAGGTCATATGCACCTTTTGCCTCTCCTTTTCTATTACTGAAGTTACGTGTGCTATTAGACGTTTAGCCTTTAATAAGGCCCCTGATCCAGATGGAGTGTCAGCTGACCTTTTTAAGAATGAAGTACTTATCTAAGAAAGCAAAGGAGATTTTAACAATGTTGCGTACATATACTTGCTCTTTTAGATTTTTATTCTGTCATTTTTATATGTTGTATTTTCCAATGGTTTTAAGTAACCACACAAATAAAGAATCAATTCACAGTCACAGCCAAGTACTTATCTGGGTGCCCTTGTTGACCAATATTTTAATTGCTGCTGCATCAATTGGCGCTCCAAGTTTTTGGCCTCAATCCATTATTGTACCAATATTTAAGAAGGGTGACTGGTGGAACCAAGATGCTACAGGC
The DNA here is from genome assembly GCF_964204655.1 of Triturus cristatus. Lineage (NCBI taxonomy): Eukaryota > Metazoa > Chordata > Amphibia > Caudata > Salamandridae > Triturus > Triturus cristatus. The sequence continues at coordinate 1,302,626,024 of NC_140591.1, read as the reverse complement.
CCATATCTGTTATTGGTGCCACTGTCAAGGACTTGGGCCAGGTGGTCTTTAAAATGCTGTCTGTGTGGGCTGAAAAGAAGAACATCATCACTGACTGAGAGTATGGTTTTAGGCCTAGCTTGGGCACCATTGACCAATGTTTGATTTTGTACTTTTTGATTGAGAAACTCGCAGTGGCCAAAAGAGGTACCCTTTTCTTGGGTCATCAGCTTTTGATTGGGTGAATCATCTAAAGTAGTAGTCATTTTTTGTTGTTCCTTGGTGTTCCGCCAGCCCTGCCCTCCTTTTTGACAGACAGCCATTTGGATATGACTGCCTCAGTTAAATTTGGGAAGGATGACTCATGCACCAATGTTTCCCCATCACCTGAGGAGTTAGACAGCAGTGTATCCTAACCTCCTTTTTATATACTATCTATATCAATGGTCTAGAGGCAGCATTGTTGAGAGCACAATGTGACCCACCCCCTTGTGTGGGCACCCGGCCACTACCAGTTCACTTATACGCAGACGATGCCATCCTTATGTCAAAGGATGGCACTAGGTCTCTAAGTGCCTCTTGATTAATTTTTGAGTTTATGAGTGGCCTGGATCTCTCTGTGAATATCTCAAATTATTGTGTGATGGCTACTGGTGTCAAATTATCCAAAACCAAAAGTTATTTTTGTATTAACACCAAGATCACCCAAACCCACTCCTTTACTTATTTGGGCATTTTGTTTGATGACAGGACTTATTGGTGCCCCTTTGTTCTTTAGAAAAGACTCACGCTAGCCACACTTATGCCTACTCTTACCCAGATTTATGTGAGTCAGTCCTGGAATTTAGCTTAAGGGAGGGCAGGAAACCCATAAAACATTGATCCATATTTACTTAGCTAAATGTGTCTATGCAACATGTTATGACAGTGACATTTGGGGGTGCTCATATTTCGGGCCTATCCACCTGGAAGAAAATACATTTGCCATGCATGAGGAACTTGATCTTAAATATATCTCAGTGACCATCAAACTCATGTCTCATCTATGCTGGACTTCAATCTGGAATAAGAGTGAGCAAAATCTTAATAGGTTGATAATCAGGAATTGTCTCTTTCTGGACAAACTAAAAGTGATTCCTTGGCTGAGATATATTATGTCTGAACTCACATCTCTGGGTCGCCCAAGTTTATTTACGTACCCCGAAGAAATTGTCAAGGCTGATTTGAGGGTTGAACAGACAGAATTTGTTATCATGCCTTTCTGTTGCCAATAAAGGGCATGAAATGCAGAAACCAGTTGCTTGGGTTCATTGCTTGATAAAGGCTGTTAATTCCATTGAGCTGTATCTGACCTAGGTTAATAAGATCTATCACCACCAGCTTTTATCCAGGCGTCAGCATGAATTATTTTCTTGCATAAATCATCTTTCTCATGGGTGGCTGTGGAAGGCACCCTAGGCCCAGGAGAGTGTGACAAAACCTCAGCTCAGATCATTTGCACATATTGTAATGTTTAGCACCTTATGCACTTTTCCTAATGAAAACATTTGGTACCTATCTTAAGAGTGGCAGATTTTAAGCAAGTAAGACCAACAAGGCTGTTTCTCCTCATGCTGGGGAGATTCGCACCTGTGTAAACATGGGCCATTTTTTAAATAGTGTTATCAAAATCCGAGGGGCCTGGCCATAATTTCTTCTTTTTCTTTATTACTTGCACTTTGGGGATGATATTTGGTGTGTCATAGTTTTCATTCTGATTCGCCCTTTTTCTCGTACCGTTTGACAGATTTTTAGTATATTGAAGTCTGCTGGACATCCTTTGCCCTCTTGACTTAGTTATTGAATCACTGAACATGTTTTTATTTTCTTGTGTATACTGTACTGTGGTTTTTATCCTGTACTCTGATTGCATTTTTTATGACATTATTGTGATTTTATAATGTTTATATGCATCTTTAATGGATATATTTATATTAACCAAATAATCCATCGTATCTTATTTGGAAGAGTCATAAAGATATGCTACATTCTGAACACGTTTTGAAAACTTCGGCCCACTGTGATAAAAAAAAAAAAAAAAAAAAAGGTTTTGAAACGTATTAATTTTTCCCACGTTTGTAGTGACCCATAGAAAAAAATAATAATATGAAGAAACATATCCTCCAGCAGAAATGCTTTAAAGATGGATGGGATTTTGTCAATTCTATCTATTTTAAATAAGGTTTAGAATAAAACAGTCTCCTGTAGGCGTGAAAGTTGAAGAACCCCTCTAAGATGCATTTTCTAAAGTTCAGCCCCTTTCACAAAATAAAGACTTACCACAAACAAGCGTTGCATTATTTACTGGCGCGCTCTGCTTGTGCTTCACCGGGTTTAATGTGCCTTTGAATTTAGAAATGCGACATGGTTTGGGGTATTCATTTTAGGAAGCTCTATTTGAAATGAACTAGTTAGCATGCATACCTTGAGCTGGGTTTTGTCTAATGAACAGATAACTGAGGTAAACATAATTACCATTCAAACTGATACTATCTAAGTGTGGCAGATGGTGTTTTGTTATTTAATAGTTAAGAGGTCATGCAGCAATTGAGTGAAATGGAACACAGTTTAGACAAATCTGTGCAAGCACTTGAAGCCTTCTACCTGCAAACAGAACATATGCAGTGAGCGGCATTGGAAAAAAAATGTGGGAGGCTGAAATGAGTTAATTCATCCAAATGTTCAGTGCGTGAAATGAATACAGATCACGAGCAAACAGCAATAGCAAGGAGGTATGCAAAAATAATTTTCAGGCAAATATTTCATACTCCATAGCAAATAATTGCAATGTGAAAAACGCAAACCTCTTTTCTCGTGCAAGGGGTTAAAGCATCCCATGATCCTATGTGTTTTATTATTTATCTTGTCCCAGCCCTCTCGTGCAAAACTTCCTTTAGAATGGGGAAAACATGAAAATGTTAGAATATTACCTATGCAACCAGATCGCTAAAACTTAGCAGCATGAAAATATGCAATAAAATTGAAACACTGTTATTAGCAGTGATATAGCTTATTCCTCAGAGAAAAACATTACAGTTATCGAAATCATGCGATAATGACACCACGGGATTATACTGACATTTTGAAAATGTTTTTTAGCTGAATTTGGTACTGTAGCTAAGCTGGATCATTGCATTAAAACTTCCCCTGCCATTAAAAATTGTGGACAAGTCACCAAGGGGCATATTATCAAGAAAGGGCGTTAAAATTATCGCTGCTTTAGCGGCAGAAAACTACCGCTAAAGCGGCAATAATGGGCTTGATAATATGCCCTTGAGAATTGCAATAGAAGCCCATGTTCTGGTGTCAACATGGGCTTCTATTGGAATTCTCTAGTGCATATTATCAAGCCCATTATCGCCGCTTTAGTGGCAGTTTTCTGCCGCTAAAACAGGCGATAATGTTAACGCGGTCCTTGATAATATGCCCCCAAGTTTTTAAGGGTCAGATTTATTAAGCGCCTACGTTGCCCTTGTGTCAGGTAAGGCAACGCAAGGGTGTTGGAGGATGGGTTATTGGTAGGGGTAAGTATGCACCTACCACTAGCAATGAGTCCACCAACGCAATTTAAGGTCCAGACAAGGTATCAATACAATAGCCTGTGGCTCAACCCTTGGGAGCAGGCATGTTTAACTCAGGAGACAGGTATGTAAAGTATTGAAAAACACCAATACATTAAATAAGTAAGATAACGCACACAATAAAAACCCACACCAACTTATAAAAATAGGAAAGATCTGTATCTCTAAAAATACACAAAAACAACAAAACTCCAATATAGAGAACCGGAGATATTAGTTTTTAAAGATTAACCACTTTATAGTGCTTAAAAACAAATAGACCAACTTAGGATATCTGGTTGAGCTTGACCAGGACAAAGGCAAAGTTTGAGGCTGATTGTGATGGAACCCCGGTCGGATACACTGAGTGGGAGGCCCCGGTAAAAATGTAACTTTCAGACTCAGAAACATTTCTGGAGGATTTTCTCTTGATGTTGTGCCGACGCCTCCAGCAGGCCGATTTCAATGCAACATCATTGTATTCTTTTTCCATGAGGCCTTGGTCAAGTCCTGGAAGTCTGGAGCTCCGGAGCTTTCAGCCGAACAAACCTGAAATCCAGGCTGGATCGCTGTTGATGGTAGCCTGCTTGATTCTCGAAGTCGGGACGGTCCATTTATGGAACTATTTCCAAAAGTTCCTCCAAACTTCTAGAACTTTTTCCTGAAGTTTCTCTTAAACGGTCCGAAGTGTCTAAAACACAAATCCAAGAGTCTACAACTTCTGAGATGGTACTTGGAAGTTTGAACTACAGTTCATACAATGCACCTGGCCAGATCCTTAAAAGTCCACTGGACACATACCAGGTTGGGGACGTCTTGGGGGAGATGGTGCCGGGAAGCTCTATTAACCTGCTGCTTTCAGGGAGTCCACTCCTTAATCCTTTTTGAAGCAAGGCAAAGTCCTCAGGGCTGTAGATTTAAGTGTGCATCAGGAGCAGTACTTTAGGGAGCAGTCCTGTGTGGTGCAGACCAGGGTTACAGCAGGGCAATCCTTCTTTTTAAAGTTTTAGACATCAAATCTGAGTTGCTATGGAGCGCTCACATATTTATTCAATGATCTGGAGTGACGAGCAGGGGCACCTCTGTCCAATGAGGTGCAGGGTGCCACCCAAAAAAATGACAGTTTCCTCCAAAGTGTGGCATATTCTTGTCCCACAAAACCCTGCACTTTTAAATTCAAGATGGAGATATTCACTTCTTTGGAGTAAGAGCTGGCTAAACCAACCTTCTGGAGTGGCTCATTTACATTAACTCACCCCCTTCACCTCCTGCAAATTCCATTCCCCGACATGCCCTCTGGCATGGGTTATAGTAGGAGAGGGTAGACCTGTCTTGCATTCCTTACTATCGTGCTCTTGTTGAAGCCCAGTTTGATCTACACAGCCCGACCTGGCCTGTTTTCTGCAGCTGCAGAGCTCTCCCCATCGGATAACCTCTGCTCTATGCAGGCCACTTATCACCTCATCAAAGCAGCCTGGCTAACCCTGTTCAGTCTGACCAATGAGAAGAAGAGTGCTTGAAGGCTGGATTTTGGCTCACAGAAAATAAAGTTCAATAACTTATTTTCTGTACTAGTTATGATAAATTCAACAGTGACATGTTGTTGGATTTATCATTGCCCAGCTTCTAAGTCTTTGAATTACATTTGTAGCTTCTTCCTAGCAATATTTATCTTTAAATAACATATTACCATGTTAGCCTATGGAGCTAATAATCTTCAATGGTGAAAAATGGAATTGGCAGTTTTTCCCTCACCTGGGCTTATAAAACATCTTTTATTATGTCTCTGTTTATAGTTACATGGACCCCACTCTTGGAGCACCCAGGGGGACCTTGGGGTGATGTTTATGTAAGAAGAAGATAGATAACCTCTTTGAAAGTACCTTTAATTCCAAAGTCTGCAAAGCAGGGCTGCCTTTAAGAATACACGAAAAGAAAGAAACAGAAATAGGCGCACTCCGTGTTTAAACAATGTAGATAAATTAATCAAGTAGTAGGTGCCAACGAGTATATCCCCCTGAGTTGGGAATCAAATGAAAATTGGGTGAGCACACTCCTGGGAGAGGAGGGTGTCACTCGTGGCACTCAAAGAGAGAATCAAAGTTCTCCTTGTCCGAGGGTTTTGTTCCAAACAATGAAACGGTAATTCAGAGTCAATTGAGTTTATTTATAACGTTCATCCAAAGATGTAGAATTATCATCATTCTGTCAAACTCGACTCATTTATCAAATGTCCATTAGTCGGGTGCTGCGGCGGTAGTGAGATTAGTGAATCGTAATTACGATTCACTAATCTCACTACCGCCGCAGCACCCGTGAGCGCTGTCTTGTTAAGTGATGGGACCTTGATTCTACGATCCTACCTGCCGCCCCTGATGAAGGGCTTGAACGGCCCGAAATGCATTGGGCATTTGACTAATGGACATTTGATAAATGAGTCGAGTTTGACAGAATGATGATAATTCTACATCTTTGGATGAACGTTATTAATAAACTCAATTGACTCTGAATTACCGTTTCATTGTTTGGAACAAAACCCTCGGACAAGGAGAACTTTGATTCTCTCTTTGAGTGCCACGAGTGACACCCTCCTCTCCCAGGAGTGTGCTCACCCAATCTGCCTTTAAGAATGACATTAGGCAACAAAGTAGTGCACACTCCCGTGCAGGATAGCTACTATGCCTCTAACCCCCCCTGCCCATTATATACTAGGGACTTATAGTTAGTTTGAATCCCCCCTGCACTATTATATACTAGGTACCTATAGGGTCTGTCATTTCCAATTGTATTTATACCTAATTACCATATACCTTTTTCATCAGAGCACTGCCCTTAGGCCTGATTAGAAGAGCCGAGGGCACAGTCAGAGTCCGTTACCGCCAGCATCAGCTAAAAAATGGGAGTGAACAGGGCTAAAAGGATGAATCACACAAAGGGCTTAAGTAAGATTTACTAGGCAATGCAAAGCCACCTGGATTGGCTCTGTGTGGCTTAGTAAATCCAGAGTAACGCAAGGTAGCACAAATCCCTGCCATGCTTTACTCTGTGTTGGGAAGGCCTTCCTTGGGAGGAGCATGGCCATTTGCATGCATCCACCCATGGATTCTGATGCAATCCCAGATTTACTAAGGGTATAAACTTAGGATTACACCCAAATGGTATGCCTTCCCAACAGAGGCATAACAAGGAGAAATATCAAAACTTCTCCTCATTAGTTCCTCTTTCTACAAGTACTATATTCGGCAATCTAAGGATTGTTTTTCCGCAGGATGGTGTCCCTTCCTGAACATTAACAATCCTGCCTGTGGAGAATCAACAAATACATATAACAAGGGAACCTATGCTTGAGGATAACTCCCTGCATCAACATTTCATTATACAAGAAAAAAAAATAGATGGAGATTTTATTTCTATTCAAGCAGCCATACTCTGGGATTCACTACCCCAACACATAAAATCGACTGACAGCCATTTTAGCTTCAGAAGCTTACTCAAGAACTGGCTCTTCCCCACATGACAACTATACTCGCAGCAGTGTAGCAGTACAGTATACCCTGACATGACCAACTATGCCTCTCACGGCATAGAGATGAAGTTGTTTCTATACATGTGTCATTGCAAATTAAACTATGCTTCCTGTTAAAAAAGCATATGCATTCTTTTAAGGGGAAAACTGCTACATGGCACCACAAGAAAAAACGTGCATATCAGACAAGATCATAATTGCTGCTTCTATCTCCATATAGGTACATATATAGAAGAGTTTGTGCCTGCAAAAAATAATGTTGTAGTGACGCCCTCTTGGACCCACTTTGGCTTTCCTTTCGGTTCTACATTTCACATGTTTTTAGCTGATTTCCTTTTGGACATATTTTATTTCCACAATATTGTTAGACCTGGCACATTGGCGTGAGTCTCCCTTCCATTTTTTGCTGTGCCTCATGTTTTTTTTGCTGGTGTTAGTTGCTCAGGGCACTGTGCCACTGCTGTCCAGTGCCACAGTGCAAGTGCTCCCTTTTGTAAATTAATGTATGATTTGTGATTCCATGATTGGTTGGTTTGGTTTACCTGTCAGACCCTAGTACAGTGCACCAGGAGTGCCCAGGGCTTGTAATCCAAATACTGCTGGTGGGCTGTGCCACCCACAGAAGCAGCCTGTAAACATGTGTCTAAGGTTTGCCATTGCAGAACCTGCGTGCAGTCTGGTACTGTCATGCTGATTGGGCAAGTGCACCCACTTGCCAGTCCCTAATCCTTCCCTTTTCTTCATATCAGACACCCCTATGGTAAGCCCAAGGGCAGGGTGCATTGTAAGGATAAGGTAGGACATGCCCTGGTGTGTGTGGCATGTCCTGATAGTGAATTACAGCCATTTTCGTTTTTCACTATTGCAAGGCTACCTGTTCTCCATAGGCCAGAATGGGCAGTTTGGTTATTACATTTTATAATCCTAACTGACTCAGAGAACATGGTAGAAATTCGAATTTAGTATGCCTGAACTCAGGATGATAAAATACATCTTTTAGTAAAGTTGTTTTTAACATTCTGTGTTTGAAAATGCCACTTTTAGAAAGTAGGCATTTTCTTGTGTGACCATTCAAACCTGTCTCTGCTAGGCTGTGTGTATTCCTTTGTCCAGATGGTGGGAGGAGTTGCACCTGGGACCTGAATAGGGCTGTGCCTGCCTTCCACAATGCTGGCTCCACCTCCTGGGGAGCGGCTGATGTCTCTGCCCTGCACAGTGAATGAAGAGAAGGAATCCTGTCAACAAAGTGCTCCAGTGCTGTACTTGCCGTCCACAATGCTGGCTCCACTTCCTGTGTGGCGTCTAATGTTTCTGCCCTGCACTTTGAAAGGAAAGGAGAAGTCTGGTAAACAGAGTGCTCAGGAACTGGTTTGGACTGGGCAAAAGCCCCTCTGCCTTCAGAGGACAAAGGATTTCTGGGTATAACTATTGGGACCCTGATCCCAAGAACTTAGATCACTTTGGGAAAACAAGAAGAAACTCTGCTGAGGGAGGAACCAGAAGAAGCTGAGGAGGAAACTTTCCCTGAACCTGGGGATTGGCCTGCAATGGTTGCCTTACTGCCAAAGAGAGGAGAAAGGAACTTTGTGTGTACTTTTGCTGAACTTGTGAAGGATCTCCGAGGGCTTGGAAAAGAGCTTGCCTCCTGCTGAAGTCTCAGGAACAACAGACTTCACCCCCCAGCTCCCCAGAGTTCTTTGGAAGTGCCTGCTGCTGTTGTTGGGCCTTCTGAGGGACTGCGTGTCGCAAGGAGCTGGAAGCGCGACTCAAGAAGGAGAAACGTGCCGCAGTTGGAGCTGTTGTCGTCGCATCTCGTAAAGTGTGTCGCCGCTGCAGCATCGCATCGAGCGGAAGCGTCTTGCATCATCCAGGAAGTGTCTCGCAACGCCGAAGAAGCGTGTCGCCATCGCAGCCATCGTAGCTGACGCATTGCACTGCATCAAGAGAAGAGTCTTGCATCGAGGAAGAAGCGTGTCGCCATCGCAGCCATCGTAGTTGTCGCATTGCTCCGCATCAAGAAATGTGCCTCGCATCCACGGAGAAGCGTGCCGCTGTCGGAGCTGCTGTCGTCACATGGCTTAAAGGGGTGTCACCGCTGCAACATCGCCTCGAGTGGAAGCATCTCGCAAACGTCAGAGAAGAGTGCCGCTGCCAAGGCCGCTGTCGGCGCATCGCGTAAAGTGTGTCGCCGCTGCAGCTGAAGCATCAAGTCGAGTCTTCTCGCAACATCGGAGAAGCGTATCGCATCTGGAAAATCTTCACGTCTTTATTTCTTTGCACCAAAAACTTCATCGCATCAACATCGTTGCAACACTTTCGTTGCCCTGAGTGTCGCATCTAAAAGGTACATTGCCTTAAAGTGTCGCATCTAAGAACTTAAAAGAACTAAGCTAAATTCTACCATCTAAAGTAACAGTATTGTGTGCTTTTGTCGTTTAACGGTCTTGTGGTAAATCTATATAAAGAATACTTATTTTTTATATAAAACCTGTGCGGTGTCCGTCTGTAGTGTTGTCACTTGATTACTGTATGTGTTCACAAATGCTTCTTTACACACTGCCTCGGAGATAAGCCTGTCTGCTCGTGCCAAGCTACCAAGGGGGTGAGCAGGGATTATTTTAGGAGTGTACCCCCTTACCCTGACTAGAGTAGAGGGTCTCTATTTGTCACAAGTGAATACCTGTGCCAACTAGAGACCCCCAAGTCTAACAAATATTATTCTAGGAAGACGTTGTACATGCTGCCTTGTTTTTAGAAAGCCTTTCCTGCTACACTGTCTGTACATTTCATTCAAGGCTAAGAACGGAAAGAGATATCCTAGTGTTTGTGCTGCCCGCTCGTAGACAGCTTCTAACCTCTAGATACATTATTGCATCAAAGCTGTACCACTAACCCAGTAGTTTTATTATATAAAATTGCACTGTCTCTTAACGGGTCTGAGGGGCACTTAAGCCACAACTTACCTGGAACCAAGGCTGTGTTCGACATGCCACTCTGCTAACGTTGATCTTCCATCCTGATCCTGCAGAGAGGGATTGCAAATCCAATTTCAGACCAAGTCATTCAGGTATGGAATTTTAGACTAACCTAAGAGATCAGGCAGAGTGTACACCAACTATACTCTCAGAGTAGTTGTAGTGATAGGTAGTGACATATAGATATTAGATTGGCAGGGTTGGACTGTTAACCCTTTTCACATGTTCATAATGCTGGTTACATTGCTTTGTTTTATCTTCCTAATTAGCGAATTCTTTCTATGCAAGACTACGATTGTTTCAATGAATGTATTGAAAACTTAATTTGCATTTTTCTATGTGTTTACCATGGGCATGCATAAGTAAACAACTAAAGGGGTAAGATCTGTTTCCACGATTCCCTTGAGGTTCAGAGTGTCGTATATAAGGTTGCCGAGATCCCCTGCCACCCCAGGATGGTTAGGGATTCGGGTGAGGCACTGTGAGCCAGCTAGGTATTGGGCCAACAGTCTGTGATGGTGTAGATGGAAAAATGCATACATATCCACAAGATAACTGTGCACATCAGACCATGATAAATATTACTGCTTCTGTGAACATATAGGTAGTTGATATAGAGATGTTTTCTCAATCCAAAACAACCTTACCGAGTATCATGAGCATGAGATGGGAGAACATGGCGGCCGGATAGGAACGCCGGTCGGGAGCTCCCTGCAGAGATGGGCAGACACCTGGCATAATTCACAAAATGCCTAAGTAAAACCCGAAAATTTACCTCTGTGGGTTCCGTTGTTGATACGGCAACCTGGTGAGCCGTTACGCTGCTTCAGTGAATGGGCCGTTTTTTTCCTCGGGACTCAGTGCGGGGTGTGTGGGGGACCTTCGGTGTCTCCGGCGTCCTCCGGCTGCGGTTCCAGCTTCTTTGATGTTCCAGCTCCCTGCAGATGCAGTCCGGTGGTCGCCGCTGGAGCAGGATTCCACTGTGAGCCCCGCTGTGAACCCCGCAGTGAGCCCCTTGAGCCCTGCAAAACCCGTGAAGTCTGCGAGGCTCGCAGATTCTGTCTGGGAAAAGGCGGGGGCGGTACTGTGTCAAAACAGGGAAGCAACAGCGAGAGTTTCCTTCAGAGCAAAAGTTACTCTCAGCCCCTGCAGCAAAGGGGTCGCTGAGGAGAGTGAGTTGGCAGGCACTGGAAGACAAATGAAAGGCAGCAGGGCCAACACCTCCTCAAATAAAAAGGCGGGATAATATTCTGAGAAGAACAGAGAGGAATCACATGGACATTCAAGTAAGTGAGAGATTGGAGGCAAAATCTGTCTGTATTGTAGCAAAAGCTCAGGAGTTGGCTCTAAGTAAGGATCTGGGGGTACTCAGAAATACAGCTATTGATATTGCAGACACTGAGCCACTTAAGAGAGGGATAAGATATTGCCTAAGAAGCAGGAACTTCCTAGGAAATCCACTAAACACTGAGACATTACAAAGGGATAAGAACAAAATTACAGAAAAAATTAAAATAGTGTCTCCACCACAAATCCTGGAGTCTAATATTGTTTCCATACGGCCTAAAGCCGCAACAAAAAGGTTAAAATGACTCCCTCTCTCCGCACGTATTTCAAAGTAAAACATACTCTCTCCAAAGAGGTGACTCCAGAGGAGGAGGGCAATATTATCTACACAAAGGAAAGCTTACCCCAAACTACAATGGCTGAGAAGAACCTAACGGCAGGTATCCCACATAGTCCCAATCGTTTTAAAGAGCTGGCAATTTTAGATCAGGATGAGGAAATGGAAAGTGGTTTATGTACTACCCCGGGGGTTTTAGCAGAAAATGGTATGGCTACTAAATCAAAAGAAGGGGTCAAAACATCTGACCATCTTATGGAAATTCTGATCACGGAGATGAGATCGAGCTTTGCCATATCCGAAAAAAACCAGCTTAGAATTCAAGGGGTTTGTGAGACGCTAGAGACTAAGATAAACACAATAATGGAAAGGGTTACTACTCTGGAGTCTAACATGGAGGAGCTAGATAAAAGGCTCACCATTAATGAAAAAGCTACGGGGACCTGCAAGCCAGCGAGAGGGAACTAAGAGGAAAAATTGAGTCTCTAGAAAATCAGGCTAGGCGGAATAACCTGAGACTCTTGAATATCCCAGAAGGTCAAGAGGCTGGGGATATAAAAGCATTTGTAATACATCTCTTGAAAGAATTTTTTCCCTGGATTGAAACCGACGTCTTCTCGGATGATATACAAAGGGTCCATAGAGATCCTTTTGTGAAAAACAAAAATAGGGTGAACCCTAGAAAGATCTTGGTTAATTTTAATACCTATTCATTAAAGGAGAGGATTCTAAAAGAGGCGATAACTGCGGGCTCCCATAAAAAGGGAGGTTGGTCATTCCGAATAGGATCGGATATATCTAAGACGACCCAGGATCGCCAATGGCACGTAGGCCAATACATGCAGGAATTAAAATCTCTGGGAGCAAATGTACAAATGAAATTTCCGGCACTCCTGAGAATTATGTGGGATAACCACATGTATAACTTGAAGGAACCCCAGGAGGTAGAGGCATTGATAATTACGATTAAGGCACATAAAGTTTGAAATTGCCCATAGCGCAGGGTCCTCAAATAAGCAGGACAGACCTGTCAATGAATAAAGGGAGGGTTCTCTGTGGCAGGGGCGAGAATTGGGAGGGGGGGCACGGGTTCTTGTTCAAATATTGCACATATGGTGTGGGAGCATTATGGGGAAAAAAAACAAAACAATTTGGTCCGAATCACGCAAGTTAAAAGAAAAAGTGAACTCACCATTTTAAATTATGAGAACTAAAGTCCTTACATGGAATGTGAATGGCTTGAGAGTTAGAGCAAGAAGGCAAAGGATTCTAGACTATCTTAAATGTAAGGATTGGGATATAACAATTCTTCAAGAAACCCACCTTCTAAAATCCGAATGGGAAAACATAATGAAAACCTAATGCTGGGTGGATTTTTATATTTGTACCGAGCAAACATGCTGTGTTAAGGGGGTAATTATTATCTTCAAAAAATCAGCAAAAGCTATTCTAGATTCCTACAAATATGATATAAAGGGGAGATGGGTTGATGGAAATATTCATTTAAGTGGTAGACCCCTAGTTATAGCAGGGTATTATGGGCGTAATGTCGATGATACTTCAGCTTTACAGGCTCTGTATGCGTACCTTTTGGATACGTCTGGACCCATCATCCTTGGTGGTGACTTTAATATACTATTGGACACTGAACTAGACAGGAGCCCTCCCAAAAAATCATCTACTCTGTCAAAAATGAGGAGATGGCTTAAGAATTATCTAGTAGACCTAAGCTTAATAAATATATGGAGAAGTAAGGGCAATAAAAATCACTTGTTTACTTTTAAGAAGCAAAAAAATTGGGACACTCCTCTAGAATCGATTACTTTTTAATTGATAAATCACTAATAGGGGAAGTAAAAGAGGTCACCCAGCTACCTGAACATTTATCTGATCACTCTGCAGTTTTAATGGAGATTGAAACCCATAATCACTACAATCGATCAAGGTGGACTCTAGATTGGGTCAGACTTCCAGCCAGAATAGATGGGAGGCCTATAAGGCGGTACTTAGGGGAAAGTTGATTAGCCTAGCAGCCTACAGAAATAAATGGAATACGGAGGAGTTGGAAAGTGTAGAGAGTGAAATTCATAGATTGGAAAAGAACATTAGTAGAGAAACATCGGCTGCAAAGGTGGAAACTTTCAGGAGGGAACTTACCAAGGAAAAAATAATTTTATAAATATACTAGATCCTCAAATTAAGAAGAAATGGGAGGTCAGTAAACTTGCTCACTATCAATACGGCGAGGGGTGCGGCAAGCTCTTGGCTTGGAAAACAAAAACTGACCTAAATAGGAATAAGATCTCAAGCATCCAAGAGGTGAACAAGAGTCATCCCCTCACAGAGGAGGCAGATATTAAAAAGGCCTTCTACGATTTCTTTTCAGATTTATATAAAGAGGATACGAATAACTGTGAGGCCCCAACCCAAGAATATCTCAATCACTGGGTTAAGCAAACCTTGTCAGAAGAGCAAAGTAAAGAAATTAACGCTAAATTTACTGAATTTGAAGTTAATGAGGTAATTAAAACTTTTAAAAAAGCTAAGGCTGCTGGGCCAGACGCCTTGCCCAATGAGATTTATAAGGTCCTGAGAGAAGAACTTGTTCCTGAACTTACCAATCTGTTAAATGATATATTTATAAGAGGACAACTACCTCCTAAATCATGGAGTGAAGCCACTATATGTATTTTATTAAAAGCAGGGAAAGACTCTAACCATTGTGAATCCTACAGGCCAATCTCTATGCTAAATTGCGCCTATAAAATCTTTACGCAATTATTAGCAAGGAGATTGGGAAAATGGGCAGGACAATTAATTCATATAGATCAGAAAGGCCTCATAAAGGGTAGACAGATCCAGGAACTTACACACGAACTAATAGCAGCAATAGATCTGGCGGATGAGGAAAACTCCCCCTATCGGTTATTACTTTTGATGCCGCTAAGGCTTTCGATAGGGTTAATTGGAGTTTTCTACATAACGCCCTGGAGGTTTATAAACTGGGTAGTAATTTCATTAGAGCAGTAAGAGCTTTATATTGCTCCCAAACCTTATGTGTGTTGATTAATGGGTCCTTGACGGAGAAAATCCACGTAGAAAGAGGTACCAGACAGGGGTGTCCGTTATCTCCTATATTGTTTAATCTTTATATAGAGCCCCTGGCCTGAGCTTTAAGATCCAACCCATCTATACTCCCCTTCAGATGTAGGAATTGGGAAAAAAAAGTCGCACTTTATGCTGACGACCTAATGATATTTACTAATGACCTGATAGGTTCCCTTCCTGAAATATCAGCAACACTGCAGTAGTTTGGAAGTCTATCTGGCTATTAAATTAATCAACAAAAGACCGAGATGATGTGCTGGAATACACAGAGTAATAATCCCTTGGTAAAACACCAAACACGATATTTAGGAATCCTAATTGTGGGTGAGGTTAAGAAGATCGCTCAAATACATTTTAATAAAATTCACTCAGAATCCAAAAAATTGCTTAATGCGTGGAAATGCCTCCCTCTCTCATTTATAGGACGTTCTAACTTGGTAAAGATAAGGATCTTGTCCAAATTTACATACCTGGTTAACTCGATACCATTAGAGTTTAAAAAAGATTGGATCAGTAAAAAGCAGGGTGAAATTAGCACTTTTATTTGGGCTTCAAAGGGAGCCAGAATCTCTTGAAAGAAGCTAAGAAGGAAAAAGGAACATGGAGGTTCTGCCCGGACTTATTCCAGTATTATAGGGCATTCAATTTTAAGAACATTAGAGTACTTTTTAAAAAATATA
Organism: Triturus cristatus; assembly: GCF_964204655.1. Classification (NCBI taxonomy): domain Eukaryota; kingdom Metazoa; phylum Chordata; class Amphibia; order Caudata; family Salamandridae; genus Triturus; species Triturus cristatus. The sequence goes on along the minus strand of NC_140591.1, from coordinate 1,302,610,533 downwards.
GCTCCTTCCCAACTTTCATGCAAGCAATGATAGGTCTGGAGGGAGACCATGTTTTAAACAAATTTGGCCATACGAAATACTTTAAGAAAATTAAATTAAACATTTTGGGAGCAGCTATTAGAGTGTGGGTCCAGATAAGGCGTCTGTGGAAGATCCCCTTTTATAGTTATTATGCCTCTATTTGGGATTCGCCCGGTATGCTTGAATGTTTAAAGGATGCGTTATCGGTCCCGTTGAGAGAAAGCGGAGTGCTGGAATGGGGACAAATATTAACTGGATCTAACATTGTTGACTGGGAACGACTGGTAGAACTAACGAATGGGGGTTATCCAAATTCAAGTACTATCAGCTAATGAGCTGGGCCAAAATGTTAAGAAAAGATGGGATGGGAAATATAGAGCTAGAGGCAAAACTCCAAGGGAGATTCGAGAAGAAAGAAGTAGCCTACTGGTATTGGGCGCTTATTGATGAAGGACAAGAGGAATTCACTTTACCTAGTGAGATCTGGGGGAAGGTGCTGCCGTCGCTGGATGTATCAGCATTATGGCAATTTTCTGCGGCTGCATTTGGGGATGTTATCAAATCTGCACCTTTGAAGAAAAACTTTCTATTTACTCTTCACAGAGCATATTGGACGCCCAAGAGGTTGTCGAAAATGAATAAAGGGAGAGTCAGGAGCTGCCCCAAATGTGGTGAGGATCAAGCTGATGACATCCATATGTTCTGGCAGTGTCCGCATCTTCAAACTTCCTGGGAAGATGTAGGTAAGATTCTCTCAGACGTCCTCCATCAAGAAATACAGGTAAGCTCCCAATTGATACTGTTTGGGGTAAAATTGGATGATAATGGGAGGTCTAGTCTTATTAAAAAACTGAGGAATTTGTTATTTTTGTTGATATTAGCTGCCAGACGCGAGATCTGCATAAAGTGGGTCAATCTCCTTCCTCCTAGTGTAGAAGAGTGGTTGAATTCAGTCCTTAGAATAAACTTAACGGATAGAGCTGGACTACACAGTAAAAGATTGAATTTTTGGAATGATTGGGAACAGTATTGGGTAGGGAAATCGTAGTATCTTGAGAATCTGGTGATCTTTTGAAGTCCAATGATTAAGCGCAGTAATAGTTTTGAGTATTGGTTACTGAGAGTTTACCTATGGAAAGAGTGGGCAAGCCGCGTTGGAGAGGCTTAATGGGCTGTTACGATACCCCCTCGCAGGATATAGAATGATCCAAGCATCGGGTAAGGGTCACGGAAGATACAACCCAATAAGAAAACCTCTCTTTAAGGGGAAACGTTTGCCATAAACACTCTATTTCTCAAAACTTTGCGTGATGAGGACACAAAACAAAACACATAGGTAGTTGATATAGAGAAGTTTTCTCAATCCAAAACAACCTTACCAAGTATCATGAGCATAATTGTATGCCTACGTTAATTAAAATTTTTATTTCAAAAAAGCAAATCCTCCTTTCACCCTCTTTCCCATCGCTCCTCATTCAGACTCGGCTCAGTCCTTTAAATCTTCCTTGACCTCCCAAAACATTCTTCTCAAACTCTGCACTCCTTTTTTCCCACTTCACCCAACAAGCAAGCTTACACCACCTCTACTTACAAAAAAACAACTTCACCTTTTAAGTCTACTCTCATCATTCTATCCCCACTCTAAACTCAACTAAATACAGAAAACAGAGGAAAAAAAACAAGAACACAAACCTGACACAACTACTCAACATAGAAATAAAAACCATTTATAATCATACTAACTATTAACCTCTTCACTTGGGCTCCAGAATATCATGCTACTCGCAGCAATGTACTATATAAATACAGTTAACAATTTATAATTTCAATTTATATTCTCTTGACACTTACCATGAAAAGAGGATACAACAGGTGGCAACAGCTGTGACTGGCATCCCGGATACAATCCAGCATGATCACTCAAAGAGGTGTGTACTTGTTTGTGACACCTGGTGAAATTTGACTGTTGTGGTTGTTGCTCGGGTGGGGCTTCCACCCCTCTCACCCAATAACCCAATCTCTTGCAACGCACAGGATCATGTTGAGGTTTTTTATCAACAAATGTGGCTGACCCTAACCTTAAGGCAGTTAAACACAGATTCCTGGTGGCCCTCTTCCTTTTGAGCACCAGTTTGAGAACTGTCTCCTATTTACAGAGAGGGAAAATCCAAATGAGTTTGTGCATGTGACCCTGCCACTGCATCGGTTTAAAATTGTTTACCTATCCTTAAGGCACCTGTGGTAAAGAAAACAAATGTGCACGTGAGTGCCACAGTCAAATTGCACTATCTAGGACTCATCTTGGCCAATTTAGTTCGAGCTTTGCTCAAGGTGATCTTCCCCAGCCACCATCACCAACCGCTGGGGACGCTGCCTGGACCAGGACATAGGGAGTTTATTAAGGGCCTGATTTAGAGTTTGACAGATGGTTTACTCCGTCACAACAGTGACGGACATCCCATCCACTGAAATATAAATCCCATCAGATATTATAGGATTTTTATTTCAGCGGACGCAATATCCATTACCGTTATGACAGAGTAACCACTTCACTGAAATCTAAAGCAGGCCCTAAATATAGGACAAGCACGGCCCCCCCCCCTCAACTTCACCCTTCAGAGAATTCCTCCAGCCCTCCACAGCTGCTAAACTATTGCTTCATCTTCATGTCAATGGCAGCTTCAATGGAAGGGCCCTTCTGTCCATCCTTGCTGTTCTCCTGACTTGGGACACTTCTGCTCCTCGATAGGTTTCAGTAGGTCTTCCTTTTACAACTGCCTGTGCCTGATCTCCCAGTCATCCCGGAGTTCAGCCCCTTGCAAGCTGTCTTTGTGCAACAACTAACGTCCAGAGTGTCCACTTCTTTAGGACATCACAGCAAGTCAATTCACAGCAACAGTTTATTTAATAATGTATTTAATAAATAAACTGATTCATGATCTACAAAATCCAATCAGTGGAATTAGAGGTATGCAATTTCAAAGTTTTAAAGTAAATATAGCACCTAAAAGCACAAGGAGCCACTGGAGGTCATCTGGTTAGGTGAAAGTAAGAAATCCACTCCGACTATGATCGAGCGCGGGACAGATATAGGGATCAGGTTAGTTCTACTGGCATTGTTACCATCTCAAAATATGGCACAAGTAGTACAGGGTAGTGTGAGCTGTTGTCACTGCAGGCCAAAGAAACAGTTTGGCATCGCAGATGGTTGTTGCTGGAGCTTCATTTTGGCGGTTACCACGGGCTGTTGCTGCTGTTGCGCAAAAGTGTAGATTTCGCATTGTCTGTCCTCAATGGCGGTCACTGTAGTCTAAAGAGAGGATTTCACCATAGATTTGCATTGGCAGTGATTTTGGGTGGCAGAGTCTCGGAGTGAGAGGGCTCAATTGCAAACAGCTCAAACATCAGAATGTTATCTTTACTTCTTGGCAGGAGCTCAGACTGATCCCAGTCATGGGTCAAGGGTCTAGGACTGGGCAGCATGCACCTCTTGGGGATCAGGAATTCACTTCAGCGGAGGGCAGCATTGCCCAGGCAAGTAAAGTTGCAGGTCCAGGCATGTCGAATTGAAGCAGGTTAGCTGAGCAGTTGCAGGGAGGCCTCTGGAGTTTGTTATGCCCCTGTAGCTCAAACAGGAGGAGGTTAGCCAACTGACCTTTGGAGTCACTCTGGTTAGTCTGGCATGAAGGTAAGCAGGTCTACTATTCCGTCGCAGATAGCATAGCACTCCTCAAGCAGTAGGGCAGTCCTTTGGCAGCAGGGAATTCCTTTTTCTGCAATGTCCACCGGTCCAAGAGATTTTTACAGAGTGGCTGTGGAGGTCTGATATTTATACCTGGGGCCAGCCTTTGTATGTGTGTGCGTTCCCTACACTACTCCCGCATATGGTCTGGAATGTTCTTCCCTTCCACTGTTAAGGTTCCAAGATGTCTAGGTGGGCACAAGGCTGGTGTTATGTGCCTTGATGTGTGCTGCAAACAAGTCCTTTGAAGTGCAAGTGTGGCAGGGCACAGTTCCACTCCCAGCCATGCTGGCAGGATTCCCCATCCTGCCCACACACAATCTTCTTTGTGTCACTGCCCGGGAGGAATACATAAAAAGGAGAGCCATTCACAGTTATTTGACACAGGGCACTGGCAGAATTCACACAAGGTTCAAAAAAGAAATTGGCAACTTTCTATGAGGCATTTTCAGAATTCTGACTTAAAATCTGACTTTACCATTAAAGAGGATTTTACATAACCATTCATTTTAATGTCAACAATATATTCCTATCTGCTCCTAATCCAAAGTTATCACTTATTAAATGTAAACAGTAAACCAATGTTATTAATTGGGAGTGATAGGCCTTACAACAATGAAAAAATGCCTTTAAGGGTTTTTCACTACCAGAACATGTAAAACATGAAATTCCATACTTTGTAAATACCGTGTCCCCTGCCCTATAAGGCTTTAGTGCCTACTTTAGGGGGCTGGCAAAACTTTTATTTTGGCAGGCTGAAATGGCAGTTTGAAACTGCACTACAGGCTGTAGTAGCAGACCTGAGACTTATTTTAAAAGGCTGCTTTAGTGGGTTGCTCAATGAGCGCTGCAGCCTATTTCTAGCACTTAACTTACAGGCCCTGCGTACATGTACTACCATTTACCTGGGACTTACAAGTAAATTAAATGTGCCAATTAGGTGTTGGCCAAATTTACAATGTTTGAAGAAGAGAGCACAAACACTTTAGGACTCAGTGTACTAAAGCCAGCAAAAACAGATTCAGCAAACAGGATGGGTGAAGGCATTAGGTTTGGGGAATACTATTCCGAGGGTATCAGGTCTCACATGCAACAATGCTAGAATCACCTGAAGTGAAGGGCCATATGAAAATAGCCATATGAAAATAGCCTGGGCAATTCCACATTTCCTCGTGATCAACCTCCTCTTATCCCTAGCTCCCTGGATAAATGAAGCACAAGTCTATATCTTTTCTCATAACCTTAGGATAGGAGAACCAGAGGAGGGCTACACAGAATGTGGGTTATTTAAACAACGTGTAGTTGAGAACACGGTTTCATGCTGACATCCAGGGCCTTAACACAGGCCCCCGCAGCCCCCGTGGTGCGGGGGGGCCCTCAGGTTGCCCATCCACTTCTGAAGCCTGCTCGCAAAGGCTGCAAAACAAAACATAACAGCTGCTGTCTTGCTGAAGCCTGTTGTACGGGATGGTATATCCCAGCACAGTGAAACACATAACAAACTTGCAAAATCAATTAATGTTGGCAGAGGAGGCCCCCGGGAAAACGTGCATCCATGTCAGTGAGAATGGAAACTTCTGCAGAGCTCAGGGTGAGAGAGGGTAAAGACAACACAGGGAAGTAGAAAGGCAAACGAGTAATAGTGGACACTTTAAAGGTACAGGTAAGAGGGAGAAAGAGAGAGAGAGAAGTGCGAGAATTAGTGTGAGGTAACAAAGAACAGGTTACATACAGAGAGAGGTGGAGACGTGGGAGAGGTGAGAAGAAGGCAGATGAGAGACGAGACAGGTGTGAGACAGAAATAGGCAAGAGACAGCTGCCAGAGAATTAGAGTAGAGAGGTGGTAAATAAGCAGAAAGGTGGGAAAGGAACAGGGTAGAAAGACAGAGAAGAGACAGGTGTGAGCGATAGACAGCTGAAACACCATGGGGGGCGATAGAGGGGAGGCCAGTTAAACAGGTAAAAAAGAGTTGCGGAAGAAAAGAAATAGTTGAGAGAGACAAAGAGAGACAGAGTGAGTGAGATGGGAGTTGGTAAAGAGACAGCCATGTTATAAAGAACAACTGAGGATAACAGTGTGGAGGAGACAGATGTGAGAGAGAAAGCAGATGTAGGAGAGTAGGATCTGCTTCACATGGGTACCCCCACTTTTTGCTGATGTTTCACTGTTTTTCGACCTTAGTCTGGCTGTGACCCTGCTAATCAGGACCCCAGCCTAGCTGCTTCCTCTCTAAAATGGTTTCCATGTGCATTAGGTACATCTCTAATTGGAATCTGGAGTGCCTTATAAGCCCCAAGTATATGGTATACTATGTACCAAGGGCATAGGTACCTCAGAGGCCTACCAGGGGCTGAAGCATGTGTTATGCCACCCCTGGGAAGCACTCCAAAATGACACCACTGGTCTGCTACTGCAGCCTGGGTAAGGTGGTGCATGCACTCCTTACTGTGGTATAGGCTACCTATATCACTACCATTGTACACACATATAAAACCTATAAGTCACTCCTATGGTAGGCCTTAACAATCCTGAAGGCAGAGTGCTTGGTTTTTATGTGAGAGGGTGCTCCTGCATGAGCAGAGCCCCTCTGCAGCGTTCGGAGTACCTCCTCTGATGCTGTTTGTGGTTCAGCCTGACCATATACTCTTAAGTGCATTATGACCCCACGGAAATGCTAATTTTGGACTGGCTGCACGGAAACATGTTGTGTTTGGTGTCAAACACTTTGGAATACTACCCCCCTGCAGTTCTAGTGGTGGGGGTAGCATTCCACCCTTCAAGAGGGAGAGACATGTTCACACTGGCCTACCCGGTAAAGACACTCTAAAGCCCTGGCATCACAAGATGGATGCCACTGCCACAGACACGGGTCTGGCCTCCTGCTGCTGACCAAAACTCCGGCAGGGGAGGCCTGGACAATAGTCCTTCACTGGGAGAACACTTGGTGTCCCTGTGCATAGTCCAGTTCAAACAGGTTACAGGGGCTACCTGCCCCTGCTCTGGTGCGAAACTGGACAAAGGAAATGGGTGTAACCACCCCTCTTTCCAAACCCTCCCATAGGTGGGTCCCTAGAGTATGTCCAACCCCCAAACTTAGAATAAGTATGGGAACCCAGTCCTTGAGACTTTAGATTACCCTGGATGAAACTCTGCAACATGTATCCTGGGCCTTCGACTTTCTATTTTCTCTAGAAGACTGAAGAAATCTCCCTTGGGGTCAAGGAGTGACTCCCCTGCTTGGCAGGCACCAAAGAAGCAACTGTCCGGTCTGCAACTCTGAAGCTCCCGCCGGACGCCGAAGTCTTTGCATCACCAGAGGTGGATTTCCAGACTTCCCGAGGCTACCCTGAGTCCATAGCAACACTGAGGCCCGTGGCTATCGTGGGTGACGTAGAACCCTGACCCCTGGACACCATGAACTTTTGCCGGTCCAACATCTTCCTGGTCTTCCTCGAAGTTGTGCTTTGGGCTCCAACCAGCCTCAGCCTTGGGCATCAACAGCACCGAAGATCTCTCTCCTCCACTCCACGAGTGACCCGTGGGCCAGTTTCCAGTGCGACTGCTTGAGGCTCCTTTATGATCGCTAGCCCATTGGCTAGTGGGTCCCCACGAAGGCAACTCCTCTTCTGATTGGGCTTCCCTGGTTGCTCCAGATGTGCCCCAACTTACCCTCACTGGGTGAGTCCCCCAGACCTTGCTTGTCTGCACCGACGTCTTTCTTCTGTTTCCCCTTGACTTGCCATTGCCAAGGCTTGTTGGGACCATCCTGGTCGCCGACACTGCAGCACTAGACAAACTTTGTGGAACAGCTTGAATCCAGCTCCTAGTTGTTGTCGACGCCTCCTGGATCTCATGGCTGAAGAGTCAAGACACCCATCAACTCACCTGAAGCACACAACATCTGTGGGCATTGGACTATGGTTCCCCTGGTCACTGGCAAGTGACCCAGACTCTGTCCTCTATGCTTTCAGGTTCCTTCCATCCTCGATCCAGGCTTGGATCTCTCCGGACACTTCTCCTCTTCACGGCAGCAGCCCTTCTTTGCCAGCTTCCATTGAAAACGACGCCGCAACCCGACACCATTTGACACCTATGCACCCGGCTTCCCTGGGTGAGGTAACTCGAGTACTCGGGTGCTCCCATGGGTGTTGGCCCTAGACACCTCTAAGTCCATAAGGGTTTGCTTGTAGTCGTCCTCTAAGTGTCCTTAAACTCTTAATTTCCAACCGTGACTTTTCCCATAGAAGTTAATGGAGATTTGCGGCTGTGTTCTCACACTGCACGCGTCCCCCGTGGGTCCCCTGTGTCACTACTTTGGGTGGTTCCTTGTGGTCCAAGCACTTCTAAAGGCTCTAGGCCTTGTGTCTAGTTCAGTCGTGGTTCTTATACCACTTTATTGGTATATCGTTTGGTACGCCCCTAGGGCCCAAACGTGTTTTTGTGCTTTTACTGTTGAATACTGACTTGTAACTTTAGTACTTCGAACTCCCGCCTCATAAAGAGACTAGAAGGGTGTGTTTTATCTTAAATACATATATTTTAAATATATACCTGGTGTGGTTGTCCTTTCATTTGGTCATTCAAGAGATTATAGACTGGTAAAACAAGCTGCTTTACATTCCTTCAAGACTTAGCCTGAAAGCTGCTCTCCATAGCTACCACTAGGATAGCTTTCAATAAAGGTTGTCTTTAACCTATCACCATAAGGGGTTGTTTGGACTGATACAGGATGCCCACTATAACTAGTGGACAGCATATATCGGGCCAACTTCTCACAGCAGACAAGTGAGAGACAGTTATAGACAGAAGGAGAGAGAAGTGATAGAGCTAGAACAGTAATAAAGAAAGACAGTTAAGAAAGAGACAGACTGTTGTTGGGATGGAGACAAGTCAAACACAGATGACAGATATGGAAGGAGAGATTTGTGTGACAGGTGATAAAGATATAGAGGAATTAAGAGAAAGAGACAACTTAAAGGACACACAGAGGGAGGAGGGCTGGGAGGAGAAGACAGGTGAGTGAGATAGTGGGTGATTAATAGAGAGAGAAGTGAAAAAAGGACTGCAGAGTTGAAGACACAGAGATACTGAGGAGACAGGTGTTTGAGAGAGATGAAGAGAGGTGAAAGACAATTGAGAGAGGTAAAATGGGTGACAGATGAGAGAGGTTATAAAGAGACGCCAAGAAAGCAATAGACTTGAGAGAGCATAAGTAGTAACAAAAGAGAGGGATGAGAAAGACATACTGGTTAGAGAGAGGGAGGTAAGAAAGGGACATGCTAAAAGAGGTGATTAAGCTACAGAAAGTGAGAATGGGGCAGCAGAGAGAGAAAGAGAGAAGAAGTGATGGTGGACATAATCAAGAGACAGGTGACAAAGAAGACACTGGGGAGAGAGAGTAGGGTAAATCAAGAGACATACAGATGAGAAAGAACTGAGAGAGAGGCAGAGAGAGTGGAGAGATACAAGAGAGCATGGTGATACAGAGACAGGTTAGAAAGAGCTGAAGGGGTGGTGAGTGATAGCGAGATGATAAAGGGACAGGCATGAAATAAAGAGACAGGTATGGAGAAGAGGTAGAAAAGAGGTAATTACATGATTATGTGAGTGAGAGATAGATGAGCAAGAGTGGGGAAAAAGGTGAAAGAGGTAACAAAGAGATATATATGTAATCAAGAAACAACTGATAGGAAAAGGTAGCAGTGATGATAAAGAGACATGAGAAGGAGGGGGGTGAGAGAGGAAAACAGGTGACACAGAGACAAGTAATATGGAAGGGGGAAAAGACAGACAACCCAGTGGAGGAGAAATGACAAAAAAGCATGGAAGAGAGGGCAGAGAAGAGAAGTGAGATAAAAGACAAAGAAAGGGAGGGGAGAACCATAGGACAGGGAAGATGTGAAGGAGAGAGTAAAAAGATAAGGCCACATGAGATAGAATATTAGTAGGAGAAGACACAGATGGGTAGATTATCTAAGGGAAGGGGAATCTTGCAGAGGAGTACAACACAAAGGAGAAAAGTAAGCCTGTCCTATTACAAATATAGATTAATGTTCTGGTGTTATATTATGGAGAATATGTATATATTTAGAGTGTTGGCCACTGTACAAAGAACAACATCACCCGGTAGAGCAGTAACTCATCCCTAGCAAAACATTTTTTAGAAATGGCTGGTTTTTAACAGTTACTCAGTTTCCCAGTTCTCCAAAGGCAATATGTAACATAGGAAAACCACGAAGATGGCAAAGAAGGCTCCACTTTTACAGTATTTCAGAGACATAGGTCTCATTGGAGCTGGATATCTCAAACGTCTTCTGGGGCAGTATCTTTTGATGACTGTTCAAGGCACAAATCACCTTTGTTATAAATAGATTTATGGGCCAGACATAGTACCTTTAATTCTATGGAGCACAACATAATGTGGTTTATTCACTCTGTAAATCAATCACATAGCTTGGTCATGTGCCATCTGGAACATGTTAATCTGTCTAGCAGTTATCTTGGCACGAAGGATGTTGTCATAGGCCATACAAAATAAAATGATAGCCCTCATAAATGCAGCCCTTTTCATTGAGCCCAAGAATGGAAGACGATTTTTGGCCAGTCTGGACTAAACATTTCACTTCTGTCCTAATTTTGGGAACTAAAGAGTTGATGGTCAGTATAGACTCTCAGGTTCTTAATGGTAGAGCTGGTTCATGAAGCTGCATAAGTAACTCCGGCCAAGAAAACAGAGATTAAGATAGAATAGCCTCTCCATTTTGTGATATTAAATTTTTCCCACCACTGAAAGCTAGTTGACTTACTCTTATCCCCACAAGAAGCTGTTATTTGCTTTCTCTATTGTCATAAATGGGGGGATAGAATACAATCCACACTCTAAAATGGTGCATGCCTCCTGATTTACAAAACGACACAGCACCAAACCTCAGGATAATAGCAGTCTAATTTCTGCCTTTCCAGACTGCGTCTTCGAACTTGCCACTACGAAAGGTTCTGGAGTGAAATGGTAATCAGCAGTAGAGTTGACCAACTGTAGACCAGACAGAGATGGCAAAGAAACCAGAAGCTTGGAGTGATGCACTGCTAGTTGAAATTCTGATCTGAAAATGCCTGGTAATGAAGGTATCTGTCTGACCTGGGCTAAATATAGTAGGCAAGTAGAAAAGTTGCACAGTGGCACTGCAAAGGCAAAAAGGATCATTTGGAACTGAAAGACTGTAGGAAATCTGGAAGAGTGAGAGAGTACATGCTAAAGGGTAGGCAAGGAGAAGAATGTGGAGCAGTGGTGAGCAAAAGGGCAATTGAGGATGGTTAGATGAGCTGGAGAGGTTCTGTACTGCAACAGAACATTGCGGAACACTGACAGTTGGAGCTAAACTCCTTTTTAAGTGTACTGATACTTGAGCATGTTCAAGGGATCAGAGTTTTCTTGAAGGCATTTGCTATATTCGGTTTACTGACAAGAAGGCATGTGCAAGACAACAGCTAATTCTGTGCTTGGTGTGGTTGCTGGTGAAGGCAATGATTCCGTGATTAAATGTTGCCACCGAGAGGCCACAATCTCTGTGAGCCAGTAAGAATGTGGGAACAGAGTCTGGAAATTACCTTCCTCCAGATTAACTGTTATTTGGGTGTCATCTATTTACTGCTGAAAGTCTAGTACAGTTGAAAGACCAGCCATATATCCTTTAAAAAACAATGGATAAACTGCAGAACCTTGTGGCAGCTAAAGAACAAAGCTCCCTCACTATGGTATAATTATCTTAATCACTAAACCCGGTCTAAAGATGATTACAGCCAAGCTTTGTACCTCAAATCTGTAGGGAACAGTTTTTCCTTTCCAGAAGAACAGTGATCTATTGTATGATAGGACACAGACAGTTTCAATAAAAAAATGACTGTCTCTGTACCATGCCCCAGTTGAAACCCTAATTAACATTTACAGAGTAATTAAAACTTACAAACATGCTGCGTGACCATTTCATCTCCCACTCCCTCCGACACTTGATCAATACCGGCAATACGAACTTGGTCTAAAATTGGCAGTCATCCATGGGAAGACCTTCTTTTTTTAAGGTGGGGAGTCACAGCAGCTGTTTTAATCTATTGTGAGACCACATCCTCTTGCCATAACAGGGGCAGATACCACAACATGTTGCTGGGCAGGGACCCAACAGTGCCTCACTCATTGAAATATGGAGAAGAAATTAGAATTCCTGACTAGGGAATATTCATATTTTGTGCTGGATTATAATGATCTTGTGTTGAAAGGTAGGAGTCCCAGTTGGTCACTTAACTCTGTGAAGGCAATGCCATCAGGAAGAGGCCTGATGGATGAGTAAGCTAACTGAACCCCTAGCAGCATGATGTAATGGCTTTCATTATTGTAGTTATATAATATACCTTTTGTCTTTTCCTGTTCCTAATGGAGCTGCAGATGCTTCCTACAGCAAGCCCTGTCTTCCTCCACCTTCTTTCAGATGTTCTACACATCTGCCTTTGGTGATAAATAGACGAACTAAACCAGGGTTTAAACTTATGACTATTAGAGAGACTGGCTGCCTGGGACAGAGGCACCAACATGTTCAAGCTTGTGTTCATTGCTTAATAAAAAGCCTCAAGGTTTCTACCTACCATGTCACCAAATCCTGAAACAAAGTATTGAGCTTGTCATTGCTCAGTGCTTAGTGCTTTTGCACTACATAAGCCTCTCGATTAAATGATTTTCATTCTTGTCTAAAGTTCTTTGCATTCCGGCTCTGCCATTTCCTTACTTAAAAAAAAGTCTTTTTAGATCTTCTAATTTCCTCTCTGCCAGCACAAGCATTGCATACACTAAGAACAATAGTAATTTGTCTAAGATTCCTCTCTTTCCTGTATCAGTAACATACCTACTCCCCAGTTTTCCACCCAGTCTGGTTGATACCAATTAATGTGTGCAGCCTATAAGCCATTTTTCACTTGAGGTGCAACACAATCTCAATCCACAGCCTGAAGATTTGTGTAATATGGGAATAGTTCTGCTGAAAGTGTCTATATGTTGTGCGGTTTTGAAAGTCCTTGCAAAGGTGATAGGTGAGGGAAATAGATTGCATGTACGTGAGCAGGGCCCCTACATCACACCTTGCAGGGGTGCCCCCTAAGGTTTTGTTACACCACTGCTGACATCTATTTATCTATATAATTAGGATCCTCATATTTTGACAAGTGTGTATTCCAAAAATTCATTTTGCTACATATAATATGCAAGAGCTAGCTAACCGTAATAATTACAAGATGTCTGACACTGAATCACTAGTGACGGCAAAGTTTCTACATCCTTTTACGCCACCATGAAACTATTTACACGTAATGCAGGTTATTTAAACAACATGTAGTTGAGAACACGTTTCATGCTCTTCTTGCCGGACTGCTTTTCTTACTACCAAGGTGAGAACTTAGAAGTAATAATTACCAAGGCCAGTCGCTAGATTGTGGCAAAGAATTGCCACTCTGACAGCAGTGCTAAAAGTCTCTTATTAATAAGTAAATTGTTAAACTGATGTTTGTTGTAGTCGGGTTTGTGCACCTTTAATGCAGTTTTAAACCAACTCTGCTTACATCAATATGTGTGGGCATTCCTAACCTAACATGACAGGAGAAATGTCGCTAAGCGACATTTCTCCTATCATCAAGCCCCACGCTATGAAGCATAGCAGCAAGAAAAGTAGCGATAACCCCTGTTATCGCTACTTTCCTTACGCCTGCTTCAGGACTGACTTAGCCATGATATCCTATGGAGGGTGGATATCATGGCTAAGTTTGTGAGTCCCTATCAACAAGCTAACATGAGATTATCGCTGGGTTTCCAGCGATAATCTCACGTTAGGCAGTTAGCGTGAGGATTTTTATCGCTGAGGAGATAAGTGTTGCTAATAGCACGCTATATCAGCGATAAAAATCCACGTTATAATATCCGGCGATAATTATCCTCACGCTAAGAGCGCTGAGAGATAATTATCGCCGGGTGTTGCTGATATGCCCCTAAATCCTTGGGACAATTTCAATCCAGCAGAAAAGTGTTGGATGTTTATGAATAATAAGACCAGATGAGCAAAAGAGGAAGGTGCACCAGTAAAAAAGTCCAGGTCCAAACAGTATCTTTGATATTCCCTTTTTAATTTTCTTGTAAAAAGACTCACAGCCAACGCGTTTCGTTCCACACTGGAACTTCTTCAAGGCTGAAAACATGCAACATAACACCGTATAAATGACATCAATAACACAAAAGAATAACACATACCACAAAAATATGTTTTTAACCAATTTTCACAAAACTTACAAATACAAACATCACAAAATCCATAAATAAAGTATATAGAAAATATATTAGAGACAAACATATATATCACATATATGTTCCACGATAAAAACACAAACAGTGTAACACATACATATTTAAGAACATTTCTGATCCCTATCCAGGGTGTATGGTTAAATAAAGTCAATTTTGGGGCAAGGTCAATTCTCTATTATCCAAATGGCCACCATGGAATCGCACACAAAATTAAAAAATATACAATGGGAGAAACAAAAAAAGGGGGAACGAAAGAAAGGAAGAGAGAAGAGCAAAAAACTGTGGAACGACAGAAATAGTGTAAATATTACCAAGAACTCACCAAAAAAGGATTCTTGATGACAAATGAGGCGAAATCTAATGTAGCGGTGTCCCGCGGGCATGAATAAATTGCCGCAATCGATAATCTGATGAAAAGTATATATGAATGAATGTATTAGAACCAAAACGTAATGGAATAGAAGACCAATCAGTCCAATAGATACGGAATATTTTGAGAAATGATTACAACTTATCATTATGAAGGGGCGAGAAAGAGGAATACCAAAGACCGCCCTACCAAGAAAACTATTGTAAGATATCCGGAAGTACATTGGAGACCGGATTTAGTGCATAATAATAATAATAATTGAAAAAGGAGAGAGAGATTCTTGAACATAATAATAATAGTTCCGGGTCATTCCTAAAACATAAAACATAAAGAAGCAGACAGTCCCCAACAATAAAAAGACTTACCAATTAGTTAGGTGTTTGTTACTTTCTCTTTTTTGTAAAAGACGAGGGTGTCACCAACATCGATATCAGTGGCTTCAAATTAATAATGGTCAATGTGTCGGCTCCATAATACGAGCGCGATCAGAAGGATTCCAATATTCTAGAAATGAAGACACAAAAGTAGGTGATATACTAGCATCACCCCAAAGATACAGGCCAATTCCCTGATACACTAAAATTAGTTATATATGATTTCTTATAAATGGCCCCCCTTCCGAGTGCCGATAAATAAACAACCGTACCACATTTAAACAGTGCATGCAACATGAAAAAACAACAAGCGCTAATACCAACAAAAGTGCCACGGATAACACCTCAAGGGATAATACATCTGCCAGCCATTCTTAAGGCAAGGTGGTACACTGATACCATTTATATATAGCGTATAAGTCCTGTAAAGTACAGCGATATGAAAAAATATATAAATATATCTATAGATAGTAATTATAAATACTGCAAGTAGTTCCGACAGCATAAAAGACGACTCGTACCTAGGAAATCCAATAGCCCCAAAGAGTCCTGGGGGATCGTAGCAGCAAACGGCGAACAGACCCGGGTCGGGCCATGTTCAATTTAAAATATCGGGCGCCCATAGGGAGAGTCAGTCACCTGACACCATCTGTGTCTCGTGATACCACAGTCCAAGAAGGAAGTAGCGGTAAAGGACGTCGCTATGATGGAATGGTGAAATGTCCCATCATAAATATAATCTGAGCGTAAGATAACATATAAATATGCGCAAAAGTCAACCATGCAACCAACGATTTGATAATTCGAAGGAATGAACACTGCATGAGATCCTATTAGCTTTATGAGCAATATTTCTGGCTTATTTCTTTAATTGCATGCCATGTTCATCACTTAGGATTCCAGCGTGGTAACCTTTCGTTTGCGCTAATTCTTCTATACTATGTAAGCACGAGATTGTATTTTTTGCCTCTGTACACTAACATACTCTTCTTAGGGACATTGTACTTTTCCAATAGGGCAACTCCCTTCGCCACTCCTCTCTCCCCGCTTGACTACAATATTATGAGATATAGTGATGTCATTGGTCATAGGAGCGATATTTCCGGGTAATTTCCTGTATATTTTTACATGCATGCAGTGTTCATTCCTTCGAATTATCAAATCGTTGGTTGCATGGTTGACTTTTGCGCATATTTATATGTTATCTTACGCTCAGATTATATTTATGATGGGACATTTCACCATGCCATCATGGTGACGTCCTTTACCGCTACATCCTTCTTGGACTGTGGTATCACGAGACACAGATGGTGTCAGGTGACTGACTCTCCCTATGGGCGCCCGATATTTTAAATTGAACATGGCCCGACCCGGGTCTGTTCGCCGTTTGCTGCTACGATCCCCCAGGACTCTTTGGGGCTATTGAATTTCCTAGGTACGAGTCGTCTTTTATGCTGTCGGAACTACTTGCAGTATTTATAATTACTATAGATATATTTATATATTTTTCATATCGCTGTACTTTACAGGACTTATACGCTATATATAAATGGTATCAGTGTACCACCTTGCCTTAAGAATGGCTGGCACATGTATTATCTCTTGCGGTGTTATCCGTGGCACTTTTGTTGGTATTAGCGGTTGTTGTTTTTTCATGTTGCATGCACTGTTTATAACGTGGTACGGTTGTTTATTTATCGGCACTCGGAAGGGGGGCCTTTTATAAGAAATCATATATAACTAATTTTAGTGTATCAGGGAATTACTTTATTTATGGATTTTGTGATGTTTGTATTTGTAAGTTTTGTGAAAATTGGTTAAAAACATATTTTTGTGGTATGTGTTATTCTTTTGTGTTATTGATGTCATTTATACGGTGTTATGTTGCATGTTTTCAGCCTTGAAGAAGTTCCAGTGTGGAACGAAACGCGTTGGCTGTGAGTCTTTTTTACAAGAAAATTAAAAAGGGAATATCAAAGATACTGTTTGGACCTGGACTTTTTTACTGGTGCACCTTCCTCTTTTGCTCTTCTTTCCTATAACTGGCCTACAGTGGAGTCGATCTACGGCGTACTCCGGAAGACTTGTGCACAGGAACTGAACTTTTACTTTGAATATTGGGATTTCAAGTGCTAAACTTATAGTCAGCCGTAGTTTGCTTTTTCTGTTGAATAATAAGACCAGTACAGCAAGTATATACATTACCTTTTCGGTGCAACTTTATATGTGAGCTGATTACTCCTGGGTAAGAAGGATTTAGCTATCCATTTTTACATTCTGTTATGCTAGAGCCATAGGCAATTGACTATCACTAAGCGATGTACCTCCGGTTTTTCTATTTTGACATGACTGATATTGACTATGGACTTCTGAGATAGCGAAAATACTCTTTCAAAGAGTTTGAACGCCATGTGTACATGACTTGGTGAGTTCTCATGTTTATATACCAAGAGGGACATTTGAGTGGGGTGCACTTACTGTTGTAATCTGGTCCTTTTCCCATTGTCCCTCTTCCCCCCCCCCCTCTCCCTCCCCTAATGGGCTCGCCCAGGCTTAGAATGTTGGAGCTGAAGCTCCGCTTAGAATGTTGACATACCACTGTGAGAGGCTGGAGGATCTTATCGAATAAACCATAACCTCTATCTATCTCTGCATTCTTGGGGTCATTTACAACATTAATTTGGCGACGATATAACTCACCGTACTGGGGACGGTCCGGATCCTTCCCCCAGTATTTTGCTGCCTCTCATCGGACTTTCCTGCTGGTTGTCGCCCCTCTGCATCCCATTCTACCTCACTGGCCGCCTCAAGAGGGATTTGTCTGCGGTATACACCCTCGGCGCTGCTGACCCCGTGTGGAGAGTTTCACTGTGAGGCTTCTGCGCTGGTTTCCTCGAGTCCCGGTCAGCTGTGGTGATCGGTTGCCTGCTTTCCGCTGCTCCAAATTGGGACGCCTCCCCAGCTCTCCTCCCGATGAACCATACTACGGAGGTATGAGCTCTTAGGTGATCGGCGCTGAGCCGGCATTTATTGCGCGGCAGTTGGTGTGGTACTCGGAGACTCTCGAGCGCTCCTGGGACGACTGGAATTCGGAGCAAGCTGCTGTTGGTTCTCGCTTTCAGCGCCACGTCGTGGGAGAAGCTGTGTGCCAATTACGCGTGAGCTGCCTTTCCCCAGCGATGAGGTCTCCTTCTGATTTCCTGTCTCGTCAGTGTAGCGTCCTTCGTTCCTCCTAGTGCTGGTGTCTCCGCCCCTCCTCTGACTGAATTCCTCAGAGGCCGCTCCGTGGAAAGACACTGCTCTTTATTTTCTTCAGGACTGCTCCCCCTGCTGGAAAAGATTAACTAATTTCTCTAGTATTTTCAAGATCATCTGGCCTGCCTCGTTTGTTCGCTGACAGGCTCAGCACACGCAAGTTTCTGTTTCTTCTGCATTTTGTTTTTCTCCTTGGTTCCTTTTCAATTGCACATTGGGTTGTACTACTGGTTTTGTAACTATTTCCCTCATTCCTTATTGTCATCCAGTACCAGTCTACCACCAGTTTCTTTCGTTTCCTCACCTCATTTTTCCTCACTTCTCTTTCTTTAGTCCTTTTCTCCCCTCTTCTACATTTTTCTTCCTCTCTGTTCTTCATAATGTCCGCATTTGCGATGTCCCAACCCCCTCCATTCCTGGATGAGAGCGGGGATCCTACTATTCCCTGGAAATAATGGGTAAACCTGTTTGAGTCCTACCTTATTGCCATTGGGGGGGACAGGTTTTCTGCAGTGCGTAAACAACATGTCCTACTACACAATCTGGGAAAGCATGGGAGGGATATCTTTGATGACTTGCCTGATGCTATTGTTGAAAATGCTAATGAGGGAGTGGGGGGCGAGGGAGATGTCCAACATGACGTATATCAGTTAACATTGTTGAAATTGGAAGCTCAATTCGGAGATAAAATTAATATTGTGTTGGAACGCCACAAATTTTTTATGCGTATTCAGGGAAAGAACGAAAAGGTGATAAATTACATTGCTGTTCTGAGGGGTTTAGCCTCTACGTGTGAGTTTGGTGTATTAACTGAGTCACTAATTAGAGATCAGTTTGTAAGGTGTACCAGTAACAAGAGGATCCAGGAAAGACTTCTTGCAGAAGCCCCTGATTTAAAACGTGCTATTGATATTGCTAAGAGCATAGAGCATACAGCTTATTGCATGAATGAAATGAAGGAAGCCGTGGAAGTAAAACAAGTTGCGGAGAGCAGTGTACACAAGATCTCCGTTAAAGACCACAAACACAAACCTTCATCTTCCAGTACTGAAGTACATACTGCATCGGGGAACAAGTTGAAATGTTACAGATGAGGAAATCCCAATCATCTAGCAAACAGCGTAAGCTGTCCTGCAAGGGGTGTTATATGCAGCAAGTGCAAGAAAAGAGGCCACTTCTCCAAACTCTGCCACAATGCGAAAAACAGTGTCACCCACATGATAGCCAGTGAGCAGGAACAACAACTACCTAGCGAGGATATAGTGTTCCAAGTTTCCAATGTTTCAGAAAGCAACGGCATTTCCTACCCCAAATGTGAAATATTTCTGGACAACGTCAAGTATGAGGTCTAAGCTGATTCCTGTTCCCCATATACACTCGTCAATGAAGCCACGTTTCGGGCTAAGTCGGGAACAGGAGTATATAGTCTGTCAGCTCCAGACATCAAACCAGGGGGTTATAATCAGGATCCCATACCACTGGTAGGAATGCGTCTCATGAACATCAATTTTAAGGACAGATCAACCGTGGGAAAGGTCTACATCACAAAGAACGGTTCCAACCTACTAGGGTGGAAACACCAAAAGGATTTAGGAATCAAACTGGACCCCAACGCGACGGAACCGGTGTACCTGATCGACAGGGCCAGTGCAGGAATGGAAGTCTGCAATCGTTTCCCAGAGGTGTTTACGGACAAGCTCGGACTCCTGAAAGGCTTCCTCCACAAAATCAAACTTAAAGCCAATGCTAGACCCATCATCCACAAACCTAGGTCTATCCCGCTGTTGACGAGGGAACCGCTTAAGAAGGAGCTGGACAGGTTGGAAGAGTGTAAGATCATCGAGAGGATTGAGAGCTCTGAATGGTTGGCGCCCATTGTGGTAGCAGCCAAAGGGGGTAACAAGGGGATCCGTCTGTGTGTTGACCTCAGGGACTTGAACTCTAACATTTGGGTTGACCGACATCCCCTCCCCAACATCAATGAAATGCTGTCCGCCATCCATGGAGCCAAAGTCTTTACTGTCCTAGACCTATCTTCGGCGTACCACCAAGTCGCTCTCCGCCCGGATTCTAAGCCCCTCACTTCATTCATAACCCCGCATGGAGCTTATCAGTTTTCCAGATTGCCTTTTGGCCTGGCATCGGCGGCAGCGGTGTTTCAACGCGTCATGCAACACATACTACAAGGTTTGGGAAAAGTTCTCTGTTTCCAGGACGACATCTTGATTCACGGTTCGTCAGTTGAAGAACACAATAAAACTCTGGAAGCAGTGTTGACCAGACTTAGTAGGGCAGGTTTCACCACTCAGAAGGACAAATGTAAAATTGGGGTGGAATCTGTAGTTTATCTAGGTCACACCATCTCGAGTGAAGGAATCAAACCCAAATCCAGTCTGGTGGACTCTGTAAAACTAGCCCCTGCACCCACCAACAAGGATGAACTCAAATCATTCCTGGGGCTGGCGGAATACATGTCAAAGTTCGTCAAAAACTTTGCGGAACAGGTGCGTCCCCTCAGAGAGTTGCTGAAGAAGGGGGTTGAATTCGAGTGGAAACAAGATCACCAATCAGCTTTCCAACTCATCAAGGAGGCCATTGTTGATGCACCCATTCTGAGTGCCTTCAATCCCAATGCAAAAACTACTCTCACCACAGATGCTAGCGCGAAGGGTTTGGGAGCTTCACTAACGCAGAGATCTAACGGTCAAGAGAGTGTAATCGCCTTTGCTTCCAGAACTTTGAGAGACGCAGAATTGAACTACTCGACAATAGAAAAAGAAGCTTTGGCATGCTACTGGGCCATAAACCACTTTAAGTATTTCTTATGGGGCATCCCGTTTGTGTTGAGGACGGACCACAAACCTTTACTACCGTTATTCTCCACTAAACGCTTGGAAAATACCACTCCCCGTATCTCTAAATGGGTGCTGAGTCTACAAGGGTTCAACTACACCATGATATATGTCCCAGGAAGTGAGAATAGGGTAGCGGACTGTCTTTCCAGACTACCAATGACCAATGGGAACCCGATGCAAAACCCACCGGAGGAGACAATTCTGTTGGTTGAAATTCCAGCAATCAATCGAGAGGAGTGGGAGAAATCCATAAGTGATGACAGAGATTTCGCTACACTGAGGAATTGGATAAGCAAAGGTTGGCCTGCTAACAAGCAGGAGGTGCCGGAGTCTATGCGCCATTTTTGGCCAGTACAAGATGAATTATCTATAGTTGATAACCAAATTTGTAGAGGAAGCAAGATCATTCCTCCGAAAAACATGTATGAAAGAGTAGTACAGATTGCCCACGAGGGCCACCCAGGGAGGAGCAAGACGAAAAGCAAAATCAGGCAACACTATTGGTTTCCCGGAATGGATTCACTAGTGGAGGATCAAGTAAAGAACTGCGCAGCCTGCGGTTGTTGTGACAAAACCAAAGTTGTTCGCAAAGCACCGTTGAGCCCTGTGGAAGTCCCCACCGTACCATGGGAAAAGTTGGGATTGGACATAATTGGTCCCCTAAACCTACTGAACCAATCTCAGAGGTTCATGTTTGTCCTCATAGATTACCACTCTCATTGGATTGTAACGAGAATGGTTTCTTCCATAACCACCGCGGCACTATTGAGTTTTTTGAGAGACGTCTTTTCCATGGAGGGTATACCAGGTGTCATAATAACGGACAACGGGGTTCAATTCGTTTCAGAGGAGATGAAGCAGTTCATGTCCATGCTGTCCATCTCACACATCAAGGCCCCACTCTACTGTCCCAAAGCCAATGGACTGGTGGAAAGGGCAAACAGGATGTTAAAGGACACCATCCAGCTTGCTTTGAGCACCCAGGTTCCGGTGGAGGAAGCCATTAGGAAAATGCTGTGGTCATACCATACATCGCCCAATGCTGTCTCTGGAGTGTCACTGTTTGTTTCTCTCAAAGGCAGGAACCCTGGTTCCAAACTCACCCCTAACTGGCTAAACGGAGGAACTCCGGTGTGGGTGGACAGAGACGTGGTGTTGGAGAAAACTCACAAACAACAACAAGAGTACAAGCACAGGTACGACAGTCGATGGGGAGCTTCACAGAAAAAGTGGAATGAAGGCCAGTGGGTGGTGGTTAAGAGGCCGCCCCTGTCTAAATCCAAGACTTCCTCATTTACCAAACCACTGAGAATAACTCGGGTTAACAACAACTCAGTTGTGCTGGAAGACGGAGGCACGTGGAGTATGGACAACATAGCTAGTTGTCCAAGCACTACAGGGGCCAAACCCACGTATGAGAATGAGCGTAGTCCTGTAACGCCCATGAGTGGGGAACCCAAAGTGACAAGGGTGCGTAAACCTCCAACTTGGCAATCGGACTACAAAATGGGACCTTAGTTCCCCCCAGTCCCACTCTCAAGTCTCTTGGGGTAGTAGCTTTCAGCTGTAAGGAACTGTTGTAGGTTTGCATTGTTCCTGGTGCATTATTCTGTAACTGAAACTGTAAAATGTAACTCTTATTTTTTTTGGCTTTTGGCTAAGGGAAATTGTTCCTCTGATATGTTAACTCATGTTGAATTTTCTCTGTTTCGCAGGGAGATGTGTTGTAATCTGGTCCTTTTCCCATTGTCCCTCTTCCCCCCCCCTCTCCCTCCCCTAATGGGCTCGCCCAGGCTTAGAATGTTGGAGCTGAAGCTCCGCTTAGAATGTTGACATACCACTGTGAGAGGCTGGAGGATCTTATCGAATAAACCATAACCTCTATCTATCTCTGCATTCTTGGGGTCATTTACAACACTTACGATTGTAGCGACTTATATAATCGAATCAAACTCTTCGTTTTTTAAACACTTCTATTACAAATTTAAAACTTTACAGCTATGAATTGGGGCATTTAAGATTTTGAATGTAAGGAAACATATGTGAGAAGAATTATATTTAGATAACATTCAGATCTTGATTTCACTATCAATAAATATGATGTTTAGTGACCATAATGTTTCTTTGCGGGTTGTTAAAGATATGATGCCTCAATGTAAAATATAACATTTATAATTTTACAGTACAAAATGTATATGAAGAACATGCTAATGAATCACTGTTTGTATAAGAAATGTGGTTTTAATTTTATAATTGTTTAGCGGTATTTATAAATTCACTGTTTGTATATAGATTAATTTGTATCTTTTTGAGATATTAAAGAATTTGTATATTGTAATTATTGGATAATAAGTTTATTATTATTGTCGTGGTACTAAAGTCATATTTTATGTGCGTTTTTCAACAGCCTTGAGGAAGACGAAATGTGTAGGCTGTATTTTCTAATTTATGTTATGTGAAGAAAATTGTCAAATTAATTTAAAAAAAAGAGAATACGGATTCAGCAAAACAAATTTTCTGTTGTGTCTTTACAACATTAGTAGTGTTTGATAACTACTGGTTTATTGTATTGAACTATTGATAACTTTCTCATAGTGCTCTTTGAGGGACATAGGATATTAGTGTTCTACGGAACCGTTTACTCTTAAAAAAAACTGTGCTCCTCTACTCTTGTAGTTTTGCCATTGGTTGAGCAGGTAAGGACGGATAAAGCCGGCTCTCACTGAATACGCCGCCCTGTTCTTACTGCAGCAGACCCCAGAACTAACAGCATCCAGCTTTGCATATATGCAATGAGAAGCAAGGGGCGAGAGAGTATGTCGGACCATTCAACCTAGCACTCTGAAACATGAGTGCCGGACTGGGTAAGAGTGTGTTGGGTGCCCCAGAAACACAGGGACATCATCCTAGAATAAAAATTCAATGAGCAGCCGTGCTTTTCTTCTAGAGAAAGTTAACCCTACAAGAAATACCGCACAGCTGTATCTAAGGCAGACACTATTCATCTTTTACTCAATGGGTTCTCATTGCTAAGAAACCCGAAGCAACTGAGTTCAAGTCTTAGAATCTGTGATTTCAAATGGAACAATGTAATCAGATCTCTATGTTACAAAGTCTTTAATGAGATACCTCATGTTAACATTGGCTATATTTAGGTCTACCAAATTGAAGATTTATGACTCCATTAGTAAAAGTCATGGCTAAATGTCTTTATTGTAAATAGCCTGACAAAGTCTGTAGGCCTATTCTTTTGATAATGAAATTAATATGTGTTGGAAGTAATATTAAGACTTGCAGTGTCACATGGAAACTCACAGGTAAAAGAAACAGGCACGGCTTTGTTAGCCACCCTTCAGATAATTAATAGGTCAGCTAATTTGCACCCAGGTGATTCTTGAGACACCCTTTAGAAGGCTTTTCAAACTGTTGTACCCACTGTAAGTTTATATATATATTTAGTGAGAAATTGGGTTATCGGTTAAAAGGGGGGTGACCCTTGTTCAAGCAAATGTCACAATCCCTGTCAGGGTGAACCACAAAAGTCACTAAATGAACCTGTGCTTAACCCATGGTAGCTAGGCACAAAAAATGTAGTCAGGTCTACCTTAGAGACAAAGTGTAAAGTATTTATGCAGCACACAAACAGAAATAAAGTGGAAACACGACACATGCAAATTTCCACAAAAATTTAGAAACATAGAGTAAAACTGAATATAGTATTTGAAGCCGTAATGAAAAAAATCAAATTCCTAGAACTTAGTCAGGAACTTGAAGGTTTATGGTAAAAACGAGCGCATAAAATATCAAAAAGTCAACCTGGACATCTGGTTGCATGAGACCAGGGGTCTTGGCACGCGTGAACTGTCAGTGGGTGGTGGGAGGGAAACAGGGGCTGAACATCATGGGTAAAGGGATACAAAATGGCATACAGGCTCATGACTAGTGTGCTGAATTGGAAGCAGCAAATGAGACAGGAAATGACAGACCGGGCCTGGAGTTTGCAATCTACAGTCCTTCCTGGGCTGCTTAAAACATCTCTGTTAGTCGCAGTTCGCAAATAAGTTTGAATACAATGACAAGAATTGTGGTGTTTCACGTTTTACGTTACTCAAGACGAAAAAACTCTACATAAAAAGACAACAATATGGACAACTGACCTTGCAGTCAAAGGAAAACACCGCTTCTGCCATGTAATGATACCTGAGGCATTAACTTACTTTCTTCCCTAAACTCAGTTTCTAGCTACACAGTTCCAATACTTTTAACTTATGAGTGCTAACACACCACTAAGACAAAGCTTATCAAGGTATTACTATTTTTAATGGTTACACAAGTAATCCATAAGGGTGGAGACATATCGGGCAGTAGAACAGGTAAAGGCATACCTGACAAAAACAATCTTCTATCAAGCAAAATGAAGACCTGTAGAGGTAGTTTACCATGCAGCCATCCAGTTCTTTTCAGGTAAGCTCTGTTCTTTCTCCAGAAATGAGGGTCCAAAATAGACATGTAATTTCCTCAGCATCTTCATGTAGAAGTCCAGATACAGATACCAGGATTACAGGAGTGATTTAAAACTTAATACACTAAAAACCCTGCTTAAAGTTGCAAATCAGAAAACGATCTATCATAGTGTAGGTACCCACGTGACCTGTGCGTCAGTTCCCTTTGCAGGGCATGGAGCTGCTCCTTGCTATCTGCAACAAACACATACATGTATGAAATTGATCTATGAGAAAATACAATTCAGTCGACCTTAGAATTCACTGGCACTAGCTCGTGAGAAGTGGGAACTTTATGCTTAGTAATGCAAACCGTGTCATGCTTTAAGGTCTTGGCTTTAAAAGACCAGTCTTTCTCTGTCCTACATCATAGGTTTGTTGGTATTTCATGAGGCTATCAAGGCTCGGCCTGCTAGCGAGAGTTTAAGTCTATCTCCCCTCTGGCTCCATCACCCACTGTTGACTATGATTTATCAACTCAGCCTCAGTGGAAGGTGCATTGTGACTTGGGGGAACAAGTACTAGAGAAATACAAAGAAGAACTCTAGACCGTGCCCCACAATAGTTTAAAGCAAATGAATACATGACCAAGAAGTGTAAAAAGGAATTTCTAACATAGGCTATTATCAAGGTTTCTCAACTAGAGCATTCAAGGTACCAGGCCCTAATCGTTACCAAACTCTATTCACATGTGAGGCGCTGCACATCTGAGCGGTGGAATATTTTGTCATTCGACTTGCACATGGCAAGACTCCTAGCTCTGGAATGGCCAAAGTGAATCCCATGAGTAATCGCGGCTATGCCATGGAAGAAGTGATAGCTTCTGCGTGCAAGACTTTACAGCCAAGAAAGCCTGAAACCTCTAAGGTGTGCATGGGAGGTGTCATCTAGGGATATACAACCAAGGGAACCTTAGCTATGTAAGAGACAACGTTCTGCAGAGTGTCATAGAGGCAGCCCTTGAAACACAGTAGGACCAGTGAAAATGGCATTTACCTGTTTCACATAGAGCACATTAACACACTAAGTAGTCCCTTTCAGTGTTAGGGCTTACTATGGCAATGTGTTATTTATGAAACCAAAAACATTGTTTTGCTTTTTCCTTTTCCAAGTAGATTGATGAGGGCACAACAATTTTTCCAACATTAAAGTTTTGAAAAAAACCATTACAAGGTACACCAGGCATTGACAAAGACAAACGTCTGGGAGCTAAAGCCAGACCTATTAGCTTTGCCTATGCTTGTTTTAAGTTCTGGGAATATTTCCTGTATGGAATCTCTTTCCAGGCCTTCACGGATCAAAGCGTTAGATGGTTTAAACTGTATGGAATAACCCCCATAGAATATTCCAAACACATATGAAGTTCAGAACTGAACACAAACTTTATTCATTTTAGTTCTGTTTTACTGGAGACACAATGAAATAGCAATAGCCTTGCTTTCCGAAAAGTACAGAGGGTAGCATAACATTTGTGCATATTGTAGTACATTTTGGTTTCCACTGTGGCACCACCCTTTCAGCACACCCTCTAGGGTAATGTGAGTGGGATAGATGTGCTGGTTGCACTGGTGGTGGCAGTTTATGTGGCACTCTGGGTAGACGAGCGAGCCCAGTGGCACTCTCAGAAGATGGGTGGTGGTGTGCATGCTGTTGCCTATTGCAGTGTGGGTGGGTGCATAGTTGGTGAGACTATCTGTGGGTGGGATTGTCTGTGAAAGGTTACTTTAGTCAGACTGTGAGTGGCACTACTCGAGGAATAACACAAACGAGGATGAATGGAAATGGCTAATATATTGTTATTTGTCCTGAAGTAATTAGACAATTTTCTGTCACTTGGTGTGATCGGGGTAGTAGGTGTGTGAGTGCAATTGATGGTATGGTAATCCTGTGGGTGAGATGGCCTGTGTGGTTTACCATATGCACAATAGAATGTGGGATGTTATTTTTAGTATGATGAGATGTGTTCAAATCCAGTAGACAGAATAATCCGTGGGGTGGCACTGTAGTTTCAATAGCCTGTGTTGTTCCATCCTGGTGGTGGAGTTTAATCTGAAATTAATAAACTGCATTTACCAGAATCCAAAGTGCTTGGCTTCCCTAACTAGAGACCTCTTCTTATTTTATGCCTGACTTTGGAAACAAATATTATTTACTGTGTGCTTCGCCTATCGCACTGATATACTCATTTTAGTCATTTAATTTTAGCCATTACCCCACCCACCTCATTCGATACAATGTGCTGCAGGGCTGCCCTTTTACTTCCAGAGCTTTGGCTTACCCTCGCAGTGAGTATGCACTCCATCATGCACATACAACACTTCCACCGACGAAAGTTAATGAGTGGCACTAGGACATGTGGTATGGCTGAAAGAGATAGTATCTTGTACAGGCAGCCTGGGAAAGGAACGGGAGATCCTTCCCAGGCATCCTACAGTTTTTTTCTTTTGCATTTCATTTAAAAATCGATTGCCTCTTACGAATTTGATGTTTTCCTTTCTACAATATCCTACCTTTTCTACAGGCCTTTGCTTTGAATGCTTCGAAACATAGAACTGTGGATGTTCTTCACCTCACTTGCCCTCAGAATAAATATCCTATATATTCTATGCCCTTAGAACACTACCTGACCAATTCTTCTGTTCCATTGCACCAGGCCCCTACACCTGGCTGGTACTTATCACTACTCTATATGTTCCAGGTCCATATACAACACTTTCAACAAGAATTTATCACCAGTGAATTTCAGGTATGTCATAGAAAAGAAGAGTGCAGCTTGAGACCACCACAATGGAAACCATGCTGTTGCAGATGATAAAGGAATTCATATGCTGAGTATTTCCTCTGCATACCAGTAGACGAGTGGTTGATAAGGAACATTTTCTGGGACCCATGTATGCACTAAAAGCGTCATGCTTATGTCCCTATAGCTATAACAAAAATCGAATGTTAGCTATCCGCCCAATTTCACCTGATAGCTCTAAAAGTGATGTGTATTAGGGAGAGAGGGTGTCAGGAAAAATACATGATTAAAGAGGAAGGAAGAATGAGAATGCGTTGTGGAGAGACCCCTCTCTTGTCCTGCTCTGCCATGGAGCTGGGTGGTAAAAAAAAGAAAAGAAACTGGAAAAGGAAGGAAGAAAGGAAAAGCTAAAGTAGGAAAGGGAAAAAAAAAAGTACAAAAAGGTTACAACAACACAAAAAAAGTCAAAAATGAAAAATACACAAACCCAAGGACACACAGTGATACAGTAAAGTAAAATATGGGTGGATGAGTCTGACAGGGATCAGATTGAAAAGATAAAGGGTGGATTGTAAAACAGGACCCAGCACCATGCACCATGCACCATGCACAGAACAGAAAATAAAATTTCCGTACCCATGCGAACTGCATGGTGCTGTTCGCGAGGAGTTGCCAGTGCGAGAACGAACATCGTGCTACTGAACGTCAAAAAATAGCAAGTATGGGTGCACCGAGCAGCTCTGCCCACCCATGGAATTCCACTGGATCTCGCAGAGTTTTTGGGCCGCTCTGTGGGATTCCACGTAGCAGAACTCTGTGAGCTCTGCACAGGCCTAGTTGAGAGGCCTTTCCTAACTTGTAATTTTTAATATTATGTTCATCCAATACTCACCTATGTGGGAATGCCTAGCTTTAAAATCAATAATAAAAAGTTATATTCAGCAGTGCATACATAAATTATGCAAATATGTTCTGACTTTATCATCTGCCATTTAACCAGGCATTAAACAATACTTGACAATTGACTCTCTAAAATAGTTCTGTGAGAAAAAATGATTTTCTATTTTCCACTTGATTTTATCAAAATGGTGTCCAACACAGCCCAATGTAAAAGGGTCAACACAATTCCATCAAATCTTCATCAGTATTAGCGACCTGATATATCTTCTGCAAATTAGTCCTTCACATTACATTTACATTAATGCCATTCTGTGTTGTGTGTTGTGATGGAATTTGCTGACTGTGGAAACCTCAACTGGGGAATATTTCTTGACCTACACACAAAAAGGTTGAAGCCACTATAATTAATCAAACTGCCAACTTGTGGACAAGCACAATGTAGCAAATCAGGAAGGTGAATCGCACAGTTGAAGTGAAATAAAATGTGTTCAGTGATTTAAGGTTCAAGTTTGAAGTATAAAATGGTCAGTTTCAAATCCTTCAATTGTGGTCTTGAGTTTTCAGGTATGCAGGTGAC
The DNA here is from genome assembly GCF_964204655.1 of Triturus cristatus. Taxonomy (NCBI): domain Eukaryota; kingdom Metazoa; phylum Chordata; class Amphibia; order Caudata; family Salamandridae; genus Triturus; species Triturus cristatus. The sequence continues at coordinate 1,302,580,857 of NC_140591.1, read as the reverse complement.
CCCATGTTAGCATGTCAGAGGACAGAATTAAACTGTTTTTAAAAATATAGTTTTAATTGTAAAGTGTCACCACCACTTTTACAGAAGCTACCCTTACACCACTAGGACTGAGAAATAAGTTAGGCATTATTGTACCGAGAGTTAGCGACTTTTGTGATTCACCCTGACAAGGACTGTGACCTGAGTGAGCTTCCACCTACCCTCTACCAATAACCCAATTTCTTACAGAATATATGAGGGACAATAAGAAACATAAAATAGAAGCATTATAAGCTGAACACAGATTTGAAGTGTAAAAAACGCACATATTGTATTAGTAGATGATGGTGGAAACAATAGTTCAACACTCTTATAATGAGGGATTTCTCCTAATATTCAGCCTTTGCAGTGCTGGTGGTAAAATTATTTTTGACAGAGAACAGGTTCTGGGTGGTGGTGCAGGTGGGGCGTTTGTCTGTATAAAACCTTCTGGATATGTTGGTTGTGAAGATTGACTTTGGCATTTTTGGTCTATTGCCTCTAACATCATCATAGTCTAAGGCATGGTATCTTGCACTCTCTCCCTTATAAATTCTTTGCTGTTTTAGCGCATCTTTGTCATGTCTTGACAACATTGTGTAACATTATCCAAGGCACGGGTCTGCTTGTCAATCATCTGACACAATTTCAACCAGAGTGGCACCACTGAACGAACGCCCTGCCGCACATCATTGTGCTGGCTGTAAAATTCATCCCCCCAGTGGCCCGCATGAGCCCATGCATACGTGGCTAACTAAAACAACCAGCAGGTAGTCTCTATGGCTAATAGATAGTGACTCTGGACTGGCAATACTAAGAAAGGAAGTAGGAGCAACACTGCTGCCCAAATGTGAAGTGGCCTTCAGTCTTATATGTGTTGGGACAAAATGCCGCCATTTTCATCCATGACTTTCTCATAGACTAGCTCCTGCTCATCGTCCTCCTCCTCTTCTTGAGCAGTGCTGGCAGCAGATCTAGCTGTCTGAAGGAGGAGCAGGTTCTATCCTGGTATTGCTCACCATCATCTACATGTAGATGGTTAAGCATCATTATCCAACTCAGTGTCCCCAGAAGAAGATTGCAACAGATGAAGTATATCACATAACAGTTTCAGTGTTATTCCACATTATATCACCTAGGACATAGTATACACAAGATTTTCAAGAAATATTTTAAAAGTTTAGAAGAATTCAACATATGGTATGAATGATTCCACCATGGATGATATTTAAAACAAATTCAAATGCAAACTCACCAGCTCCAGCCACTGAGATGAGTGTTCCGGGGTTTCCCTGTGATGTCAGCTGCTGAACCAGAGGACTTGAAGATCTATTAGAACAAGACAGTCTTGAATGAGAAGCTATAAATACAAGTTGTAATTTCAATGTATTTTGTGTATTGTAATAAGTCACATCATGAACAAAAAACTAATAAAGTATACTTACATATTAGTGAAATAGAAAATTACTACGCCAGGATAGAGAACATGTGCATACACTTGACAAATATCTCAAATGAGTTAATGAGTGTCTAAATGATGTAATATGTAAGTAAAACACGTTAGCAAACCTACCTGCCTGACAGATGGTCCTAATTGCTGCTGCCAGTATGTCTCCTTATGTGCTTAATAATTTTCTTAAGGTTATAGCCAGGGACTGTTGTCTAAATGAAGGTGACATGAAAGATATGTATATCTTCAATTGACATGAATGTTATATAATCAAAACTAAAAACATGCATAGCAAAACAGTTGAACAGCTGTCTAGCATATTGACTTTTGAACAACAAGGATGTCAGAATAAACATTTAACCAGCCAGAGGACTCTTGATTTTAAAATTAAGGAATCAATCAATCAATCAATCAATCAATCAATCAATCAATCAGGTGTTTGTTAAGCGCGACTACTCACCCGTAATGGTATCAAGGTGCTGGGGGGGGGGATCGCAGGTTCCAGTCCATCAAGGAGGGGTTCTGTCGAAGAGCCAGTTTTTGAGGTTTCTTGCGAAGATGTGGAGCGATGTTGTCTGTCTGAGGTGGAGCGGAAAGGTCGTTCCAGTCTCTGACCGCGAGGAAGGAGAAGGAGCGGCCTCCCGATCTGGTCTTTCTGGTGTGGAGGGCCATGGTGTAGGAGAGCTGGGCGGATCGTAGGGTCCTTTGGGGTGCGTGGAGTTTGAGTCGGCTGTTCAGATATGCTGGTCCGGTGTCGTGGAGGGCCTTGTGAGCATGGGTTAGCATCTTGAAGATGACTCTAGCTTCAATGGGGAGCCGGTGGAGTTTGCGCAGGTGCTCGGAGATGTGACAGTGTCTTGGCAGGTTAAGGACCAGTATTGCGGTGGCGTTTTGGATGTTCTGTAGCTTGCAGGTGAGGTTTTTGTTTATTCCGGAATAGAGTGCGTTGCCGTAGTCGAGTCTGGTGGTGACCAGGGCATGAGTGACGGTCTGTCTGTGTTCGAGGTGGATCCATTTGAAGGTCTTACGTAGGAGGCGGAGGGTGTGGAAGCAGGAGGACAAGACAGAGTTGATCTTACAGTCCATTTTGAGCTCTGAGTCCAGGATGATTCCCAGGTTGCACCGCGTGGTCCGTTGGGGTGGGTGGGTTTCCGAGGGCGGGGGACCATCATGTGTCGTTCCAGGCATCGGGGTTTGGGCCCATGATGAGTACTTCCATTTTGTTGGTGTTTAGTTGTAGGCAGCTGTTTTTCATCCATTTGGCGATGGCTTCCATGCCTTCTCGAAAGTTGTTCCTGGCAGTGTTGGGTTTGTTGGATAGGGAGAGGATGAGTTGGGTGTCGTCTGTGTATGACACAATGTTGAGTCCTTAGGTTCTGACGTTGTCCCGTAGGGTGCGGATGTCGTCAGTTGCGGCGAGGAAGGCGGTTTCTGTACTGTGTTTTTTTCTGAAGCTGGATTGGGAGGAGTCGAGGTTGTTGTGCTCTTCGATGAATGTGGTGAGTTGGCTGTAGATGACTTTCTTGATGACTTTCATTGGGAATGGGAGCAGAGCGATGGGTGTTTCCAGTTGTCGGGGAACGAGGCAGTTGCCAGGGATCGGTTGATGGTGTGGCAGAGCAATGGTTCATTGTGTCGGTGGCTCTGTTGAAAATGTGGTGGGGCAGGGGTCCGTGGGGCCCCGGAGTGGATTGACTACATTGTCTTCAGTGTGTTTTCGGTGGTGAGGGCTGTCCAGTTGTCAATCGTTGGCTTCAGGGTGTCGGGCATGGTTCGTGAGGTTTCAGTGTGTTGGTTGTCTTCGTCGAAGTTGTCGTAGATGCTCTTGATTTTGTGGGGGAAAAAGGTGCTGAGTTTGTCGCAGAGGTCTTGTGAGGAAGGGATGTTAATTAGTTTCTTAAAGCTATTTTAAAAGTTGTGCTCAGGATCCCTCAAGAGCTAAGTGCTCCCTACTATAGCCAGGTTGAGGCCACCTAGATGACACTAGAGTTACTAGGTGAAGGATAAATGATGAAACATGCCACACTATTTTTTGTTCGTGAGAGTCCTTTTATTGATTGATATTCCCTGAGAGAAAGGTAATTCAGAGATTCTTCTAGCACATTGGATTAGTTGAGGGTTCTCATTTTTATGTGTGCATTAAATGTCTGGGGAATACGAGGTGACTCTCCCTAATTAATCTTGTTCCGCCTTCCCCCTCCACTCCCCGGGGGTAGGTATGGGTACGAATGTTAGTAGACAGGGACTTACTTCAAAACCTAGAGGTGGTTGCTTTAGAACACCCACGAACCACCCCTGGAACACCCACTTTTAATCAAAATAGCACATAGTACAACTTTACATTACTTTAGGGAACCTTCTAGTATAAATCTGTTACTGTTCTTTACTTTTCTTACAACAGAAATGTTTCATCACAACAGGTAAAAAAAGATTTATTTTTTATTTTGGTGAAATATCAGAAAAGTATGTTGCACCAATTTAATCTGGATTTTATCAGATAGTTTTACACTTCACACATGATAAACTTATTATGCTCACATTTTATATTAGCCTGTGATGTGTGGCATTTTAATGAGCTTTCATCAGTTCACTGTTGAGAGTAATTGGATAATGTTTCTAATGTACCGAAACTGCAGACTGCATCAACGTGTTAGAAGCATGATGGTTTTCTGCAGTATATTTTACTTTGGCAGCCTACCAGGTAACTGTCAACATCGTTTCTCGCCATTCGCTTTCAGATGGTGGGCTGCATTTTGGAGTCAATTGTATCCATTTTCAGAAAAGATTGCTGTGGCTTCATTAATGTTCTGTCTCCAATAAAACTTTTTTTTCTGCCTGCGCTAGTGTCAAGCTGAAATTTAATCATCAAAAAAGCGTACTGCCAAGCCACATATGGTAGTGAAGTTTTGCAATGTTTCATTAATATTACTACAGGACACCAAGTGCAAACGTGCACAGCCAGAAATATAATGCCATGCTGAAAAAACTGAAAAACACATACTGTGCTACTTGTATACTCGTTTGCTATGTAGATCAAATAAACATAACAGTTAATATGAACCTTTGCTTTGATGTAATTAAATCTATTTGCTGTCCAAGTGTGTGTATTCTCCACATGGGTTTGTTTTCTGATTTTTTATTATTGGCAGTAGTCAAACAGAGCCTTGCTCATGTTGGTGCACATATGTTATTCACCTATATCCAAATCACTATTTCTCTGAAGAGGACTTTGTAATTGACTTCAGAGTGAATGTTTGCACAACATAATCACTTTAGATTGGCAATTACTTTTTTCTTTGGTGGTAATTCCTATGCAAATTTTGTAACACCGTTTCAACCATTTCTTCCTTTGATAGTATAGGCTCAGTGCATTCACTCACCCATTCAATGTTAATTGGTTGTCCAAATGTGGTACTGTACTAAGCCAAAGTCACTTCTCCTTCTAATTATTGGTCTTCATTTGAAGGGAGCCAAAACATGGTGCCTATAAAGATTCCAACAGTATATGATGAAAAAATGACACAGTAAAATGTATGTGTATTGTACTTCCGGGCATAATGTGAGGGAGTTCAAGAAATACATTTGATCTCAGATGGTAGCAAAATCAGTCCTTGACCTATAAACACTACTGCAATACACTGGTTGTCATGGTATGTGCAATTTATGTTGTTGTGTGATATTAACTCATGTTATTGTGTATATTTTGCTGTTGTTACCAAGTTGCATTTTCTGTGTGGTCAGCCCAGATTGTGTGCCTTTTTCTGGACCTATTTTGTACTGATATTAAAACTCTGTTATTTAATGCACCACAGTATGTACTGTCCCCCTAAACTGTACTGTAAATTAGTTCCACCCAATTGGTGTATTAACTCTCTAGTAAGGCCAGTGTAAGTTTGTGCAGAAATTGCAGCATATGTGGGCTAGAGTGTGCATTTACATGATAGGCATATATGACCTTTGGCTGGGCTGCAATTCAAAAGGGCTGCAGTGTTACATAATGGGGACAAGTACCTGTACAATTAGGAAAAAACTATTTTTATACATTCAATATGCTATGCCAAAAGCAATCCCAGATGGTTGAGTGCTTCATATTTAAATATGTGTCACATCACACATTGAGAGAAGTATGCCCTGACAGTTAAACCATTTTCCAGCCACCATTTTTCCTCCATGGGTAAATCTGTGATTTCCAGGTATTTGCCTAGCTATCAATCAAATTATCATTTTATAACTTTGCCTGGGAAAATGCTTGAGTGATTGTTAAAAGTTATTTTTCACCCACTTTCAAAAATGTCATTAAATGGTGAACATTCATTTTGATATCTTTAGAAAAGTAACTTTAAGAGAGTACATTTTGTTAGCCTAGCACTCCTGTTTAGAACGAGTTGACATCTCTGCCCTGGGTGTTAATGAGCTTGATCCAGGGGACAATAACTTGGCCTCAGGGCCCAGAAGGCAGATGTGTTTTCAAAAACTGGTCAGTCAACAGGGTGTAGCCAACTGGGTGTGTAAAAAGAAGAGTTGGTGTATCAAAGTACTGCCATAACATTTCCTTTGTTGACTTGTAGATGGAAAATGAAGTTGACAGGAACTACACCCTATCATTTCAGGGAGCCATCCTAGACTATCTGGCTTCAACAGTTTCAAGAGAGAAAAACAGCTCTGAAGCTCACAGATGAGAATGCACCTCATTTAAAGAGAAAAGTAAAGCTCCTCTGGATGAATCAAGAGGACAGATTATTTGGTTTTAGAGCTTCGGGAACTATTTGCAGTGAATGATGAGGGAAGTGCTAAAAAGGAGGTGGGAATAGTGTGAAGGATTAGTTAGTATTGACTACTGGAAAGTCTCCAATCACTGGTTAATGTGCTGAATAGGACTGTCACCACAGCATCACTTCTTTGGAGCACTCCTGTACCTGACTAAACAACATCTGGAAAGAAACAGACTTTACTTGGTAGCTAGAAGAAAGAAAGCACAAGTAATCCTACTGGACAATATGGACTGCAGCTACATTTCAAAGGTCAATTGGTCACCATCTTTTGACTCCAAGGGGGACCAAATGACCAATCTGGATTGCATCATTTGAGAGCCCTGGCATGAAAGATGCTTGTTACCTAGAAGTCTGCCATGCTGCCCTGATGACTGTTGGAGTAATCAGGAGGAACTTTTCTATTAGTTGTTGTAAAGTGAGTGTAAGTCCCTTTTGTTGCCTCCCAAGGACCAGGACAAGGTGCTGAGACTGGCCAAATGAGGATACACAAGAAAACCAGGTTTGTTCAACTCTATTTTATTTGCTGCTCTGAAAATTGTTTGAGGGGGACCTCACGGTAAAGGTATTCTGTGTCGAGGAGACCTACCTGTGGATTCTGAGAATCAAAAAAGTGAGTATACCTGAAAGTTAAACCTTCGATCAGGAAATATGGCCAATCTATCCTAGCAATGAAGCAACCTTGGTGGCTACCAAAATCCAGCGTTGTTCCAGTCATTGATTCTGGTGCCAAAACCAATGGCTTCAGCAGAAACTTGACAAGTTTGAGAGACCCATACCTAATTCAACTTTTGACATTGCCCTACTGAATGTGAAGTGTTTGAGCTTCAAAAAGTAGACTAAGCCCTGAGTTAAAAACATGCCGGTCAGCTGTGAGTTGGAAATTTACAAATGTGTTTTATTATTTCTGGGTGCTTTTTTGCTTTAACACTTGAAAAATTAATATTTCTAGTTTCCCTTATCCATTATTGGTCATTTTAATGTCTTCTGCTGATTGCATTTTCCTTATTTTTCTATGTTTGTTGCCACAGGTTGAGAAGAGTTTCACTGAAAACTGTGCAGAGATGTAACTAAGGAGCTTTTATTAGAAATAAAGACGTGAAGATCTACCTGATGCGGCTCGCTTCTCCGATGGTGCGATGAGACTCGACTCGATGAGTCAGCTGCAGCGGCGGCACCCTTCTTCAGTGATGCAACGACTGCGGCTTTGGCGGCGACACTCTTCTCCGATGTTGTGAGATGCTTCCGCTCGATGCGATAACTGCAGCAGTTCCGACGGCGGCACGCTTCTCCGTGGATGCGAGGTGCTTTTCTTGAGGCGGTGCAATGTGACAGCTACAGCGGCGTCATCCAGGATGCGACGGCAGCGGCTGCGGTGGCGACACGCTTCTTCCTCGATGCGAGACTCTTCTCCTGATGCGGTGCAATGCATCAGCTACGATGGCTGCGACGGCGACACGCTTCTTCGGTGTTGCGTGGCACTTCTCATGATGCGGTGCAATGCGACAGCTACAGCGGCGACACCCTTGTTCAGTGATGCGACGGCAGCGACTGTGACAGCGACGCGCTTCTTCTCCGTGAGTCGCGCTTCCAGCTCCTTGCGACACGCAGTCCCTCAGAAGGCCCAAAACAGCAGCAGGCACTTCCAAAGAACTCTGGGAAGCTGGTGGTTGAAGTCTGTTGTCCCTGAGACTCTGTGTTGTCAGCGGCAACAACTGGGTAGAATACACCAGGGACAACCTGCTCTTGAGACACTAGGTGACACTTGACAGCTGTCACTCTGGCTCCTGTATCTCTAAGAGCCTCCACTCTATGGCCATTGATGGTCACCCACTGCCTGTATTTTCTAGTGTTATCAGGCAGCTGGGTCCTGGGGACCACCTCACAATCTCCTAATGAGACAAGGGACATCTCTGCGGGACCCCACCCACCTCGGGCACCTATCTCTTCACCCAGGGCTACACTAGCCATCTGCCGGGGAGCTGCACCAGGGGGTGCTGTTTTTTCAAACAGGCGACACTTGGGATCATTCACTAAATGACCCAGGTCTCCACATTTGTAACATTTTGGGGGTCCTCTTTGAACAGATTAGGATTATAGACATCAGCAGACAAATCTAACAGTGTGTCCCGCCCCTTACTAAGGAACCGTCCCCACAACCCCGCTCCCCAATCCTTCTCAGGGACCTGGTGGGAAGACATGGCTACCTCATAGGCCTTGAACCACTGCCCAATATCATCATTTTTTTAAAATTCTTTCACCACATCCTTAGGAATATACACTCTAGATTTTCTTCTAGGGCCAATTTTCTAGTTTGCATTTCAAATTCTAACTGCCCATTTAACTTGAGCTTGGTCAGCTCCATCTCATGCACCCTGCATCCCTCCCAGTCCTCCAACTCCTCTGGAGACAGGCCTCTGGAAGAAACACTGCAACTTGCTGGGGAGGCTGCTTTCCTTCCCCCTGGGCCCAATGGCCCTTCCAGCTGCTCATTTGCATCATCATCCTCTTCCATATCATCACAGGCATTTCTAGCTGCTACCCAGGCCCTCAGCGCCTTGTAGAACTCTTCCTTCCTGTTAAACCCCACAGTGGAAATATAGATTTCTTTGCAGAAGTACTTCAGCTCCCTTGCTTTGTAGCTTCCCAGTTTCTCCTCTTCCCACTCAAATTCATCAGATGCTACGAATGCTGCTTTCTCCACCATGGTTAAACTTGGCTGTACTCAAAAATAGAAAGTCCCAGAAAAACAATCTACCAAATGTATGTGGTTGTGTTTTGGTCTGCACTCACTAGTAGTGTTCACCAATCACTGTACATGAGTTACAAATGCAAGTCCAGAATACTCACCGCTGACCACCAATGTTAGATTTGGGGGTTTCTAGTTGGCATAGATTGGTACCTGTGACAAATAGGGACCCTCGCGTCTGGTCAGGGTAAGGGGTACACTCCTAAAATAACCCCTGCTCACCCCCTTGGTAGCTTGGCATGAGCAGACAGGCTTATCTCAGAGGCAGCGTGTAAAGCATTTGTGAACACATACAGTAATCAAGTGACAAAACTACAGATGGACACCACACAAGGTTTATATAAAAAATAAGTATTCATATATATAGATTTACCAAAAGACCATAAACGACAAAAATCCACAATACTGTTACTTAAAAATGGTAGTAGTTAGCTTAAATCTCTTTAGTTCTTACATGCGACACTTTAAGTCAATGTACCTTTAGATGCGACACGCAGGGCAATGAAAGTGTTGCAACGATGTTGATGCGATGAAAGTTTGGTGCAAAGAAATAAAGACGTGAAGATCTTCCTGATGCGGCTTGCTTCTCTGATGGTGCAAGGAGACTCGACTTGTTCATCAGCTACAGCGGCGGCACCGTTCTTCAGTGATGCGTCGACAGCGGCTTTGGCGGTGACACTCTTCTCCGACGTTGCGAGACGCTTTCGCTCGATGCGATAACTGCAGCAGTTCCAACAGCGGCACACTTCTCCGTGGATGCGAGGTGCTTTTCTTGATGCGGTGCAATGCGACAGCTACAGCGGCGTCATCCAAGATGTGACGGCAGCGGCTGCGATGGTGACACGCTTCTTTCTTGATGCAAGACTCTTCTCTTGATGCGGTGCAATGCATCAGCTACGATGACTGCGATAGCAACACGCTTTTTCGGTGTTGCGGGGCGCTTCTCGTGATGCGGTGCAATGCGACAGCCATAGCGGCGACACCCTTGTTCAGTGATGCAAGGGTAGCAACTGCGACTGTGACACGCTTCTTCTCCGTGACGCGTGCTTCCAGCTCCTTGTGACACGCAGTCCCTCAGAAGGCCCAATACAGCAGCAGGCACTTCCAAAGAACTCTGGGGAGCTGGTGGTTGAAGTCTGTTGTCCCTGAGACTTCAGCAGGATGCAAGCTCTTTTCCAAGCCCTTGGAGATCATTCACAAGTTGAGCAAAAGTACGCACAAAGTTCCTTTCCCCTCTCTTTGGCAGTAGGCAACCCTGCAGGCCAATCCCCCAGTTTCAGGGATAGTCTCTCCTCAGTTTCTTCCTGGTTCCTCTCCTCAGCAGAGGTTTCTTCTTGTTTCCCAAAGTGATCTAAAATTCTTGGGTTTGGGGTCCCAATATGTATACTAAGTTTTCCTTTGTTCTCTGAAGGCAGCGAGGCCTTTGCCTTGTTCAAACCAGTTCTGATCAGTCCTGGAGCACTTTGTTTACCTGACTCCTTCTTTCCTTTCAGAGTACAGGGCAGAAACATCAGACGCACCACAGGAGGTGGAGCCAGCCTTGTAGAGAGAAGGCACAGCCCTATTCAGGTTGCAGGTGCAATTCCTCTCTCCCATCTAGATGTAGATCTCTCTATTCAGCACTGGGCTACCTCTCCCTGTCTCCTGGAATTCCCCAGCCCTGTGTCAACAGAGCAGAGGCAGGTTTGAATAGTTATACAAGAAAATACCTACTTTCTAAAAGTGGTATTTTCAAACACAGAATGTTAAAACCAACTTCACTAAAAGATGTATTTTATCATTCAGGCATACTAAATTCGAATTTCTACCATGTTCCCTGAGTCAGTTAGGATTATAAGATGTAATAATCAAACTGCCCATTCTGGCCTATGGAGACTGGTAGCCTTGCAATAGTGAAAAATGGAAATGGCTGTAATTCACTATTAGAACATGCCACACACACCAGGGCATGTGCTACCTTATACTTACAATGCACCTTGCCCTTGGGCCTACCATAGGGGTATCTGATATGAAGAACAGGGAAGGTTTAGTGCCTGGAAAGTGGGTGCACTTGCCCAGTCAGCATGACAGTATCAGACTGCACACAGGCTCTGCAATGGCAGATCTTAGACACACTTTTAAAGGCTGCTTCTGTGGGTGGCACAACCAGTGCTGCAAGCCCACCAGCAGCATTTGGATTTACAAGCCCTGGGCCCTGGGCACTCCTGGTGCACTGTACTAGGGTCTGACAGGTAAACCAAACCAACCAATCATGGAATCACAAATTCATACATCAATTTACAATAGGGAGCACTTGCACTGTGGCAGTGGACAGCAGTGGCACAGTGCCCTGAGCATCTAACACCAGCAAAAACACATGAGGCAACAGCAACAATGGAAGGGAGACCCACACCAAGGAGCCAGGTCTAACAGGCATTTTCCCAATTAACTCTTGCAAAGCTTAGCACTCATTATTGATTCTGCTTGCAGTCAGTTTGGGTGGTTTATTCATGTTAAATTTTTTCACACCTAAAAAGCAGTGCGCCATCATCTGGAACTTTGAGTTTATGGGCTCCTCCTCTGGTGTGATTTACTCTGTCTATATGTATATACTAGTGTTCCCTTTTGCATTCAGGATACATTGTATATCAAATGAAATTTGGACTCAGAGGGCCCGATTCCCAAAAGCAATCTGAGACAAAAGTCTAACTTTACAACTTTTGGTATTCACAGTGGTCATTTACGAGTCGTATCTTTACATCCACAGGTAAACCACAATCTCCGGCTCAAACCGTAGCCCCTGGCTTGGGCCGTAATCTCCTCACCCAGGGTGGAATCTCCGGCTTGGGCAAGATGAAGTGTAATCAATGGACTGGAATGCAATTTTTACAAAAAGGAACATTAGGAACGTGAGATAAATGGTAGAGCATGTCTTGAAAATCAGTTTGGGCAGGCAAAAGGGTGTGGCCAGACTCCACAACGAATCCCAGAAAACTTTGCTCCTTTGTATCATGGTACATGCAGTCCACAATTTGGGCTCCCCTCAGTGTTGACTGTAGTGTTACACCAAACTTTGGTGTAATACTACAGTCAACACTGAGTGTGGTATAACTACAAGAAACCTGAGTTTCACTTGCCCTGCACACATCAGAATGCTATGGATAATTTTTGATTGTCTGATATCCGCCACCAACGGTTCCAGGGCCGGAAGGACATCAAAGGTGACAAGGAGTGTGCTTGCTGTGTCCTTCTATGACTTTAGAATGAATCCATCAAGAACCCTCTCTAGTTTATCCTAGCTATCATATCCTATCATATTTGGATTAGTCCCATTCTGTCCGTGGTTCTCAATATGTATTGCAATTCAGCATCCAGGGCAAGCACTAACATGCCATCCTTATCATTGCAGGCTTTCCTCATGTTCTGTTTGTGTGTGGCTCAAATCACAGTTTATTATCACACTTAGAATTCTAGTTTTTCTGAAGAATGTTGTAGCTCTTAACAGGGATCTAAGCAGATGACACGTGTTGTGCATTACATAATGCAACACCATTACATATTTTCTCTATTTTGATCCTATACTCTCCACAAGTATTATTCTTTCCTGTTTATTAGTTTCTACTTAATCGAAATGTGTTACATGCTGCCTTATGTGATAGGTATCATATTTATGCAGTTGACCTTTTGCTGACATGATGCCATGCATACTGTCTATTTGAAAAATATAAAATATTAATAAACAGATTTAAACAAAAAATCATTGCAGGCTTTCCACATGAGGTGGAGGAGTGTACATACATTGTACCTAGATGATCACCCCAAGATAACAACCAATTGCAAGTCATCTGTTAGACAGGAGATTACATGTCTCAGTCTGACAGCCAGTACCTTCTTGTCTGTTTTAATCAATGATATATGTATGTAGCTAGAAGTAGTGGTCTTCGTCAAGTTTTTCATAGTAGGATAAAGGTGGTCTTACAGGATTCTTGTCTGATCTTACCATTTCTTTTTTACCTCTTTGAGTACTTTGCAGATCAGGGTCACAACATCAGTAACACTGATCTTGTAGTATTCAGACAGAAAGTCATCTCCCCTGGAGCTTTGATATATAGAAGAGACGTTATCATTAGATTGCTGCACTCTTTTTTACCCTTGTGATTATGCTAAGTGTTAGCATTAATAGGCAAGGCCAGCAGAGACATACAAAAAATACATATGCCAAGTAATCTATATATGCATATTGAGTAGAAATCATAATACTGAATAATACATATTTTAGCAAACATATTAACTCTTCTCCTGAACCTTCATTAATACCAGACTGAGCTACCAGCTAATTCTGAAACATGTAGAGAAATATCTCCATACAGCAGATAAAGTGCTAAGTGCGAATACATATCTAATACATACATATCTAATATCTAAAAACCTCATATCATAGAAATTCAGCAACATAGATTTATGCCAAGAGAACTATTTTCCTTGCATTTCTTAAAGTGCCAAAAAAGGTGCTTATAATCAGAATAGGGGACCTAATAGGATATACATAAAAACAATTCATACATAGAAGGGCATATTCACAAGAAACTATCGCCGAGTCAATGGCACTTTATCGCAGCCAAAGTTACGATAAATCTATCACCCCCTTCACAAGCTGGTGTTAACAGCCCACAGCATCAGTACACCCACGATAGCAGCCGCAAAAAACATCGCCACAGAGGCCCCCCGCAGCTATCGGTAATGAGATGCAGAGTGGGCGTTCCCGTGCCAAAAGCCGCGACAACATCACACCTCAACATTCACAACGACCAGACGAAACTGCGATTAAAAAAACAAAACAGGCGAGAAGGCGCGATAGCACCATGAAATCTACACCTTCTCTGCCCTGGTCTAAAGTTGGACAAAAGGGAGCACAGCCCAGGTTCACATCGGAAGGGCAACAGATGCCATGGAGCCACCCATAATGTGGCCCGGACACCCAAGAGGGCCACAACACCCTCCGATACCACACCCAGGCCCGCAACACCCCCCCCCGGGACAACCCCGGACTAAGAAACTGCACACCAACACTACGAATCCCAATACAAACATTTTGCCTGATGTTGCACAAGCAGGAAAATCAACAGACATGCGTGCCAGGAAATGGAGACTCAGTCAAACAGCAACACAATCACCAACACAAAACACCATACAAACAAAAGCCGCGACAACCCTTAGGATGAGTCTTAATGGCTCCACACTGGACAATCCATAGCACACAGCCTGGAAGACCAAATCCAAGAGAATAAGGTGTGCAATGTGCCCATCAAAGGAAAGACAGGGAGAGAGCGAGGGAGAGAGATGGAGTGAGATTGCACAAGCAGCGCAAGGCCCCTCAGGCACCTGGCTCCACATGCCAACATGTGTGTGTGAATTGCCATCCGTACACCATGAGCCCAAGGCCGTGTCCCAATCTCAGCGCCAAAGCCACATCACATTCCAAAAACGCAAGTAGTAGTCAGACACACATCAGGGATGAAAGCTCCATTGTTCCAATGCAGAAGGCGGGAGGACACCTGCACCTCTGACCTTGGTCCAGAACGCACCTGGAACACCCTGAGAGAGATGCCATGGCAGACGGGGACGACTCCCACACCACGCATTCCACAAATAAACTATATGACTCATCCACACCCACACACACAGAAGCCCCTGCCTGCGGTACCCCCGCATGGGATGCCCTTGACACTCACGGAAACAGCAACCCACTCTCCCCAACGTTGCACACACATTCGAATCATTGCTCAGAGCTGTGGCATATCCTCCACATAACTGCCGCAGTACAGAAGAGTGCTGGTTCCACGAGACGCACCAACGCAATGGCAGGCCATACTGGGCACATGTACAACCCCTGTCACGTGGAACAGTACCGTACATGTATGCTGCATTTACCGGCTCTGCTTTCGCATTGCCTACATCACATGCGTCCAGCCCTGGTTCCACTGCCGAACATGCACATTTGAGTGTCCCATGGATGTCTGCCTATCCAACACAACTGTTGATGAATTGGACTATGACTTGTGCCTGCGCCCCCTGTTGGATCACGAACAGGAGTGTAACCGAGACAGCCGTGCATGGAATTCCCTGACATGCTGCGTATGTATTGGTAGTTGTGCATGGAAGATTGCACAATTCCTCATGTGCAGTGACCTCATCGAGGCGCTCCCCTGTTGGGCTGTGTTGCAGATTGGTGAAAGCGTGGCCTGAGCACACCTGCCCGGACCACTTAATGGATTAGCTCACCCTGTGGTTCCTTGAACACGACAACAACGTACTATTGGAATACAGTGCACATGAAGCTGCATGGGCATTCATGGACGAGTAACTACGTTCCAGTAGCCACATCCGATTGTCACCCACAGCACATGTCCCAACAACTTGTTGCATCGTGGGGATTGCTCACAGATCCCACCACAACAGAGGATACGTCTGCCTACACGTGGGCTCTGGATGCATGTGCGTGGAACAACGTGTGTGTACACACACCTGTGCAAGGTGATGCAGGTCCATGCCCAGTGCAACGCAGCGTCGTTTGGCAACCTTGTCAATTCAGACACACTGCTGGGGGAGAGCACACACATGACAATGTAGCACAACATGTGAACCTGTCGGACCCTCACACCTGATCACTGTCAGCAGAGCAGACAATTGGCCCACGCTGGAGGCAGAGCACTATGCAGATCCCATGGGCAATGAGTCGTGCCCCCTCACACGGGGCAATGGGCAGACGCCAAACAACACATGACTTATCCAGCAAGGCAAGGTGGGCTGAAAGCGTTGCCATCCGTGATGAATGTTACCCAGTTTAGCCCCAACATTTCCTGAACTTCGACATGTACCCATGCTGCGTTTAAGTGTCTTAAGCATGTCCCTGCCTGTTGTGGCCGTTGCCTCGTCCATACTGACACGCACATGTCAATAAATTCTATGCAACTCCACTGGTATCTAACTGTGAGGTGTGTTGGTTGGATTGTCCACTCGTGCGCCACAATGGGCAACCTCCCTACACAGGGAGGAACTGACTGACGCATGTGCAATGGGGGGTGTCCCTTTGGCAAGCTCCACCTCTGTGAGCCAGACATTGTTATTGGATAGGTGTTGGATGCCATGTGCACTTATGTGACTTCAGCAATGTGAGTATGTTGTCCAACCCCTGACCATGTGGAGCAATGTCATATATCACAACAGAATGTGTTCACACAGATGTGTGCGAGTAGGTATGCGACGTGAACTTCTGGTGTCACATTTCCTGTAGGACACCACTCCTGGACTGCTTTCATTTGGGCCAGTCCTACACACAGTCCTATTCAAAACATGGATGTGTGCCTACGTTGGGGGTTGTGAGATTCTTGTTGATGTGCAACGGGGACACAGCTAGTACTCACCTTCACAGTCATCCAATTGGCCATGCGTCTCAGGGATACACATGTACATAGATGTCAGTTTCCAGGGTGTACCTTCATGTGCAATCATTGTACCTACACCCAGCCATACCTCCATACGTGAGTGAACATAGTGATGACACATATGTGTGATTTCAAATGATTTATTCACATTCAGGTGATTGTGGGAGCTGGGGCTGTACATGGCCTTCCAAGCCAACATCACATGGAAGCCCAGTGGTGTGCCAACCAGAGTCATTTGGGGATTGCACAGTGATTGGGAAGAGCGAGAGTGCAGTCTGCAGCAGGATAGCTGTGTAATTGGCCAGCGGTGAAGAAATGGCAGTCCGTGTCGAGGTCCAGGTGAAAGTCGCAGAGTGTTCCGGGGGTCACTATGAGGTGTTTCCCAGGCCATGATGCATAGGTCATAACCAGGCAGGGACAGGCCATATGGCGGTGATGTCTGCTACTGCCTCCTTCCCCACACAGTAGTTCACATCCCCTTCTTACTCCCCTGATACAGGTTCTGTGTCTGGTGTGTGTGGTGGGGTGATGGCTGCATCACTGTGTGCCACTGACACATCAGACTGCGAAGGTGATGAGACAGCGTCACTGTGTGCCACGGACACATCAGGGGTCGGAGCTGTGTGTGTCGATGTTCCCGCTGCAGTCATCTGGGAACGGCTCAGTGGTAGCAATGGCAAGATGAAGTACTGCAGGGCTTTGAAGTCCCCAGCTACTACTCGCTGGTATCCATCCGTGTCAGACATCCTTCCAGCCTGCATCCGCTCCATGGTCTCCATTGACCTCCGCATCTGTCCCAACTCTGTGCTGTAATGGCTCGTGCCTGTCTACCCACACAGTTCTTGTGTCTGAATCATGGCACCAGCGAGGTTAGCCAATGTCTGTGGCGGAGCATGGTGCGGACAGGGGGTGTCCGATAGGGACTGTACGCGGCCTGTGATGGGACTCAGGCACCCACCTATGGCATCGAGTTTGGCTGCCATGAGCTTGAAACCCACCCGCAGCTGTTCAGCCAACTCCACCTGGGAAGACCACACACATTGTATGTGCTCCATGTATTGGTCGGGGGGTCCTGGGAGACAGCCATGGTGGTGTGTGTTTCCTGCTGTGTGGTCTGTGCAGGTGGTGGGATCAGCTGGCCTGCCCTGCTCCTGGGGGTAGGGTGCAAAGTCTGTCCAGTATCCGTTGGAGGGTATCTTGACATATGTTCAGGTTGTCCTCTACATCATCAATGATGGGGTTTGTGTTCTGCTCTGCAGTAAGTATTGATTGTCCCTCTGCAATGTTAAGGGGAAATGCAGGTTAACAGTGTTTCACATGTATGTTGTTGATTTGCATATGTTTACATTCAGACTGCATGCCAATGTACATTATGAATGTTTTGGGGAGCTGGCTATTCGATGGCAGTCAGTGTGTTTTCCGAATACATGACGTATGTGTTGTGGCACCTGTTCATTATCATCACACTGTGTCAGACAATGCCAGATGTGAGTGGACAGTTACTATGCATGAGCGGAACCTGTTGTGGGCTCTGTCCTGTGGTGCTGGTGTTGAACATTGTACCACATTGCCGTCGTTGCTGATGTCCTTTGATTGCTATATGTGTGTGCTGCATTGTGGGGGAGTTGCCCCAGCCGCTGTGATTTTGTGTAGCCATCTCCCTTTGAGGCAGGGTGCCTTTGAATTGTGTGCTTTTCGGGGGCTGAATCATTTTTGACTTGGGTCATATGTGCTCTCAGGCAGATTTTGTGGCCTGGTGCATTGTTCGTCTGCTGCGTGTATTGTACAGCATGGGTAGTGGGTGCACGTGGATATGTCAGAGTGTGACCGCTCCTTTACGGATGTGATCCGCACTGAGCTACCTCCATGTCGATTCATGGGCCATGTCCTCTTTTTTTTGGCTGCTGCCATGCTATCGGACATGCGGTGTTACTTGCATAGTCAGTGTGGGTCACAGAGCCGCTGCTATGCTGGATTCGGCACATGTTCATGGGTCGGTTGTGATATTGGTGATTGGGGGGCCCCTCTGTGCACATTGTGGATGGGGGCCTACTTGGCGTTTCTATGTGTTCTGCAGTGTACCAAGGCAATCAGGGACATGTTCCACGGTCATTGTGGGTGTGCAGTGTGCTACGCATACTTGTGCATGTGTGCCATTGTGCCCATCTCCCCCTGTCCCCCCGTGCCTGGTTGTTACTTATCCTGTTGTTGTTGGGTCAGGTTGTATCGTGCTGTGTCTAGGCCCCCCAATCCTGCCACTATCTCCTCACTGCTGACTGTGGCCACCATTTGCTCCAGCTCATCCAGCTCCTCCTGTGTCGCAGGAGGCCCACCTCCAGTTGCCGTTGCTGCCTCCCTGTTGTCGGCGAGTTATGTTTGGTCTGCCTTTTCAGATCATGCCAGCGCTTCTTTACCTCCTACAGTGACCTCCTCGACACTCCGACTGCATTGATGTTGGTAACGATGGCCTGCCATATTTCGGTTTGGGTTGCCAGTGCTGCAGTGGAGGTGCCAAACAGTTGGTGATGGTGTTCGGTCACCTCCGTGACGAGGATCCGGTCTTCCTGCAGACTGAACCCTGTCTTCCTCTTCCTCTTGTCCTTCCACAAACGCGGGGTTCCTGGCTGGTCCTCCGTGGGGCTTGTGGTGTCCGGCTTGTCCTCTACACTCGGTCCGGGTGCATCCATGTTGCTACGCAGTTTGAAATTTATTTTTTTTTCTTTCTTGCTTTTATGTTGCTTTTTCCCGCTAAACGTGTGCTATTTGGAGGCCTGTGGCTGGTCTTCGCTGATTTGTGTACCGCAATTGTCCTCATCGCATTATTTTTCGCGTTCGTGTTTCGTATTTTTGCGGCATGGCATCGATTTTGACGCTGACATTTGACGTGTTATCTGGTGTCTATCGCATGCTACCGCCTTGTTGTGAATTCCACGTTGACAAGGGGTTATTTTTCCGGGATGGGCTGCGATATTGAAAGTTGGGTTACGCTACTCTTGCGGTAGTTATCACACGTTATTGTGAATATACCCCTTAGTGTACAAATGCCAATATCTAAAACCTCATACAGCTCAAAATAAGCTAGTCAAGAACCCACTTGCATTTCAGCCTCCTTAAAAAACCTCAAATCCTCCATCTGCTTGGTAACTGCGGACTAGATCTTATCCCCCCAACGATTCTTCTTACAGCCCTTAAACTAATAGAAACTAATTTCCACATTAAATATAGCCATAAATCTGGATCTCCACATTACAAATGTAGGAGGTTCTGGTTTCAGTCAATCGGATGCAATGCAAAGTCATGCTACAGCCGCGGCAATAAAAATGAAATATGATTCTTTCTTTACTATCTCATTATCTTCTTTTTCATCTACCGACCCTAATACCATCATTGAAGAAGTAAGACAAATCCACCCTTTGGTGACCTGGCTTCGAAAGTCCTCTACCCCATGTAGCAGGGATTCTGGTTTAGGGCATGAAAAGTACATATGTACAATTTCCACCTGATCTGAGCCACACCATTTGCACTTGCCTTCAGAGCCACTTCCCCACTTTGAAATCTTAGCCAGGGTATGGCATAGGTTGAAAACTGTCTTAAAATACTGGTTCCTCAGACTTGCAGTTAATAGAACCTTATCACAAAGTTCCAGAGACTCCTGGAGACATTTTCTCTCCCTTGCAACCAAATACCCCACTTAATTGACCTGGACCTCTGAATCATCTTTTTGAGTTTGCATCAATAGTTCACTGATAAATATACCTAGACTATACCTATGCCTAACTGCCTGAATAAACCAGATCCTCTCTATTGTTTTTAATTCCTTTTTCTTTTTAAAAATAAAGTCACAAAATTGTAGAAACGTTAACAAAATGACCCTTCACCACACCAAAAGATTCCTGCAACTCCATATAAGAACAGAGCTGAGAATCAGTATAAAAATCCCTTATTGTCCCAATACCCTTCTGCCTTCATCTTTCTGTCACTGCCCCTTGAAAGATAGAAGGCAGTAGAAGCAAAGCTGATGTAGGTGTATAAAAATGTAACTTAGAAATCCCCAAGCACCACTTAATCTGTATCCATACCTTTTATGCTGCTTTCACTACCTTAAATCTGGTTTTCTTAAGGTAGCTTCACTCTAGTATTCTCATTAAACAGACTTTTGCTTCAGTTCCAAGCTCCATTTCATATATTGTCGGAGATTATGCAACACCTAATCAACCTGTCTCCCCTGTTAACAATATACCCATGTGTTCACAACCAGTGATACAGGGTAAAATTGTGGACCGACCAGCCACTTCAGAGTCTTGATAGAGTCATATGTTTAACTGCTCTTCTTGGCTTTAAGTATCCCCAAAGAAAGCGGATACAAAGCGATTCTAATTTCAACACGCAGCATTTGCTAATCTCCACTGGAATTGACTGAAAAATATATAAAACATTTAGTAAAACATTCATTTTTAATACATTACACCACCCAAATAGTGAGAGGCGTAAGTGATCGATTCTATCCAGATCCCTCTTAACTTTATATAACATTGGGGCCATATTTCTCACCACCAACTTATCTAATATTGCTGTCATTATTATTCCCAGGTAGGTTGTCTCAGAGACCCTGATTGTATCCCTAAAATCTGTTCCCTCACTACATACCACCTGTGTCTTGGCCTCATTCAGCATATGTAAATCAAAGAAATGTGCAGTTCCTAAGGGGATGTTGTGTAAGGGAATGAACCGGTCTCTTACGGATTGCCCTCACACACCCTGAACAATGTCATGCTTCATCATTTGGGCTGTGCTCCTCGTCGGGCCGGCGCTGCAATGCCCGACGGGCTCCCACGAAGGGGCTCTTTTTTGTAGATTTTTTAAGAGACAGTTGTATGGTGAGTGACGGTGAGTGGTCAAGGTAGTGATATGAGTGTGGGTTTGTGAGTTAAAATAGGTTGAGTACTGCCCTATAGAACCAATTTTATTCATGAGGTGTACTGACCTAGCTAAAATGCATGAGCCCTGTCTGGATTTGATGATCTTGCAGGGTCTGGTGTGTGTACGCGGTCAACATGTCTCTTGCCTTTAGCCCCTAACGGGTCAACCGGCAATTCTTCAGGACCAGTGTTAACAGGAGTAAATTCTCCTAACACTAGTACTACCACAACGTAGGTGCTGAATGTTGTTTAAATATATTTTAACACCAGCGTAGTATGCCAAGTTCACGGAAAGATGTCCTGAGTATGAGAGACCTGAAAGAGATAAGCAAATAAGTTCCAGACCTTAGTCTGGAAGACTATAATCGCTGTGAGCGATGCATTGAATTACATGCAAGAGCTCATTTAACCCCATGTGATTATATAAGTGGAAAGGACGCAGGATAAAAACACTTTTGAAACCGTGCTTATGATGTACAGTGAAAAGGAACAACATCCGAGCTGGATGTGAACGTAAAGGTTAGTGAAAAGTTCTAGCGCCATTAAAAACCTCGTTATTGCCTAGTATAGCAGTGGTAATGATGTAGGTAGCATACTACTTTAAGCATGCAGCTGAAGCGAAGTGCGGTGGCTGCTTCATTATTGTTAAATGGCTCCCCGTGTTCTCAGAGGCGTGACATCTAAGTGTCAGTGGCAAATACCTGCGCAGTTCAACATTACGGAAACATGCTCCAGTTCTTATGTGAATGATCACCCCTAGCTCTGAGGTAACCCACAAACGTCTGGTTTCCTAAGGAATCGTTTAAAATACATGCCCAAGTCTTATACTACACCAACTTACCCCTGGTTGTGGGGTTTTGCTTGAGCGGGATTGCCTTTTGACCACTTCGTTGCTCGACTCTGGAAATACAAATAAAAGGCAGCGGCGGGCGGCCGCAAGTATCAAAACCTGAGCATAAGTCTTACCGGTGTCTTGGCAGAGGTGTAGATTCTTTGTGTAGCGCTGGTAAAAACTCACATGAGTGAATGCGCAACTAGCGCGGTTCCTACCCCTGCTCTGGCTCCCGTGGCTCTACCTTTCATTGTGTGGTGTAAAAATAGTATGTCATCACGCTATGTGAAAGGACTAGACCGCGGCGGCCATTTTGGAGTAATTTTGAGCCTCAGTTTCAATAAAACTTTATTGGAAGCTTGTTTTTGCTGCCAGTCCTACACCATCATCGTTAATGAATGTCATATCTTTGTTCGAGGGTGTAAATTCCTAGTATACCCAGTGTAAAGCTCTTCGCCAACATAGAGTTTACTTATGAAAGTGACTATATACATGGGTTAGCGTGCAAGCTAAGAACCATAACTATGAAGTGTGGTCTGGAAAGGTGTTTACAAGTACAGGATCTAAGTAGAATCACATGTTTTTTTTACTTTATCTGAGCCAGCACCAAGAGGGTTGCTTGTGAAAGTGGCCATATCAGTGGGTATGTGTAAGATAGAGTTTTCAACATACCTATGAGGTGTGGTATGGTTGGCGCCTACCAGAAGCAAGAATAATTGAGCCAGATATGTAGACTTGAGCCCGATTCAGCAAAATATTGAATATAGACCCACTAGGTATGGGGGGATGTGTGATTAAGCAAACAAAATGAACAAGCGGACCCGATCGCCGTCCTAGGTACCACGGACCAAACTTTCCCTGACAATTGTCAAGAGGGGATTTAAACGTTGATCGATTTCCAGAGGCATAACCACCTCTTTACTCAAGTAGTCTCAAACGGAGATACTGTGAGTACATTACCACTACACTCACAGCACACTTTAGGGTGTGTGCTGATATTTACACGTGGCCTACACCTTGTTTTTATGGCCATTCACCTTTTTCTGGTCCTGACGAAAGCCTCTAGAACCATCCAGAAGGCTGAAACTAGTTGACCTTATATACAAGGGATATCAGGAAAATAATATTCCTAACTGTTGGAAACGCCCACTCCCACTCCGCAGGGTGGTGGTGGACTCCCCGAACACACTGTGGTAGCTTGGCTCGAGTGGTCAGGAAACAGGCGCAGTGCTAAGCATACAATATACCCATACAATAACCATGCGTGCATCCGTTCCAAAAACGACTCTACACCGTAAAAATTATGAAAATATTCTTTCTTTATCTTTTTCTCTTAGTTGCTGATTGGAAAAATAAATAGGTCAATCACAATATACAAGTTTCAATTAGTGCAGGTCAAATAAATATTGGCTGTTTGATGAAATAAATAGGGGTGATCATAAATAACAGGGCATAAATACCAGTGCAATATATACAGACAATTAAATACTTTGAGGCAATAAATACTGTACCAATAAATATTGTACACCAACAAGTCCTGTGGACCTATAAATATAGTGCAGCAATAAATAGATAAAAATTCAATAAATACAGTATCCCCAATAAATAATTACAAGTATACAGCACCCCTCATATAATCAGATGACACTTCACTTCTTAAGGGCTGATAGGGCCCAGGCACAGCTTGTAGGGTTGTGGAAGGCTTGAGGGGGGCTACTCCCTGGCTGGGACAAGGCTGAGGCCTAATCTGAGGTAGATCCAAGGGGGGTACACCAGTGCCCTGGCTTTCTCTCTCCACACAACCTCTCTAGGTTAGTCCCAGTTCACCCCAGGCACAGTCAGGTGGGTTTCAGCACCTCCCTAGCCCCTTTGAGTAGTCTCTCAGGTCTCCACAGGGCCTTAGGCGCCCTCTACTCCACTTACTGCCCTTTTTCTGATGTTCCGACGCCGCTGGAGTCGTGTCGACGCCGTGAGGCGGTTCCGGTTCGGTCTCGGCGGCCTCGGCACAATGTCAGTTCTTTGACGACGCCGGCAGGCGGTTCCGGTCCGATGTCGGTGGCCTCGGTTCGATCTCGACCTCCGATTCGACGGCGTCAGGCAGTCTCTTCACGAGTCAGGTGCCAACTGCCAGCTCCAACTGCCAACTGCCTCTCTTATCCTCCCAACATTCTAAACGGTCTCCAACTGTCACAGAGTTCTGGAATCTCCTGGAATGTTCTGGAAGGTGCTGGTAGGTTCCAGTGGATGCTGGTGATGTCACAGGTGGCCACCATTTTGTGCTCCAGGCCCTCAGACAGAAGTTTCAGGGGTAGCTAAAATGGCTCCCTGAATCTGCAGCAACACTAAAAAGTCTGGTGGTTCCCAAAAAGGAAAAATTCAAACAGGGGTTGAGGCAAAAGTGGGACAAAATAAATAATGATGAGGAGGGACCACCTAAAGGGCTGACAGGTCTAACACTAACTATATATCCCGCTTAACTTTTTAACATTAGTCCTGGGACCCTTCCAATAAAAAGTAGTTTTCAAAGGGCATTTCTCAGAGACTTTTTTAACCTATAGCCACATCTCACATAGCATGCCACTTTCTGCTCAATATCCTGCTCCGCTGTAATCCAGGCGTCGTAGCACAGCTGGATTGTACTAGGCAATCCAGTTGGGCCCCAATGATGAAGCATGCCACCTACTAGGTAGGTGGGTGAGGGGTTTCTTCCACAGCAGTTGTGCTCTCTCCTTTCAAATCTTTCATAAGGTGATAGCAAAAAACGTTTGCTCTGAATCATCAAAAACTTGTTCATTTTGTTTGCTTAAGTCATTTGGGGAAGAGGACAAGTTTTTCTTTTTCCTCGCTCTCTTTTTGTTCCTATTTATTTTTGGGATGTGTGATTAGGAATTATTCAGTACGACCCAAGGGATGTCATCGTTGAGGCCCATGGTGTTGCTGGAAATTCTAAAAAGCAATTTTTGCTTCTTCCTGAACAGAGCTTCTTTGCTAATCAAGGGGTGTGATTCGAGAATTGTCCAACAGATATCGTTAGCAGTGTGGTTAGCCTCTGTATAGTGGGTGCACATTTTAGTGTTTTGTTTCCTGCACCTAATATTGCTGCAATGCTCCGAGATTCTGATTTTCACTGGTCTAGTTGTCATGCCCACATACATGTGGTTACAGCACAAGGGATTAAATATACACAATTGCGGGTATTGCAATTAGTGTGTGTCCTTTGAAACCAGGTGAATGTGTCTGTCAGAATGACCGTTTTGCTTGTTTTTGTAAATGTGCAGGCGGTGCACTGCCCACATGGATAGTGGCCAGTGACCGGTGGTAAGTCCCAGATTTGGTTTCTCACGGGGGCTCTTTTTTTGTTTTGGTTCTGATTAGAAGGTTTTTTTAGATTCTGAGTTCTCCTGAAGGCGAATCTCGGGGGTTCTACTGTGGCGTCGCACATGTTAAGGATTTTCCAATGCTTATTTATGATCTTCTTGATCATATTAGATTCAGGAGTGTATGTTGTGACACATGTTATTTGTTTAGTGTCAGTTTTTTCTTTTGTCTTTGACAGTGTCTCCCGGTTTGTATTGCGAGCTCTCTTACATGCAGTTTTGATTGTATTGATTTTATATTCTCGTCTTGCCAAGTGTGTTGTGAGCTCAGAGGCCTGTGTTTTGAAATCTTCCAGTTTACTACAGTTGCGTCTGAGTCTCTAATATTGCCCATAGGGTAGGTTGTCACGTAGTGCTTTTGGATGGAAACTGCTAAAAAGTAGAGGACTGTGACTGTCAGTGGGTTTTTTATAAGTCTTAGCTTCCAACCCTGTTGTGGTGCGACTTATTAAGAGATCCAGGAAGGGTGTTTCTTGTTCTGAGGTGAAGCGTAGAAAGGGGTTCAAGCTGTTGACCCATGCAACGAACAAGGGTACTATATTGCTCGCCTACTGGATGAGTTAATCATCAAAATTTCTATTGCAGAGGGAGCACTAAAAGCAAGCATCGCCATAACCATAGATAGAGAGAGGTGGGGATAGTCCTATCACATGCTCACAAAAGTGATCTAGGAAAGGAGAAAATAAGTACAGTGAAGAGGAGAATTAAATTCTATCTACTGTAATTGATGTGCTATATAAAGGGCAGTCATGCCTGGCCTCCTACTGCCTGAAGGAGGGATTTGTTACAGGAGGACCCAGACCCAACCAGTGGGGTTGGCTACAAGACTGGAGCCAAGATTCTAAATGTGGTCTATCCACCACGGCTGACAATGATGATGGTCAAACAGGACCCAGCAGCCCCATCGCACAGTACCACTGAGACATCCATTTGGTCATCACAGAGACAGCTGCATATGCAATCAGTGCAACTCAAAACAATTATAGGGCATCAGTACAGTTGGAGATAGGAGCACCCATAATAGTAACAGGCTGTGTTAGTCTGGATACTGTGGAACCTTGCATGACACATAGTTAGTAGGGCCCTCAAGGAAAGTGCCGGGAAGAGCAAAGGAACAAAAGAAAGATAGGTATGAATTGAGGCTGTGGAATACAAGGACTAGTTCCAAGTTATATAGCCACCTCCCTGAGGCTTTATTTAAAAAATATGCATGGGGAGGGGCTCCTGCCCCCATGCAGCCCCGGGGACCGCCACCTCCCAGAGGCTATATACATTTAAAGCAGGCAGGCCATCCCGAGGACCACCACAACCCCGGGGCTCAATTAAAAAAATGAAGTGTGGGGGGCTCGAGCTCCCCCACACTACCTCGGGGACCACCCTCCAGGGGCATGCATCAATTAAATGCAGGGGTCCGTTGCGGACTCATTGCCCCGGGGACCACCACCTCCCTGAGGCTAGACACAAGATGGGAGGCCTCCATGGCCCTGGTGACTGCCACCCCCATGGCCGGTTCCAGCAGTGTCCTGGGACATTGCAGTTTGCATTGGCATGGCGGGAGCACTGCTCCCCCCATGACATAGAAAACCTCTGCTTTGCTTCATGGAAGTGAGAGTAGGAAAACTGCTCTAGCTTCCATGAAGAGAAGCAGAATTGCTTCTGGGCAAAGGGAGTTGCATGTTAGCAGCTACTTTTGTCCAAAAGTAATGCCGGCTACCGCTGGAGGCAGGGAGCCGGCAGGGACCATGGGGCATTGCGGCTCCCCACATGGTCCCCAACAAAGTGTCCAAGCCCCGGGGGATGGGGTTCCAGGGGCTAAAAATGCCCTGGGTAAGGGGGCCGCATAGTCTCCCTACCCATTTTTATTTAAAAAAAGAGGATGTGGCCATGCACCGGGGGATGGGGTGCCTGGGGGAGGATGGTCCTCAGGAGGGTGACCGCATGACCCCCTTCCTTAGAATTTTTTTTTAAAAATTGGCCAAGCCCGGGATCCCCGGGGCCGATTAAATAAAAAAATGGGTCAGGACCTGAGGGATGGGGTTCCCAGGGTCCAAAAAGTATTAAGTGAAGGGGGGACATACAGCCCCCCTTCCTAAACCAGGACAAAAGAAACCAGAAGCCGGTAACTCACCAGTGGCCTCGCCTCCTCACTGCACGACTCTGCAAACGTGCCTACTGGTGCACTCTGGGTTGGGGGATGAAGTCCCCTTCAATGCTAAGGGTCCTTAGGGGCCAACTAGCCCACCAGGTACCTCCAGTAACAGATGGTAAGAGGTCATGGTCCTTTTTACACCACTCTGCAAATGTGCCTCTTGGTGCACTGCTGGTGGGGCAATGAGGTCCCCTTGTGTCCTTAGGACTTCAGGACTAAAGTGGATTTAATCCTTCAAGCAGCAGTGCATCAGGAGGCAGTTTGCAGAGTGGTCTAAAAAGGGGGCGTGGGCTCCGACCACCTCTCAGCAATCCCACTGTGTGGGGATTACAGAAGGTAACAGGAAGGCTAGTTGGCCCCCAGGGACCCTCGAAGGGCAAGGGAACTTCATCCCCCAACCAAGAGTGCACCAGGAGGCATGTTTGCAGAGAGGTGGAGAAAGGACCCCCAGCAGCGAAGGGGACTTCATTCCCCAACCAAAAGCATGCCAGGAAGGGCCTTTGCAGAGTGGTGGGCAAAGGGGGTGTGGTCTGCTATCAGAACTTAGCACTTCTTCTGTGTGGGACTTACTGGAGGTAATAGTTGGGGTTGTTGGCCCCAAGGAGGTCCTTGGGGGCCAACTACCCCTCCTGTTACCTCCAGTGTGTCCCACACAGTGGATTGCTAAGTGGTTTTCAGAGGCCACGTCCCTTTTCTCCACCACTCTTCAAATGCGCCTCCTGGCACAATACTGGTTTGGAGGTGAAGTCAACTTTACACCTCAGGGACTTTGGAGGCCAAGAAGCCCTCCTAGTACCTCATCTAAGTCCTACACATCAGAATTCCTGGGAGTTGGTTGGAGGCCCAGCCCCCTTTCTCCACCACTTTGCAAACATGACTACTAGTTAAAGAAGTATTTGCAATGCATTAGGTCTCGCATTTGCGAGAGTTAGAGCTATTGGTCTTGTAAATGTAAAAGTTTTTTTACTAATGTTTATTGTAGTGGAGTGAATGTATGTTGTGCACTGAAATTATATGGATCGAAAGTATTTGGTATTTAGTGTATAGGAACTATGTGGGATTATATGTTATGGAGAGTAATTATGTGGTATGGTGGTCTGTGTTGTGGAGTAGTAACCTCAGGTTTAGTCTTCCTCGTTTCCATAGAAGCTAAACAAAATACTCAATGAGATACAAAAATATAATCAACCATAGAGGAGCACTTCTGGACCTTGTCAGAAGTATGAGCAGGGCCACTGGAATTATGCACCTGTTTGGCCACGCCAATTTTTTATAATTATACATTTTCAGCATTTGCCACATTGTCCATCATCTTCCGCATAATCTGCAAATTTGAAAAAAAAACCTTGTTTCTAGCTCAAACGGCTCAAATGTTACCAAAAAGACAATGACACACGTTACAGCGTTTAGAAGGCCCTTTGCACAGCTGGAATGGTCACCTGTTACTTACTGCTAAATGTGGGTGTTATATTGCACATCTCTTGCCTGTTTCTGCATTTCCCTTGCTTCTTTCTGCACCGCACTTGCCTCTTACTGTATCTCACTCCCTTTTTCTGTACCTCACTTGCCTCTTCCTGCACCTCACTGTCTTCTTTCTGCACGTCTCTTTCCTCTTTCTGTACTTCTCTTGCCTCTTTCTGCACCTCACTTGCCTATTTCTGTACCTCTCTTGCCTCCTTCTATACCTCAATTGCCTCTTTCTGCCCTTCTCTTGCCTCTTTCTGCACTTCTCTTGCTTCTTTCTGCACTTTTCTTGCTTCCTTCTCCACTTCTCTCGCCTCTTTATGTGCTTCTCTTACTTTTTCTGCACTTCTCCTGCCTTTCTGCACCTCACATGCCTCTTTCTGCACCTCAATCTCTTCTTTCTGCAACTCCCTTGCCTCTTTCTGCACTTCTCTTGACTCTGTCTGCACCTCACTTGCTGCTTTCTGTATCTCTTGTGCCTCTTGCTGCACCTCACTTGCCTCTTTCTGCCTTTCTTTTGCCTCTTTCTGCACTTCTCTTGCCTCTTTCTGAAGTTCTCTTGCTTCTTTCTGCACTTCTCTTGCTTCTTTCTGTGTTTCTCTTGCCTCTTTCTGTACTTTTCTTGACTCTTTCTGTACCTCTCTTACCTTTTTCTGAACCTCAGGAGCCTCTTTTTGCACCTCACTCTCTTATTTCTGAAATTCTCTTGCCTTTTTATGCTCATCAGTTGACTCTTGCTGCACATCACTCTCTTCTTTCTGTACCTCTCTTGCCTCTTTCTGCACCTCACTCTCTTCTTTCTGCAACTCACTTGACTTTTTCTGCACCTCACTCACTTCTTTCTGTACCTCTCTTGCCTCTTTCTGCACCTCACTCTCTTCTTTCTGTACCTCAATTGCCTCTTTTTGTACCTCACTTGCCTTTTTCTGCACATCACTCTCTTCTTTCTGCAATTATCTTGCCTCGTTCAGCTCATCACTTGACCCTTGCTGTACCTCACTCTCTTCTTTCTACACCTCTCTTGCCTCTTTCTGCACCTAACTCTCTTCTTTATACACCTTTCATGTCTTCTTCTGTACCTCTCTTGCCTCTTTCTGTACTTCTCTTGCCTCTTTCTGTGCCCCTCTTGCCTCTTTCTGTACCTCACTTATATCTTTCTGTACCTTACTTTCTTTGTTCTGCACCCCTCTTACCTTTTTCTGCACTTCTTTTGCCTCTTTCTGTACCTCTCTTGCCTCTTACTGCACCTCACTTGCCTTTTTCTGCACTTCTCTTGCCTCTTTCTGCAGTTGTCTTGCCTCTTTCTGTACCTCACATACCTCTTTTTGCACCCCACTTGACTCTTTCTGTACCTCACTCTCTTCTTTCTGCACTTCTCTTGCTTCTTTCTGCACCTCTCCTGCCTCTTTCTGTTCCTCTTTTGCCTCTTCCTGCTCTTCTCGTGACTCTTTCTGCACCTCACTTGCCTTTTCTTGCCTTTTCCTGCACTTTTCTTGCCTCTTTCTGCAGTTCTCTGGCCTCTTTCTCTAGCTCTTTAGCCTCTTTCTGCACCCTGCTCTCTTCTTTCTGTATCTCTCATGCCTCTTTCTGCTCTTCTTTTGCCTCTTTCTGCTCTTCTCATGACTCTTTCTGTACCTCTCTTGCCCCTTTCTGCACCTTTCTTGATTCTTTTTGTACTTCTTTTGCCTCTTTCTGTACCACTCTTGCCTCTTTCTGTATCTCACTTACCTCTTTCTGCACCCCACTTGCCTCTTTCAGCACCCCACTCCCTTCTTTCTGCACTTCTCCTGCCTCTTTTTATACCTCACTCTCTTATTTCTGCACCTCTTATGCCTCTTCCTGTACCTCACTTGCCCCTTTCTGTAACTCAGTCTCTTCTTTCTGCACATCACTTGCCTCTTTCTGCACCTCACTCTCTTCTTTCTGCACAACACTTGCCTCTTTCTCTACTTTTCTTCCTTCTTTCTGTACCTCTCTTGCCTTTCTCTGCACCTCACTTGCCACTTTCTGCACCTCACTCTCTTCTTTCTGCATTTCTCTTGCCTCTTTCAGATCATCACTTGACTCTTGCTGCACCTCACTCTCTTCTTTTTGCACCTCTCCTGCCTCTTTCTGCTCCTCGCTCTCTTCTTTCTGCACCTCTTATGCCTCTTTCTGTACCTCTCTTGCCCCTTTCTGCAACTCACTCTCTTCTTTCTGCACATCACTTGCCTCTTTCTGTACTTCACTATATTCTTTCTGTACCTCTCTTGACTCTTTCTGAACTTCTCTTACCTCTTTCTGTACCTCTCCTGCCTCTTTCTGCATCTACTTTGCCTCTTTCTGCACCTCACTCTTTTCTGTTTGCACCCCTCTTGCCTTTTTCTGCACTTCTCTTGCCTCTTTCTGTATCTCTCTTGCCTCTTACCGTACCTCACTTGCCTTTTCTTGCACTTCTCTTGCCTCTTTCTGCAGTTCTCTTGCCTCTTTCTGTAGCTCTTTTGCCTTTTCTGTACCTCACTTACCTCTTTCTGCACCCTGCTCTCTTCTTTCTGTACCTCTCATGCCTCTTTCTGTTCTTCTTTTGCCTCTTTCTGCTCTTCTCTTGACTCTTTCTGTAACTCTCTTGCCCCTTTCTGCACCTTTCTTGATTCTTTTTGTACTTCTCTTGCCTCTTTCTGTACCTCTCTTGCCTCTTTCTGTACCTCACTTACCTCTTTCTGCACCCCACTTGCCTCTTTCTGCACCCCACTCTCTTCTTTCTGCACTTCTCTTGCTTCTTTCTGCTCCTCAATTGACTCTTACTGCACCTCACTCTCTTCTTATTGCACTTCTCTTGCCTCTTTCTGCACCTCACTCTTATCTTTCTGCACCTCTCTTGCCCCTTTCTGCACCCCACTCTCTTCTTTCTGCACATCACTTGCCTCTTTCTGCACTTCTCTTGCTTCTTTCTGCCACTCTCTTGCCTTTTTTGCACCTCAATTGCCACTTTCTGGACCTTACTCTCTTCTTTCTGCAATTTTCTTGCCTCTTTCTGTTCATAACTTGAGTTTTGCTGCACCTCACTCTCTTCTTTCTGCACCTCTCCTGCCTCTTTCTGCACCTCACTCTCTTCTTTCTGCACCTCTCTTGCTCTTTTCTGTACCTCTCTTGCCTCTTTCTGAACTTCTCATGCCTCTTTATGTACTTTTTTGCCTCTTTCTGCTCTTCTCTTGACTCTTTCTGTACCTCTCTTGCCCCTTTATGCACCTCTCTTGCCTCTTTTTGTACTTCTCTTGCTTCTTTTAAACTTCTCTTGCCTCATTCTGTACCTCTCTTGCCTCTTTCTACACCTCACTTGCCTCTTTGTGCAATTCTCTTGCCTCTTTCTGCATCACTTTTGCCTCTTTCTGCACCTCACTTGCCTCTTTCTGCACTTCTCTTGCTTCTTTTCAAATTCTCTTGCCTCATTCTGTACCCCTCTTGCCTTTTTCTGCACCTCACTTGCCTCTTTCTGTAATTCCCGTGCCTCTTTCTCTTCTTCTCTTGCTTCTTTCTGCACTTCTCTTGCTTCTTTCTCCGCTTCTCTTGCCTCTTTTTGTACTTCTCTTGCTTCTTTCTGTACCTCACTTGCCTATTCCTGCATCTCACTGTCTTCTTTCTGCACTTCTCTTGCGACTTTCTGCACCTCACTTGTCTATTTCTGTACCTATCTTGCCTCCTTCTGCACTTCTCTTGCCTCTTTCTGTACCACTCTTTCTTCTTTCTTTATCTTACTTGCCTCTTTCTGCACCTCACTCACTTCTTTCTGCACCTCTCCCGCCTTTTTCTGACTTCTATTGCCTCTTCGGCAGTTCTCTTGCCTCTTTCTCTACCTCTCTTGCCTCTTACTGCACCTTACTTGCCTTTTTATGGCACTTCTCTTGCCTAGGAGAGTAGGATCTGCTTCACATGGGTACCCACACTTTTTGCTGGTGTTTCACTGCTTTTCGACCTTAGTCTGGCTGTGGCCCTGCTAATCAGGACCACAGCCTAGCTGCTTCCTCTCTTAAATGGTTTCCATGTATATTAGGTACATATCTAATTAGATTCTGGAGTGCCTTATAAGCCCCTAGTATATGGTATGCTATGTACCTAGGGCATAGGTACCTCAGAGGCCTACCAGGGGCTGCAGCGTGTATTATGCCACCCCTGGGAAGCACTCCAAAATGGCACCACAGATCTGCTACTGCAGACTGGGTAAGGGTGTGCTTGCACCCCTTACAGTGGTATAGGCTACCTATATACACACATATATACAGACACATATAAACCTATAAGCCTCTCCTATGGCAGACCTTGACAATCCTGAAGGCAGAGTGCTTGGTTTTATGTGAGAGGGTGCCCAAGCATGAACTGAGCCCCTCTGCAGCTTTCAGAAATACTTCCTTATGGCTGTTCTGTGATTCAGCCATACCAAATACTCTTAAGTGCATTATAACCTT
Source organism: Triturus cristatus (assembly GCF_964204655.1). Classification (NCBI taxonomy): domain Eukaryota; kingdom Metazoa; phylum Chordata; class Amphibia; order Caudata; family Salamandridae; genus Triturus; species Triturus cristatus. Next base: position 1,302,547,264 of record NC_140591.1, on the reverse strand, counting down.
GTGGTAAATGCTAACTTTGGAATGGCTGCATCAAAACATGTCGTGTTTGGAATACTACCCCCCCCCCTCCAGTTCTGGCGGCGGGGGTAGCATTCCACCCTTCTAGAGGGAAAGACATGTTCACACTGGTCAAACCCGGTAGGACTTTCCTGAGCCCTGGAATCACAAAATGGATGCTTCTGCCACAGACACGGGTCAGGCCTCCTGCTACTGACTGAAACTCTGGCAGGGGAGGCCTGGACAATAGATTTCCTGTCGAAGGGAGGTGTGACCACCTCCCCAGACAGGCAGATGTTTATTGGGGCTGGACGGGAGCACTCTCTGGTGCTTTGAAGTCCTGCACTGGGGGCACATTTGCTGTCCCTGTGCATAGCCCAGTTCAAACCGGTTGCAGGGGCTACCTGCCCCTGCTCTGGCACAAAACTAGACAAAGGAAATGGGTTTAACCACCCCTCTTTCCAAGCCCACCCAAAGGTGGGGCCTTAGAGTTAGTCCATCCCCTAAACTTACTATAAGTATAGGAATCCTGTCCCGAGGATGTTCTATCCTGATTAGAAGACTGAAGAAATCTCCCTTGGGGTCAAGGAGTGACTACCCTGCTTGGCAGGCACCAAAGAAGCAACTGACCGTTCTGCATCGCTGAAGCTCCTGCCGGACGACAAAGTCTTTGCATCACCAGAGGTGGATTTCCAGACTTCCTCGAGGCTACCCTGAGTCCACAGCAAAGCTGAGGCCTGTGGCTATCGTGGGTGATGTGGAACAGTGACCCCTGGACACCATGAACTTTTGCAGCAACACTATCTTCCTGATCCTGCTCGAAGTTGTGCTTTGGGCTACGAGTAGCCCCAGTCTTGAGCACCTCCTGCATTGAAGATTGTTGGCCTCCACTCCACGAGTGAACCGTGGGCCGGCTCCAAGTACGACAGTTTGAGGCTCCTTCGCGATCACTAGCCATTTGGCTAGCAGGTCCCCACGAAGGCAACTCCTTTTCTAATTGCACTTTCCTGGTTGCTCCAGACATGCCCTGACTTACCTTTGCTGGGTGAGTCCCTCAGACCTTGCTGGTCTGCACCGCAGCCCTTTCTCTGAATTCCAGTGACTTGCCGTTGCCAAGGCTTTTTGGGTCCATTCTGGCCACCAACACTACAGCACTCAACAGACTTTGTGGGACAGCTCGAATCCAGCTCGTGGATTTCGTCGACACCTCCTGGATCTCGTGGCTGAAGAGTCAAGACACCCATCAACTCACCTGAAGCACCCGACATCTGTGGGCATTGGTCCATCCTGCCCTCGGTCACTGGCTAGTGACCCAGACTCTGTCCCCTCTGCTTTCAGGTTCCTTCCATCCTAGATCCAGGCTTGGATCTCTTCGAACACTTCTCCTCTTCACGGCAGCAGCAGTTCTTTGCAAGTTCCCATTGAAATCGACGACGTGACCCGACACCAAAAGACACCTTTGCACCCGGCTTCCCTGGGTGAGGTAACTCGAGTACTCCGGTGCTCTCGTGGGTGTTAGCCCTAGAACTTCTTAAGTCCAAAAGGGTTTGGTCAGAACCAGGGGGAGGCTGAAGGTACAGGACCACGGTGGTGACCGAAAGAAGCAAGATTCCAAGAGCTCTGACAAGGGTGGGGACAAGGGTAAAGACCAGAGGTCTTCTCAAGGGCCCCACAAAACTTCTTCAGGTGGGGATTCACAGTCAGGAAAGGGTAAAGGCCAAAATAAACCTTGGTGCAAAATCTGTAAACAGAAAACTCACTGGACTAGTGACTGCACCAAGGCCAAAGCAAATACTCCAGCCCCCACCAATGCCCCTAAGTCACCTGCTCCCCCTAGTGCAGTTACAATTGGTGGTGGGAAAACACAGAATAAGGGTGTAGTAGGGTTGACCCTGGGTTCTGAGATGGACACTGCCCTAGTCAGCGTAACAACTCAGGCTGTGCTTGTCAGTGATGGGGGTATGGATATGTCCCCCTTTGTGAGTCCCAGTAACTTGGGCAAATCCAGACAGCAGCCTTTAATTAATGGAGTAGAAGCTTGGGCATTCAGGGACACAGGAGCAAGTGTCACAATGGTGACAAAAGATCTTGTGGATCCTGGGCGGATTATACTTGGTGAAATGTACCAAGTGACCAATGCTAGCAATGTCATAACAGACCATTCTATGGCAGTTGTTACCTTCTCCTGGGGAGGGGTAACTGACCTTAAGAAGGTTTTGGTAAGTGCACACTTACCAGTACAGTGCTTGCTTGGCAATGATCTAGAGACTTCAGCTTGGGCTGAAGTGGAGCTCAGGACACATGCAGAAATGTTAGGGATCCCTGCACATGTCTTTGCTGTGACCAGGTCACAGGCTAAAATGTCTAAAACTGGACAGGCCCTGGATTCTGGAATAATGAACCAGTTGCCTCACAAGAGGAGGAGCAGTAGGGTTAAGGCAGAGCAATGCTGATCAGTCTCCTCAGGAAGATGATCTTGAGCCTGAAGAAGGAACTGTCCCAGAGGAGTTTGAACCTGACCAGGTTGAGCTCTTGGGGACAGGGGGCCCTTCCAGGTCTGATCTGAGCCAGGAGCAGAAAATCTGCCCCTCTCTTGAAACCCTCAGACAGCAAGCTGCTGATGAGGCTGCTGGGAATGCTAGTGGCACCCATAAAGTTTATTGGAATGATGAACTCCTATACTCAGAGAGTAGAGACCCCAAGCCTGGTGCATCCAGTAGGTTGGTTATACCTCTGAAGTTTAGGGGTTTCCTATTTACACTAGTCCATGATATTCCCCTAGCAGGCCACCTAGGCCAGAACAAGACTTGGGACAGAATTGTTGCTCACTTTCACTGGCCCCACATGTCTGAAGACACAAAGGAGTGTTGTCGCACCTGTGTAACCTGCCAAGCCAGTGGCAAAGCAGGTAGCACTACAAAGGCCCCCCTGATACCACTACCTGTGATGGGGTGAACTTTGAAAGGGTAGGGATTGACTTTGTTCGTCCCCTGGATCCCCAATCTGGGCACAGATTTATACTGGTGATAGTGGATCATGCCACCAGGTATCCAGAAGCAATTCCCCTAAAGACCACTACAGCACCTGTAGTGGCAAGAGCTCTCTTGAGTGTGTTCACAAGAGTAGGCTTTCCTAAGGAGGTAGTATCTGACAGGGGGGCAAACTTAATGCCCAGTTACTTGACTGCTATGTGGAAGGAGTGTGGAGTGAACTACAAGTTCACCACACCCTATCACCCACAATGCAATGGATTTAGTTGAGACATTCAACAAAACCTTAAAGGGCATGATCAATGGACTCCCAGAGAAGCTTAGGCGAAATAGTGACCTGCTCTTGCCCTGCCTTTCATTTGCATACAGGGAGGTGCCTCAAAAGGGAGTTGGCTACAGCACATTCGAACCTTTGTTTGGACACCCTGTCAGGGGTCCATTGTGTTTGGTGAAGGAAGGATGGGAGTTACCTCTCAAGCCCCCAAAGCAAGACATAGTGGACTATGTACTTGGTCTCCGCTCCAGGATGGCTGAGTACATGAAAAAGGCAAACAAAACCCTTGAGGCTAGCCAGGAACTGCAAAAAGCCTGGCATGACCAAAATACAGAAAGTGTGGGTGTTGGAGCCTGTGGCCCCAGCAGCTCTCCAGGACAAGTGGAGTGGATCCCACACTATTGTTGAACAGAAAGGGGGGTTACCTACTTGGTAGACCTTGGAACCCCTAGGAGTCCCCGTAGGGTACTTCATGTCAACAGACTAAAACCATATGTTGACAGGGTAGACATGGGCTTGTTCATGGCTACTGATGAAGGACAGGAGGAAGAGAGTGACCCACTCCCTGACCTGCTTTCTCAGAACCCCGATGATGGGTCAGTTGATGGTGGAGCCTTGGCAGGCAGCCTCACTGCTCAGCAACAAACTGACTGCAGAAACCTTCTCAGCCAGTTTAGACATATGTTTTCTCTGACTCCAAGTCAGACCACCTGGTGCACTCATGAAGTGGACACTGGGGACAGTCTACCTGTGAAGAATAAGATCTACAGGCAACCTGGCCATGTCAGGGACTGTATAAGGACAGATGTCCAAAAGATGTTGGATCTGGGTGTGATTGAACCCTCAGTTAGCCCTTGGGCTAGCCCAGTAGTCCTGGTACCTAAACCTCACACCAGTGGTGGAAAAAGAGAGATGAGGTTTTGTTTAGACTACAGGGGTCTCAATGCAGTCACTAGGACTGATGCCCATCCCATCCTTCGGGCAGATGAGCTGATAGATACGTTGGCCTCACCCAAGTTTCTAAGCACATTTGACCTAACAGCTGGCTACTGGCAGATCAGGATAGCTGATGATACAAAGCTAAAGACAGCATTTTCTACCCCTAGTGGGCACTATCAATTTGTGGTAATGCCATTTGGTTTGAAGAATCCACCTGCTACTTTCCAAAGGTTGGTAAATCAAGTCCTTACAGGCCTGAAAGACTTTAGTGCAGCATATCTAGATGATATTGCTGTCTTTAGCTCCACCTGAGAGGATCACCTGGTCCACCTGAGGAATGTTTTAGAGGCCCTGCAAAGGGCATGCCTAACTATCAAGGCCACTAAGAGCCAGATAGGGCAGAGTCAGGTTGTATACCTGGGCCACCTTGTAGGTGGAGGCCAGGTTCAGCCATTGCAGAGCAAAATCCAAACCATGGATATAGAGGACAGCTTTCTTAAAAGGCTGATATGTGTCCCACATTCCTGTTCCTTATACATAACCCACTCTGAGCTGAGTGTCACTTACATAACAGACAAAATTCGCATTGCCCCAATTCTTCTTTGGCACTAAGTCCGGAGTAAAGAAACGTTGACCTTGTCAAGACATATCCTGGCAAACAGCCTGAACTTAGATGGTGTACACCAAATCAAATGGTTAAAATATAATGAGACAAACAGATGAAAGGTAAAAACCCAAAACTTTTAAGGTGGTCCATTTCCCTACAGGGGATGGACTATACAGTGGAACATAGACCTGGGACCCAACAGGCAATCGGCTTACGCAACCTATACGAGGACCCGAAATCTTGTCTGATAATCAATAAAAAAGAGCTGAAGTTGCACCTATTAGATTATTTTGGTACAAAGAGTTATGAACTGATCGGTGACCAGACTGCTGTAAGACATTGGGGCATATTATCAAGCCAGGCGATAAAATTATCGCCGCTTTAGCGGCAGAAAACTGCAGCTAAAACAGCGATAATGGGCTTGATAATATGCTCTAGGGAATTCCAATTGAAGCCCATGTTAGATGTCCTTCACATTTAACATGGGCTTCAATTGGAATTCCATAGAGCATATTATCAAGCCCATTATCGCCGCTTTAGTGGCAGTTTTCTGCCGCTAAAGCAGCGATAATTTTATTGCCTGGCTTGATAATATGCCCCATTATCTTTTAGCTCTGAGTATAACTAATATTTCAACTTCATACCAGTCATTTGTAACGAATCTCCACCATAGATTTATATTACTGAGATTCCGATTAAAATATATACCATTTATATTAGGCTTTCCTCCTAAAACTTACTCCATTGATGCCCTTTCTTCATGTCTATGCGATAACTAATCATCTCAGGACAAATTGCACATTGTTTTCTTTTGTAAATTTTACACAAATGAAAGGAACAGATTTATCCTTCCCCTTATACACAAGCTAAGGATTAGACAATGCCTCACAGCACTTTACTATTTCCAGCAATTACTGAATTACTTCTCTCTGGCCTCATTTTTTTATCCGCAATAAAGACAAGAAGACGTATCCTCTAGTTTGAATTTTATAACCGAGCAAAAGCCCAATACGATTAATTCTTGTTTTACTTTCTTATCTTTTTAAATGATGTATTTCTTGCATTGAATATGCTTTTGTATTCCTTTTAAATTGTATAATAACTTTGAGTGTTAATAGATATCTTTTTTATCTGTAATGTTTTATTGTAGTACACTATTTGTGCTGTTATTCTATCGGCGAAATAAAGTTATTATGACTGACTGACACCACTGATGGTATCATCCGGTGACTGTGAGTGCTCTAAAAAGTTTAAGAGTGTTAAATATATATACACCAAAGTCTACTGATGAATATGTGGGTGTATGAGTACCTGTATGAATGATTTAGTGGGTGCATGACTGACTGTACAAGGAAGTGATTTTAAGTGTCTCAATGATTGTAGGACTTGGCCTTTTTGGCTAAAGTTCCCTAAAATTTTTTGCTTTCCCCCTAGACCGTTTTCCTGACATAAAGTTGACAAGTTAGATGCTTTGGGTATTTTGACACTGCTGATCAGTGTCAAATTACAAGTGTTCCCTATGTAAAGTAGAATGGTAATTGGTTTGCCATTATTGGTATGCTCGCCTTACTAGTAAAGTCCCTAGTGATGTGCACTGTGTGTGCAAGAGCTAGTAATGCAGAGGCGCGCAGAGAAGGGAACTCAGGCCTTCAGTGTAGGGCCTGCGCGCTGAGTGCTAAGTTAGCATGTTGTCCTGAAAAGTGTAACCACTTGTCAGGCCTTACTTTTCCTTTTGCGTACACAGTGGGCACCCCTGTGGTAGGTCCCGGGTAACCTCTGGGCAGGGTGCAGTGTAAGAAATGGCAGGACATATACTGAGGTGTGTGTTATGACCTGACAGTAAAAAACACTCCATTTCGTTTTCACTGGTGAAAGGCAATCTGCCCATAGGACAGAATGGGGGAGGCTGGGTATTGTGTGTGTTAGCCTAGTTTCCTATAAGTTTAAAATGGAGAGGTGGAGTTTAGTATGTATGAACTCACAGTGTCATAACACATCTTTCTATGAAAGTGGTTTTGTCACTGTGTGTTCAGAAGCCACTCTTTTAGAAAGTGGATCTGAGAGGTGCGAGGAGCTGGGAGAGGTCTTGACCCAGGGAGGTGTTGAGATGGCACCATGCTGTCCCTGTATCTGTAGAGTACAGGGAGGAGAAGCCCGGGAGGTGAAAAGACCTGGGCTGGTGCTATAAACCAATCGACCCATCTCCTGCTGAGTGATTAAGGATCCAGACCCCTAGTATCAAAGGGAGAAAGGTGACACTGGGAGGGAGACACCTAGAACTGATTTAGGCAGTGGTCAGGGACCCCTGAGCACAACAAACTTCAAAGACATTTAGGGGTATAACTATGAGAGCTGAGGCCCCTGAATGTTGGAATAGAAATGGATTGAGACTGTAAAGGCTAAGACCCATTTCGTGGTCAAGAGGATTCTCTGCTAAGGAAGGAACAACTGAACAGACTGCTGGGAAGGACCAATCCTTGCTTCGTGATCAGGGGCTGGTCTGCAGTTTGATGTTTTAACCAAGGAAGAGGCTGTTGGGACTGTGCTGTGTGCGCTGGGCCCCCTGCTTGAAGAAGGGTTCCCTTGCTTGAAGAAGACTGCGCTTTGTGCTGTGTCTTGTAACCTCAAGGGCCCGAGGTGAGCTGGCTCCCTGTTTGGAAACACAGGAACATAAAAGTTTCCGGAGAAGTTTCAAGAAACGCGGGAGGCGCGTGTTGTGGCAGCTTGAGACCCTCGGAATGTGTGCCCTGTGATCTTGGACCCACAGAAGGAAAAGTGAGACTCGGACGCACTGAGTGCATGTCGAGGTGCACGGGGGGCATTTGTGAAGAGCACCTAGTCAACGTGTGCACCGAAGGAGAAGTGAGTCTCGGATGTGCTGGGTGCATGTGATGGTGCACCACAGGCATTGGTGGAGAGCGCCTGGTCAGGAGGAGTGAGTCTCGGATGCACAGGGTGCATGTCGGGGTTCACTGGAGGTGCTGGTGAGGATCGCCTGGTCATCGAGTGCACCAGAGGAGGAGTGAGGTAAGCGCTTCAAAGTGCGGCTGGAGGCATTGGTGAAGAGCGCCTGGATATCGGAGCACCGGAGTTAGAGTAAGTCTCAGTGAAGCAGTGTGCGTGCTTTGGTAAAACCTGAGACTGTGGAGGTGATCAGCTGATCATCGTGTGCACCGGAAGAAAGTGAGTCTCTGCAGCGCGGTGTGCGTGTCTTGGTGCCAACTGAGACCGCAGGAAAGAGTGCCTGGTGAACGTGCACTCGGAGTCAATGTAAGGACTCATCAGTGTTGTGTGTGTGGCTTCATGCCAGAAGAGACCCGGAGGGTGCTGTGGTGAACGGGCACCCAGAGTAACATAGTCTTAGGGGCGTGGTGTACTTGTGCCCTGCAACTGCCTGAGACCATCCTAACAGTCGCGCCCTGGACTGCCCCAGAGGAGCTGCCCGGCCGAACCGCTGAGTCCCATTGAGGAAGTTCTACACAGAAGGCCCAGTCCATTGTAGATGGAGAGAGGAGAGTGGGGTCACGCCCCCAGGTATCGTGGAACACTGCCGGGCGGGGTGCGGGCTCGAAGTACACAATTGTAGTGCTACACATTGCATTATTTCTCCCTTGCAAAGTACAGGATTGCAGTGGCCCGCATTGCCTTATTTCTTCATTGCAAAGTACTTGATTGTAGCTACGCATTGCATTATTCCTTAATTGCAAAGTACATGATTGTAGCAGTGCGCATTGCATTATTTCTTCATTGCAAAGTATGTAATTGGGGTGTGACACATTGCATTATTCCTTCATTGCGCACTACATGTTTGTAGCAGTAGGCATTGCATTATTTCTCCCATTGCAAGGTACCAGGGTGTGTTGTAACGCATTATATTATTTCTCCTTTGCTCAGCAGAGGATTGTATCATTACTCAGTGCACTATTGTCTGTCTATTGAAACGTGTGTGATTCTAGCATTACGACCAGCATTGCATTTTGGAAGCGGTGGTTGGAATTTGAACCTACCTGCCAGCCGGGACATATATTACCCTTTATTATATGTTGATTCTTGTATCATGTGGTCTGATCGTATATCTTTTTATATAAGGTTTATACTCATTTTATCAAACTCGTGTTGGGTCCATTTGTGGTGTCACAAGTGGGTTGCTGTGGGCGTGGTTGCACATACTATACACTCTTGCCTTGGAGATAGGCCTGGCTGCTCATGCCAAGCTACTAAGGGGGTGAGCACGGCTATCTCAAACGGTGTCCTTACTTGGCCTTACATTGAGTGAGGAGTCCCGTGGCACGCATTTTGTGACAGTATTGCAGGACTGGGACTCCGACTTCCAACAATGATTGCATGTGTGAGTGACTAGTTTGTGTGAATGTCTCTATTTGTCTGTCAGTTGGTGTCTAAGTGGATGTATGGTATGCATTGGTGAGTGGGTACATGAGTGGCTGGATGGGTGATTAATTGGTTGTGTGAGTACCTATATTGGTGAATGAGTGTCTGTGTGGGTGAGTGAGGATGCGTGGGACTGCCTGCATGGATGAGTGAGTGGGTGAGTTAGGGGCTGTATGGGTTCATGAGTACCTTTGTGAGGGACTGTATGGGCAAGTGAGTGTGCATATGGCTGTGTCAGTGAGTGAATGGATATCTCAGTGGTATGTGGGTCAGTAACTGCATATGTGAAAGGCAGTATAGGTGAGTGTTTTGTGTATATGAGTGCCTGTAGGTGTGAGTGAGTGATTGTGAGAGTAGCTGTATGCGTGAGTGTGTGCTTGCGTCAATGACTATATAGGTGAGTAAGTATGCATTAGTATTTGTATGAATATGTGAGCGTGTGTGTATAACTGTATATGTGAGCAAGTGCCTGTGTGATTGACTCTATGGGTGAGTGAGTAGATGTGTGAGGAGCTCTATGGGTGATTGTGCGTGAGTGGCTGTATGAATGCTTATATCAGAGGCTGTATTAGTGAGTGAGTTGGTGTATGCGTGGCTTTATGGGTGACTGAGTAGCTGTGCATGTGTAGACCTATGAATCAGTGAATGGGTAGATACATACTGGTATGGTTGTGTCAATGGTTTTGAGAATGGTAGTGTGGAAGTTGGAGTGGGTGTATGAAAGGTTATATTAGGGTGTGAGTGGGTGTGTAAGATATTCTTTGGATCATGTGTTCAGTAATGTCATCAGTGATATCATTTGAGATGTCATCAGTGATGTAATGAGTGATGTCACTGACCATGTCATGAGTGATGTAATATGTGAGGTATAAACCTCATTGCGAGGACCAGAGTTATAGTTAGCTCAGTTGACTACAACTGCTGAATTTCTCTGGTTTTGTACAAGTGAAACATGAGCTTAACTATAAAGTCCCTGTAACCTTTGGGGGTTTTTCAGTGAATATCTAAGGATTTTTTATTTTATTTTTTAAATATAACGTTACTGTAACCTTTGATTTTTCAGGGAATTTCTAATTTTTTTAAAATGCTAATTCCTAAATGTAATGTCCCTGTAACCTTTGTTTTCTTTTAGTGATTTTCTGTGTTTTTTTTAACTAGTAGTCACCTCTCCAGAGTGGTGGAAAAAGGGGGCTGGGCCTCCGGCGAACCCTCATGAATCCTGCTTTGTAGGACATACAGGAGGTACCAGGAGGTCTTCTTGGCCCCCAAATTCCCCCAGAAGAAAAGTGGACTTCAACCCCAACCAGTAGTTCACCATGAGCCATGTTTGCAAAATGCTGGAGAAAGGTGGTGTGGCCTCCAAAAACCTTCCAGCAATCCTGCTGTGTGGGACTTATTGGAGATAACAGGAGTGGTAGTTGGCCTCCAAGGACGTCCTTGGGGACCAACTACCCCTCCTATTACATCCAGTAAGTCCCCCACAGCAAGATTGCTGAGACCTTATAGGAGGCCCCTTTCTCCATCACTCTGTAAATGCACCTCCTGAAACAATACTAGTAAGGGGATGAAGTCCTCTTGGCTGTTGAGGGTCCTTGGGGGCCAACTACCCCTCCTGTTACCTCCAGCAAGTGTGGTAAATAATTTAATTACCGGGACTTAATTTGATACAGAAACATAATAAAACAGCTCAGTAAATAAGAGGCAGAATCCGTGGTATTTAGAGGTTCGGAATGGGCTTTATTCCAATGATCGATTATAATCGGTTGCTCCAAGTTCCGTCACCACGAAGGTTCAGGAAGTGAAGTACATACATTATTGACAAGAAATGACTTTTATAGAACATACATTACAATGAAGCGAATGCGGTAGGCGTAACAATTGATAAGGAAGATGACGATTCACCTGCGTAACCGAAAATAGGCGTAATGAGGAGTAAAAAGGAACATAATTGGTTATGATGTCATATATAGGTGGATCTATAAGATTATACTTGGCATAGATGCGTGCGCAGCAGCATGACGTGTGATTGACGTGCAACTAGGGGGTGAAGGGGACTTGACATTTTTAGATCTACATGTGGAGACAAGAAGTCTGGGGGGTCAAGTCAACCTAATCCCAAATCATATCTAACATCCTATGTTTAAAGAACTATGTTATCCACAAAGGGAGGACTCTTTGAGTAGAATCTTATTCTATACTGACTATACTGACCATTAGTGCGTGTACAAGCGTCTAAGTGTCTACACTAGATGCGAGGGCGGAAATCTTCCATAGCAATAGGGCTATGAATTACTTTCATAAAGACAGAGAAGCCGAGCCTTTGCTCGGTAGCTGGAAGAATGTTTACTTAAACTGCTAGACAGGAATGCGTAGAACAGGGAACGGAGTAGATAATTTCGAAGGTGAAATACAGTTTTTGGCAGGCAGCAGGCTGATGTCAGGCTTCGTGAGCCGCGCAGAGAATGAGGCAAAGTTCATGGTCACAGTTGCAGGCTCAGACTGGAGCTGTCAGAGGCAGAGAGCAGAGAAAAGCTTGATGGCAAAATCGGGCCTACTCGCCTAAACTGCAAAATGGAGTAACTGAGCCATATAAAGTCGGTGGCCTTTCGTATTTAGGAATTGAATATCCAGCCCATTCATGGCGGATCTGACAGAGGACATGTTGACGGTGGACGCACATGTGTTTGCGTCTTCAGAACTAGAACTGGAGGGAACATACATGTACTTGTGATTCATACATGGAACCGTTGGGGTCCAAGATAGGGGACATAACTGATCAGAAAAATCCATATTTCCACATTCCCTCCTTGTCCCCTACTTGCCCGTTAAGAGATATCAATCTTCATCAATCCATTGATCTGTTCATATAACATCATTTGTTCTTCTTTCTTCTTCCGTGACAAATGAATTCTTGGTGGTGGAATACACGATGTGGCACACAGACCACAGATCGCTGGTCCACATTGTAGACATAGACAGCAACTGAATAGTATGAGAAGGCCAATACCTAAGAAAGATAGGACCTTCCATCCAAAGGTAGATAATACACTCCAAAACCAACCGGACCAAGTCCAGGTGCCTGGGTTCTGGTGTATCTGGCTTACAATCTTATGAAGGCGAGTTATGGCCTTATATACAGATGGCGAATTTTCTGGTATGAAAATGCAACAGCTTGATCCGATGACCCTACAAGCTCCGCCCCTATCAGCCAGGATGACGTCAAGGACAAGACGATTTTGAAGCACAACAATCCGCATAGCAGACTGCTCTTCTGTTAAATTGCCTAAAGCGGAAATAGTTTCATTCACTACTGCTTCAAGGGTTCTAGTTAATCTACGTATCAGCTTACTATTAGTAACAGTACCTATATAGGGAAAGAGACCTTTATTGAAATCTGTGTATTTTTCCCATGCTGTTTCAGTGTAATCGACTATCGGGAGATCTCTCCTTACTCTACTATTTACTAAATGAATATTTCTGTGATAATCAGGAGGAGCTAAAAAAACAGGTGGCAAAAGGAATCCAATATAGCAAGTACCATCCCAGTCTAGAGGCAAACGTACATATGCCGTCTGACCACATATGAAATAGGAATGGCGGGAAGCTCTAAATGTGGACTTGCCTTGATCACTAAACTCTACTACAGTCGTGCATTTACTATGGCCCATATGTATGGAACCATTTTTCCTTACACATAGTTCACCCTTTACTGGAAATATTGACATAGCGGGCAAAACTGGAGTAGCTTCGGATTCGACATTTAAGATCATAAGATTAAGCGTGAAATTACCTAATCCATACACTTCATTTTCTAGATCAGTTCCTGTTCTCTGTGGAAGTCCCTCCTTGTTGGGGTAGCAGACCTTAAGCAAAATTAAGTTCAAATTTCCCCATACCCAGTTATCTTGATAAACTGCAGAATTCGAATCTAGAGAATTAATTAAACTAAACCATGCTCCACAGGAGCCGTTGTGTGTGAACGGGTATGGAAAGAGAGGTAAAATTCCTTTATAATTCTGATAGGGAGGGAGTCGGCCACATATCCAACAATTTGTAGCATTGCTAACCTAATGGGAATGATGTAACATACTAATAAAAGTGTTATTGCGCAGCGCAAATCAGCTAGGAATTGTAAAACTGTCAGTGATGCTTCCTCACATTCGGGTTCGCTTCTAGCGGTGATCAACAGATCATCGACATATTGAAGCAAGGCAGTGTTAACTGGCATGTGGATACTGTCAAGTTCTCGTTTCAGTGCTTGGCTATAGATGCTGGGGCTTTCTGTAAATCCTTGAGGTGCGCGTGAGAATTTAAAGCTACGTCCATTTAAACTAAATCCGAACAAATATTGGCTTTCCGGATCTATTGGGACGCTGAAAAAGGCATTCTTGAGATCAATTACAGTAAAGAATGTTGCTTCGGAATCAATGGCCGTCAATAATGACGAGATATCTGGGACCACAGGAAATTGTGGCACAATGCACTTGTTTAGTTCGCGCAGATCAATAACCAATCGATATACTGGCGGGGCCTTTGGATCTGTTCGTTTAAGAATCGGAATTATTGGTGAATTACATACATTGGAGTCTGTTTCCACAACTACTCCTTGGGCAATGAGTTCGTCAATGATTTGTAGTAAAGCCACTACAGCATCTGGTGGTAACTTGTATTGTCGCATTCGTGGTAGTACCACTCCTGCCTTTAGTGTAACTCGATATGGTGTAATATTCATGCAACCAACATCAGTAGGGCCTTGTGCCCATAGATGTGTAGGTAAAGTCTGCAGTCGGGGATCCATGTCTCTAGATACATAGTGACCTTTAAAATCACGTAAAAACAATCTTACTCCTTCCGGAGAACAACATATTATAGCTCCTAGAGCTTTCAGTGTCTTTATTCCTAACAGATTTTCTGGACATGATTTAGTAAGCAATAAATCTGTAGTTCGGGTCAAAGGTCCTATCGTAAGTGGAAGAGGTTGTGACACTTCATTAACAATAGGTTTTCCTGAAAAACCAAGGGAAATATTCTGAGAGCCTGAGAGGGGTGCCCCTGGAACTTCACTACGTTTTATGGTTGTTCGACTTGCCCCTGTATCGAGTAAAAATTTTCTGTCTTGGCCTAATAATTCACTATGTACATAAGGTCCTTCTTGATCTACAGGGATCTCGATAAGGGGTAAGTCAACTTCCCTCTCTAGGCTGGTTCATGCGTATCGTTGGTAATCAGGATAGTCGTACTGTGCGGTCTGGTACAGTTGTCGTGTCGTGGTTTGTGTGGCAGCAACGGGCAGCGCTGGTGCAGCTGGCACAAACTGTACGGACTGTGGTGGAGCTGGCATGGACTGTGCGTGCTGCGGGGCTCCTTGTTCATTCTGATCCTGTCTAGGTGGCCGTGGTCTTTCTTTTGTATTACCTATGGCGATATTATGTTTCAAAACTGGACAATCGTGTACGTAATGACCTGGCTTTTTACAATAATTGCATGTCCCTTTTACAGGTCCTGCTGAATCACCGGAATGTGTCATACCCTTTTTATGTCCTTCAGCTGGAACTGTCTGAGAAACTAGCATTTTCATTTTCGTGTCTTTCATGCGTCTGTGTTCATGTTCTTGTTCCTCTCTAATTCTATTGTGATGGTACTGCAACATTTGTAACATTTGTGATGGAGTGTTACCTTGCCAGGTACTCTCGAATTTTAATACTCTATTCTTTACTTGGGGCAGGGCATTTTCTACTAATTTTGTTACAAACAGATGCGGGTATGATTCGCTACTTGCTTTTATGCCACTATTTATACCAAAACATTTTTCAAATCGGGCATAGTAATCACTAGTGTCTTCATCTTGCTTCTGTTTACAGGCGGAAATTGTACCCCAATCTTCTTTTTTCGTAGTTAATAAACGTGGCAGTACCTGTACTAATAAACCTGGCAGTGCTTTAGTTCTATCCCCGAGTCCTGCTCCTGCAGTTCGGGCCTTTTCTTCTGCTTCTAATACTGACCATTCTATCTTTTGGTCTCCTACCTCCCACTCTTTTTCCCTGAGTTTCTCATAAATGCCAGCAGGCATTAATACCTTTAATATTGTCATGATGTCGGGATAGGTATACTCTCCCATGAGTAACATGTCTTTAATTTCTCGGTGAAAACCCGCTGGATCTTTGTCATGACTGGGTACCACTTTCTTCATTTCTAACAATTCTATTTTCGATATGGGCGTGTATACAAATACGCGTTTAAACTCATTGTCCTCGCCCTTTATTGGGTGTACTTCTCGTAAAGGATTCTGTCTGTCCATGTAATACGTGGTTCTTTCCTTAATGGGTAGTGAAACATGTTCTGAACATACAAAAAGAATGTACTGCTTTCTTGATTCTAGAATTTCTTTAATTAATTTAGTACCTGAACCTCTCCATCTATTCATGAGTAATTCAGTCAATATGTCAGGTAAGGGACCAGGGTCCGAATGCTGACTCTGATATAGTATAAGGAGTTGTTGAATCATATAAATCCCAGCCAAACGCTGTTCATCTGGGGTGAGATTCAAAAATGTGCGTGCTACTGTATCATCACTATATTTTCCGGGACTGTCCACCCAATGGACAGCTGACCTAGCTAAATCTTGTTCATCCATAGAATCGAGAAAATGATAACCCCTTCGTTCTCGGAGTAATTTGTCGGCGGCTTGGAACGAATGCTCGTTAGACCTTATATTAATTATAGGTATTTGGAAATTCCTGTTATTATCTGGACATATCGGACGTATCGGGTCAATAAGACATCTATTACTATTACAAGATCTTCCTCTACCTACATAGGCTATGGTGTCTGACTGTCCTGCGGGCAGTCCTGGTCCTTCTTCCTCGTTTTGTTCGAACTGGTCTACCGCCAATCTTTCTTCGTGTAGGCGTTCTATTTCTTTACGGATCTTTCGACACATGGCTATTATACAATTCTGCTTATCATGTCTTCCTTCTGATATATTCTGACTCCATCTGGTAAGAATTTGCATTGCTTCCGGGTCTACCCCTGGTCGGTCTTGATTTCTGATCACACAATTTATGAGGAAACGTAACAGTTCCCCCTGTATCTCCACTTTCTGGTATTCCATAGCTCTGTTAATACTTTCAGAATCTCGCCCTGTTTGAACAAAATGATATATATTGTCTAGATGCGCAGTCATTCCTGGTAACTTCACTAAATACACTGCGGCTCGCCTGATACGCAATGATGCCATGATCATTTCGTCCTCTTTGCCGGGCACAGGGTCATATCTACAATCTACAAGAAGTTCCTTAAGCGTACGGGCATTTATGAGTTTGGGTGTACGTGAATGTGCTGACTCTTGAAAAGTAAGTTTATTTATTCTGGGTGGCGTAGAAAAAATGTTGCTAGTACCTCCCGTAGCCCCATCTGGGGTGTCGGGCGTGAAAGGATTCGTTGAACGTGATACAGCAACTATAGGTGTGGACACAGCTATAGAAGTAGCTGTAGGAACAGATGTAGAAACAGATGTGCTTGCCGGAACTTGTTGCTGTAGAGATACGGGTACTGGATCTTGGCGTTGAACCTCCCTGGCAGGCGGTCTATGTGGGGCGGAATTAGCATACTCGGGAGCTGCGTCATCTAAATATGAGGAAAGAAAAACATCTTCTGCGGTTCTAGGATGCCCCTTAGGATGTACCTTTATTGGAAACAATGGGGTTGGCAAGTCTTTTGGTATCTCTGGAGTAGCCTTAGGTAATCCTTCGGCCAGAAGGGGATACATACCATTCATAAGGGCATTTCTTTGTCTGTCTACTTGTTCTGATTTCACTCGGATACCTTCTTCAATTAATAGATTTTCTCGAACTTTATTTGAACTCTCTTTATTCCTCTCTTCCTGTCGGAGTGCTTTTTCTGTACGTCTATGAGATTCTTTACGCCATAACTCAACGGCATCTTTCTGTGACTGTCTGACTTTCCTTTTCCATAACTCTTCCTCGACTTTCATGATGCACTCTGCATCCCAGGTCCCCGCTGCGGGCCACCTCTGACTTTCTGGTAATTCCTTGGTGTAGTCTACCCATAAATCAAGAAATAATATAGCGTCTAAGCCATGTTTATGATACATGAAGTACCCTGGAGTGTCCCTAGGAGGAATAGGAACGGCTTCTTCGAGTACCCCTTTTCTTGTTGTGATCTGTCTTAATTTTGAAAAGAGCGGCATATTGAGAACTGATCTGATACTTGATTTAAAACAAACTTAATACAGTAAACACGATAATGAACAGTCATTCACACCACAATATGCAGAACGTACTTAAAACATTTAACATTTAACATTTACCTGAACAATCAATAATGATGACGATCTAAGGAAAACTTAAATCACTAAACATAATACTCGACATTAACTGAATCATTCTGAATTATATACTTGATATACTGCTAAACAGTACAGATACACTGCTGAAACAGTGCAGACCGGATTTGTGTACCCAAACCCGACTTGACCGGCACAAACTATGTGCACGTCAGAAAGCCTCCCCAGTAATGGTACTCACCGGGTAGCTCGGAAACGGAAGGCCTCGGAAACTGAACTGAACTTGAACCGGACTGGACTCGACTCGAACACTGCGGAGACTGGACTCGACTTGGGACTTCGGAAACTGGTGGGCCTCTGTATACCTCGGATCTTGCTCTCTCAGCTAGGCTCTGGTCGGGATACTTCGCACTTCTCACCGCCTCGTCTGGGTGTTGATCGCAGCCTCAGTCGCCCCCGCTTGACCGGAGGGAGATACAGGAAATCCTGCTGGTACGCGTTATTGTCCGTCCAGCTGTGGCAGGAGACCGGGCCTGCAACTCACCGCCGGCGCGTGAGATGAGAAAGTGTCCCTGTTCGGGCGCCATTCATGTGGTAAATAATTTAATTACCGGGACTTAATTTGATACAGAAACATAATAAAACAGCTCAGTAAATAAGAGGCAGAATCCGTGGTATTTAGAGGTTCGGAATGGGCTTTATTCCAATGATCGATTATAATCGGTTGCTCCAAGTTCCGTCACCACGAAGGTTCAGGAAGTGAAGTACATACATTATTGACAAGAAATGACTTTTATAGAACATACATTACAATGAAGCGAATGCGGTAGGCGTAACAATTGATAAGGAAGATGACGATTCACCTGCGTAACCGAAAATAGGCGTAATGAGGAGTAAAAAGGAACATAATTGGTTATGATGTCATATATAGGTGGATCTATAAGATTATACTTGGCATAGATGCGTGCGCAGCAGCATGATGTGTGATTGACGTGCAACTAGGGGGTGAAGGGGACTTGACATTTTTAGCTCTACATGTGGAGACAAGAAGTCTGGGGGGTCAAGTCAACCTAATCCCAAATCATATCTAACATCCTATGTTTAAAGAACTATGTTATCCACAAAGGGAGGACTCTTTGAGTAGAATCTTATTCTATACTGACTATACTGACCATTAGTGCGTGTACAAGCGTCTAAGTGTCTACACTAGATGCGAGGGCGGAAATCTTCCATAGCAATAGGGCTATGAATTACTTTCATAAAGACAGAGAAGCCGAGCCTTTGCTCGGTAGCTGGAAGAATGTTTACTTAAACTGCTAGACAGGAATGCGTAGAACAGGGAACGGAGTAGATAATTTCGAAGGTGAAATACAGTTTTTGGCAGGCAGCAGGCTGATGTCAGGCTTCGTGAGCCGCGCAGAGAATGAGGCAAAGTTCATGGTCACAGTTGCAGGCTCAGACTGGAGCTGTCAGAGGCAGAGAGCAGAGAAAAGCTTGATGGCAAAATCGGGCCTACTCGCCTAAACTGCAAAATGGAGTAACTGAGCCATATAAAGTCGGTGGCCTTTCGTATTTAGGAATTGAATATCCAGCCCATTCATGGCGGATCTGACAGAGGACATGTTGACGGTGGACGCACATGTGTTTGCGTCTTCAGAACTAGAACTGGAGGGAACATACATGTACTTGTGATTCATACATGGAACCGTTGGGGTCCAAGATAGGGGACATAACTGATCAGAAAAATCCATATTTCCACACAAGTACCACACAATAGGCTTGCTAAGAGGTTTTCGGTGGTGCGGCCTCCTTTCTTCACCACTCTGCAAATGCACCTCCTGGTGCACTACAAGTTGGAGAATGAAGTCCCCTTGTCTCTAGTGGGTCCTTGCGGGCCAACTAGTCCTCCTCTTACCTCCAGTAAGACCCACACAGGTAGATTGCTGAGAGGTTGTCAGAGGCCACACCTCCTTGCTCCACCACTCGGCAAATGCACCTCGTGGCATGTTACTCATTGGGGAAAGAAGTCCACTTTGTGCTCAGGCCCTCAGGCGGCAAGGGTACCTCACCCCCCACCAGCAGTGCACTGAGAGGCATGCTTTCTCAGTGTTAGAGAAAAAGAGCGTGGCCTCTGACCACCTCTCAGCAATCCCACTGTGTGCAGCTTACTGGAGGTAACAGGAGGTCTTGTTGGCCCCTTAGGACCCTCAGCAACCAAGGGGACTTCATCCCCCAACTAGGAGTGTTCCAGAGTAGTTTCTAGCGTAGTAGAGGAAGGGGGCAGGGCCTCCTGCAAGTTGCTGGCTTTTTTGTGTGCTTTTTTATATTTTAGGCAGCTGGGCCGCATGGCCCCCTTTCCATGGTCTGTTTTAGGCCCTGTGGACCCCATCCCCTGGGGCTGGACCCTTTTTTTTTTTTAAATATAAAAAATGGGAGAGTGGCAGCGCAGCCCCGGAGAACACATTCCCCGGGGCCCAGACGTTATTTTTTTTTTTTCATAGTTCAAAGGAAAGTGGGGCCAGCGGACCGCCTTCTGGGCCATTTTTAGCTCCATGGACCCCATCCCCGGGGGGCTTGCCGTTTTTTAACATTATTTATTCCCTATAAGAGGGAGGGGGCATGTGAGGTCATTTGATGACCATGTCACGAGTGATGTAATATGTGAGGTCATAAGCAGGGCATTGCGGGGGGCTGAATTATAGTTTGCTCAGGTAACTATAACTGTTGAATTCCACTGGTTTTGTATGATTGAAATTTGAACCTAACTGTAACGTCCCTGTAACCTTTGGTTGTTCCAATGAATTTCTAAGATTTTTTAAATTCTTTTTCCTAAATATAACATCCCTGTAACCTTTGTTTTTTTCAGTGAATTTCAAAGGTGGTTCAACTGCTTACTCCTAACTATAATGTCCCTATAACCTTTGTTTTTTTCAGACATTTTCAAAAGGTTTTTGAAAGCAGCAGGAGGTTGAGCAATACTTAGTTATACGCTGGACTATATTCCTATTAGAAAAGTGTTTTTTAACTTCCCTGCAAGTAGAATGCTGTTTGACAAATCTGTACGATAGTTTCTCTAATAAATGGGGTGTTGGTTCGTGGTGTGCATGCATACTTTTGGAGTGATCTACCTATCATGGCCAAGGGAAATGAATCTATGTTTTGGAATGTTAATTATCATAGCCTGTTTAAAAAAGTGTGCATCCTATCACAAATATAGTGTAAAAAAACTTTAAGAATTGTTTTAGAATAATTTCATATTTATTAGAATCTTTTTATTTTTTTGTACTGATAGCAATTTTTTAATTCAGTTTTCCATTTTCACACCACCTACGTCATTTGCCATAATGTCAGTACTTGCAAACATATTAAAGACATATATTCGTGGACTGTAGACAATGTGTGATAATAGCGGTTTGGTAATGGGGTGTTTTAACTAATTTTTTTGTATTTGTTTAAAAAAAAAATCATTTTTGGAATCTTTTTTGCTGGTTTTATAGTGCTTCTGAAAATCACAATGCCATTGGTATTTCTGGAGACCACATGGTTTTTTTTCTAATCTTTAAAACACATATATTTACAAACTGTAGTCAATTGTTTGACAATAGAAGCTTGTTTTATATAAAAATCTTTTTTAAATTCAATTTTCGCGGCATCACCAGAAATCGGGATGATGTTGGTACTCGTGAAGACTGCATGGTTTTTTCAAAGTTTAAAACACATATATGCACGTAGTGTTGACAGTGTTTGACACTAAGGGTTTACTAGTGGGGAGGTCAAACTAATATATTTGTTTTTTATTTTTTATAAAAAAACATTTCTATAATGTTTCCCTGTTTTTGTGGCGCCCCCACACGTCACAAAGACATTGGTACTCGTGAAGACCGCTTGTTTTTTTTTTCAAATTCTAAAACACATATATTCAGACAGTGTAGATAGTGTTTCACAATAGGGGTTTGATAGTGGGGTTTTTAAACTAATATTATTTTATTTGTTTTTTATAAAAACTAATTTTGTAATGTATTTTCCATTTTCGGAACACAGCCGTAAGTTGCAGTGATGTTGGCACTCATGAAGACCACGTGAGTTTTCCAAACTTTAACACTCATATGCACACATATGATATGGCATCATTAAGCATAGGTACATATTTACAAAACTATAAAAATACATTTTTCTATATTTAGTTTACTGTAAATTACTTTTTATTTCCATTTCTGATGCAGGACATCGCAAATGTCACGTGATCGGGGCATACAGTGATCTGATTGGATAATACACTTTTCAACTATCCTAATGGGAAGAACCCACCCATATCTTTTTTCTTGAACCTTCATTTCATTGCAGATGCATTAAGACCTCTTTGGTGTGAGAGGAATTTGGATTTTTAGATGTTTTCTAATTGCTCATGGCTACACAGTGATGAACTTCCCCCAAAAATGACCAGCATTGTGTGGGAGTTTTTTAGCATTTCTTCTGGGGAGTCCAAAACCATTGCAAAATTGGTAAAATACTCTCTTTGTGAAAGGTTTTCTGTAGAGGCTCCAATAAAAAATATAACTGTGGCACAATACCTATGCTTTACCATCTTAAAATTTATCACAGCAACCAACTTAAGAGGGCGATGTGACAAAGACAGCGTGCAGGGCCATCAACAGCAGTGCCTGTAACATCTATACCTGGCCATAAGATTGCCGTTGAGGTGGAAAATCAAAGCCAATAAATGGCTCCAGTGTTCTCACATGTGGCCATGTACTGCATGGACTGTGGTATAATTCTAAGTACAGAAGAACAGGTCATCTCAGCCAAGTGTGGTGCAGACAAAAACCACAAAGTTTAATATTGTTTTCAATTTTACTTTCAGCACCTGTTGCCTAGTGCATGTCTAATTTCGCAACCTGTTTTTGCTGATTACTCTGCATCACAAACACCCCCACAAAAAGTAAAAAAAATGTTTTAAAAAACCATACAACAAAAGGTTCTTTTTTAACTGCATTTTATGGTTGAAAAAAGATAAAACGCCTGGGTGACTGGATGAGTGTATGAGTAGTGCCTAGGCGATTGGATGACTGAATGAGTAGTGCCTGGGTGATTGCATGAGCGCATGGGTAGTGCCTGGGTGATTGGATTAGTGTATGAGCTATGCATGTATGATCCCATGAGTGCATGAGCAGTGCCTGGCTGATTGTATAAGTGCATGAGTAGTGCCTGGGTGATTGGGTGAGTGCATGAGTAGTACCTGGGTGATTGCATGAGTGCATGAGTAGTGTCTTGGTGATTGGATGAGTGCTTGGGTAGTGCCTGGGTGATTGGATATCTGCATGAGTAGTGCCTCAGTGATTGCAGGAGTGTATGTCTAGTGTATTGATGATTGGATGAGTGCATGAGTAGTGTCTGGGTTATTGGATGAGTCCATGAGTAGTGCCTGAGTAATTGCATGACAGCATGAGTAGTGCCTGGGTAATTGCATCAGTGCCGAAGTAGTGCCTGGCTGATTGCATGAGTGAATGTGTAGTGCCTGGGTGATTATATGAGTCCATGGGTAGTGCCTGAGTGAGTCCATGAGTTCATGAGTAGTGCCTGGGTGATTACATGAGTGCATCAGTTGTGCTTGGCTGGTTGAATGAGTGCATAAGTAGTGCCTGGGTGATTATATGAGTGCATCAGTTGTGCCTGGCTGATTGCATGAGTGCATAAGTGGTAGGTGGGTGATTGGATGAGTGCATAAGTAGTACCTGCATGATTGAATGAGTGCATGAGTAGTGCCTGATTGATTGTATGAGTGCATGAGTAGTGCCTGGTTGATTGTATGAGTGCATGAGTAGTGTCTGGCTGATTGTATGAGTGCATGAGAAGTGCCTGGGTGATTGCATGAGTACATAAGTGATTCAATGAGTGTATGAACAATATCTAGATGATTCCTTGAGTGCATGAGTAATGCCTGGCTGATTGTATGAGTACATGAGTAGCACCTGGGTGATTGAATGATTGCATGAGTAGTGTCTGGGTGATTGCATGAGTAGTTTCTAGGTTATTGGATGAGTGCATGAGTAGTGCCTGAATGATTGGATGAGTGCATGAGTAGTGCCTGGGTGAGGGGATGAGTGCATGAGTTATGCCTGAGTGATTGGATGAGTGCATGAGTAGTTTATGGGTGACTGCTTGAGTGCATGAGTAGTGCCTGAGTGACTGGATGAGTATATGAGTTATGCCTGGATGATTCCATGAGTGCACGAGTAGTGCCTGGCTGATAGTATGAGTGTATGAGTAGTGGCTGAGTGATTGGATAAGTTCCCGGGTGATTGCATGAGTGCATGAGTAGTGGGTGGGTGATTGGATGAGTGCATGAGTAGTGCCTGGGTGAATGGATGAGTACATGAGTAGTGCCTGGGTGAGTGCATGAGTACATAAGTAGTGCCAGTGGGATTGCATTAGTACATGAATAGTGCCCGGGTGATTGGATAAGTGGATGGGTAGTACCTGGGTGATTGCAGGAGTGTGTTGTAGTGTCTTGGTGATTGGATGAGTACATGAGTAGTCCCTGGGTGATTAGATGAGTGCATGAGTAGTGCCTGCATTATTGGATGAGTGCATGATAGTATCTGGGTGATTGCATGAGTGCATGAGTAGTACCTGGACGATTGCCTGTGTATATGAGTTATGCCTGCGTAATGTCATGAGTGAATGAGCAGTGCCTGCATGACTGGAAAAGTGCATGAGTAGTGCCTGGGTGATTGCATGAGTGCATGAGTAGTGCCTGGCTGATTAGATGAGTGCATGAGTAGTGCCTGGGCGATTGGATGAGTGCATGAGTAGTGCCTGGCTGATTGCATGAGTGTATCAGTAGTGCCTGGGCGATTTCATGAGTACATAAGTAGTATCTGGGTTTTTAGATGAGTACATGAGCAGTGCCTGGGTGATTGGGTGACTGCATGTGTAGTGCCTGCGTGATTTGATGGCTGCTTGAGTAGTGCCTGGGTGATTTCATGAGTGCGCGAGTAGTGCTTGGGTGATTGATTGAGTGTATGAGTTGAGACTGGGTGATCACCTGAGTGCATAAGTAGTGCCTGGCTGATTGCATGAGTGCATGAGGAGTACCTAGCTGAGTGGATGAGTAGTGCCTGGGTGATTGCATGATAGCATGGGTAGTACCTGGCTGATGTCATGAGTGCATCAGTAGTGCCTGGGTGACTAAGTGAATAGCTTTAGGAGCGCATGTATGGGTGTGTAGATGTTTGCCTTAGTGGTAGTATTCATGACTGAATGGGTAATTTACTTTCCTTATTTCTAGCAGATATGTCCTTGATAAAAAAGTGTTTTGACACCGGTAATATAGCTCATCTGCAGCCACAGTGTGAAAAGAGAAGCGGAGAAAAAATATATTAGATTTTGATTTTCAAGATTAGGCAATCATTACAACATACATTCGTTTTTCTGCAACACTTTAATACAGCAAAGTGAAAGGTTTTACTCTTTTTTACTGTTCACAGGGTTCATACTTTTTCTCCATAAACAGTGGTCTGTATGAAGCATCATCAATGAACAGTGGGGAAAACAATCAATGGATTGTAAACAAAAAAAAACTAAAGTGCATAGTACATCACTGCAAATAAGTGATGCTATGCATAGCACTCACCACAACTTTATTCTTAGTAGCTTTTTAAAACGTTGCTACCATAATGTAAGCAACTATATGTTAAAAACATTTATGATATTCTTTTGTCTAGTACAAAATATCAAACCAGTATGAAGCAGTGTTCAACTGTAGAGGTCATTTTGAAAACATTATCCCTGGTAGGCCAAATGTACAATGCTGATGATCCATGTAAGAAAAATTCCCCACACAGTAGTATGCAGATGTTGTTGTTGGAGAAACAAAAGGGGTAATTTTGTTTGTTGTTAAGACACATTTTAGTTGTAAGGTTGCTGTTATTGGGGTATATCCCTTCACTTTTTAACTGTAATGAGAGTATGTAATGCTGAAATGTTATAATAATTATTTTGTTAAAGATAAAAGGATTGTTGCATTTCAACAGGTTTCTGGAGACCGTACCCCAATTGGCCAAATAATGTGTTAAAAACAGATAACGAATGTAAAAGAAAACAACAATCCACAGTTTGTTATCCACAAATTGTTCTCAGAACTTTGGCTGAAGAAACAGAGTGTGGAAATCTTTTAGGTAGTCTTGCATTGACTGTTAGATTGAGGTCATTGCACTCTGTCTATCCAAATTGGTATCTGAAATAGATAGTGTATTGTGCAGAAATTGTATGAAGTCCTTTGTTAAATATGATTGCCAAAGTAGTGAAAGTTCTGCCTGAAATTGAAATGCATCCAGCTACAAGGTTTGTAATTTCAGTTTCCATTTGTGTACCATCTGTTCTGCATCATTGTAGCATCACTATAAGGTATTTGTAAGAAGCTTGTACACGCAAGGTAGACATAACTTCATATCTGCAGCTTGAACAGGTCATATTTTGATTGGCCTTTTTGCTCAATTTTTCAAATGGCACGGTTTTACAATCCAGTAATGTCAAGTACAGGAATCGTTTACAGCGCTGGGGGTGAATTCACAATCTTCACAGTTATGGTCCCATTTATAACTTTATCCAAATAACTCATTAATATTTGCTTCTTCTTTCTCTAGCAGTCCTAGCATTACCATAAACATTCTTGTGCATCCTGCGGAATATTTTGAGAAAACACTGCTGCTCCAGTACACACATCTTTTAGTTCTTGTATTCCAGAAGCAGAATGTATCACGGTTCTGTCAATCCTTAAACATTTTAGTAAACTACATAGTGCTGAACACATTCACTTATTTGCTTTTTATTTAATATAGTTTACAAATTGTGGCAAATGATACAGTCCATTTAAAACATTTGCATAGCAGTTGACCCCAGACCTATTCTCAAAGTGATATCCCTCCATTTCCTCATCATGTTGAAGTTTTCCCTTCTTTGGTCCTTGCAGATTCTCCTTTGGTTGTCCATTTTCTTTTAGCTCTGATAGACTGTTTTGTTATCTTCTGCTTCGGACAGATTATCCTTTTTTTCAAATAAAGGCTACTGGCCTAAATGAGGAGCATATGGAGTTCTTAACTGATTATACCCTCTTACACAGCTAACATCAGCACTAACTTTCGTCTTATCAAAATCAATCAACAACAAACCGGACAATGTTCTAATTTGCGACAATGCTACTTATGACATTCCTTCTTTGAATACAGTTCTACCAACATTAATAAAAGCTACATCTACACTAAAACCCCGCGATTTGTGGATAGCTATGGATATCATGGAACTTACAATACGGCAGACAGGATATCAGTCCCGTAATCAGACCCTTAATAGTGTTAGAAGACCTGAAACAACTAACACTTTTCAAAGGACAACCTGTTTTCAAGACAACACTGCATAAAGAAACAAGGAATTCACTAGGAAGCATTGGAAATGTAAATATTTGGGAAAACTTTCAATACAAAGAGTTAGTAAAAAATATGCACCAAGCATCAGATGTTCAATAAGGAGATATACTCAAGGGCTGTGAGTAGGATTTCTCACAAAAGAAGGAAAAGTGTATTAGAAAGCTGTCTTATCACAAATCTATTTCCATCTAATGTTAAAGCTGCTCAACTAATGTAGAACTCTGAGATTTGTTTGCGGACAGTAAGCTTGGCGTTTCCAGTAACAGAAATAAAAGGATCTGAGTAATTGAAATGCTTTGCCAGTGAGACACATCCACCAAGTTGAGGTGAGCAGGAGATGTTCACCCTTCATTGATCTTATAGGAAAGCGTGTGTCAGCCGGTGGGTGTAGCCTAAACACCAACCCAAGATGGCTGCCAAGAACTGGAGGGTCTTGCAATATCTTGCCTCCAACATGTAGTGTGAGATAGCATGGACCATGCTTTCAAAAAGAAACCAACATCTTTAGTTTTGTGGGCCCTCAGGGGTTTACTACTCCCCAAATTGAATTCACAGACATCCTAAGGCAGGAAAGGGAAGGGCATACGGGTGATGGCACAGAGGTGCTGAAGTGGATCCATGTATGTGGGGAAACCTGGACTCAGCACAAGGGCTGAATCCTAGGTCGAATACAAGGCAGGTAGAGATAAAAGAAAATATGAGTGACGGAGAAACAGATGTGCATGATTATAATGCAATCCAGGGAGGATGTGACAGGGGGAAAATGACTCAATTTGGTTTTTCTAATATGTATGCACTTCTCCAACTGATGCACAAAAACAACAGGAAATATGTACTAGGTGAGTGATTTTACTGTGCAAAGATCTAATCATATAAAATAATTAAAATGAGTAATGTGGGAAAAAAACATCAAAATATTACCATCAAAACATATGCAATGAATCCTCTTTTGAGAACCAGTGACCAAGCAAACATCTGGTCACCCTATTCAGTGTTTCACTCCTACTGTTTGGCCTTGTAGAAAAGGTGTTCCACTAACTAAGGTAGATTACTTCTTTCTGACTGTAGTGGATGAATTATCGTATCATGATTGCACCTGCTTGTCATTTCTGTTAATGCAACACTAACTTTTCCAAAGCACAGAACTGATGCTGTGTAACATTTTGTCCCTGTGGGCTTGTGAAGAAGGGAGTTGGTATTGCACTATGGCATCTTCAATGAGTCCAAACGTATGGTGCTTGTGGTCTGACCACTGCCTGCTTCTACCCAGCTTGGGATTCAGGGCGTGATGTCTCGGATTCTAGAGTAAGTTTCTCCAATGGCTTATCCTCTGGTGCGCAAGCATGCAAAAAGTGTTCCATCTGCCAGGAGTTGAACTTATTTTAACATTTAGGTGACAGGAAAAGCCAAAAGCGTGTTTCAGGTTGGTGTGTTATTATCTGTTAGTGCAGTTATTGCAGTATCTAACTTTTCTAGCCTTCAAGTAACAAAATGACGACATTCATCCTGAACTCAGTACTTGATTACCAAAAGACATGCTGTCATATGGTTGGGTGGTGTAATTGACACACGTCCCTCATGAGTCTAATTTGGATTTACTTTACTGTCTATGATATTCTAAAAAATTACAACCACACTCACCTCCTATGCTGGCTGTTTTCCCCATGCATGGCAGAATGTCCACACCAGGGGTCCTTTTATGTAAAGGGCGCACTTCACTGTTTGCGCCATGGCATCTTAAAACAGATGCACCAGGCACAAACAGGGAAAGAGCGCCCTATGAAATGGAATGCACTGTCCCCAGGCTGCTTTGAAGCTGCTTTGTGTTTTCATAGTACAGGTGACAAACCAGCTGCACTTTTAAAGGCGATTAGAGATCACCACGCAGGCATGTGCAGTCAGTGACTGGAGCCGCCTGCAAGGGGTTGTCTGGGGGGGTCCATGGGACCCCCTTTGCCCCCTCCAGAGGGCTGCCATCAGGAGGTGCACTGACAGTGCACCACCTTTTAGATGGGGCACTGTCAGTGGGCCTCCTCAGAGCTTCTATGCCTCTGCGCAAGAGTCTGTAATACAACTCGGGCACAGAGGTAAAGTGATTCCCTCATCGGACATATCCAAGCCGGAAAACGTCCGATCAATCTTGCTACTTCCGTTCCTATCCAAAATCATGGAATCTCATGTTAATTCGATTCTAACTCATTACCTGGAAGCTAATTCAATATTAGATATATACCAGAATGGGTTCCGACCCAGGTATAGTACCGAGTCTACTTTACTGACGGTCATAGAACAGCTGTGGACCGCCTCGGATGCCGGCAGAACTACAGCGTTAGTTTGGCTGGATCGGAGTGTGGCCTTCGACACAGTCTCCCACGAAATCCTGCTTCTTCGCCAGGAGGAGATCGGGGTCAACAATAAAGTCCTATCTTGGTTCTCATCTTACGTGGCTGATCGGACATTCCAAGTAACCACTCCCCCTTTTTCTTTCCGTGCTCACTCACTTTGTTGTGGTGTTCATCAGGGGTCAACTTTGAGCCCCACGTTATTTAATATTCACGTGAGACCACTGGCACTGATGGCCAAATCCCGGGGCATCTCTCTGGTGTCATATGCAGATGACACCCAACTGGTGATTACCTTCTCTAATAATCCCAGCCAAGACGTGGAGTAATTTAAAACAGACTTAATGGCCATCTCGGAGTGGATGACAGCCATTTTCTTGCAATTAAATTCAGCCAAATCTGAGATTCTTTTGGTAGGCAAGGACTCCCATCTCTGGGACAACGAACGGTGGCCTCCTGCTCTCGGAGCCCCCCCTGCTTCTAAACCGGTGGTGAAGAATTTGGGCATTATGTTGGACAAAGAACTTAATTTTGAGGTGCATGCCAAATCGGTGGCTGGGAAATGCTTTGGGCTAATGCGAGGCCTAACGCTTATACTTGGACTGTTTGACCCTCAAACACTTCAGCTGATCATCCAAGCCTCCATCCTGGCCAGATTGGACTATTTTAACGTGCTTATTTTGGGTTCCAATAAATCTGTGATTAATCGACTTTAGCGGGTCCAGAACGCTGCGGCCCGTGCTATCTTTGCTCTCCCCAAATACTGCCATGTTTCCAACTTCTTCCATCGCCTACATTGGCTGCCTCTTGAACAAAGAGTTAGTTTTAAAGTGCTATGAATCACGCATGAGATTCTTACAGGCATTACCCCAGGAATCCTGAGTGATCTATGTGCCCATTACGTACCCACACGAGTGCTGCGCTCGGCGGAGTTGCTTCTTGCCAGAATTCCACGAATACAAAGGATTCGATTGGGTGGTCGATATTTTAAGCGGTTGGCTCCCGCTTTATGGAACTCCCTCCCTCTACATATCCGTAGAAATCCTGATCACCTGACCTTCAGAAGGCTTGTAAAGACCTGGCTTTTCTCCCACTGCTAATTTTCCGCCTTACCTCCTCACTCTGTGTTCTGCTTCAGCGCTGGGACGCCTCGATGCTGTGGCAGCCATGTGCTTTACAAGTATTTTAACCTAACCTCATATGCATGGGGCACGTCTCCATGCAAATGAAGGAATGGCCCTGAAGACAGTTCTGGCACATTATGTGCGTTAACACTATCAGTATTACAGAAGGAGTCACACAAGCATCAGCGGCCCCTTCTGTAATACAAAAGTGCCCCGGGGGAGCGCAAAGCGGGTGCAGACACCCGTTGCACCCTTGGGGCATTTATGTAATATGGCCCCAGGTGGTCCATGCACTGCCTGTTGTAGGAGAGAAACCTGCATGCACCCAGTCTCCTACAGTGTTAGGGTAGGGAAATTGACTTTGTAGTGCACTCACCTTTCTCACTTTTTCATAAACTTTGGTATCAAGCTTTCCTATGGCACCAAGTTGATACTACCACATTTGTAAGTTTCTTGAAAATCACATTGTGTCACCCCGATGACCTCTAACCTGTATGTGTTTTGTGCTCTCTTCTACCTTCAGTGCAGTCTTATCAAACAGTGTTACTATGTCTTGAGTTGCCGTTGCAGTCAGCGTGCTACTGTGGGTAGACTGGAAGAGCGAGGTTGCCATACAAATATGATTGTCTTCTTGTAATATATTAATGAGTTCTTATAGAGGGCACAGCTACCCACAAACAGGCTTCCCAACACCAACAGGACAAGTGAAATAATACACTGTTTTGGAAAAAACATGTGAGTTTTCAATTGCTACCTAAAACTAGACATATATCCTATAGAGATATTCACATTACGTTAACTTCAAAAAAATAATAATACACATTACAAATACACTCATCTTATATAGAGATGTACACCTAACAGTAAACTCTAAAATAGATAGAAAAGCCACGTTGCAATGTCATCACTTTAAAAAAAGCTAAATATACACATGGCAATTCTGTGACCACATATCTCACCTTTGCAAGCTCCCCTCTGCTGTAAAACACAAGCTCATCCCTTGCACCACCACCTGGACTTTTCTCTGGCATGGGGGTTATTCAAGACTTCCCCTGCCAGAACTTATCTTCCCCTTCCCTCATTCTCTTCCTACTGCCTCCCTCAAACTTCACATCAGAAAGAGGCCCCTGCACATATTCACCACCTGTGCAGATATACTGGTCGAAAATGGCCATTCCGGTCCCCTAGAATCTCTGCACATGTTTACTCCTAACTCATAATCAAGGCCTATGTGGAGCTGAGTGGATCTGACATTAGGACACTGAACCAGCTGAGCGCGCCCCTATGCCGATCCTCACTTACATACGATAGACATGCTAGATGAAATGAGATTTTGTCTCTTCAACTCCGCTCCTAGTTGAATCCCTTTGGGTCTCATCTCAGCTAGAAAACAAAATTGAAAGCAAAGCAAACACTCAAGTCAAACTGGAAGAGGTGTGATGCAGAAGCCAGGGCGACTGACTCCGGAATCTGGGGATCACAGTTCGATCGCCAGCGGCAGATTAGCCCAGCACCATGTGACTTGGGCAATAGCTTGCTTAATGTTCCCAACGGCCCCCAGCGCCTAGAGACCCTTACGGGTGATTGTTCGTGCTTTACAAATGAGGATTATTATCCTCATGCTCCGCGGTTTTACACTCCATACATCACAGCCCTGCAGCACTGCCAGCACTTGAGGCCCTTCCTCAAGAGCTGAGGGCGAGGGTGGTATTCATAGGAGGGGACTCTTTTTGCCCCCGCCAGGCCGCCTCTCCTGGGTAGGTGGTGCCACCCTGTGCTTGGAAGCACTCAGGCAGAGGAGCATCTGGAGCACTAATGGGGCAGTAGCTCCGATGTGGGGCAGCTCCAGGATAGGGGTAAAAATAACTGGTCCATGCACGGCATGTCGGTTATTGCTACCCTCTGTAGTCTCTGGCCTGTCCTATATCATCGGTACTAGTCCTTTATACAGTCTGTGATATATGCCTGTTTACTTCATGCACACCCTGCTTTTGCCTCCTGTTTCTTTCCCCCATGTTTTTCTATCATCTGTCTTCTCTCCACCTAAGGCCACTTCGATCCTTGCAACCGCTTCTCGCTCTGTTCTTGTGCTCTCAGACCCTGTCATTCTGTTTCATCAGGTCTCCTTGCTCATGCCCATTCTGATATTAACCTCTCTTCAATCTCTGCCCACTGGTCTGATTGCCCCTTCCAATATGCCTGTGTGCTCTGTGTCCACTCTTCTGCATTATTACCTTTCTGTTATCTTTTTCACAATCCCTCTCTCTACCCCATGGTTGCTTTCTGCCAGACCCTTTCCAGGACCTTCGCTTTCTGCCATTGCTTGTGTGCTCTTTACGATTTCTCCTACCCTTTCTTGTGCACAATGCCATTTCTGGCACCTGTACTTGCTTCCCTTACCACTATGCTATCAGCCAGTTGTCCCTTTTTACTCTGTTCTCCGCACCCCTGTGCTCTTTTTGCTCTTTTACATATCACTAGTATCTGTGCTCCCCACAATCGATTGTATATGCGCTATTACTCTGCACTCCAGGCTTGCTGATTTCATACGCAGTGTTTAATTTGAGCCGGTGGTTGCCTATGGGTTGGCAGTGAGGGCCCCCTGGCAATCATTTTTGGGAACAGGCAGAACAAGATGAGAAAAAATGCACAACGGGGAAGGAAAGAGGAAGAAAAGATGGAGTAACTTTCATACACGGAGAAAGCAGGACCATGTCAGAGTGAGATAAAGGGGCAGGACGTGTCTGGCAGTGGATTAGAGATGCCTGGGGTGGATTCAGCACTACACAGCTTTGGTATTTGGCGCACTGATATTTAATAGCACCGGCCACCGGCTTCTGAGTATCGCTTTGCACACAAGCACTCATTATTTCACAAATTTAGCACTGTCCATATTCTTCATATAGCTATGATTGGCAATTCTCTGAAACAAACAATGGTTAAAGTAATATTATAGTTAGGTCTTGTAATAATATAAAAACTAACGATTAATAATCCTGAAATTCACTACTTATATTTTCCGGATCTAAATATAACTTGCACCCCACCACAAACTACCTCGTACCTCACATATTACATCACTCATGAGTTGACATATTAACTGACATAATTAATGACATCACTCTTTGCAACTTAGCATTTAAATATATAAACATAACTACTTTGTCCTACTTGTGGTGCAGTATCATTTATGGTGTCATTCATAATGCATTAAAGTGTGAAGCATAAACACAGTGACATTTTGACAGTGTCACACAGAGAGCAGCATAATTTAATGGCCACCCCTTTATAAGCACCTTATGTATTCAATGTGTATGTCGCTGTATTAATCTGTGTGTATTTTATTATTCAATTATAGTAAGTAACTATACATGTATTAACTTTAATGAGAGCTACCTGTATAATTAGTTAAATTATCATACATTTTCACCATGAAAGAAAATGTATGGCTTTCTTATTTTGTATTTGACATATTCACTTATGCTAACAGGATTTGTCTTGAACCTGCTCTGAATCTAATTTTGGCCTATCTTGTAAATGGGCCAGAGATTGCACACATTATATTTTCATAAAATGTTTTTGCAAGTGTTTCTTTTTTTCTCTACTCTGCAGGTGTCACAGTAACATGCTTGTTGAGTTAGAATAGACTTATTGTTCAGTTTGTTAGACTAGGGGGGATTTCTCTTTTAATTAGAAGTGGGATATGGAGACTGAGATGGCGGGAGTGACTATCCTGTACCATGCAAACCAGACTGATGTTACATCCAAGGACATCCAGATGATTGTTCCTTTGTTGAAAGCTGGAAAAACTAGGGGGGTCTATCTGCTTCCCTAGAACATGGTTTTTTGATTGGCTCGCTTGGTGGAAACTGATATGTAGAATCTTTCTAGAATCTTCTTTCAAGTTTTAATTGTCTAATCTTTTGAATATCAGATAAGACCCTCTCCTCACGTTTGCTGAGAGAATAACTCTTCTTGACTTTCCCCGGCCCACCGTGCTAATCTTCATGCTTGAATACTCAATTTTTTTTACTTTGAACTTTAGACTTGGTACATCCAATGTTGACACTTTCTTCACAGAATTTCCCCTTAATGCTTTCAATACTTTATATAGAATAGAGAAGTTCTTTTATGGAACCTGTTTGGGTGATGTATTGGGTATTGTATGTGACACTATTTTGCATCTTCCCTCTTATAGTATATAAATTCTGACTGCATGATCATTTAAACATGTACACTCAATTATATATAATACAAAAGGGTAGTAGTGTTCCAAAACAATTGGAAAAACCGCACCTCATAAGTAGCAACGAAGTAATTATAAAACAGTTATTGGCGTATTCAGTATATAAATGCTATAAGTATAGCGGGGTGCTGAGGAAGCTGTAGGCTCTCACTACCCAGGAGTGCCGTTGGTAAGTTGAAAAACAGCTTATCCAGAAACATTAATGAAGAAAACAGCTATTACCGCACACCCATAATAAAGTTATAAGCAGTTGGATATCAAACTGATGTTATGAAACCAATAGTCGGAGTAACGATATACTCAGTGTCCTTTGAAAAATCCAGAGTGCTCCAAAATTTCCATAAAATAATTCAAATGGAATACAAATCTTCCCAAAGCGTATTCTTTTTAATAGTTCATCTTGTGTCCCAATTCGCACAAAAGATATTTCACAAACAGCCAACACGTGTTTCGTCCGTACATATGCGTACTGTGACTTTCTCAAGGCTGTAGATATA
Source organism: Triturus cristatus (assembly GCF_964204655.1). NCBI lineage: Eukaryota > Metazoa > Chordata > Amphibia > Caudata > Salamandridae > Triturus > Triturus cristatus. The sequence goes on along the minus strand of NC_140591.1, from coordinate 1,302,512,129 downwards.
AGAATGCAAATATCAGCATTCACATAATAAAAATCTCAATTAAATTAACAGAAGGCTGCCAAACACCTGAGATTCACCACTTGTGAAAAAACATCAGAAATATAAAAAAGTGTATGAAAAAAAGGCAACATATAGCCATAGACCGCAACATAGACCCAGAACAGTTAATTGTGAAATGAAAAAAGACAAATGGCAAGAAGGAGTGCCCCAAAATGGCGTGAAAGTCAAAACGCATATATGACAAGAAATGTAGTGAAAAATTGTAGTGAAAAAAAAAGGGGGAGAAGAGACCCATATATTTCTCAAAGGAAAAAATATATATATCCAAAACTACCCACCTAACCAGCCAAATACTAGATTAAATGGCGACGTCCAAGTTCAGATAGGTTCAAAAAGTTTCACAAAGAGGCTGTATAAAGATGTCATCAATTCTAATTGTCAACATAAAAGGAGGAAATCCTATTAGCCTGATGAAATAATAACTGCTAATAAGTTAACAAAACATCCAATCTGTAATGTATCCTAAATTAAATCACCGTGCACGTTATCAAAACCAATGGAAAAATGCCATTAAAGTGTGACGAGCCACTCACCCTTGCTATACAAACACTAAAAAGTACTAAATTGGAAACACTACATGAAAAACTTCTAGGTATGGCCACTCACCTAGTAAAATGCAAAGCGGAATAAATTGTTGTCCATATTGACCAAAATGGATCACCAAACACCCACAAAAGTAAATGGGTCAATCAATCGCTCCTGAACAAATCAAAAAAGTAGAAGAGAGATAAGTAAAAGTATCTGTCAGTAGTTTCAATTATACATCAACAGAATAATATTAAATACCGCAGCAGAAACTGTCCATAGTTGCATGATAGCAATCCAACTAAGTTTGTACTCATAAGTCTGTCAAGTCCACAATAATGTATATCAAATAAACATGTCATTGGTCCCATGCAACCGACATCCTTGAGTCACCCGGCCCCGTTATAAAGAGCCCCCCGTATTAGACATGCCCCATGTAACCATCACCCCAATAATGTAGCCAGGAGAGATCTTGCACTTAAAACTAGACTAGAATCGGGCAAATCAAACATAAAAACCATATATCACTCAAGCATATGAAAAACGACACCTCCAAAATGTCATTCAGAATATTATTGGCGCAATCCACTTACCATGCAAATCAAAATTAGATCCTTAAGTATCCCAGAGCGCTTGATAACGCTCCCACAAGAAGACGCAGTCGCCATGCTTCGATTAGCTACTCCCAAATAAGGAAATGCAACCCACGCGATACTTACGTTAATCACGGGTGAAATCAGTGCAATAAAGAAAGGACTCAAAAAACAAAAAACTAGCGCCATATTGGAGAAGTAAACGAAAAAGACCCAATTCCCCGTCCAGCTAAAATAAATATACCATAATGTGGTACAGTAAAATATGAAGTAAATGTAAAACGAGGTCTATAAATCGGCCCTCAATTAAATATTAATATAAATGCACGTGTTTAAAATGCATCTTTGATATGATGCCAAAATCTTATAATACAAAATATTTGTTAAAAGGAGTATATCGTTACTCCGACTATTGGTTTCATAACATCAGTTTGATATCCAACTGCTTATAACTTTATTATGGGTGTGCGGTAATAGCTGTTTTCTTCATTAATGTACACTCAATTGATATGCTTCCTTCAATTCTGCTCATTGATTTAACCTGAAATAAGTTGTCTTAAAAATGTATTACTGATGTAAGCTCCTTTTTCACATTAAAAGTCGAGAATCAAATGTAGCGGCTGGTGTCTGGGACGAGTGGTAAGCAGGGGGTTTGGGGGCGAGGTGGGGCATAGGGTTCGCGTAGGGAGGGGGACAAAATAAAAAAAATTATATATTTTTTTAACCTCACCTTTAGCCTGCCGCTTTGTGCTCCTCTTCTTCAGGCACATGCTCCCAGAATGCCCTGCATGTAGCACTATGCTTTTTGTGAAACATGAAATTGTGTAATTTTTTTACAGGCAAAAGTATTTTCTTTGCATCAAGCTTTCTGAATGTTTGATTTTATTTGTATGGACTATGCACGAGAACACAATGGGTTAACATACTACAAAATTGGGCACAGGTGGTGAAATTTACGCTCTAAGAAGAATCATTTCTGATTATAAAAATATGGTGTTCCAGTCTAGGTCAAACACAATTGGAGTGTCCCAATATTTCCTTCTTTCATTCATGGGGAAGATTCAACGGCGGGGAGGACGGTAAATCCAAACCCGCGTGCATCCGGATAGCATGACGGACCGTTTACTCACTATCGGGCCAACACTTGCCCAGGATCAATCGTGAAACGGACTTACCTGCCCGTTTTTTGTACTGTGGGATCCTGCACGCGGGTTTGGATTTACCGTCCTCCCCGCCGTTCAATCTTCCCCTACACTGCATTTACGTCAGTACTCCACCCACGACACCCGTTACTCAGGGTTGGAATTATCACCGGTCTAACGACTCATACACTTACTTGGCCATTCCATGCAGCCCTGAAGAGTCTTAGGATAACGGTCCCAAATGACGAAACACGTGTCGGCTGGTTGTTTTTCTTTTCTGCTTATGGAAAATAATTAAATATCCAACCTAAAGAATCTACTGATGTCGACCACTATTTACTTTACTTTAAAGGGCTTAAGAAGAGAACTCAATTGTATATTCCTATCCTAACGTGTGTCCGGGACTCTGTCTCAATAAAAATAATAAAATAACCAAGTGCCAGAAGATGGCAGCAACAGCCCACACAAATAACGCTGGAACTCAACCAAAGTAAAGCAACTGTCTTTTTTTGCATGAGCGAATCTTGGTTACGAGTGGAACAGAATACATCGCTAATATATCATCATCATCATCATCATTTGACTTTATTTCGGCAGTTAAAAAACATAAATAGCCTCATAAGTTTAAAAACTTGAAGACTAAAATGATTCAACTAGCAGCACTAAACTAGAATTCAGTTTCCAACAACCAGGAAGCTTGGTGGGGCCTTCAGACAAAACTGTATTATCTAGCAGCTGTTCTTATACAAAAGCATAAAAGTGCGCGAGCAAAAAGGAGATGGAGAGGGCGTAGCGAGAGAGTGGCCGGGACCTGTGGGCGAGGAGAGAGAGGGAGATGAGGTAGGGAGCAGGAGGTGAGCCGGCGAGTGGTGTGCGTTCGCGCGCTTGGGAGAGCAGTCTTCACTTTTCAAGCACTGCACTCGTGCTTGTGGCGCACTGCTGCTAGCTCCTGCAAGGTGGATGACGCCACAAGCACGAGTGCAGTGCTTGAAAAGTGAAGACCGATGGCTAAAGGCCCTCCTAAGCAGCGTGCGCACGCTGCCTAGGCGAGACCTAAAAAATAATTAGGACATAGAACTTGAATCTTTCGTTGTGATAAAAAAAGAGGAGGGAAGCAATTTTCCGAGGTGCTGAGCTAGGAAAACAAAGTAGAGAGAAGATAAAAAGAGAAACACTAGGATAACCAACTAAACTAAAAGTTGCCCTTGAGTGGTCCTACATTGATTCGTGAGCTCACCTCACTGAACTATCTCACGAATGTGCGCTCAGTTTCACATATCTCAATGCTTTCACTAAGCCATTCATAAATCTATTTTTCGTCTAAAATCAAACATTTTCTTACTCCTGAAGCACAATTGTGGCATGCAGGTGTTATTAGAATACTTCTTTGCTTGTGAGGTTATCTGTGACACTTGCTTGCTCTTTTATGGGGATGATGTATGTTTTCTTGAGCGAACGCAAACATTGTACAGTAATATTTTTGGAAAGTGAGTAACAACTTAATTAGCTTTTACATTTCAGGGAAAATAGACTACTGTCACTTGAGCGGCAAGCAACTGACAGTCAAGTTTTTACACACCTGCAGACAGTCCATTCAAAACGTGTATTTTCAGGTGCAAGCCAGCTTCACAGCAAAGTCTTAAACAAACTGTATTGTGCACAAACAGAGCAGCTGCATATAGTTCTGTTAATTGATAATAACACATAATAATATGTAATATTTGCGCTGATTAAAAATCTCATAACGGTTTACACAATGAAATGTTTATTTTGATACATAAATAACAAGAAAACCGAAATAGGGGTTATTTAGGTGTAAGAAACCAGGCATTGTGGTATACCTCATCTCATTCTATGTGTTAAATCGAGGTTAAACTAGTATAGTAAAATGTAAAAAAATAAAAATACAATTGCACGGTCTAGTTTCATTTTGTGATTATTACAACCACTGGAAAAATGTAATGTAGCCACAGCTGTGCCATAGAGGTTGGCCTCATAACTATGATGTCAGGTTTAATTAAATTCCATTTTGGTGGATTATATCATTAGTAGTTTAGGTATGAGTAGCATAACTATTTTATATATACATATATTAATTTAATATGCAGTGATGTCTAGCTGTGAGCTGCCATAACACCTGTATAAGAAGCTATATCTTGCAGCTCCTGACCAGTGAAGTGAAAACTCTTTAAGTGAGGATTTCACACAGTGCGGTATATTTTGTCTGTAAAATTTCCTGTTTCATGCTGATGAGCCAGAATTTTAAGTGCGAAATGAAATCTGGATATTCAAGCTAGAAGGCTCAGACTGTTCTCTTACACATTATGGCTTCTCTGAAACCAAATAAAAAGAGCAGGTCAAATACCAAATACACATATTCTGGGAATATATGGGATACTGACCGATAGAGAATCATCAAAGACCACTGTACAATGAAAGTGTGCAAAAATCACTGTTAAAGTAACGTTATGGCTGAATTCCAAATGTTTAAAACCCTGAAAATTGCCATTTATGGTATGCTAACCCTAAAATTCGTTAGTTATGTAGGTTAAATGAATTATAACTTGCTCCCTAAACATGACCTGAAACATGACCTGCTCATGACCTCATACATGACATTTTTTAGATGCTCTCAAATTACATCTGATGCTAACCTGATGGTGTCATACATGAAATCACCTTTGACATGACAAATGACAGCACTGATGTACTCCTTTTTGTCATCAGCTGTTTTATTTCCACGACTGGTTTTATCACATTCCAAAACTACTGACGAGATTTACACTGGATATGTATGTTGTGTTAGTAAGCATATGATGATGGCTGCATGTAGTATGATAGTGTTTGTGTAAGCGTATAATCGGAACTGGTGTGACAGAGTGGGTGTTTGAGTATGTGATGTGGCTGTGTGGGTGTTTTTGTCTGAATGAGGGTGTAGATTTTGTTTAATGTGGGAAAGAGAATTATCAGTGTGGAAGGTTGGTAGTCCATCGCAATGAATACATTCACTTATACTGTTAGGTCCAGTTAAAGGTTTCAGCAATTTAAAATTGAGCTCCACCCCTCGTAGCTATGGCACACAACAGACAGGCGTAACTTAAGAAAATTATGTGGAAGTACCAACACAGCTAAAAAGTAAAACACAATAAAAACCCCATTCCAATTTTTAAAAATATAGAAATTATAGAAAATGTAATAAGCAAAATGACACAAAACCATAAGAATCCAGAAAGGAAAAGCAAAGATATGTATTCTTGAAGTTTTAAGTGAAAATAGCGCCCCAAAGTGCAAATCGTCAATAGTAGTCAATAGTCACTGTAGACTGGGACCTAGGTACGATTTGATTCCAACCTCGATGGCGCATAAGTCTGCTACAAGAAGCAGATTTCCCCCACTAAGGCCTGAAAGTAGGGAAGTTCGAAAAAGTTTATAAGTCCCTGTCCAAAAAGGTACTTTGTCATTTTTCTGAAGAGAAGCTGGGACAAACTTGAAATTCAGTCCAACACCATGGGACTGTCAGTCATATTCTTTTCACAGTAGGTTCCCTTGTAGTTCTGGAGCAGAAGGTTTGAAAACATTGACAGACTTCTTCTGTTCCCCCAAACAACACAGGAGTACACTTGTAAACCCCTCAGGACATCAGGGGGAGCACTTAGAGTCTCTCAGGGATTTCGGTACAGGGCAACACCAAAGTCCAGTCCAACCTTATGATACTTGGAGATCTTTCTGTCCTTGAATTTCAAGTAGAAGGGTTCAACCTCCTTCGCTCCTTCTCACAGGTCACAGATGGCAATCCTGCCATGGTCTGATGAAGGTGCCCTGTGATGCCAAATTGATGCGTGACACCAGCTAGTAAGAGTGGGGGGGGTGAATCCTCGCCACTCCGTAACCAATGGGATAAAAGTTCCTGGGGAATACTACCCACTTTTGCAGTAGGTCTTGTTTGCCTTCCTGCGAACAGGCCTGAACCAACAAGCCTGTTCATTTTCCAAATTGAGAAAATCTTTGGCCATACTAAACATGGGCTGTAAGGGCTGGGGAGTGCCATAAGGAAATCAGTATTCACTGTACCCGGAGCAAACCCAGAGGCAGAAGTCTGGTAAAACAAAAGAAGGGCCATTCAGCAACCAGACAAGAGATACACGAAAATTGCCTCGGCATCCTATTCTCTCCCTTTCAAGTGTCCCCTAATGTTACATGTGGCTCAACAGACCTGTCAGGCAGGATTTGACATTGCGGTGTCAACAGGATGCCCGCAGCCCTAGAACACTCTGTAGAATCCCCAGAATACTCTGCAGAGTTCAGGGGATTAATCTCTACCCATTCAGGGCAGTGTATATTTGCTTCTGAGAGGCATTTCACACCCCTTTCACACCTTTTCCAGGTCTCGAACACGGGTTGGGAGCTGGTAAAATCTTGCTAATTAAACCTCTGACAGTTCAGGCAGATAAAGGGTAACATAAAAATTACAATTTTGTAATCCTTGTAAAAAATCCGACTTCATCATTGAAATAGATTTTTAATAACGAATAAAATTAGTAGTTGAATTATTTATCTAGTTTATCCCATTCCAGAGATAGGAGTATTTTATTCTGTACTCAAATTTTCTATATAGTACAGCTAAGCTTACCACAGTGAAAATAGCTTTTACTGCCTTATCACTATAGAGACATGGTAATATTTATTCCTACATATCCCACTTTTAAGTACTATGCACCCCACCTTATGGGCTGCAAGGATTACCCAAAGTTGACTTACTCATATTTAAAAGGAGAGTTTGTTTTTACCAGTTAAAAAGGGTACTTTTAAAGCTTGCACTGCAGGTTTTACCCTGTAGCAGTGAAGATACAATGTTAGGCCTGAAACCATGGAGCTGATTAGGATAGCGGTGAGCTCACCCCTAACAGCCCATCGGTGGCGGTCCCACCGGCATTCTAAGCAAGTTTTTCGCCCGATACATTAGGATTGCAGGCAGTTTGTTGGCAGTCGGCAAGACCGACCACCATGCATTCGATGGGCTCCTTGAGCCCACCGGTGCGGCGGAGGAGGAGTAATGCCAACAATGGTGGCGGTGTCTGCCAGGCACTGCCATTGGAATTCCGATGTTCCTTTCTGCCGGCCCTTTAATGGCAGTGAACCCGCCATGAAAAGGCAGGCAGAAAGGGACATTGGGGGCCCGTAGCGGTGCCCCTTACCCCCCTGGACATCAATTTTGGTTTTTGGGGGCACATATCCTTGCACCATGTCACGTAGTGCAGAGATATGAACAGGATGCACTCTTTGCATTGGAGTTGGCCTAACGGCTAGGGCGGTCAACCTCAAATCTGGGGAACTGGGTTCGAGTCACAGCAACGACACTAAACCTCCTGTGATTCTGGGCAAATCACATTATCTCTCAGTGCCTGACAAAAATGTAATGCAATTGGTGCTATGTAAAACACTCTGTTACTCGATTCTGGTCAAGTTTGCGCTATATAAAACTTTGTAAAATAAAAAAATACAAAATTGTGGCAGGTGCTGCAGCTAGCAGCACTCGCCGCAATGCAAAGAATACACGGTGCGACCGCCTTGCAGGCTGTCGCATCATAATCCCTATGGTGGGACTGTTGTTCGCTAGTTGGTCGGTCCTGTTTCCGATAGGGTAGCAGGCGGACGTAAGTCCGCCCGCCATCCTAATCGGCCCCCATGTTTCCTTTGTCACACTATTAGATGGCACAATATGTGCTGCAGAGATGGCATTTACCTTTCCATGTCATGGTTACATTTCTGTACCATTTACTGTGCCGTGTAGAATAGTTAGATAAGCCAATTTCTTTAGGTTTTAATGTTCCTAGCACAAACACTGCATGGAGGACAATATAAAACCCAGACATTAAATTTTGCAAAAATATCAGTGTGACCACACAAACAGGATTATTTTCTTATAGTTGTGAGATCGAATATGATGATGAGTGTGTGGCCAATTGATGAATGGTGCATGCTTATACATGTTGGGTACATGGCTATATAATGGTAGGTGAGTTTTAATATGACAGTGAGCATGTGATTGTATGGACTGTTGGTAGGTGTGTGTTCATGTAATAATGTGTGCGCGGTCTATATTATTGCTTGTGGGTGGAATATAATAGTGGGAATGTAGTTATGGCAATATGATGGTGGATGTATGTTGTTGCCTATATAATGGTGTGTTATGGTGGATGTGGGCTGTATAAAGCTGCAATTGCTTGCACATGAGCAGTGACTGTCTGGATTTATGATGGTGAGTGAGTTGGTTTATGGTGGTTGAGTGGTTGTTTGATGGTGACTGTGTGTGTGATCATGATTGTGTGGTCTTAAGACAGTGGGTACATAAGTATGTTAGGTGGGTTTATACTGTATGATGATAGTTGCTACATGCATACATCCAAAGTACTCATATGACTGATATTAAGCCAAGATACATATTTAAACAAACCAAGGGGACCCAATGTGGTATAAAAGGACGTTGGGTATCGATTATATGTAAGAACAGTGGTCCTTGGCAGAGGTCTAGTATAAACAAACAATCATTATAGATTCAAATCAGTACTATATTCCTGCTGTACAGCCAGAGAGTGAGATTTAATGATTATCAAGTTAAGGATCTGGAGAAGACTAATAAAGTGGGGCAAAGTCCTGCGTCCTACACATTACAGTAAACAGAAAGTAAAGAAAACAAAATTCAGGCAGGGCAAAAAGGGCTTGTTTGCAATGTGAACAATAAAACAGGCAAAATGAAAACACAACCGTTACACTTGAATATCAAATTAAGTTGTGTGCACGGTGTCAAGCAAGTCTGACACCGTAATGCAATGTGTAGGACGCAGGACTGTGTCCCACTTTATTCTCTAGATCCTTAACTTGATAAACATTAAATCTCACTGTCCGGCTGGACAGCAGAAATATAGTACTGATTCAAGTCTATATTGATTGTTTGTTTATCCTAGACCTCTGCCAAGGGCCTCTGTTCTTACAAATTAAGTCAAGATGCACCACCTTAAAATTCAGATAGATCATGCACCTCCGTGCACAGTCTTTTCACCTCACTCACCACACTAAAATAACTATAACTCGTCAGTGTACCCCGCAGTGTGTTCCTGCAAATCATGCAATTTGAGAAGTCATAAGTGGTGTTATTAATACAGTGATTTCACAAGTTCTAATTTCTGTAATATGCAAGTGTATAGGTAGTGGATGGAGAAGGGGCAAGTTATAGTTAATATAGTGTGGTGAGTGAGGTGAGAAGAGGCACGGAGGTGCATGAGTTATCTGAAGGTGGTGCACAAGTATAAATGTGTGTTATAAGTATGACGTATCACTTTGAAAGTGTGTTTAAATAATACACTAAAGATATAACTACACCTGTATAATTTCTAATGTTTGCGTAGTTTAAATTGATTTTCTATACCAAACATAAAGAAAGTTTTCCTACCTATAATTTATCTTTAACCTTTTTTGTATGAATTTCAATGGTTTTTGTAATGTTAGTATCAAAAGTGTAATATTGGTACAGTTTAGTGATGATGAGTGGAGTGTTATCAAGTGGAGTGTGGTAGAATATAATGGAGGAGTGTGTGGTAACATGTGCTATGGTAGAGTATATTTTGGTACACTGGAGTGGAATAAAGTGGAATTAGGTATAGGGGAGTACCGTACACTGGAGTGACATACAGCTGAGTGCCGTAGAATGGAGTCACATACAGTGGAGTGATTTACACTGAAGTCAGATAGAGTAGAGTGGCATATGTTGCAGTGGCATAAAGTGTAGAGGCATACAGTGCAGTGGTATACAGTGGGACAATATAGATTGGAGTGTGGTAAAGTGGAGTTACATCCTGTAAATATTGTAGAGTGTATTTGCATAGGCATGTGGAGTGTTGTATAGTGTTGGGCATATATTTTGAACAATTGTATACTGAAATAGCAGAGGTGAGTGGCGTACAGTGCAGTGTGGTACACTGGAGTGGTGTAAACTGGAATTGCATACACTGGAGTGGGGGTACAGTGGAGTGCCATACAGTGGAGTGGTGTACATTTGAGTGGTGTACACTGGGCTTACATAAATTACAGTGTTATACAGTGAAGTGTTGTAAAGTACAATGAGTAAAGTGGAGTGGCGTATATTGCAGTGGTGTACAGTGCAGTGGTGCGGAGTGGAATAGTGTACAGGACAGTGGTATACAGTGTAATAGGGTAAAGTGCAATGGCATATACTCGAGTGTAGTGCAATGCACTGGAGTAGCATAAAAGTAAGTTGTGTTTACTGTAATAACGTAGAGTTTAATGGCTTTAAATCTTGAGACATCCATTGGAGTGGCATAGAGTAAAGTAATTTACAGTTGCGTGTCGTACAATTCAATAGGGTTATTTATAATAATTTAGAGTCTAGTGACGTACACTGAACTGTCGTTTAGTGGAGTGGTGCAAACTGTAGTTTTGTAAAGTGAAATAACATTGAGTACATTGTGGTACACTGCAGTGTAATAGAATGCATTTTAGTAGAATTGAGCGCCGTAGAGGGGAGTAGCATACACTGGAATAGCATATACTCTAGTTGTGTACCATAAAGTTGGGCACAGTGGTTTAGCATATAGTGGAATACATTAAAGTGGAGTTTCGTACTGTGGAATAGCATACAGTTGTGAGCAGTACCATGTAGGGTCGACCAGTTAACTGGCATACATTAAAGTGTAATAGAATACAGTGGTGAACAGTGTTATAGCGTAGAGTATAGTGGTGTAGACTGTAGTGGTGTATACTGGAGTAGGGTGGACTAGAGTGGAGTAGCATACAGTGGATTAGAGTACAATTTAATGCCGTATACTGAAGTGTCAAAAAGTGAAATGGCATATTGTAAATAGCGTATGGTGCAGTGGGGTAAAGACAACTCATACACTGAAGTGGCATAAAGTGTAGTGTGCAATTAAAATGCAAGATAAGGTAACATTGTGTGAAAAAATTTGAATATTAAGTCTGAAAAATATTACTTTCAATATCTAAATGTTACATTTCTGGCTGTATATATAAATAGTGTAATGTAAATGTAAACTTAGACATTATATAAAACGTAGTTATATATTGTGCCATGGTATACCGTCAAATTTCACGGTATACCACAGTACATGGGTCCTAGAAATGGTGATGTGATTGATGGCTGTGTTTACCAAAGGTAGAAATCAGCCATGCAGTTTTTATGACAATGTTGCATTATTGTATGGTCAGCGTTTCTCTGACATTTGGTTTAGGGTGTTACATATGGCTAACTATTAAGTTTTATTATTGTTATCCACCTATTACCACTTTTATGAAGTAGTAATAGGTTAACATTATCCCTGGTCGAAAGGCAGAGGAAGTCCAACTTTAATGAGGAGAAGAATAACATTTTAATAAGATAAGTGACAAAAAATTAACATCTCTTATTTGTCACCTCCAAATTACCGGTGGCAAGGAAGGATGCCATTTGGCAATTTTTAGTGGATAGGATAAACTGTGTTGCACAAAGAAATAGGACCATCCTGGAGTGTAAGAATATGTGGCGCAACTAAAAATGCAGTACCAAAAAAAAAACTGGCCAGGAACCTCAAGGCATCCATTCGGACCGGAGCATGACATGATGTCCAGAAAGAGTTGGATCCATTGGAGGAGCATGTGGCATACCTCATTCCAACAGAGTTGGTAGCTAGAGTGGAAGCTTAGGACGGTGCTGAGGTAGAGGACCAGCAAGAACTACAGGGTGAGTGAAAGCAAGGGACCATGTATTAGCAAACTGTCATGCAGGGCAATGCAGCAAGATACTTTGCTGTGCTGCAATGCGTGAAAGGGAAAGAGCAGGAATGCCCCAGATATTAACTCATCCTTCACATAACTGTCATTTCCTTGAGCAGTACCACTTTTTCAGACCCAGTCCAGGCCTGACAAGTTTCTCAGGTCCATGCATGATGTTCTGCCCCAGTCCAGGTATTTCCTTTGAAACCTGGAACTTGTAGTGTCATTTATTCCTTTGCTAAGTCCCAGAATACAAAATTGAAAACCTGAACTGGAGCAGCACATCATGCATGGACCATGGAGACTTAGCAGATATGCCAGTGCCATTGCATGCCACCTTTCACTATGACACCATTGTGCTTGTGTTGGGGCTAGGCAGCCAAAAGCGTACTGTGAATTCAGTTAATGTTGATTTGTAGAGGGTCAATGTGTCACTCGAGAGAGTCCCCAGGTGCTGTGTAGGTGGCTGCACGGCAAGTAGTATCACTTGAAGAGCCAGTAATACAGTTCCTAGTACAAATCCATATTTTACGCAGCTGAGCTGATGTGCTGGGGGAGGTTCTTTCAGGTGTAGCCGGCCATGGGTGAGAAAACCCTACCTCCAGTCTTGCTCATATGGATATAGGGGGTGCGAGTGAATGCAAGTGATGCAGAGCCGACGTTCACGATTGTTTGGTGGAAGCATAGATAGTGTGTGGGATTGTGGGTCCCTGGTAGTGTAGTGCCTTAGTTGGTGTGGCTGAGGATCTTGAACTGGAAATGTGTCTGAATGGGGAGGTGAGATGTAAAGTGTGTGCTTCACAGTAGATTGAGTAATAGAATGGCAGTAGTGTGTTGGATAGTTTGCCTCTTGTGTAGCAGGCATGAAGAGATGTTGTAGTAGAGGGCATTGGTGGACTGCAGTCTACATTTGATGATGGCCTGTCGAAGGTCTTACAGCTGTCAGGTGTGGGTCATATGAAGAAATGCAAATTATGTGAAATCAAATGTAGCTGATACTGGCAATTTTAAGTATTATGGTGATGTAGGTTTCCAGGATGATGGACAGGTTTCTAGGAAGGTTGGAGGATGAGGGATTCGGGCCTACTTATATGGGCAACCTGGGTCAGTTCATGTTGCAGAATATCATCAGTTCTATTTGAGTATGAGCAACTAATCTCACATAGAGTAAGCCATGTTAGTAAATGGCATACTGTGGCAACTGTTGAGGTGTTGGTGTCTTTTGAAAGATATTGTATGATCTGGGCTTCATCAGTGTAGGAGATGATGAAGAGTTCCTGGGTCTGAATGATGTTTGCTAGAGGAGTCAAGTACAACTTTAAGAGAGTGGGGCTGAGTGAAGAGATGTGCTGTACTCTGCAGATGAGCTCCTTGTTTTGTGAGGAATGCAGTGCTTAATTTGTAAAATATTAAGTGCCAGGGCTCTGACCAGGAGGCTACTGCAGCTTGCACCACCCATCGCCCCTGTCATCGCTGCCAAAACAACTACTAACCAGCTCTACCGCATGTAAATGCAACAGTTCAGATTATTCCAGCTCCCCAAAGCTAAAGGAATGGATGAGGAGGCAGGTATAGGTATTTGTTTAATGTATATTGTTTTCCCAAACAAGTGTTATACTGCTAATCTCTAAATTACATGAGCAGCGCCACCTTGCGGCAGACTGCCCTAAGTATGGTGTTGACAATTAGGTGCCGGTGCCGAGCACAGGAAACCAATTAGATGCCGGTGCTCAGCACCGGAAAGCTCCGGCTCAAATTAAGCACTGGAGGAATTGAATGAGCTTGAGCTGTTGCTGTAGGAAGGTAGGATCTGACTGCATGGTTACCCCCACTTTTTTCCTGGTGTTTTGCTGGTTTTTGACTAGTCTGACTGGGATCCTGCTATCCAGGACCCCAGTCTATCTGCATTCTCCCTTAAATTGATATGCATGTACTTTATGTACACTCCAGATTGGATTATGGAGTACCCTTATCAGTCCCTAGTATATGGTACACCATGTACTCCAGGCATAGGTACCCCAGAGGCCTCCCATTAGCTGAAGTATGTATTATGCCACCCCTGAGAGGCCATTCAAATTGACACGACAATCCTGCTACACCAGACTGTGTAAGCTGGTGCTTGCATCACTTACTGAAGATTTAGTAAACCTCTATGGCAGGACTTAACAATCATGAAGGCAGGGTGCTGGGTTTTACGCGAGAGGGTGCCCATGTATGAGCAGAGCCCCTCTGCAGCCTTCGGGGACCATTATCAGGGGTTGTCTGTGATGCAGCCAGACATATATGTTTAAGTGCATTATAACCTTGCAGTAAATGCTAACTTTAAAACGGCTGCTTAGAAACATGTCTTGTTTGGTGTCAAACAGCTTGGAATCATACCTCGCACCAGTAACTGGGGTGGGAGGTATAATTCCACCCTTCAAAGGGAACATATGTAGGTCACCGGTCTACCCGGTACCAGCTTTCTCGACCTGGGCAGCACAAAATGGACGCTGCCAGCCACAGACACGATTCTGCTCTCCTGCTGCTGAGCCAAGCTCGAGCAGAGGAAGGCATGACAATAGGCATCCTGTCACAGGGAGGTTTGACCACCTCCCAGACAGGGTTTAGTGTATTGGGGCTGGGTGGGTGCACTCTGAGAGTGTCAGAAAGTGTGCAATGGGGGCACATTTGGTGTCCTTGTGCATAGTCCAGCTCAAAACAGTTCTGGGAGCCATTTGCGCCTGCTCTGCCGTGAAACTGGTCAAGGGACATGGGTGTAGCCACCCCTCTGTCTTGCCCCTCCCCTAGGAGGGTCCACAGAATCTTTCCAACCCCTTCCCATTGGTATAAAGTGGGTTACCTGACTACAGGACTTTAGATTTTACCTGGACAAGATTCTGCAAAGAAACCAAGTACTTCGACTGCCTGCACGATGCTGGACGACTGAAGAATCTCCCTTGAAGTAAAGGAGTTACTCCCCTGCAAAAGCAGGCACCTAAACGCATCTGTCTGGTATGCTTCTCCCGAGCTCCTGAGTACTCTGAAGATTTCAGGAACACAAGAGGTGGGTTCCCAAAGATCACTGAGGTCGATCGGCCCTCTCAGCTATTCTGAAACCGGTATCCCTCCTGGGGACCGTGCAACATGACCCTCTGTGCACCACGTACATTTGCAGTTGCATATGCTTAGTGACTATTCCTGAGTGTGTGCATTGGAGTAGTGTAGTCCTGATCCCGAGCAGTATTTTCACTGAATATTTCCAGCCTCCACTTCTTGAGTGTCCTGTGGGCAGGTACTTTGCAAACTTGCTTGAGGTCTCCTCGAGATCCCTGGTCCGTTGGCCTGAGGGTCCTGGTGAGGGTCACCTTCTTTGTTCTTGGGCTTACCTGGTTGCTCCAGATGTGCTCTGAATCTCCATTGCATGGAGAGTCCCCTGGACCTTGATGGTCCACACCGTAACCTGTTTCCTCTGACTGCGTTGGTTGCATTTGCCAAGGCTTGTTGGTGCTCCAGCCGGACACCGATCCCTCACCTCTCGATATCCTTTGTGGGACAGCTCACCTCTGGACTCTGGTCATCCTCGATGTCTCCTCATCCCTGTGGCTGCAGAGTCAAGCAACCCTTCACTCCTGAAGCACTCGACATCTGTGGGCATTCAAATACTGAGCCCCTGGTCACCTGAAGTGACCCAGACTCTGTCCCCTCTGCTTTCAGGTTCTTCTCACCTCGAATCCAAGCTTGGATTCCACCAGACATTCTTCGCCCTCCTGGCAGCAGGACTTCTTTGCAGTTCTCCATTGAAAACGACAAAGCTTTCCGACACCACTTGACCCCTATGCACCCGGCTCCTCTGGGATAGGTAACATGGGTACTTCGGTACTCACTGGTGGGTTGGCCTTAGAACCTCCTAAGTTCCAAAGGGTGTGCTCGAAGTCCTCTAAGAAGTGTCCTTAACTTGCAATTTTCCAACCGCGACTTTCCCATAGAGTTGTACGGAGCACATGTTTGTGTTTCCTCGCTGCACCCATCCTCCGTGGGCTCTCTGAATCACTCCTCTTGGTGGTTCCTTGGGGTCCCAACGATTCTACATGCTCTATGCACTGTATCTAGTTAAGTTGTTGTTGTTATACCATATTTTTTAGTATGTGGTTCGGTCTTCCCCTGGAGCCCACTGTGTATAGTGCTATTTACAAATGTTCTATTGATTCAGTATTGTGTGCTTTGGGCCCTCGTCTCGTATAGAGACTAGTAGAGAGTGTTATATTAATAAATACATATTTTTATATAAACACTGTGTGGTTCTCCTTTCATTTAATAATTTAGGAGGTGATATTCTGGTAAACCAAGCTGCTTTACATTCCTTCAAGATTAAGCCTGAAGGCTGCTCTTCACAGCTACCACTAGAATTCCTTTCAATAAGGATTATCTTTGACCTCATACATCATAAGGGTTGTGTGGACTGGTACAGGGTGGCCACTTTAATTAGTGGACAGCATATAGCAGGGCACCTTCTCACAGTTGCATTCTTCCAGTTATGAACAAGGCTATTGACTTTAGAAATTGTCCACAGTTTCTAGTGTTGTGGAGTCTGGAGATGACTGTGTGTGTGCTAGGAAACTACAGGATGCCCCTGACAAACTTGAATTATGTCATATACATAGAGTTCAGCAAGCTGACTTGCCATGTAGTGTTGTGTAGATGTTTATGAAATAGGACCTCTGGGGCACAATAATGCACTAATTGCATGCAAGACAGTACAACAAGGCAGTCTGGTGTGTTGTGCTGTGTGTAGGGCAGAGTGCAGGATTGTGTGAGGTATAACAATATATGACATGTCTTGGCTAATGCTGTTGTGTAAATTGATAGCTAGAGCAAATGCAGGCCCTCTTACTACATGGTGCAAAGGTCTATGCAGTGATACTAAGAAGCACATTTTACATCAGTGCAGGCAAATGGCAGAAATGAACTGTAACATGTTAAATGTGGCCCATTCCTGCACACTCTCTATCAGGCAGCAAGCTGCCTAGCTGCATTGTGTTGTGTGAAATGTATACAAATAGGCCCCCTAGTAAATACTGAGGTTGTGTGAACAATGTGCATCTATAGCCATATGAAAATCAACTATAGTACAGCATGGGTGCATTCACTTGTAGATAAATGTGTTCCACATATCCGTGTGCACTTAAAAGTGAAGACTAATATTGTCTGAATATTATAAAAATCACTTATGTCATATTTGATCATGGAATCTTCATAACCGATTTCTATTTCTTTCTAGAGGGACAAGCAATACCTCATGGAGATCAGCCTGTCTGTGATGCCCAACCTGTTGATGACACCATCCTGCCCCCTATGGAAAAAGACATGTTCGGACAGCTCCTGGACACTTTTTGAAACTTCTCTAGTACTGGCAAGAGAAGACAATGTTGATGGGTCTCCAGATGAACCAACACAGACTGGACATGGACCCTTAACCTTTGACATCACAGCTGGGGACTCTGAGGGGCCCCAAGCTACTTTTCAATGGCGAGTGGTAGGAGTCCAGCAGCAAATGGCTGATGAGGTCCGGTTGGGGATGTAGACCATAGCGGGAGTCCATATGTGTCTTAGCCCTAACAAGGGGTTGACAAAGGCTATCACATACACCCACTCTTGGCTCCATGAGATTGAGGACTCCCTAGCTGGCATTTCTTGTGTAATGATGCAGAGGGAACAACAACTCCAGCCTTCTACATCTGACACCATTGAAGTAGTCAGGCAGCTGGGAGCCATTGATACAGTCATACAGTCCCTGGAGGCTAAGCTTGACTCCTTCATAGCATCAACGAGTGCTCTCACTAGCAACGTTGTTGCATTGTTAACTAACCAGCAAACCCTTGCCAGGGATTACCATGCTGCCTTACTGGCGCTCACAAATGTTGTTGGGAACATAGGAGTTACATCTTCTGCCTCTGATTTGTGTGTGCCTGAGTCTAGTAACATCACTCGGCAGCCTCCATTCCAACACCACAACTTCCAGGGGAGGCAGAACACTCATCAGAGGAGCAAGATGTAGGATTCCCCAGTACTTTTTGTTTGTTCATTATTTTATCTTGTCCAGTTGTGCTCCAAAATAAAATGCTACCCTTGCTAATGGCAATGTTTTTCTCCTCACTCATCAGAATAAACACATGTAAATGTGAAGTCACATGTGTAACCAAATACATTTTTGATGCACAATGCAACATATGTTTGGATACATGTTGATTGAGATAACAAATCAAATACTCACATGTTGCAATGTGAGGATCTGAATATCTGGAATAAAACTATTAATTTTTAAAACCATTTTGAGTTTTGTATGGTTGTTTCTGAAAAGTCACAGAAGTTTAACAGATCTATACTACCTGCCACTCAAAGTTAAAGGGCGGGATATCAAGTTATGACTAGAACGAGAGTCTCTCATTCAGCTAGGACAATTTCAACAGAGAAACTGAAGAGATCCGAAAAAATCCCATCATCGACCCAATTGGCCAAACTCATCATCTGGGATAGTGACAGCTACCATCCTCCTAAGCGGCAACAACAGGAAAATATTCCCTTGCCGTATTAAGGATTGAGCTGTATGTCTCTCAGTCACTTCAATATGTTGAACAATGTACCAACTGCAGGAGATGGGATAAAGTGTATGAAAGGTAAATTATGTGATCTAAAATCATCTACCATGCAGCTATCAACTTTTATTAGAGCTACAATGGTGACAAAATTAAAAAGCGTAATTGGCCTTTGACATAATAGGCCACAATACTACCAAGATTACTAAAAAGCAGGCCAACATGTTTCTGCCCAACTGACCATACTAGATCGGGCATTTGTCAGGACCATAAGTAGACATCTATACACTATGAGAAAAACGTGAAAAACAAGAGAAAAGTGATAATACAATTCCTGTTAATCCTTAGATACAAACACAGGAGAGTTGTCACCTAAAAATAAACAATAAAAGTTATTGGTACAGTTTGTCAGTGAAATTATCAGTAGCACAACTTTTAACATTCACAATTGCTTAATACCGAGGTAATGCGCCCAAAATTTGACGCCATCACGATCGTGCAACACTCATAAGCAATTAAAAACGTACCCTGCTCTGCTAGGGTGTGTGCCTCACCTCACTTATTGCAGCATGAGGCGTGAAGTACTGCTCTATGAAGGTAATGGATAAACACACCAGTAAGAAAAACTATTTACCTAACATGGTGCCTCCCTTCTTATAACATAATGCTCCGAGAAATTTTGCAGCAACCCATACTAACTACGCACAGGAGTCCAAACAAATATATATCTATTGGGTTTATTTTGGTATGTTTCATTTGAGCAAACATTAACACCCACCCACTTAAAAACCTGCCATAAGAAAAACATACTGAAAATCTACTACATTCAAACTTCTTACTTATCTAAAAGTAGCCTAACATATTCCTAAACATTCCTATAACTATGACCACTAAAAATATCAATACAATTTGGATAAAAAACAAGGAAGGGTATGTCCACGGGAGAATTCAAATATGTGTGGCAATTCATTCCAGTGCCTCCTGGCATTTCTGCAAAATGTTACCCAGCTGCCTCTGCTGCTTTTCCAAGTTAGCAATCCTCCAGTCTATTCTATGTATCCTCCTGACTAGCAACAAATGAAACTTGTCCTTTGTAGAACACCTAATTTTGGGTTGCCCAGTGGCTTGGAGCTACTGAGCTCCTGAGGGGCCATAAGTGGGATGCGATGTGCTTTCCGGTGGAACCTTCTGATCTTATTGAAAAGTATGTCCTTACCAAAGACAGCGGACTTGCACTTATATCAAGTGGGGTCCATTCCAGAAAGGCAATCTTCTGGATCCAGCTGTACCATACCCGTCTCAAGGCAAATGTCTTTGTCTGATCTGGTGTCATGTGAGCTAGGGAGAAAATTGTACTTCATATTAGGGCAAGTATAATATGTATATTATATATCACAAATTATACCTGATATTGTTATTCAATCATAAGTGCCTGTTCATACCTACTCCTATTCTTGGTATAGAGAAATGTACAATACACCTTCCTTACAAAGACTTCTCCAATTACAATATGTCAAACTAACCCAAGTAAGGTCAGTGTAGGTGTACAAAGCATCTATTTAGTTACAATATCGAACTATGCATTGCAGGCTGCTACCTTAGTGAGATGTACAAAGGTAAGCAATGGTAGCTTGTGTGACTCTGCATGTAATAAGGGAGCGCACATGTAGGAGAGTAGGATCTGCTTCACATGTTTACCCCCACTTTTTGCTGGTGTTTCACTGTTTTTCGACTTTAGTCTGGCAGGGACCCTGCTATTCAGGGCCCCAGCCTAGCTGCTTCCTCTCTAAAATGATTCCATGTACTTTAGGTACATTGCAGATTGGATCTGAGGTGCCCTTATAAGTCCCTAGTATATGGTATACTACGTACCCAGAGCATAGGTACCCCAGAGGCCTACCAGGGTTTGAAGCATGTATTATGTCACCCCTGGAAAGCCACCCAAAATGACACCACAGGTCTGCTACTGCAGCCTGAGTAAGGTGGTGCATGCCCCCTTACTGAGATATAGGTTCACTATATCTCACCATATACTGCACATACAAACCTATCAGTCACTCCTATGGCAGGCCTTATCAATCCTGAAGGCAGGGTGCTTGGTTATATGTGAGGGGGTTCCCAGGCATGAGCTGAGCCCCTCTGCAGCCTTCAGAATCTCTTCTCCGGGGTTGTCAGTAGTGCAGCCTGACCATATGCTCTTAAGTGCATTATAACCAAACGGTAAATGCTAACTTTGGACTGGCTGCACGGAAACATGTCGTGTTTGGTGTCAAACACCTTGGAATCATACCCCCACACCAGTAACTGTTGTGGGAGTATGATCCCACCCTTCTAGAGGGAGAGACATGACAGCACTGGTATACCCGGTAGAAACTTAATAGAGCTCTGGCATCACAAAATGGATGCTGCAGCCACAGACACAGGTCTGGCCTCCTGCTGCTGACCGAAACTCTGGCAGGGGAGGCCTGGATAGTAGGTTTCCTGTCACAGGGAGGTAAAACCACCTCCCAGACAGGCTTATGTGTATTGGGGCTGGGTGGGAGCACTTTCTGAGTGCTTTGAAGTTCTCTACTGAGGGCACATTTGGTGTCCCTGTGCATAGTCCAGCTCAAACCGGTCCAGGGGCTTCCAGCCCCTGCTCTGGTGCGAAACTGGACAAAGGAAATGGGTGTAGCCACCCCTCTTTCCAAACCCTCCCATAGGTGGGTCCCCAGAGTATGTCCAACCCCCTACCTTAGTATAAGTATGGGACCCCAGTCCTTAGGACTTTAGATTACCCTGGACGAAACTCTGAAGCTGAATCCTGGACCTTCGACGCTCTGCTCAAGATTAGAGGACTGAAGAAATCTCCCTTGGGGTCAAGGAGTGACTCCTCTGCTTGGCAGGCACCAACAAAGCAATTTGCCGGTCTGCATCATCGAAGCTCCCGCCGGACTACGAAGTATTGCAGGCCAGGAAGAGGATTTCCAGACATCTCAGAGGCCAACCCGAGTCCCTAGCAAAGCTGAGACCCGCAGCCCTCGTGAGTCGTGTGGAACCGGAACTCCTGGTCACCATGCACTTTTGCAAGTACATTGACTTCTCGACGTCTCCTGAAGTTGTGCTTGGGCTGACTTATAGCCCCCACCTCGAGCATTGTTGGCCTGGTCATTCCGAGTGACCCGTGGGCTGCCATTTTGTGTTTCATCTTGAGGTCCCTTCGCGATCCCTGGTCTATTGACTGGTGGGTCCCTGGGGGGGTAAATGTGTATTTCCTTGGGCTTTCCTGGTTGATCCAGATGTTCCCCAACTCCCTGCCAAGTGGTGAGTCCCACAAACCTTGCTGGTCTGCACCAAAGCATCTTTCTCGTTTCTGCATGGGTTGCTGTTGCCCAGGCTTGTTGCGTCCAATCCAGGCACCAACAATGCAGCACTCGACAACGTTTGTGGGACAGCGAGAATCCAGCTCCTGGTTGTCCATGACACCTCCTGGTCCTCGTGGCTGAAGATTCAAGTTTCACCTCTTTCACCTGAAATTACCCGACATCGGTGGGCATCTGCTCATCGCCTTCCTGGTGACTGGCTAGTGACCCAGACTCTGTCCCCTCTGCTTTCAGGTTCTTCTCATGTTCGATCCAGGCTTGGATCTCTTCGGACACTTTGCATCTACACGGCAGCAGTACTTCTTCGCCAGCTCCCATTGAAATCGACGACGCGACCTGACACCAAAAGACACCTATGCACCCGGCTTCCCTGGGTGAGGTAACATGAGTACTCCAGTGCTCCCATGGGTGCTAGCCCTAGAACTTCCTAAGTCGAAAAGGGTTTGGTCCTGACTCATTTCTAAGTGTCCTTAATCTTTAAAAATCTAACCGCGACTTTCCCCATAGAAGCTAACGGGAGCTCGCGGCTGTGTTCACACACTGCACACGGCCCCCGTGGGTCCCCTGTGTCCCTACCTTGGGTGGATCCTTGGGTTCCCAGCTATTCTACAGGCTCTAGGCCTTGTGTCTAGTTAAGTCGTGGTTCTTATCCAACTATTTTAGTATATGGTTTGGTTCGCCCCTAGGGCCTGACGTGTATTTGTGCTATTTTACTGCGATTATTGAAGTGTAACTTATGTGTTACTTTTGACCTCTAGTCTCATAAGGAGACTAGGAGGGTGTGTTTAGGAATAACTACATATATTTTATATATATAACTGGTGTGGATATCTTTCATTTAGTGACTCAAGAGATTATAGACTGGTATAACAAGCTGCTTTACATTCCTTCAAGACTTAGCCTGAAGGCTGCTCTCCATAGCTACCACTAGGATAGCTTTCAATAAAGGTTGTCTTTAACGTATAACCAATAAGGGGTTGTTTGGACTGATACAAGATGCCCACTATAACTAGTAGACAGTGTATATCAGGCCAACTTCTCACATTGGTGTGCAGCGTGTGGGATTCCAGCTTGCTATTGTTTTACCAGATAATCTTAATTGAGTAACTAACTGAAAACCACTAAAGGTACCCTAGGTACATATAATACAAGCTTTAGAATACAGTAAGTTCTACTGAACTTAGAGTTGTGTGTTAAGGGCTTAGCACACCCTTTCTACAACTCAAGAGAGTTTAGTAGGCCACGCTAGAGTAGGTAGTGCAACACATCACACCACACTAGTAATGTCTTCAAGGCCAAGAACCAGTAGGACCCTGCCAGAAGCCAATGGGCTTCAAGATTCCCAGTATGATAAACTCCCATTCATGGAATTGAGAGCATTGTGTACAACTAGGAAAACGAAGACAGGCAAAAGCCCAACCACCCAGCATCTCATAGAGGTACTCAGGCTGGATGACCTTAGCAGATCTCTAGGATCTGAAGGGTTAGGCAGAGTGGGTGGGACAGGCCTAGGTGTGTAACTCCCCATGACCTGACCTCTGAGGCTGGCCAGACCTCTGAGGCTGGCCAGGCAGATAACAATGATCTGGACCTGGAAAATCCAATTCCCCTAGACAGTGATGGAGAGGACCATTATGGACCCATCTTTGTCCCTCCTGGGAGAGTTGGTGGTGGGCCAAGAAGGTCAAGATCTCCCTCAGTGGAGTCTAACCATTCTAACTCATCTATAGGGACCTCAATCTCCTCTCATATGAGGGAACTGCTTAAGTATGATGAAGCTCAGCTTGAAATCAGAAGAAAGCAGGTAGCCCTAGATAGGGAGGCCCTAGAGCTCTACAGAGCTAGAAAGAAGATGGGACTAGAGTCCCATGGTGGCAGCAACATCCCTAAAGATAGGCAAAGGTCTCATGACCATAGAAACCTGAATACGATTGTCCCTCCCTACCAGAGTAGGGATGACATCCACAAATGGATAACTGCACTGGAAAGGGCCTGTAAAGTACAAAGGGTCCCCCAGGAGCAGTGGGCAGCAATCTTATGGCTCTCCTTTGCAGACAAAGGTAGAGATAAACTCCTCACTGTTAGAGAGGAGGAGTCAGATGATTACAACAGTCTGTAGAGTGCCTTAATTGATGGGTTTGGACTAGACACTGAGCAATACAGGTTAAAGTTCAGGGATTCCCAAAAGGCACAGACTCAGGACTGGGTAGACTTTGTAGATTGAGCTACTAAGGCTTTGGAAGGTTGGTTACTTGGCAGTAAAGTGCATGACTATCAAGGATTGTACAATTTGATTATGAGGGGGCAGATCCTTAATAATTGTCAGAATCAGCAGTTGCACCAGTACCTGGTAGACTCAGATCTGATCTCTCCCCAAGAATTGGGAAAGAAGGCAGACAAGTGGGTCAGAACCAGGGTGAGGCAGGAGGTACAGAACCAAGGTGGTGAACCCAAGAAGCAAGATCCTAAAAACTCTGATAAGGTTGGGGAGAAGGGTAAAGACCAGAAGTCTTCACAAGGCCCCCCAAAATCTTCTTCAGGTGGGGATTCACAGTCTAACAAGGGAAAAGGCCAAAAGGAACCATGGTGCAAAATTTGTAAACAGAAAACTCACTGGACCATTGATTGCACCACGTCCAAAGAATCTACTCCAGACACCATTGCCCCTAAGGCAACTGTTCCCCCTAGTACAGCTACAATTGGTGGTGGTAATGTCCAGAATAAGGGTGTAGTAGGGTTGACCCTGGGTTCTGAGATGGACTCTGGCCTAGTCAAAGTTCCAACTCAGGCTGTTCTAGTCTGTGATGGGGGCATGGATATGTCCCCCTTTGTGAGCCCCAGTAATCTGGGCAAATACAGACAACAGCCTTTAATACATGGAATAGAGGCTTTGGCATTCAGGGACACAGGAGCAAGTGTCACAATGGTGACAAAAGATCTTGTGGATCCTGGGCAGATTATACTTGGTGAAATGTACCAAGTGACCAATGCTAGCAATGTCAAAACAGACCATTCTCTGGCAGTTGCTAACTTCTCCTGGGGAGGGGTAACTTAAGAAGATTGTGGTAAGTGCAGACCTACCAGTACAGTGCTTGCTTGGCAATGATCTAGCGACTTCAGCTTGGGCTAAAGTGGAGCTCAGGACACAATCAGAAACGTTAGGGATCCCTGTTCATGTCTTTGCTGTGACTAGGTCACAGGCCAAAATGTCTAAAACTGGACAGGCCCTGGATTCTGGAATAACGGACCAGGTGCCTCCCAAGAGGAGGGGCAGTAGGGTTAAGGCAGTGCCTTCCCACCTGACTCAGAATGCAGATCAGTCTCCTCAGGGAGATGATCTTGAGCCTGAAGAAGGAACTGTCCCAGAGGAGCTTGAACCTGACCAGGTAGAGTTCTTGGGGACAGGGGGCCCTGCTAGGTCTGATCTGAGCCAGGAGCAGAAAACCCATAAAGTTTATTGGGATGATGGACTCCTTTACACAGAGAGTAGAGACCCCAAGCTTGGTGCATCCAGGAGGTTGGTTATACCTCTGAAGTTTAGGGGCTTCCAATTGATACTAGCCCATGATATTCCCCTAGCAGGACACCTGGGCCCCACATGTCTGAAGAATGTAACTGTGTGGGTGGAAATTTCTGGACTTCTGGTGCTAAAACTTTAGATGCCCATAATTTATAAGTGGCATATTCCTCGTAAATGGCTACACCCAAGAGCCATTGTGGAAATAAGTATATAGAGAGGTGGAGGATTATGCCCTCTCGATATGTCAAAAATGAGTCTGGAAAAAATGTCAAACGTCTTCTTGTGTTATTCGTGCTTGGTTTTTATTAGAGTTTTTTTTCCGTAAGAATGTGAAACAGACTATTGAAAGATAGCCGACAGGTGTTTCGCCCTAGTGGTCCATTGACCGTGGGCTTTTTCAAGGCAAAGCTTGGTTATATATAAAAACCAAGCACGAATAACAGAAGAAGACATTTGAAATTTTTCCAGACTCATTTTTGACATATTGAGAGGGCATAATCCTCTATCCCTCTATACCACATGTCTGAAGACACTAAGGAGTTATGTCGCTCCTGAGTGACCTGCCAAGCCAGTGGCAATGCAGGTGGAACCACAAAGGCCCCCCTGATACCACTTCCTGTGGTGGGGGTTCCCTTTGAGAGGGTGGGGATCGACATTGTTGGTCCCATGGATCCTCAGACAGCATTTGGGCACAGGTTTATACTGGTGATGGTGGACCATGCCACCAGGTACCCAGAAGCAATTCCCCTAAGGACCACTACAGCACCTGTGGTGGCAAGAGCTCTCTTGGGTGTATTCTCAAGAGTAGGCTTTCCTAAGGGGGTATCTGACAGGGGTACAAACTTCATGTCTAGTTACTTGACTGCTATGTGGAAGGAGTGTGGAGTGCACTACAAGTTCACCACACCCTATCACTCACAATGCAATGGTTTCGTTGAAAGGTTCAACAAAACCTTAAAGGGCATGATTAAAGGACTCCCAGAAAAGCTTAGGCAAAGATGGGACATACCCTTGCCCTGCCTTTTATTTGCATACAGGGAGGTGCCTCAAAAGGGGGTTGGCTATAGCCCGTTTGAACTTTTGTTTGGTCACTCTGTCAGGGGTCCATTGTGTCTGGTTAAGGAAAGATGGGAGTTACCTCTCAAGCCCCCCAAACAGGACATAGTGGACTATATACTTGGTCTCCGCTCCAGGATGGCTGAGTATATGAAAAAGGCAACCAAAAACCTTGAGGCTAGCCAGGAAGTACAAAAAGCCTGGCATGACCAAAAGGCTGTACTGACTGTCTACCAGCCAGGACAGAAAGTGTGGGTGTTGGAGCCTGTTGCCCCAGCAGCCCTCCAGGACAAATGGAGCGGGCCCCATACAATTGTTGAACAGAAAGGGGAGGTCACCTACTTGGTAGACCTTGGAACCCCTAGGAGTCCCCACAGGGCACTTCATGTCAACAGACTAAAAAAATATGTTGACAGGGCAGACATGTGCTTGCTCATGGCTACTGATGAAGGACAGGAGGAAGAGTGACCCACTCCTTGACCTGCTTTCTCAGAACCCTGATGATGGGTCAGTTATTGGTGTAGCCTGGGCAGGCAGCCTCACTGCCCAACAGCAAACTGACTGCAGAAAACTTCTCAGTCAGTTTAGACATATGTTTTCTCTGACTCCAAGTCAGACCACCTGGTGCACTCATGAAGTAGACACTGGGGACAGTCTGCCTGTGAAGAATAAGATCTACAGGCTACCTGACCATGTCAGGGACTGTATAAGGACCAAAGTCCAAAAGATGTCGGATTTGGGAGTTATTGAACCCTCAGTTAGCCCTTGGGCTAGTCCAGTAGTCCTGGTACCTAATCCTCACACCACAGATGGCAAGAGAGAGATGAGGTTTTGTGTGGACTACAGGGGTCTCAATGCAGTCACTAGGACTGATGCCCATCCCATCCCCAGGGCAGATGAGCTGATAGATACTTTGGCCTCAGCCAAGTTTCTAAGCACATTTGACCTGACAGCTGGCTACTGGCAGATCAGTCTAGCTGATGATGCAACGCCAAAGACAGCATTGTCTACCCCTAGTGGGCACTATCAATTTGTGGCAATGCCCTTTGGTTTGAAGAATACACCTGCCACTTTCCAAAGGTTGGTGAATCAAGTCCTTACAGGCCTGGAAGACTTTAGTGCAGCATATCTAGATGATATTGCTGTCTTTAGCTCCACCTGGGAGGATCACCTGGTCTACCTGAGGAATGTTTTGGAGGCCCTGCAAAAGGCAGGCGTAACTATCAAGGCTACTAAGTGCCAGATAGGGCAGAGTCAGGTTGTGTACCTGGGCCACCTTGTAGGTGGAGGCCAGGTTCAACCACTACAGAGCAAAATCCAGACCATTGTGGATTGGGTTGCTCCAACTACCCAGACTCAGGTGAGATCCTTCTTAGGCCTGACTGGGTACTATAGGAGATTTGTCATGGGATATGGATCAATAGTGACACCCCTGAATGACTTAACCTCTAAGAAAATGCCCAAAAGGGTTCAGTGGACAGCTAGCTGTCAAAAGGCATTTGATTACCCGAAGCAGGCCATGTGCACTGCTCCCATTCTGCAAAGTCCTGACTAGTCCAAAAAGTTCATTGTCCAAACAGATGCATCTGAGTTGGGGGTAGTGGCTGTACTGTCACAGGTGAATGATGAAGGTCAGGATCAACCAGTAGCTTTCATAAGCAGAAGGTTGACCCCCAGAGAGAAACGTTGGTCAGTCATTGAGAGGGAGGTCTTTACTGTGGTTTGGGCTCTGAAGAAGTTGAGGCCATACTTATTTGGTACTCACTTCATTGTTCAGACAGACCATAAGCCCTCGTATGGCTAAAACAGATGAAGGGTGAAAATCCCAAATTGCTCAGGTGGTCCATTTCCCTGGCATGGCAATGCAGATGGACTCTCCAGATATTTCCACTTAGAACATGAATACTCAACTGGTCAAAGTTAGTTTAATGTCCCTGCATTGCGGGGGGGGGGGGGGGGGTGAGTAGGATCTGCTTCACATGTTTACCCCACTTTTTGCTGGTGTTTCACTGTTTTTCGACTTTAGTCTGGCTGGAATCCTGCTATTCAGGGCCCCAGCCTAGCTGCTTTCTCTCTAAAATGATTCCATGTACTTTAGGTACATTACAGATTGGATCTGAGGTGCCCTTATAAGTCCTTAGTATACTATGTACCCTGGGCATAGGTACCCAAGAGGCCTACCAGGGGTTGAAGCATGTATTATGCCACCCCTGGAAAGCAACCCAAAATGGCACCACAGGTCTGCTACTGCAGCCTGAGTAAGGCGGTGCATGCACCCCTTACTGAGATATAGGTTCACTATATCTCACCATACACTGCACATACAAACCTATCAGTCACCCCTATGGCAGGCCTTATCAATCCTGTGAAGAACCAGAACTCTTTGGGTCTGGCGGCGCAGGGTACGCCCAAGTCTCCGGAGTTCTCCTGCTCGGATACACAGAGACACGGGACACTCTGTCGGTGTTAGAAGATCAGATTTATTTAGCTGCTCCTAGAAGTACACAAAGTAGGTTCTCAGGAGACTGCCACTTCACTCTGTGGCGCACTGGGTTTTATACTGTATAGGGTTCAGACATATTAACCAAAAGCACTCCCAGAACACACAAGAAAGAGCCAATAAGGAAAGTTGGAAAACAGGATAGAACCAATAGGAGAGATTGGAAAACAAAAGTGTCAGATGACTCGAAGAAACCTCTCCTCCAACTATGTTTGTCACCCCTCCCTCAAGCTAATTCATTAACAGACTCATAACTAACTTGCAGGTGGTGAGATACGTTTATGTGTGTTGGAGGACAGTTGTGAAACGAGAGAATGCCAGCAGAAGACAGTGAAGGCCAGGGGACAAGATAAAGTCAGAAAAGAATGGTGTGAATCAATAGATAGTTGAGACGGGATTAGGAAAGCCAGACAGGGATTAGTGTACTCGGCCAGTCCTAACACCAGCTTTGTAAATAGAGGCAGAAAGCGTATTTCGACACCAGGTTGCAGAAAAAGCAGAATAGACTTTGCTCGCCGTGCTGCCTGAGTGATGGCAACATAAAATGGCGGCGGAGCACAAAATGGCGGGTCGATTCGATCAGAAATCGAAGTTCCTCAGACCCTCCTTTTGCCAGACCTCAGGCAAGATAGACTCATGTTAATCTGAGTCAATGTCGATAGCCATGAGGTCATCGAGTTGTTGCTGTAACATCATTCTTATGTTTTCTGTTACTTGTGGTTTGGGTTTTGGGATGCACATAGTAGCACAAAGGTCACAGATAGCGGGACCACAGTGCATACAAAGGCAACAGGAGAAAATAATGGTCAGAATTATACCAAGAAATGTTAATGCTTTCCAACTCCATTTGGACAGTAGTCCCCAAAACCACTCCGTAAAAGACCAATCTCCTTCGCCCTGGTGAATAGACTCAGAGATTATGTGCAACTTGGAGATAGCTTGGTATTCTGTCGGAGCGTCATTAGGTATGAAAATACAGCAACTTGACCCGATCAATTTGCACACTCCACCACGATCTGCGAGAACAAAATCTAAGGCAACTCGATTTTGTAAGGTCATAAGACGGTCCGCCTGTAGTTTTGCCGTGATGTTACTTAAGGCACCTACAGTGATGTCTATTGTGGTCTCTATGACACGGACCAGTTGCCTTATATTTCTGCTGTTGGCCATTGGACCCCAAAAAGGAAGAAATCCTTTGAGGAAATCTCCTTCCTCTTGTCCTGCTGTGTCCTTCGAATCAATAATTCCTCTGCCGTATCTGGTTCAATGATGGTTTGCGGAAGCGGTGTAAGTAGGGGGAAGAAGAAAGGCTATATAACAAGCACCGGAGAAACCCGTTGGTAACCATGTATAAGCTCTATTATAGCAAATGAAATAGGTGCCCTGAGACGGCACTAGAGGAGGCGAGTTCTGAGAGGAATAAACGTACGTGTAGGAGCAGTTATTCCTTTGTATAGTGTCAGAAAATCGATCGTTTATCTGTAAGCAGTAGTTGCCCTGATGTGGTATAGTCAAATCGGTGAAGACTTTCCTTTCTTAACTTTATCACTAAGACTAGACATATATTGGGTGACATTCCAGTTAGTGTACGCCTTTCTTTCGTCAATGGAGTGTTTATTATTTTCCATGATTTTAGCAATAGCTACCATTCCCTTAATCAAAGAACTATGACTAAAATCCGGATCGCTAACATGTGAACTAACAGATCGTCTGAATTTGCTTTGATAAGCATTGGAGAAGATGACAAAGTAAGCCCAAGCAGAACCCTCATAAGAAAACGGAAGAACTAAATATGGCATTCCTTTCTCTGCGGTGTGGGGCATAAGTCCACACACCCAACAGTTAGTCGTATTGACCACCAACTGATGCTGATGTAATAACTGAACAAAGAAATTGTTATAATATTCAGTTCTTCTAATGAGTTCATGTTGAGGAAGAGTATGAAAGACATGTGGAGAGATAGTTGAAGAAGACGAAAAAGAAGAAGGAGAGATAACTTTTGGCTGCAGAGCATAAATAATCCAACCTATAAATGCCAAAACAATACACAATAATATAATAACACATAGAGTTATATTGAAACGATTGTACATTATTTTACAGGATTTTTTCTTCATTTCTTCTTTTCTCTCTCTTTTGCCTAGTGTAGTTTCCATCTTACTCATGGATGCTCACGGCAATCTTCCTCAATCGCTAAATCACGATTGTCTACAGTCCTATGACACTGTAGGTCCTGCAGGCCTATTGCCACTACTCAGGTCGTGATTCAGACTCCTACCGTGACCCTGCAACCGGGACAGAATACTACACAAGAGAGAAAAATTCTTAAGTGTTCTTTGGTCTAGGTCTTAAATTGTATCGTTCCCTCCCAGGAACGCTTTGGTTTTGGAACAATGTTTGTGGATTAGTCGTATCCAAGCGACGATGTGGTGGTATTGCTTCCTGCAAAACGTCGTCGTCCTCTTTCTCAGACAGTGTCCCATTCAGGTGTGCATCACTAAAAGGCATGAATCGTGGAATCTTTTCACTTTCACAGTCACCAACACCTCTGCGAACCCACTGATCAAAGGGCAAAGGCAAAGGCACTTTCTTACAATGCACACTGTGAATCCAATTTTTCTTTCCCTCGACTTTAACTGCTGTTCTCCTGGTCAGCAAGACCATCCGGGGCTCCCGCCATCTGGGCTCCAAATTCCTTGTCTTCTGAAAGTTTTTGATGCAGACCCAGTCACCTGGTCAGATGGAATGACCTGGGTCTGTGAAAGCGTCTGGCAAAGCACTCTGAACCTGTTGATGGAGAACACGCAATTTAGTCATAAGATTATGCAGATAGTCAATCAACATTGGATACGGCAAGTCTGAGTATTTCTTAGGGCGAGGGACTCCCCATACATTAGCTGGGCGTCCAAAAACCACTTCGTAAGGGCAAAGTCCCAAACGAGAGTGTACTGCAGTTCTGGTGGATTGCAAGGCTAATGGCAAAGCATCGGGCCAATTGAGTCCTGTACTTGCTTCAACCTTTGCTAGTTTCAACTTCAAGGTTCCGTTGTAACATTCTTCTAAACCCGCTGACTGGGGATGATTTGCCGCATGAAACTTTTGCTTGATACCAAGACCTGCACAAACTTTCTGCATGACTTGGCCAACAAATTCGCTCCCATTGTCACTCCGGATAATGCGCGGCAAACCAAACCTGGGGAAAAATTATTTTAGTAGAACTTTAGCTGTGGATAAGGCTGTTTTATCCTTTAGGGGGTATGCTTCTATCCATCTTGAAAAGGCGCATACTACCACTAGAACATATTTGAGGTTGTTGCATCGTTCCATGTGAATATAATCGATCTGCAACACTTCAAATGGATATGTTGGAGGAGCAAAATGACCTGCTGGAGTTGGGGTTCCCTTTCCTGGGTTGGTCATCAAACAAACAATACAATGTTTCACTACATTGTCTGCGCATTTTGGGATTTTATAATTTTGCCACACTGGAGCCAGAAGCTTGCGTATACCTTTCGCACTTAAGTGGGCTGGACCATGTGCCATAGTAACCACTGGGAGTACATAGGCATCTGGTAACAGCCAACGTTGATGTTCAGATAGTTCTATCCAACAACCCATCTCGTCCAACATTCCTGTACTTTCTTTCCACTTGCTCAATTCCCTCTTTGAAGCCTCTTTCTGAATCGCTTTTACACTTTCTACTGTATTTTCATACATTCCTCTCTCTCTGACCCAATTTGCAGGACCTGCCACATACATTCGACTTGTAGAATCTCTTGCTGTCTTTTTCGCTGTTTCATCTGCAAATGCATTTCCTTGACCAACATCATCTGTAATCTTTTTGTGTGCACTACATTTCACGATCGCTATTTGGGTGGGTAAGGCAAGTGATTCGAGGAGATCAGTCACTAACTGACCATGTTGTATTTTGGTGCGATGTGAGGTGAGAAATCCTCTTTCCTTCCAGAGACGCCCAAAGTTGAACGCTACAACAAAAGCATATTGGCTGTCAGTGTACACGTTCACTCTCTTCCCTTTCGACAATACACAGGCTCTTGTTAAAGCTATCAATTCTGCTGCTTGCGCTGAATTATGTCTAATACGCGCAGCTTCCACCACTGTGTGCAAAGTAGTCACAGCATAGGCTGAAACTGTATCTCCATTAGGCATTTTAAAACAAGAATCGTCTACCCATAGAGTTCCATCCGGATTCTCTAGTGGTGTGTCTTTGAGGTCAATTCTTCCTTTCGTCTCTTCCTCAGTACGGAAGAAGCAATGATGTTGCTCCTCAACACTTTTCTCATCTGGAAGGGGCAACAGAGTAGCTGGATTCAGGGTATTACATCGTTTGATGTGTACGTGATTAGACAACAGCGTCAGCTCGTATCCAGTTAGACGAGCGCTCGTAAGATGCTGCGTTTTCGTTCTGTTTAGTAAGGTATCCACTGCATGTGGTACCATGACAATGAGAGTGTTATCCAACACCACTCCAGCAGACTGTCGAATAGAAATTGCTGCTGCTGCTGTCGCTTTGAGACAACTGGGCAACGCTTTAGCTACAAGATCTAACGTAGCCGAAAAATAGGCACATGGCCGCTGTTTGTCTCCAAATTGCTGTGTTAGAACTGACAATGCACAACCTTCTCTCTCATGAACATAGAGCGTAAAAGGCTTAGTGTAATCAGAAGTACCCAATACAGGAGCGGAACACAGAGCAGCACGTAAGTCAGTGAAACTCTTTTGGCACTCATCAGTCCATGGAAGGGGCTGAGGCGTATCTTTAAAGTGAGTGCCAACAAAGGTTTGGCTATTAGAGAGAAGTTAGGGATCCACTGTCTACAATAAGAAGTAATACCTAGAAAGGCACGTACCTCCCTTTGTGTGGATGGCACAAACATTTACGTAATCGCCTGAATTCGTTCTGGCGTTAGTCATCGTCCCTCCTTTTATAGGAGATGCCCCAAATAGGTAACCTCTCGACAGACATATTGTAATTTGGAAGGTGAAACCTTATGATTCAGATCAAACAGATGGCGTAATAATGCAACAGTGACATCTTTACAAATCTCTTCTGAATCAGCGGCTACTAACAAGTCGTCCATATACTGGATAAGAGCAGCACCAGACGGCAAATGAAAAGTATCAAGATGACATTTTAAAGCTTGGCTGTAAATAGAGGGACTTTCACAATAGCCTTGAGGTGCGCGCTTAAACCGGAAGCTTCGGCCTCCAAGAGAGAAGCCAAAAATGTCCCTACTCTCTTCTGCAATGGGGATACTAAAGAAAGCATTCTTTAGATCGATAACAGAGAACCAAGTTGCTGTGGAAGGTATCATTGTCAACAGAGCAGTGATGTCTGGAACAACAGGAAATTGTGGGACAACAATTTTGTTTACCTCCCGCAGATCAATTATGAAACGATATATAGGTGGTTGAGAAGGATCAGTGCGTTTGAGAACAGGAAGAATAGGACTATTGCATGTGTCACCTCTTGTTTCTTCAACCACACCCTTCTGAATCAAGTCATGAATAGTTTCCAAAAGCGCTTTTTCTCCTTCAGTGGAAATTTTATACTGCGGGATACGCGGTAATTCAACATTGGGCTTGAGAGTGACAACGTAAGGTGGAATCTCAAGACAACCCACATCGTTCGGACCCGTGGCCCAAAGTGTTGCTGGAAGAGAAAGTAATTCAGGTGGAAACAGATCTTTGGACAAATACATTGGGGAGATCAATTTCTGTCCCAAAGTAAGATGTACACCAGAAGGGGAACAATATATTGTAGCATACATTCTTTTCAGTAGATCTAGACCCAACAGATTCTCACCGCAACCATTTGTCAACAGAAGTGGAGCTTCCAAATCATAGGGGCCAACTGAAATAGGCAAAGGGCAAGAAACTGGGTTGCAAACAGGGGCGCCAGAGAAACCTACAGAAACATTTGTTAAGCCAGACAAAGGTGCCCCAGGGAGTTTGGAATGAATGATAGAACTTCTCATCGCCCCAGTATCTAAAAGAAATGGCTCTGAAACACCCATTGTTGTGACGTTAACATAAGGTCCATTCTGATCTACCGGAATCGACACAACTCCCTTACTTTGTCCATGGCTGTCCTAGTTGGCATGAAGACTCTCATTTCCGTTTTCAACATTATAATCTTCATTATAATATTGCGTAGACCTAACATTTTGCTGATCAAAACAGTTCACAGAATTGGGAGAAGGAAGGGTATGCTGTTCTTGAGTCAACACATTCCGACCTCTACCTCTGTTTGCTGACTGGAGGCCAGCACGACCTAGTGGAGCAGATAATGCTCCGTTGCGTTGCAATAAAACTGGACAACTATTCTTCAAATGACCTTCCTCTCTACAATAGGCACATTGATTAGGACCTAACAAAGGTCGCGGAATGTATGGCTCAGGTTTTTGATACAACCTCTGAAACTGCGGAGGCTGTTGAAACTGAGGCTGAACATAGCGAGGAGGATAGGCTTGTTGCAACAGAACCTTCGTTTTTAATTCTTTCGTCTTTTTCTCTTGCTTTTCCTTCTCCTCTTTATCTCGGTTTTCGTAATATTGTGCAGTAGCCAATATCTGGGCAGAAGAAGAAACAGCCCATGAACTTTCAGAATCTTTCAATTTGTGTGACAGCTCGGGAAGCAAATTGAATACAAATTTGTCCACAAATAATCACTGTCCACCTTCTGTAGCCATATCTTGACCACTGTGATCGATAAAGGTCTCTTCGAAACGAGTGAAGAAGTCAGAGACACTTTCATCTTTCTCTTGCTTGCATGCTGCTAATTTATCCCAATTAACTCTCAATGCAGGCATCATAGTTTTCATTAATGTAATAATCCTACCAGGGAGTTCCGAAATCAAAGCTTCATGCTTTGCACCACCCACTTGATCTCTGTCTGTAGTAGTTATAACATCCCAAGTAGCACCTAGTTCCTGCGCATGATCCTCTCTACGAATCTTAGCCCATATTGTCTGTGGGACTTTTCCCATTAACATGTCGATATCAGCTAAATTCATGATGCATGCATCAACTGTCTGTGATAATTCTTTGTAATAACCTGCAGGGTTTTTACGAGGATCTGGTAGAGTCTGTTTAAGAGCCAAGACTTCAGATCGTTTCCATGGAACATGTACCCATATATGCTGAAAATGAGCAGGAATAGCTGCATTAGCACCTACTCCCGCAACCTCTTCCTTCCATACTGGAGGAACCTCTCTCATGGGATAGTTTTTCAACGTCAGTCTAACCGACGGATCAGAATCAAGAAAAGCCTGAGAGAACAACAAGGATCTATAAGAAATAAGTGTCCTTATAGCTTTCTCAATTTTGGAACCCACAATAAGTCCTTTATCGAAATCAGCCTGAACATCTAACAGGTCTTGTGGGATCGGACTCGAAGTCACATCTTCCCATTCTTTAATGAGAGTATCGCACATTACATTAAAAACATATCTTTGCGTAGGCGCATTCCATTGCGAGAAGGTAAGCATAATATCAAGCACGCTGTATTGTGGACCCTTCTTGATCCATTTTCGTGCAAGAGAGTCTAACCTTTCTCGTTCTTCAAAATCTGGGAACTGACTACGAGACTGTCTTCGAGCAAAAGCCGGAGAAACACTTAAAGCTCCAAAGAAAGGAGATAAAATACCAGTAACAGTGTCTGTGAGACGCTTACGCACAGACGGAGAATTAGACATAAGAATTGGAGACAAAGTATTAGGAGAACTGACAGGAGAAGAACTGATAATTGCAGGAGGAGCAGAAGGCAAAGGAGATCTAAGATCAGGAGATGAGGGCAAAGAAGTTAAAGTTAATGGTAAAACCGTCAAGGGCGGTAATACTGGAGGAGTCAAATGCGGAAGAGCCGGGACAGGCGGAGGTACCGCTGGCGGCTGGACAGGCTGTAAAGGCTGAGGTGCATTGGCACTTTGTACATAGGGCGGAGGCAACCTCAATAAATGGGACATTAGGGGATCTTCTTCTATATCTTTCTTTTTTTTAGAGGGGGAAACAGGCAACACAGGATAGCATTTATCTATCGCCATGCAATGCTGTCTCTCTGAGATTTCAGTTACTTTATCAATTTCATCATCTTTAAACTGTTGGGCAGCCTGTATAATCGTCATACCCTGTGCTTTTCTATCTTGTTTTGCTTGCTTAATTTCTTTCTGTTTGGCTTCCTTTCGCCAAAGGCGGAAAGAGTCAAACATTGCCGGCCGGGCTTTTCTTTTGAATTGGACTGCTTCCAAATTATCTAACACATCAGGATCAAAGCTACCATTTTACGGCCATTTTAGAACACCATCTTTCTTTGTGTATCGGGTCCATGTCTCGTTAAAGGCAATGGGGCCAATACCATGTTTTGAATAGAGCTCATATGTGGGAGTTCCAACTGAAGGAATCGGACAAGAGTCCTCAAGTCGGGAATCCCTATTACAACCAAGACAACAAATTCTTCCAACCTTAGTCAGACCAGGCATCTCACGATTTTTCCTGTCTGTTCACAAACTTCAAGGGAGTGAAACTCAGTTTACGCAGCACAAATGCACTTACCCTTGGCTTTGTTTATTGCAATAGACAAATCTAAGAACCAAAGAAAAACAAAGAACCAAAATTGTGGGCGCGACCCACAAATATACTTAACTAAGGACGTCTTCTCCCATCAACAGAGGCCCGTCTATCATCTCGCCTTACCATACATCATCAAAGGAAGGGCCAAAGCAGTGCGGCAGTCAGGGCAGCGGTCGTCAGTAGCCGTCAGGAAGGAGTAACCGCGCTGCAAAAGACCTTCGGACCACTTTCGACATACAGGGGTCGCTTAATGTGGCTCGCGAACCCTCCGGAATTTTCTTGCGTGGTTCCTCACGACCTTCAGGCAGAACCGGTACCACTGAAGCCGCCCCACGTTGGTCGCCAGTTGAAGAACCAGAACTCTTTGGCTCTGGCGGCGCAGGGTACGCCCAAGTCTCCTGAGTTCTCCTGCTCAGCTACACAGAGACACGGGACACTCTGTCGGCGTTAGAAGATCAGATTTATTTAGCTGCAGCTAGTACAGTTATCCTAGAAGTACACAAAGTAGGTTCTCAGGAGACTGCCACTTCACTCTGTGGCGCACAGGGTTTTATACTGTATAGGGTTCAGACATATTAACCAAAAGCACTCCCAGAACACACAAGAAAGAGCCAATAAGGAAAGTTGGAAAATAGGATAAAACCAATAGGAAAGATTGGAAAACAAAAGTGTCAGATGACTCGAAGAAACCTCTCCTCCAACTATGTTTGTCACCCCTCCCTCAAGCTAATTCATTAACAGACTCATAACTAACTTGCAGGTGGCGAGATACGTTTGTGTGTGTTGGAGGACAGTTGTGAAACAAGAGAATGCCAGCAGAAGACAGTGAAGGCCAGGGGACAAGATAAAGTCAGAAAAGAATGGTGTATATCAATAGATAGTTGAGACGGGGATTAGGAAAGCCAGACAGGGATTAGTGTACTCGGCCAGTCCTAACATCAGCTTTGTAAATAGAGGCAGAAAGCGTATTTCGACACCAGGTTGCAGAAAAAGCAGAATAGACTTTGCTCGCCGTGCTGCCTGAGTGATGGCAACATAAAATGGCGGCAGAGCACAAAATGGCGGGTCGATTCGATCGCGATCAGAAATCAAAGTTCCTCACCTGAAGGCAGGGTGCTTGGTTATATGTGAGGGGGTACCCAGGCATGAGTTGAGCCCCTCTGCAGCCTTCGGAATCTCTTCTCCGGGGTTGTCAGTAGTGCAGCCTGACCATATGCTCTTCAGTGAATTGTAACTAAACGGTAAATGCTAACTTTGGACTGGCTGCACAGAAACATGTCGTGTTTGGTGTCAAACACCTTGGAATCATACCCCCACACCAGTAACTGGTGTGGGAGTATGATACTACCCTTCTAGAGGGAGAGACATGACAGCACTTGTATG
Source organism: Triturus cristatus (assembly GCF_964204655.1). Lineage (NCBI taxonomy): Eukaryota > Metazoa > Chordata > Amphibia > Caudata > Salamandridae > Triturus > Triturus cristatus. The sequence continues at coordinate 1,302,473,038 of NC_140591.1, read as the reverse complement.
CCGGGTAGAAACTTAATAAAGCCCTGGCATCAAAAAATGGATGCTGCAGCCACAGACATGGGTCTGGCAGGGGAGGCCTGGACAATAGGTTTCCTGTCACTGGGAGGTGTAACCACCTCCCAGACAGGCTTATGTGTATTGGGACTGGGTGGGAGCACTCTCTGAGTGCTTTGAAGTCCTGCACTGGGGACTCATTTGGTGTCCCTGTGCATAGTCCAGCTCAAACCGGGCGTGAAACTGGACAAAGGAAATGGGTGTAGCCACCCCTCTTTCCAAACCCTCCCATAGGTGGGTCCACAGAGTATGTCCAACCCCCTACCTTAGTATAAGAATGGGAACCCAGTCCTTAGGACTTTAGATTACCCTGGACGAAACTCTGAAGCCAAATCCTGGACATTTGACGCTCTGCTCAAGATCAGAAAACTGAAGAAATCTCCCTTGGGGTCAAGGAGTGACTCCCCTGCATGGCAGGCACCAATGATGCAATTTGCCGGTCTGCATCATCGAAGCTCCCGCCGTACTCTGAAGATATTTGCAGCCCAGGAAGAGGATTTCGAGACATCTCAGAGGCTGTCCCGAGTCCTGAGCAAAGCTGAGACCTGCAGCCCTCGTGAGTAGCTTGGAACCGGAACTCCTGGTCACCATGCACTTTTGCAAGTACATTGACTTCTCGACATCTCCTGAAGTCATACTTGGGCTGACTTGTAGCCCCCACCTCGAGCACTGAATCCACTGAAGATTGTCTGCTTGGTCATTCGGAGTGACCCGTGGGCCGCCATTTTGTGTTTTGTCTCGAGGTCCCTTCGCGATCCCTGGTCTATTGACTGGTGGGTCCCTGAGAGGGTAACTTTGTATTTTCTTGGGCTTTCCTGGTTGCTCCAGACGTGCCCCGACTCCCTGCCAAGTGGTGAGTCCCACAGACCTTACTGATCTGCACCAAATCATCTTTCTTGTTTCTGCGTGGGTTGCTGTTGCCAAGGCTTGTTGTGTCCAATCCGGGCACTGATGCTGCAGCACTCGACATCCTTCATTAGACAACTCGAATCCAGCTCCTGTTTGTCCTCGACGCTTCCTGGTCCTCGTGGCTGAAGAGTCAAGCTTCACCTCTTTCACCTGAAATCACCAGACATCTGTGGGCATCTGCTCATCACCTTCCTGGTCTCTGGCTAGAGACCCAGACTCTGTCCCCTCTGCTTTCAGGTTCTTCTCATCTTCGATCCATGCTTTGATCTCTTCTGACACTTCGCATCTTCATGGCAGCAGCACTTCTTCGCCAGCTCCCATTTAAATCGACGACGCGACCCGACACCAAAAGACACCTATGCACCCGGCTTCCCTGGGTGAGGTAACACGAGTACTCCGGTGCTCCCGTGGGTGCTAGCCCTAGAACTTCCCAAGTCCAAAAGGGTTTGGTCCTGACTCATTTCTAAGTGTCCCTAATCTTTAAAAATCTAACTGCGACTTTCCCCATAGAAGCTAACGGGAGCTCGCGGCTGTGTTCACATACTGCACACGGCCCCCGTGGGTCCCCTATGTCCCTACCTTGGTTGGTTTCTTGGGGTCCCAGCGATTCTACAGGCTCTAGGCCTTGTGTCTAGTTAAGTCGTGGTTCTTATACCACTATTTTAGTATATGGTTTAGCTCGCCCCTAGGGCCTGACGTGTATTTGTGCTATTTTACTGTGATTATTGAAGTGTAACTTATGTGTTTTGACCTCTAGTCTCATAAAGAGACTAGGAGGGTGTGTTTAGTAATAACTACATATATTTTATATATATACCTGGTGTGGATAACTTTCATTTAGTGACTCAAGAGATTATAGACTGGTAAAACAAGCTGCTTTACATTCCTTCAAGACTTTAACCTATAACCAATTAGGGGTTGTTTGGACTGATACAAGGTTCCCACTATAACTAATGCGGTACAAAAGGGGTTGGTAATGGACGGAGCATCAGAACCAATCAAACACTCACACCCAGTCAACAGATCTGGGTTTGATCCATCACCATTTTTTAGCCCACTCTGCCACCCCAGTTCAGACATGGCCATATGCAAATCAGTCTGACCCTGAGCCTCATGGGAACAGTCCAGCACGAACTGCCAAGCTATGCCTTCCCTGGACCGGAAACAAGCTTCCTAGGACCGGTTTCTGGCATTTCAGCCGTCTTCAGCCAGGCTTGCTTGAATCCAGTGGCAAAGTGAGCAAGGGACTCACGTCTGAGCATACCCTGCCAACTTATGGCGAACAAAGCGGTACAAAAGGGGGTGGTGATGGACGGAGCATCAGAACCAATCAAACACTCACACCCAGTCAACAGATATGGGTTTGATCCATCACTGTTCTTTAGCCCACTCTGCCACCCCAGTTCAGACATGGCCATATGCAAATTAGTCTGACCCTGTGCCTCATGGGAACAGTCCAGCCCGAACTGCCAAGCCAAGCCTTCCCTGGACCGGAAACAAGCTTCCTAGGACCGTTTTCTGGCATTTCAGCCGTATTCAGCCCGGCTTGCTTGAAACCAGTGGCAAAGTGAGCAAGGGACTCACGTCTGAGCATTCCCTGCCAACTTATGGCAAACATTGCACTGTATGAAAGCTTAACATAAATACAACATAGGTTAGAAAATGCCCATAAGGCTGGCATTGAAATGCCAATAGATGTGAAATCTATTGCATATGTCGTGCTTGCCAAATATAGGCCAATTCATTTACTACTGGGGCACCACAAGTTTTACAACAAGGATAGTGCCACTCTGTGACCTCTGTGACCTACAGATACGTATATAACTGAGATATGCAGACTACCATCCATGGCACACGTGCTAGCCACAGCACAAGTTCCCAGCCATGTAGACATCTACCCTCACAAAGTGCATCAGCTAAAAGCAATTGTTTTGAAGCACACCTTGGATCAATACATTAGCTGCCCTATATCCACATAGCCATCCAGGGCATCATTGTAATGGGGCCACTGCCACTCCATTCTACATGGGTCTGACATGGACACCTCTGATGGAGTTTCAGTCAACCCTTAGACAGGATTACAATAGCCATGCCTCAGGTAATTTGTAATACTGAGGGAATGTTTAGATGTCATTTAAATGAATCACACTCCTGCTGTAATACATATTGAGAAGTCAATTGTACTTTTTCATTGGTTCTTTCAGGATACAACTAGAGTTGGGATGTAACTACCGGCATTTGGACAAAAAATAGGATACAAATATTGTGTTGCAGAAATATTGTGATGTCATATATATCGTGAACAGAAATATCGATGTCGAAAATATTGTTTTAAGTGTTGTTTTAAACATTGATGTAAAAAATATTGATGTAGTAAACATCCTTGGATATAGTATCTTTTGTTTTTGAGTAAAATAGTATGTAATATATTTTTTATTCTATGTGTTTATATTTTTTAATATGTTCAATTATTGTAATTTATTTATTAAATTGTTTTCATCTGTAATTTTTTATTCCTTTTTTAAATTTTATTTTTAGTAGCTGGATGCTGGGTTAATAGGGGATAAGGGTGGGGATTTTAAAAAAATGTGTATTATGGTTTTACATGTTAAGTGAATATTTTTCTATACAAATTGTTTTATTAATATGAAAATGTATTTGTATATATGATATATATATTTTCTTAAATTTAAAGTGAAGTTGTATATTTTTAATTTTTAAAAAAAAAAAACATTAACGGGCTGATTATGATTAACCGTGGGCAGCAAACTCCACTCCGCCGGGGGAGTTTGCGGAGCTTTCACCACTTTGCACTCCGCTTTGAGTGAGACGTTTGGGAAAAAATCTCCACCTACTGCCAGTGGAGCGGAGTTTTACGGCGCAAATGAATGCACCTGGTGTGCATAACTGCAATCAGCCGCTTAGAGGCTCCCATCCCATTTGGATGCCCTGCTTTACTATATAATAACTAAGGCGGATTATTTCTGGTATATTGAAACCGAAATCCATGTACCATTTAGAGAGAAAATAATTATTGTGGGCGCTCGGAAAGTGCAAATTGCAAATATATCTCTTCAAATGCTGTACTTTACGCCCTTTCACATTTGTAGGTATCACGTGACACAAAGGTACATCCAAAAGCACTTTTAGGCGCAGTTTGAATGGAGCTGGGGAGATCTTATGCAACAATTAATTAAATACGTCACAGAATTGAGCGTTAATGACCCATGAAGAGGCCAGTCAGACTGAAATGTTAAAGGGGGGGGTAGGAGGTACTGCTAAAAAGGGCCTGTGAGCTGGGATGAAAGAAGTACAAAATACTTCCACAGAGGCAAACAAACAGCGAAAATGTACTGGGCAGACTGTGAATGAATGAGCTGTCACGCTCATTGCAGAATGGTGCCCGCTTCTGCTGTCACAGACACGCATTTGCAATTTAGGCAGCATTTCCAAAATTATATTAAATTGGATCTGATATTGAAGGAAATACAAAGTTCTTCTTTCATATAAAGTGACTTGAAGAAAGGGTTGTTTAATATATTTAGAACTGCCCAACTGCCTGCTCTCACCAGAGTTCGCCCACTGATGGCTCTTGCTTTCTTTAACAAGCAATAACATAGTACGAAGTTTCTTAACAGAAATGTAATCATTCGTCCATTGCAAAGGATTTGTAGCCCTACTTATGTGAATGGACCACTGCCAAGCCTTGCCTCAAACTAAATTACCCTTTGCCCCTTATGTTCACTTACCTCTCTTTCGCTGTGCAAATCTCAGAAGACAAGTCCTGCTCCCCCTAGTCTCCAGAATAAACGGCCTGCTCCGAGAAATCCTCTAGCCCCAACGGGGGCACCGTAACCTCGGGGTCAGCACCTTCGGGCTCTGGCGGCTGCTGCTGTGGACATCGGGCGCACAAGGTGTTGGAGTTCACCTGGTCCAGGCTGGAGATGACAGGTTTGTACAGTCCTGCCAGTCCCACTCATCGAACTGGCCCAGCGGGGAGCGGTCATTGCTTGGGTGTTGGCCAGGCTCTCTCTCTGTAATTCTGCAGCCGCAGCACCCAGGTCATGTGACCTTTAGCACTACTTAATGCCAATCAGAGAGCAAAACAACCCGCAACAAACCCTGCCCACAAATAGAGAGCAATGGGATAAAAAAGGAAGGTTTCATAGCCGTTAATGTCCAAACCTAGGGGGTGGCTGAGCAATACGCCGCCCGTCTGTGGAACTCCGTGGAGTTCTGCAGAGTTTTTCAGTGACTCTGCTGAATTCCATGGAGTTTAACTCCATGAACTTAAGCCCAGGCCTAATTATGTTGTCGGGTGGACCGCAACCAATGGTCAGTCTGTTGTGATCAGCCCGACCTCTGCCCTTGCGGTCCACCCGCCGCATTACGATGCTGCGGGTGGAGGCATCAGGTGGAGGGACCATCTACTGCTGTTACATCGGGGTCATTGAGCCTGTCGGAGCATCAGAAATGCTCATGATCCCTTAATATGGAGGAGCCAGCTTCGACTCCGCCGTCAGGATTATGATGTCCTTTTCTAACAGCCTTTCCATGTTGACCTTTTCTGACATGGAAACACTGTCAGAAAATGACTTTGGTGGCCACTAGCAGGGCCCCCTCTCCCCGACCCTCTCCTATGGGGCTTTGGGGGGCATCTATAGTTCCTACCTAAACATCACTGCATCGTGTGAAAGGCACCGCATGGTACACCTGCACCATGTGGTGCCTGCCACACGGTGAAGGGATGTTTACAAAAAATCCATTTTACAATGGCAGCTTGTGCTGCAGGCCTTTTCTGCCCGACGCACAGGTTACTATTGTAGACAGGATGTTTCCGACCTCCCTATGATCAGGGGGCAACTCACCCTTCTCCAAGGCCTCTCAAAAGGTCTCTAGTGGTAACAAGCGAGTCTGTGGCCACACTAGGCGTCCATAATCAAAGGAGAGTGAGATCTGCTGGTTCCCTGGGGTCTGGGTATCCTTAGTGTCGACCCAAAGCCCTCAAGCAATCTCTGCCAATGGTGGTGTAAGTGATCACCTCTATGATGTATCACTGGACGGAGTCATAATTGGGTTTCGCATGTAGGTACTCGCTCGCTTAGGTGAGTTCTGCATTCTTATGAGGGAGAGTACTGGTGGGATCCATGTGGTCGTGTGTAAAATGATCTCCTGTATCTATAGGGCCAAAAGATATATATCTGATTCTGCGGTCGGAACCGCTGACCTATGGTTGGAGGGTTTCTATCCGCAACGGTGTCCAGCGAACACAAGTTCGTCTGACATCGTAATGAGGCCCTACATTTTTTAAAACATTTAAAATATTTTAGATTTTTTAAATTTATTAAATTGTTCTGATTTGTAATTTCTAATTATTGTAATTTTTTTATTGAATTATTGAATTTGTTATAGTATCAAGATGTTGGGTTAATACGGGATAAGTGTAGGGAGATTTTTAAAAATGTGTATTATAGTTTTTAATTTTAGGTTAATCATTTCTTGATATGCAAATTGCTTTATTAATTTTGAGATGTATTTTATTATTTTATAAAATGAATGTAAAATAAGATATTTAAAAAAATGTATCAACTATTGTAGAGTATTTAAAATATTGTAGTTTTTTTTAAATAACATGTATTTGTATTTATTTACATGTTTGCATTAAAAATATTTTAATATTATATGAAATTGTTATAAATGTTTAAACATTTGTAAAAATATGTTTGGAATGGAAAAGGTTTAAAAACAATTGTTATAATGTTAGACATTTTACACATTTTCATAAAATTATTTATAGAATGTGTTTATTTGCAGAAAGCTTAGTTGTACATTTTAAACATTTATGAATGATAGAAAATATTAATTACATTTTGTAAATTTCATTAGTAAATTAAACATAATTGTTATTAGGAATTTACTTTTTTATATAAATAATAGTATTTTAGATTATTGGGTTTTTGTATAACATTTTAGAAAAGTGCATAATGTGTTTAAATGTGAAAATGTGTAGTATTAATTGTGTATTTCATATTTTTTACATATAATATTGGAGGTAGAAAGGTTTCTTTTGAATTGAAATTATTTAATTTGTATTTATTTTTACTCAAGTTTGTTGAGATTGGAGTGGGAATAGTAAATGTCACTATTTACTGTCAAACACCTTCCCCAAATTGTTTTAGATTGGAGTGGGACTAGTGAATTTCATCCCTTTACTGTCCAACACTGTCTCCAAATTGGTTTAGATTAGAGTGGGAATAGTAAATGTGGCCCCTTTTCTGTTCAACACCTTCCCCAGAGGGGTTTAGATTGGAGAGGAAATAGGAAAAGTCACCTCTTTACTGTCTAACACCTTCCCCAATGTGGTTAATATTTTAGGGGGAATAGTAAATGTCACCCTTTTAGTGTCCAACACCTTCCTGAAGTTGATTTAGGTTGGAGTAATGCCCCCCCTTTACGGTCCAACACTTTCCCTGAATTGGTTTAGATTGGAGTAGGGATAGCAAATGTCACCCCTTTAGTGTCTAACTCCTTCTCCAAATTGGTTTAGTTTGGAGTGGGAATAGTAAATGTAACCCCTTTAGTGTACAACAACTTCCCTGAGATGGCTTAGATTGGAGTGGAAATAGCAAATGCCACCCTTTTAGTGTCCAACACCTTCCTCAAGTTGGATTAGATTGGAGTGGGAATAGTAAATGTCACCCCTTTAGTGTCCAACACCTTCCCAGAGTTGGTTTAGATTGGAGTGGGAACAGTAAATGTCTTCCCTTTAGTGTGCAACACCTTCCCTGAGATGGCTTAGATTGAAGTGGGAATATCAAATGCCACCCTTTTAGTGTCCAACACCTTCCTCACGTTGGTTTAGATTGGAGTAGGAATAGTAAATGTCACCCCTTTAGTGTCCAACACTTTCCCAGAGTTGGTTTAGATTGGAGTGGGAGTAGTAAATGTCACTCCTTTCGTGTCCAACACCTTGCCCAACTTGGTTTAGATTGGAGTGGGAATAGTAAATGTAACCCCTTTAGTGTCTAACATCTTCCATGAGTTTGTTTAGATTGGAGTGGGAACAGTAAATGTCTTCCCTTTAGTGTGCAACACCTTCCCTGAGTTGGTTTACATTGGAGTGGGAATAGTAAATGCCACCCCTTTAGTATCCAACATCTTCTCTGTGTTGTTTTAGATTGGAGTGGGAATATTAAATGTAAACCCTTTAGTGTCCAACACCTTTTCTGAGTTGTTTTAAATTGGTATGGGAGTTGTGAATGTATCCCCTTAGTGTTCAACAGAGTCTGTGAGTTGGTTTAGATTACAGTAGGAATAGTAACTATAACTCCTTTATTGTCCAACACATTGCCCAAATTTGTTTGGATTGGAGTGGGAATAGATAATGCCACCCTTTTAGTATCCAACACCTTACCTGAGTTGGTCTAGGTTGGAGTGGGAATAGTAAATTTAACCACTTTAGTGTCCAACATCTTCCCCAAATTGGTTAAGATTGGAGTGGGAATAGTAAGTGTTACCCCGTTAGTGTCCAACACTCGCCCCAAATTGGTTTAGATTAGTGTGAAAATAGTTAGGTGCCGATTCCGATCCGTTAAAAATATTCCCCGTACGAATCGTATCCAGATTTTTTTACGTACGAATCGTACAAGTCCCGTACAAACTGGCAAGTACGATTCGTATGTGAAAAAGTACGTACAAATCGCATTGGGAAAATTCCCCGACACGTCCTCGGGTCGGGAAAAGTGTCCGACACGTCCCCGGACATTTTTACGTACGAATCGGAAAACTGAAGTCCGAGCACGCAAGTACGATACGTCCCGTCCGTCCGAATGTACATCCGTATGGAAAAAAGACCGTACGGAGCGAACAGCAATAGCAACCATGGAGACGTCCAAACATGTGACCGGTATGCGCCAAACACCCCCCCAGACCCCCCCGTAGGTACCTGCCGTACCCCCAGCCCCCCGCGGATGGACGCGCCGTACCCCCAGTCCCCCGCGGATGGACGTGCCGTACCCCCAGGCCCCCGTGGATGGATGCGCCATACCCCCAGCCCCCCGCAGATGGACGCGCCGTACCCCCACCCTACCCGTGTATGTATGGTACGGACACCCACCCCACCCGTGTATGTACGGAGCGTACCCCCACCCCACCCGTGTATGTATGGAGCGTACTACCACCCCTCCCGTGTATGTACGGAGCGTACCCCCACCCCCGTATGTACAATGCGGACCACCAGCGCATAGTGCTGGGGGTCCGCACCATACATACGGGGTGGGGGTACGCTCCGTACATACACGGGTGGGGTGGGGGTACGGCGCGTCCCTACGGGTGGCTGGGGGTACGGCGCATCCATCCACGGGGGGCTGGGGGTACGGCGCGTCCATCCGCGGGGGGCTGGGGTTACGGCGCGTCCATTTTCGGGGGGCTGGGGGTGCGGCGCGTACATACGCGGGAGGCTGGGGGGGTGTTCGGCACGTACCGGGCCCTCTTTTCCTCACGCTTCGCGGCGTACTTAGCTTTTCCGGCACTTTTTGTGTGCCGTAAAAATATTGCCGTCCGGAGTGCTGTCGGTATGAATCGTACTTGCTGGTCTGTAAAAAGCTGCCTAACTCCGTGCGAATGTCACGTGTGCGCTGTCCTGGATCACATTCGTATGTATTTTGTAGTCGGTTGGTGTTTTTTCCGATTCGTACGGAAATGGTGTTTCCGTACGAAGCGTACTTGCATGTTTGTACGGTCTTTTTCCCGGGTACGAGTCGGACGGAGAAAATGCTCCGTCCGACGATTCGTACACGGTTTTTCCAGGATCGGAATCGCCACCTTAGTATACCCCTTTACTGTTCAACACCTTCCCGGAGTTGGTTTAGATTGAAGTGAAAATAGTAAGTGCTTCCCCGTTAGTGTCCAACACCTTCCCCAAGATGGGCCAGGAGATCAATCACCAACGAAAAAATCAAAGGTAACAAGGGAGAGCCCTGGCAGAAACCACTGACACCACGCCTCCAACCTGCACCCTGGCTACCAAATTGTTGTAGAGTAGGCGCTCATAACTCCTAAATTTTGGGCCAAACCCCATCCGAGTGAGGAGGGCGAACAAAAACACCCAGTCCACTGAGACGAAAGCCTTCTGAAAATCTATGTGAAGAAGGGCTCTATGGCAACAGAAGACTTCACTCAAGGCAATTCCATTATGAACTTTCCATAAATCATGCTGGGTAGTGCAATGAGGCATGTACCCGGACTGGGCCGGGTGGACAAGGTGTGTAATTACTCCCGCTTGGAGGGCGGTCATCCTTTTAGCCCATATTTTCACTTCTGAATTCAAGAGCAAGATCAGTCAGAAGTTCCCGCAATGCGTGCCCTACATACCCGGCTTTGGGATTACCACTATCCTGCCAGTCCTAAGATCAGGGGCAGGTCGCCCCTCTCCAAAGTCTCTCAAAGGTCTCCAGTAGTAACAGGCCAGTCTGTGGCCACAAAAATCCGATTGGCTGCACTCTGCTAGTCCTACTAGCGTGTTACCCCAAAGAATTATGGTCCATGAAGTAGCGTCGGCGGGTACGCCTATGCCAAAAGTTTAAAATGAAAATGAGTGTCGCGTTAGCCATCCCTGGACACGTGTTTCGAGGTAGTTGCCTCTCGTCAGCAGGGAGTAGGTATGTGTGTAGGGTTGCTGCGTAGGCTGCCAAAAAATATTCTCAGGTATAGTACCACTCAAGGCGCGCAGGTGCGTAGCCATGGGCTCGTCAGCCCCACCGGCTCAAGGGAGCCTGAATATAAACAAAAATCCGATTGGCTGCACTCTGCTAGTCCTACTAGGGTGTTACCCCAAAGAATTATGGTCCATGTAGTAGCATCGGCGGGTACGCCTATGCCAAAAGTTTAAAATGAAAATGAGTGTCGCGTTAGCCATCCCTGGACACGTGTTTCGAGGTAGTCTGTGGCCACACTAGGCGTCCAGAATCAAAGGGGGGTGAGCTCTGCTGGTTCCCTGGGGTCTTGGTATCCTGTGTCGACCTGAAACCCTCAACCAATCTCTGTCAATGGTGGTGTAAGTGATCACCACTATGATGTATCAGTGGGCGGCATCATCATTGGATTTCACACCTAGGTGATCGCTTGCTTAGGTGATTACCGCCTTCTTATGAGGGAAAGTACTGGTGGGATCCATGTGGTGGTGTGCAAAATTACCTCCTGTATCTAAAAATAGTTACTTTAATTTGAGCAAAGTATACAGGGGCAAGGTTAAATCGTGAAGTTGATTGGCCCACGCTTTAGACACAACAAGTGCACAGCTGCAACTACCTGAAACTCAGGTGCTTTTAATATTGCATTGCATGCTTGATGCTGGCACTCTTGAAGAAAACCTTTCCAGACACAGAGAGCAGTGCTGATCCTGTGATGTGATTCACCTGAGCTGATCATGGAGGTTTGGGGTTCCCCATTCAAACCTAGATACCTTCTATTATTATTATAAAACTAGGGGGCATATTAACAATGCGTACTGGTGGGATCCATGTGGTGGTGTGCAAAATTACCTCCTGTATCTAAAAATAGTTACTTTAATTTGAGCAAAGTATACAGGGGCAAGGCTAAATCGTGAAGTGGTGATGTTTTACAGACGTGCTCACTGTCCTTAACAGTACATGTGAATGGTCAACATGTTTCAGCCCCTAGTACCCATAAGGGTCTGGGCTTGATCAGGACCTTTTATCTAGTTCAAAGGGTCCCTTACTTTTGGTTTTTGTGGCCTCATAATTCTGTTACTCATGTGTCTTTATTTCAATAGGTTCTGTTAGAAAGAAATGTTGTCTTACATTGAGTCTAAGACTTCAAAGAAAGAAGGATTTAAGTGAAGACAGTGGCACCCATTTGGTATGCCAAACAACATTCTTGAGTCATTCCATATATCATGTTCAACAAGCCCAAATGTGAACAGGGATGCCTATGAATATTTTACTAAAAGCATGCTACCTGAGTTCAGGTTGTGCATATACTTAAACAATATTTGTCACAGTACTGCACAGACAGCTGCCACTAGGTGACAGAACTCGGCCGGGAAACCATTGGGACCCAGTGTCTTACCAGCCTGCAGCTGAGCCAAGGCTGTGCACAGCACACTGCATGAAACATCTGCCTCCAGCGCTTCCCACTGTTCTGGGGTCAGGCAAAGGCATCGGAAAATTGATACAAATTCAGGTAGGTCTACGCAGGGGCTCAAGTGGTCCACACTATACAACAGCTGGTAGTAAGCTGCAAAAGTACATGCAATGGGCTTGCTCCCAGTCACCATTGTTTGCTGACAAGTAAGCTACAGGGGCTCCGTTCTCCTTGGGGATGCACAGCTAGTGCAACTTCTTACTGGCTTTATTGCCCCACTGATGGGCTCCACTGCGGGTGGCCAGCCATGCCGCTATCACCTCCTGCATAAACTCCTGTTGGAGTCCTGTGGAAGTGATTCCTGCTGTGTCATATACTGGCTTTCTAAGTCGAATATATGTTTCTAAAGGTCCCTGACCTTCCGCTGATCTCTGTCTTTCTGACAGTAGCTAGTGATTTAACCCCTAACCGTGGCCTTCTGATCTTCCTAAAGTCTAATGGGGGAAGATATAGAACCCCTATTGTCAGTAAGGAAGTGCTGGTAAATGTTTTAGCACATCTCCCTGAAACCATCCTTTTGAAATTACCAGCGGCCCAAGCAACATCGTGCTGTCATGGGTCCCAAGCCAGCTCCACCACCATAGGTGAGTGAACAGATAGTCACCTGGCCAACAACCGGAGATCTATGACCCTTTGGCTCTCCGGACCCTGCATAAATAAGTAGTCCAATCAGGAGAAGGAGCGGTGTGCCCCCAGTAGAAGGTGAAGTCTTTCTTCTCGGAATGGTGTGCCCTCCACACATCTACCAGGTTTCAACAATGTGCAAATGTCACAAGAGGAGTGGGTCCATGACCCGTCCCCATGATGGTTGAAGAATGGTCAAAGCTTGTCTTGCACACCTCATTGAAGCCCACACTTATTAACAATTGTGCATCCGGCAGGTCCTGTAGAAGGTCCCCATAGTCTAACTAGAAAATCTCAGGCAAGAGGGGGTGGGACATATATGCTGATTAGTGAGACAGATCATCCGCAGAGAATGTCGAATACTGCAACATAATGGCTGAATCCATTTTGCCATAACCTGGAGACCACCAAAGGACTATGCCCCTAACTCAGATGACCAAACCCCGAGAGCCCCGATGAAACCCAGAGTGATACACCTGGGTGTAGCCCTTACGGGCCAAGAAGGGATACCTGCTTCCCAGAAGAGTGGGTTTCCTGAAGCATTACAATATTCGCATTGGACCTCAGTGCTGTCCAGAGCACCACCCCTCATCTGTAGCCCATATCCCAGTGTAGGGCGCTTCTGAGAATTTGGGTCAGTCCATGGTTCAAACATGTCAAGGTGCCGTCCCTAAAAATTGTATGCATTCTGCATATAACTGTGCTTAACATCCACACCTGAAAAGGAAACACAATGAAAAACATCATCCCAATGCCACCCTGCTCCCACAACACCCGCCCCATACTTCGTAAACTAGAAGTGCCTGTTGTGGTGCAACTAGGGACCGAAAAAAACAGGGCTATGGTGTGATGCATATCATCCCTGCCTGAGGGGGATCGTCAGTGTCGGATAGTGTCAGGTGATCATTCTTCACAACAGGCAAGTCTTCTCCAGTGACTGCATATTCAGGACCCAATGAACAGGTCCTTTGTCCCCTTCTTCTGGAGTGTTTTCTCAAGGCGGTTTACCATTCTCATGTTGGGCTTCCAACATCTCTGTGGGCCCCCTCCCCCTCTCAGGAAGTAGTTGTTGGGTGTGATGTAGGTCTCTCCTCAGTCCAGTCCCATACCTCCTCGGGAGAGTCAAAGAAAAGGCTCTTATCTTGGTAGAGTGTCATTAAGTGGGCCAGGAACAGGAGCATATATGTAAATCCCATTGCTTTCAATTTTTACTTGGCTTCCTGGAAGGATCGGTGCTGCTGTTGAATCGTCATGGTGCCGTCTGGGAAGATCATCACAGGAGAGCATTAGAAAGTCAACTGGCGGGATTTACAGGCCACCCTGAGGACTGAATCTCTATTCGGGCTGTAGTGAAGACAGAGTTTTGCCTGCACACATTGCTATGTTAGCATAAGTGTTTTAGATGTTAACGCCATCTTGCCACTTTGCTGCTTTTGCATATGATACTACAGGTAGCTGTTATTATAAGTAAAACTGCTTGCTTGCTTTTTCTTCACATGAGAACGGTCTGTTTTTCACATCCCTAGACTTACACTGCGACCTTAGTCTGAACACTGTGTGCAGAAACTGTCAAGGTCAAATAACAATGTATGCTGTTGAATTCAGGTTGATCGGCCCACGCTTTAGACACAACAAGTACACAGCTGCAACTACCTGAAACTCAGGTGCTTTTAATATTGCATTGCATGCTTGATGCTGGCACTCTTGAAGAAAACCTTTCCAGACACAGACAGCAGTGCTGATCCTGTGATGTGATTCACCTGAGCTGATCTTGGAGGTTTGGGGTTCCCCATTCAAACCTAGATACCTTCTATTATTATTATAAAACTAGGGGGCATATTAACAATGCGGCGATAAAAAATTATCGCCGCTTTTGCGGCTGTTTTCGGCTGAATAGCGGTTATAATTTTATCGCCTTATTAGCAAAGACACGCTATCCCGTGTTTTGCTGATTTTGCTCCCGTTTCCAGCACGCCTAACTTCGCATCGCTAATGAGATGCAAAGTAGGCGTGTCTGTGGAAACAACATCGGTAAATATCGCGAAGGCAGCTTCGCGATATTTACAATGCGGGGAAGCGATTATTTTACACGCACTAAGTATGCCTTAACGCAGGAATTTAACGTCAGCTAAAGCATACCTAACATGGGAGGTGGATTCATGTGATACGACCGCAGGGTCGTATCATCAAGCATATTGCCGTTTTACATGGAACAGTGCTGGAAAACCAGCAATGTTCCATGGAAAAGGGCGCTATCGCTGGTATATACATTGCCATGGTGCTAAGCATTGTTAATACAACGCTAGCCTGGCGAAATATTCCAGCAATAGAAAAAAATGAGGTATACAAGGTCAGCAATAATTATCACTGCCTGTTGCAAATATGCCCCTAGCTTATTAGCCAGGTGAGGGTGGTACACAAGGTAGTATAGGACCTGTTTCCACTATCATTATAATATGATTTCTCCCTTTGTGTTTTATGGAATTGTAACAATGCTGATGGTTTTATTGCTAATCATTTGTTTGCTTATGTTAGCCAAAATACTGCATCTCAGAGCACGTAGTTAAAAATAAACATTTTATACTTTACCGTGTCTCTGATTACTCACATTGTGGACTGATATAAGAATAACAACGAAAAGATGTTCTTGATTCCCACCATTCCTGAGAGTAACGTAAGTCGCTTGTTCTGGGTTGTCTAATCATTGGTAGCTTCGCTGTGGTACGGAGAACAAATGAGACACTGATGCTAGTCCGATAGGGGTTTTAGGTACTGAGGTGAGTTTTTTGGTACACCACAATTTAATGAGGTCCTGGTTTCCTGTGCATAGTTCTGTGCATGAGCAGAATCCCCGCAACATGGCGCACCTAACCTTTTGGTCTTATATTTGAGACGCCTTAGTAGTGCTTATAGGTTCATTCAAGCTTGACAATTAAAAAGGTTTCATTTTGAATTACTTACCCTTTTTGTGCTACGGTTTAATATAGATTGTTTTTCTTCTCTGCGTCCTTATGGCTGAAGTTGCTATTGCAGCGCATAGTCGGGCACCTCTCCGGCGTCATTTGACGTAGTTTGGAGTGCCAGACGATGGAATGTCAATTATCTTTGTAGTGAGTGCCGATGCATCGTTCCCCTATGAGCTTTTTTACTCTTGGGTTACTTTTCCGGAGGTGAATGCGGACGATAAGACGTTCCACTCATACACTCCTACGGCAGTTCCAGCAAATTACACGCCATATAGGACGCAGGAAATTCCAATTTCCTCTTGGCAGCATCGTATTTGGTTCAATGGTGCCCTCCCCCACACCTTAACTCGGGTTAGGTCCCTTGTCCATTCCTGGGGCCACTTGGCCAATCTTGGCTGGGTTCACACCTCATCCATGATATTTGCAAACCCTGGTTGATGACTTACGCCTACTACATACCGCCTTGATTGCGGTGCATAGGGCTTTGGTGTAATACGTTTTGCGCAATCTCCAGGTGGGGGCACCTGGGGTTGCGCCGCAACCAGTTGGACTGACCAGGATTACTATTAGTCCAGTCATGGTTAATTTGGTAATGGGCAAGCGCCCAGAATAAGGACGATATGCCTTATTGGCTTGCTGAGAAATTTGACCAGCTGGAAGCAGTATTTCCTAATTCAACTCCTGTGGAGAATCACAGGATTCTTACAATTAGTTTGCAGAAAGACTTAGTCCCAGAAGTAACAGATTGTGAGAAATGGGATAAAGTATTTGCAGCGGTCTACGTGAAGTGCTTCGGCACACCGTCTATGACTGTATTGCCCTCCGTCATTAAGCGTGTTCAGGATGAGTACGGTCCAAAAGCAGCGGTCGAATTGGGAATGAGGCTTGTCGGCGTGTTCAACGTAGTTGCTGATCTTATCCTTGCTAACGTCAAGGGAGATGCTGTTAACTTTCAAGTGTTGAATGCGCTGCGCCTCGTCGATGACGTCGATAAGCCCCGGCAGGTACCGAGAATTATTGCGGAGTCTTATGGGACCATTGGCTGCAATAGTTTGGGGGTTAAGCCTTTTGCTAAAACAACAGCGAAACCGCAAACTCAGACGGTTAAGTCTACAAAGGACGACCGTCCTGTTTTTCCTAAACTAAATTGGAAAGGTAAAAAACAGGGGAAGCAGCAACATAAACAGGGGTCACGTCCCGCATCACCAATACCAGTGACTACTGAACGCACATATGAATTGCGCGATCACACAATGATTAGGTCTCCTGATAGATTTCAGGTTCCAGATCAACATTCACCTCGTTCTTCACTGGAAAACATCGGTCTCGCAAGCCGGTGGAGGTGAATGTGGCAGAGGTCGGGGTGCCCCTCAAGGACGTGAGCAGCCCAGCCCGGCTGATGGTAAAGGCAAGCAGGACGACTTTTCACGTCAACAACCTCCATTTCAGAAAAAGAAAGTTGCTGCACTAACAGCGAGGTATGCCACAGATAGTGAGAACACAGCTTCGGAACATGACATGGGCACTAACGCTGCTAGACAGCGCAGCGGAGGTTACAATAGTGCAGCAAGCACTGCGTCCAAATCTGAAGGCAACAGCAACTGACACGTTTATTACTGTAAAAACTGCTGACACTAGAGTGGCTCTCCCTGACAGACTATATGACATAGTCCTTTTAATTGAAGATGACATACAATGTACAATAAAAGGGATTGTTTGGGAAAATCTGACCTCTACATATAACATTTTGTGAGCAGAGGCAGACTGGCCCCCAGCTTTCGTTTTGGCTGCTCCAAGAGGGGAGAAGGTAATCCTCCCATCTTTCGCGTACACAGTGCCGAAGGAGCAAGCTCAGAACTTTGCGGAGGAGTGGGCACAAGTGCTTGCTCCGGCGTTGTACCGTACTGAGGTTGGGTGGGATAAATTATCACCAAGCCATGAATATCCCATGCGCCGAGAAGCTAGATCTCACATCGCAGAAATCCTTGAACAATTGGAATATCAAGGTGTAAATAAAACATGTGTGTCACCCATGAATAATCCTCTTTTCACTGTAACTAAACCTGATGGGTCGTACCGCCTGTTCTTGGATTATCGGCATTTGAACTCTCATTGTCACACGTGGGCGGTACAAAACACCCACAGTTCTGCCCTCGTTGATAGTCTCGTGAGAAAAATGTTTAAGACCATACTTGACATCTCCAATGGCTTTTATAGCCATAACCTGTCCTCTATTAGTAGTCAATGGACAGCCTTTACTTCTGGCGGCAAACAAAAACAGTTTAAAAGATTAGTCATGGGCTACAAAAACAGTCCAGGAGTCTTTGCCGCACGTGTAGTCTTTCTGTTAGAGAGCATTGACCCTGATGCGTACTCGTATATTGATTAGGCCTGGGCAGTAAATTTCATTCCGCTTGCGGATGTTGCGATATTTTGGCATTTTCGTGTTCTGCAGAGAGCGCGAAAATGTCAAAACTTTCGCAACCTGCCGCGAAACGGAAGTATTTTTCTTGTTCGCACTTTAAAAATGCATTCGCGCCCGTGCGGTCGCGACTTACCGGGTCCCTGCGTTCGCCAACTAGTTTTCTTATCCGTTTGCGACCGCCACAATATGTTGGATTGTTGGTAGCCGGTCGAGCTATCCCGTGAGAGTTTGCGATCGCGAACACGTCATTGCGATCGCGAACAGGAAATAGGCATCTCGAGCAAGATGGCCGCACCCATTAGTGACCGCATGGGCAAGTTGGAGATATATTTCCCAGCGAGCACGCAAAAACACATCGCGAATGGGCGGGAAAAGCAATCTCCGCATCTTCGCGAAAGTTTCGCATGCTCGGGGAGATTTTGCGCAATTTCGCGATAATTTGCGAAAGTCAATTTTGCAAATTCCGCCCACCCTTAATGTTGATAATATTTATCTCGCAGACAACGAATTATGGCCGCATCTGTGTCACGTTGACCGCATCATTGTCATGTTTGCGGACTTCGGTTACAAATTTAACTTTGCAAAATCACACATTGCAGAGTATACAGAGTTGTTTTTGGGCTATGAACTCAACAACGAATGACAAGGTTTAGCACCTCACTTCCTGGAGAAATGCACATGTTTGTGCGCTCCAACAACTCTGAAAAATGACTAGCTGTAGTTTTTGAACCCTAGCTCAGCGGGCACCTTGGGAAACCTAGCAAACCTATACATTTTTGAAAACTAGACACCCAGGGGAATCCAGGATGGGGTGACTTGACTGCCTCCCACCAGGGTCTGTTACCCAGAATCCCTTGCAAACCTAAAAAATTGTCCAAAAAACCACATTTTCCCCACATTTCTGTCGTAGAAAGTTCCGGAATCTGCGTGGATCCACAAATTTCCACCCACCCCGCGTTCCCCAAAGTCTTACGAGAAAAACGGTACCTCACTTGTGTGGATCGGCCTAGTGCCCGCGACAGGAAACGGCGCAAAACGCAACCTGGTCACACCTCAATTTCGCAGTGAAAAATGACCCTTTTTTGGAAAAATGACTAGCTGTAGTTTTTGAACCCTAGCTCTGCGGGCACCTTGAGAAACCTAGCAAACCTATACATTTTTGAAAACTAGACACCCAGGGGAATCCAGGATGGGGTGACTTGACTGCCTCCCACCAGGGTCTGTTACCCAGAATCCCTTGCAAACCTAAAAAATTGTCAAAAAAAACACATTTTCCCCATATTTCTGTCGTGGAAAGTTCCGGAATCTGCATGGATCCACAATTTTCCACCCACCCCGCGTTCCCCAAAGTCTTACGATAAAAACGGTACCTCACTTGTGTGGGTCGGCCTAGTGCCCGCGACAGGAAACGACGCAAAACGCAACCTGGTCACACCTCAATTTCGCAGTGAAAAATGTCCCTTTTTTGGAAAAATGACTAGCTGTAGTTTTTGAACCCTAGCTCTGCGGGCACCTTGGGAAACCTAGCAAACCTATACATTTTTGAAAACTAGACACCCAGGGGAATCCAGGATGGGGTGACTTGACTGCCTCCCACCAGGGTCTGTTACCCAGAATCCCTTGCAAACCTAAAAAATTGTAAAAAAAACACACATTTTCCCCATATTTCTGTCGTGGAAAGTTCCAGAATCTGCATGGATCCACAATTTTCCACCGACCCCGTGTTCCCCAAAGTCTTACGATAAAAACGGTACCTCACTTGTGTGGGTCGGCCTAGTGCCCGCGACAGGAAACGACGCAAAACGCAACCTGGTCACACCTCAATTTCGCAGTGAAAAATGTCCCTTTTTTGGAAAAATGACTAGCTGTAGTTTTTGAACCCTAGCTCTGCGGGCACCTTGGGAAACCTAGCAAACCTATACATTTTTGAAAACTAGACACCCAGCGGAATCCAGGATGGGGTGACTTGACTGCCTCCCACCAGGGTCTGTTACCCAAAATCCCTTGCAAACCTAAAAAATTGGCAAAAAAAACACATTTCCCCCACATTTCTGTCGTGGAAAGCTCCGGAATCTGCGTGGATCCACAGATTTACACCCACCCCGCGTTCCCCAAAGTCTTACGAGAAAAACGGTACCTCACTTGTGTGGATCGGCCTAGTGCCCGCGACAGGAAACGGCGCAAAACGCAACCTGGTCACACCTCAATTTTGCAGTGAAAAATGACCCTTTTTTGGAAAAATGACTAGCTGTAGTTTTTGAACCCTAGCTCTGCGGGCACCTTGGGAAACCTAGCAAACCTATACATTTTTGAAAACTAGACACCCAGGGGAATAAAGGATGGGGTGACTTGACTGCCTCCCACCAGGGTCTGTTACCCAGAATCCCTTGCAAACAAAAAAAATTGTCCAAAAAAACACATTTTCCCCACATTTCTGTCGTGGAAAGTTCTGGAATCTGCATGGATCCACAAATTTCCACCCACCCCACGTTCCCCAAAGTCTTTTGAGAAAAACGGTACCTCACTTGTGTGGGTCGGCCTAGTGTCCGTGACAGGAAATGGCGCAAAACGCAACCTGGTCACACCTCAATTTCGCAGTGAAAAATGACCCTTTTTTGGAAAAATGACTAGCCGTAGTTTTTGAACCCTAGCTCTGCGGGCACCTTGGGAAACCTAGCAAACCTATACATTTTTGAAAACTAGACACCCAGGGGAATCCAGGATGGGGAGACTTGACTGCCTCCCACCAGGGTCTGTTACCCAGAATCCCTTGCAAACCTAAAAAATTGTCAAAAAAACCACATTTTCCCCACATTTCTGTCGTGGAAAGTTCCGTAATCTGCGTGGATCCACAAATATCCACCCACCCCGCGTTCCCCAAAGTCTTTCGAGAAAAATGGTACCTCACTTGTGTGGGTCGGCCTAGTGCCCGCGACAGGAAACAGCGCAAAACGCAACCTGGTCACACCTCAATTTCGCAGTGAAAAATGACTCTTTTTTGGAAAAATGACTAGCTGTAGTTTTTGAACCCTAGCTCTGCGGGCACCTTGGGAAACCTAGCAAACCTATAAATCTTTGAAAACTAGACACCCAGGGCAATCCAGGATGGGGTGACTTGACTGCCTCCCACCAGGGTCTGTTACCCAGAATCCCTTGCAAACCCAAAAAATTGTCAAAAAACACATTTTCCCCACATTTCTTTCGTGGAAAGTTCCGGAATCTGCGTGGATCCACAATTTTCCACCCACCCCACGTTCCTTAAAGTCTTACGAGAAAAGTGGTACCTTACTTGTGTGGGTCGGCCTAGTGCCCGTGACAGGAAACGGCGCAAAACATAGTGAGGTGACATCAAAATTGCCTATCTCAAAACCACCTGGTTTTGCAAGGGGGGTCTCTTGGGTTTTTGGCCCGGTGCACGGCGGCCATCTAGGGAAACCTACCAAACCCATACATTTATGAAAACTAGACACCCGGGGGCTTCCAGGGAGGTATGGTTTGCGTGGATCCCCCAACGTTTCCTTACCCAGAATCCCCCGCAAACCTCAATTTTAGATGAAAAAATCACTTTTTCCACACTTTTTTGTGTTCAAAAGTTGTGGCATCACCGGGCTCACTCAAATTTCCCACCTCCCAGCGTTCCCCTGGGTCTCCCGGTAAAAATGGTGCCTCACTTGTGTGGGAGGCCCAAGTACCCGCGACAGGCAAGGGCCCAAAACGTAGTGATGCGACATCAACATTGCCTATCTCAAAACCACCTGGTTTTTCAAGGGGGGTCTCTTGTGTTTTTGGCCCGGGGCACGGCGGCCATCTAGGGAAACCTACCAAACCCATACATTTCTGAAAACTAGACACGTGGGGGCTTCCAGGGAGGTATGGCTTGCGCGGATCCCCCAATGTTTCCTTACCCAGAATCCCCCGCAAACCTCAATTTTAGCTGAAAAAATCACTTTTTTCACACTTTTTTGTGTGGGAAACTTATGGCATCACCGGGCTCACTCAAATTTCACACCTCCCAGCCTTCCCCTGGGTCTCCCGGTAAAAATGGTGCCTCACCTGTGTGGGAGGCCCAAGTACCCGCGACAGGCAAGGGCCCAAAACGTAGTGATGCGACATCAACATTGCCTATCTCAAAACCACCTGGTTTTGCAAGGGGGGTCTCTTGGCTTTTTGGCCCGGGGCACGGCGGCCATCTAGGGAAACCTACCAAACCCATACATTTCTGAAAACTAGACACCCGGGGGCTTCCAGGGAGGTATGGCTTGTGTGGATCCCCCAACGTTACCTTACCCAGAATCCCCCGCAAACCTCAATTTTAGCTGAAAAAATCACTTTTTCCACACTTTTCTGTGTGGGAAACTTGTGGCATCACCGGGCTCACTCAAATTTCCCACCTCCCAGCGTTCCCCTGGGTCTCCCGGTAAAAATGGTGCCTCACTAGTGTGGGAGGCCCAAGAACCCGCGACAGGCAAGGGCCCAAAATGTAGTGATGCGACATCAACATTGCCTATCTCAAAACCACCTGGTTTTGCAAGGGGGGTCGCTTGGGTTTTTGGCCCGGGGCACGGCGGCCATCTAGGGAAACCTACCAAACCCATACATTTCTGAAAACTAGACACCCGGGAGCTTCCAGGGAGGTATGGCTTGCGCGGATCCCCCAATGTTTCCTTACCCAGAATCCTCGCAAACCTCAATTTTAGCTGAAAAAATCACTTTTTTCACACTTTTTTGTGTGGGAAAGTTGTGGCATCACCGGGCTCACTCAAATTTCACACCTCCCAGCGTTCCCCTGGGTCTCCCGGTAAAAATGGTGCCTCACTTGTGTGGGAGGCCCAAGTACCCGCGACAGGCAAGGGCCCAAAACGTAGTGATGCGACATCAACATTGCCTATCTCAAAACCACCTGGTTTTGCAAGGGGGGTCTCTTGGGTTTTTGGCCCGGGGCACGGCGCCCATCTAGGGAAACCTACCAAACCCATACATTTCTGAAAACTAGATACTCGGGGGCTTCCAGGGAGGTATGGCTTGCGCGGATCCCCCAACATTTCCTTACCCAGAATCCCCTGCAAACCTCAATTTTAGCTGAAAAAATCACTTTTTTCACACTTTTTTGTGTGGGAAAGTTGTGGCATCAACGGGCTCACTCAAATTTCACACCTCCCAGTGTTCCCCTGGGTCTCCCGGTAAAAATGGTGCCTCAATTGTGTGGGAGGCTCAAGTACCCGCGACAGGCAAGGGCCCAAAACGTAGTGAGGCGACATCAACATTGCCCATCTCAAATGTCACATCACTACGTTTTGGGCCCTTGCCTGTCGCGGGTACCTGGGCCTCCCACACAAGTGAGGCACCATTTTTACCGGGAGACCCAGGGGAACGCTGGGAGGTGTAAAATTTGAGTGAGCCTGGTGCTGCCACAACTTTCCCACACAAAAAAGTGTGAAAAAAGTGTTTTTTTAAGCTAAATTTGAGGTTTGCAGGGGATTCTGGGTAAGGAAACGTTGGGGGATCCACGCAAGCCATACCTCCCTGGAAGCCCCCGGGTGTCTAGTTTTCAGAAATGTATGGGTTTGGTAGGTTTCCATAGATGACCACCGTGCCCCGGGCCAAAAACCCAAGAGACCCCCCTTGCAAAACCAGGTAGTTTTGAGATAGGCAATGTTGATGTGGCATCACTACGTTTTGGGCCCTTGCCTGTCGCGGGTACTTGGGCCTCCCACACAAGTGAGGCACCATTTTTACCGGGAGACCCAGGGGAACGCTGGGAGGTGTGAAATTTGAGTGAGCCGGGTGATGCCACAACTTTCCCACACAAAAAAGTGTGGAGAAAGTGATTTTTTCAGCTAAAATTGAGGTTTGCGGGGGATTCTGGGTAAGGAAACGTTGGGGGATCCACGCAAGCCATACATCCCTGGAAGCCCCCGGGTGTCTAGTTTTCAGAAATGTATGGGTTTGGTAGGTTTCCCTAGATGGCCACCGTGCCCCGGGCCAAAAACCCAAGAGACCCCTCTTGCAAAACCAGGTGGTTTTGAGATAGGCAATGTTGATGTCGCATCACTACGTTTTGGGCCCTTGCCTGTCGCGGGTACTTGGGCCTCCCACACAAGTGAGGCACCATTTTTACCGAGAGACCCAGGGGAATGCTGGGAGGTGTGAAATTTGAGTGAGCCCGGTGATGCCACAACTTTCCTACACAAAAAAGTGTGAAAAAAGTGATTTTTTCAGCTAAAATTGAGGTTTGCAGGGGATTCTGGGTAAGGAAACGTTGGGGGATCCGCGCAAGCCATACCTCCCTGGAAGCCCCCTGGTGTCTAGTTTTCAGAAATGTATGGGTTTGGTAGGTTTCCCTAGATGGCCGCCGTGCCCCGGGCCAAAAACCCAAGAGACCCCCCTTGCAAAACCAGGTGGTTTTGAGTTAGGCAATGTTGATGTCGCATCACTACGTTTTGGGCCCTTGCCTGTCGCGGGTACGTGGGCCTCCCACACAAGTGAGGCACCATTTTTACCGGGAGACCCAGGGGAACACTGGGAGGTGTGAAATTTGAGTGAGCCCGGTGATGCCACAACTTTCCCACACAAAAAAGTGTGGAGAAAGTGATTTTTTCAGCTAAAATTGAGGTTTGCGGGGGATTCTGGGTAAGGAAACGTTGGGGGATCCACGCAAGCCATTACTCCCTGGAAGCCCCCGGGTGTCTAGTTTTTAGAAATGTATGGGTTTGGTAGGTTTCCCTGGATGGCCGCCGTGCCCCGGGCCAAAAACCCAAGCGACCCCCCTTGCAAAACCAGGTGGTTTTGAGATAGGCAATGTTGATGTCGCATCACTACGTTTTGGGCCCTTGCCTGTCGCGGGTACTTGGGCCTCCCACACATGTGAGGCCCCATTTTTACCGGGAGACCCAGGGGAACGCTGGGAGGTGTGAAATTTGAGTGAGCCTGGTGATACCACAACTTTCCCACACAAAAAAGTGTGAAAAAAGTGATTTTTTCAGCTAAAATTGAGGTGTGCAGGGGATTCTGGGTAAGGAAACGTTGGGGGATCCGCGCAAGCCATACCTCCCTGGAAGCCCCCGGGTGTCTAGTTTTCAGAAATGTATGGGTTTGGTAGGTTTCCCTGGATGGCCGCCGTGCCCCGGGCCAAAAACCCAAGAGACCCCCCTTGCAAAACCAGGTGGTTTTGAGATAGGCAATGCTGATGTCGCATCACTACGTTTTGGGCCCTTGCCTGTCGCGGGTACTTGGGCCTCCCACACAAGTGAGGCACCATTTTTACCGGGAGACCCAGGGGAATGCTGGGAGGTGTGAAATTTGAGTGAGCCCGGTGATGCCACAACTTTCCCACACAAAAAAGTGTGAAAAAAGTGATTTTTTCAGCTAAAATTGAGGTTTGCAGGGGATTCTGGGTAAGGAAACGTTGGGGGATCCACGCAAGCCATACCTCCCTGGAAGCTCCCGGGTGTCTAGTTTTCAGAAATGTATGGGTTTGGTAGGTTTCCCTAGATGGCCACCATGCCCCGGGCCAAAAACCCAAGAGACCCCCCTTGCAAAACCAGGTGGTTTTGAGATAGGCAATGTTGATGTCGCATCACTACGTTTTGGGCCCTTGCCTGTAGCGGGTACTTGGGCCTCCCACACAAGTGAGGCACCATTTTTACCGGGAGACCCAGGGGAACGCTGGGAGGTGTGAAATTTGACTGAGCCCGGTGATGCCACAACTTTCCCACACAAAAAAGTGTGAAAAAAGTGATTTTTTCAGCTAAAATTGAGGTTTACGGGGGATTCTGGGTAAGGAAACATTGGGGGATCCACGCAAGCCATACCTCCCTGGAAGCTCCCGGGTGTCTAGTTTTCAGAAATGTATGGGTTTGGTAGGTTTCCCTGGATGGCCGCCGTGCCCCGGGCCAAAAACCCAAGAGACCCCCCTTGCAAAACTAGGTGGTTTTGAGATAGGCAATGTTGATGTCGCATCACTACGTTTTGGGCCCTTGCCTGTCGCGGGTACTTGGGCCTCCCACACAAGTGAGGCACCATTTTTACCGGGAGACCCAGGGGAACGCTGGGAGGTGTGAAATTTGAGTGAGCCGGGTGATGCCACAACTTTCCCACACAAAAAAGTGTGGAGAAAGTGATTTTTTCAGCTAAAATTGAGGTTTGCGGGGGATTCTGGGTAAGGAAACGTTGGGGGATCCACGCAAGCCATACATCCCTGGAAGCCCCCGGGTGTCTAGTTTTCAGAAATGTATGGGTTTGGTAGGTTTCCCTAGATGGCCACCGTGCCCCGGGCCAAAAACCCAAGAGACCCCTCTTGCAAAACCAGGTGGTTTTGAGATAGGCAATGTTGATGTCGCATCACTACGTTTTGGGCCCTTGCCTGTCGCGGGTACTTGGGCCTCCCACACAAGTGAGGCACCATTTTTACCGAGAGACCCAGGGGAATGCTGGGAGGTGTGAAATTTGAGTGAGCCCGGTGATGCCACAACTTTCCTACACAAAAAAGTGTGAAAAAAGTGATTTTTTCAGCTAAAATTGAGGTTTGCAGGGGATTCTGGGTAAGGAAACGTTGGGGGATCCGCGCAAGCCATACCTCCCTGGAAGCCCCCGGGTGTCTAGTTTTCAGAAATGTATGGGTTTGGTAGGTTTCCCTAGATGGCCGCCGTGCCCCGGGCCAAAAACCCAAGAGACCCCCCTTGCAAAACCAGGTGGTTTTGAGTTAGGCAATGTTGATGTCGCATCACTACGTTTTGGGCCCTTGCCTGTCGCGGGTACGTGGGCCTCCCACACAAGTGAGGCACCATTTTTACCGGGAGACCCAGGGGAACACTGGGAGGTGTGAAATTCGAGTGAGCCCGGTGATGCCACAACTTTCCCACACAAAAAAGTGTGGAGAAAGTGATTTTTTCAGCTAAAATTGAGGTTTGCGGGGGATTCTGGGTAAGGAAACGTTGGGGGATCCACGCAAGCCATTACTCCCTGGAAGCCCCCGGGTGTCTAGTTTTTAGAAATGTATGGGTTTGGTAGGTTTCCCTGGATGGCCGCCGTGCCCCGGGCCAAAAACCCAAGCGACCCCCCTTGCAAAACCAGGTGGTTTTGAGATAGGCAATGTTGATGTCGCATCACTACGTTTTGGGCCCTTGCCTGTCGCGGGTACTTGGGCCTCCCACACATGTGAGGCCCCATTTTTACCGGGAGACCCAGGGGAACGCTGGGAGGTGTGAAATTTGAGTGAGCCTGGTGATGCCACAACTTTCCCACACAAAAAAGTGTGAAAAAAGTGATTTTTTCAGCTAAAATTGAGGTGTGCAGGGGATTCTGGGTAAGGAAACGTTGGGGGATCCGCGCAAGCCATACCTCCCTGGAAGCCCCCGGGTGTCTAGTTTTCAGAAATGTATGGGTTTGGTAGGTTTCCCTGGATGGCCGCCGTGCCCCGGGCCAAAAACCCAAGAGACCCCCCTTGCAAAACCAGGTGGTTTTGAGATAGGCAATGCTGATGTCGCATCACTACGTTTTGGGCCCTTGCCTGTCGCGGGTACTTGGGCCTCCCACACAAGTGAGGCACCATTTTTACCGGGAGACCCAGGGGAATGCTGGGAGGTGTGAAATTTGAGTGAGCCCGGTGATGCCACAACTTTCCCACACAAAAAAGTGTGAAAAAAGTGATTTTTTCAGCTAAAATTGAGGTTTGCAGGGGATTCTGGGTAAGGAAACGTTGGGGGATCCACGCAAGCCATACCTCCCTGGAAGCTCCCGGGTGTCTAGTTTTCAGAAATGTATGGGTTTGGTAGGTTTCCCTAGATGGCCACCATGCCCCGGGCCAAAAACCCAAGAGACCCCCCTTGCAAAACCAGGTGGTTTTGAGATAGGCAATGTTGATGTCGCATCACTACGTTTTGGGCCCTTGCCTGTAGCGGGTACTTGGGCCTCCCACACAAGTGAGGCACCATTTTTACCGGGAGACCCAGGGGAACGCTGGGAGGTGTGAAATTTGACTGAGCCCGGTGATGCCACAACTTTCCCACACAAAAAAGTGTGAAAAAAGTGATTTTTTCAGCTAAAATTGAGGTTTACGGGGGATTCTGGGTAAGGAAACATTGGGGGATCCACGCAAGCCATACCTCCCTGGAAGCTCCCGGGTGTCTAGTTTTCAGAAATGTATGGGTTTGGTAGGTTTCCCTGGATGGCCGCCGTGCCCCGGGCCAAAAACCCAAGAGACCCCCCTTGCAAAACTAGGTGGTTTTGAGATAGGCAATGTTGATGTCGCATCACTACGTTTTGGGCCCTTGCCTGTCGCGGGTACTTGGGCCTCCCACACAAGTGAGGCACCATTTTTACCGGGAGACCAGGGGAACGCTGGGAGGTGTGAAATTTGAGTGAGCCCGGTGATGCCACAGCTTTCCCACACAAAAAAGTGTGAAAAAAGTGATTTTTTCAGCTAAAATTGAGGTGTGCAGGGGATTCTGGGTAAGGAAACGTTGGGGGATCCGCGCAAGCCATACCTCCCTGGAAGCCCCCGGGTGTCTAGTTTTCAGAAATGTATGGGTTTGGTAGGTTTCCCTGGATGGCCGCCGTGCCCCGGGCCAAAAACCCAAGAGACCCCCCTTGCAAAACCAGGTGGTTTTGAGATAGGCAATGTTGATGTCGCATCACTACGTTTTGGGCCCTTGCCTGTCGCGGGTACTTGGGCCTCCCACACAAGTGAGGCCCCATTTTTACCGGGAGACCCAGGGGAATGCTGGGAGGTGTGAAATTTGAGTGAGCCCGGTGATGCCACAACTTTCCCACACAAAAAAGTGTGAAAAAAGTGATTTTTTTCAGCTAAAATTGAGGTTTGCAGGGGATTCTGGGTAAGGAAACTTTGGGGGATCCACGCAAGCCATACCTCCCTGGAAGCTCCCGGGTGTCTAGTTTTCAGAAATGTATGGGTTTGGTAGGTTTCCCTAGATGGCCGCCGTGCCCCGGGCCAAAAACCCAAGAGACCCCCCTTGCAAAACCAGGTGGTTTTGAGATAGGCAATGTTGATGTCGCATCACTACGTTTTGGGCCCTTGCCTGTCGCGGGTACTTGGGCCTCCCACACAAGTGAGGCACCATTTTTACCGGGAGACCCAGGGGAATGCTGGGAGGTGTGAAATTTGAGTGAGCCCAGTGATGCCACAACTTTCCCACACAAAAAAGTGTGAAAAAAGTGGTTTTTTCAGCTAAAATTGAGGTTTGCGGGGGATTCTGGGTAAGGAAACGTTGGGGGATGCACGCAAGCCATACCTCCCTGGAAGCTCCCGGGTGTCTAGTTTTCAGAAATGTATGGGTTTGGTAGGTTTCCCTGGATGGCCGCCCAGCCCCGGGCCAAAAACCCAAGAGACCCCCCTTGCAAAACCAGGTGGTTTTGAGATAGGCAATGTTGATGTCGCATCACTACGTTTTGGGCCCTTGCCTGTCGCGGGTACTTGGGCCTCCCACACAAGTGAGGCACCATTTTTACTGGGAGACCCAGGGGAACGCTGGGAGGTGTGAAATTTGAGTGAGCCCGGTGATGCCACAACTTTCCCACACAAAAAAGTGTGAAAAAAGTGATTTTTTCAGCTAATATTGAGGTTTGCAGGGGATTCTGGGTAAGAAAACGTTGGGGGATCCGCGCAAGCCATACCTCCCTGGAAGCCCCCGGGTGTCTAGTTTTCAGAAATGTATGGGTTTGGTAGGTTTCCCTAGATGGCCGCCGTGCCCCGGGCCAAAAACCCAAGAGACCGCCTTGCAAAACCAGGTGGTTTTGAGATAGGCAATGTTGATGTCGCATCACTACGTTTTGGGCCCTTGCCTGTCGCGGGTACTTGGGCCTCCCACACAAGTGAGGCACCATTTTTACCGGGAGACCCAGGGGAACGCTGGGAGGTGTGAAATTTGAGTGAGCCCGGTGATGCCACAACTTTCCCACACAAAAAATTGTGAAAAAAGTGATTTTTTCAGCTAAAATTGAGGTTTGCGGGGGATTCTGGGTAAGGAAACGTTGGGGGATCCACGCAAGGCATACCTCCCTGGAAACCCCCGGGTGTCTAGTTTTCAGAAATGTATGGGTTTGGTAGGTTTCCCTAGATGGCCGCCGTGCCCCGGGCCAAAAACCCAAGAGACCCCCCTTGCAAAACCAGGTGGTTTTGAGATAGGCAATGTTGATGTCGCATCACTACGTTTTGGGCCCTTGCCTGTCGCGGGTACTTGGGCCTCCCACACAAGTGAGGCACCATTTTTACCGGGAGACCCAGGGGAACGCTGGGAGGTGTGAAATTTGAGTGAGCCCGGTGATGCCACAACTTTCCCACACAAAAAAGTGTGGAGAAATCGATTTTTTCAGCTAAAATTGAGGTTTGCGGGGGATTCTGGGTAAGGAAACATTGGGGGATCCGCACAAGCCATACCTCCCTGGAAGCCCCCAGTTGTCTAGTTTTCAGAAATGTATGGGTTTGGTAGGTTTCCCTAGATGGCCGCCGTGCCCCGGGCCAAAAACCCAAGAGACCCCCCTTGCAAAACCAGGTGGTTTTGAGATAGGCAATGTTGATGTCGCATCACTACGTTTTGGGCCCTTGCCTGTCGCGGGTACTTGGGCCTCCCACACAAGTGAGGCACCATTTTTACCGGGAGACCCAGGGGAACGCTGGGAGGTGTGAAATTTGAGTGAGCCCGGTGATGCCACAACTTTCCCACACAAAAAAGTGTGAAAAAAGTGATTTTTTCAGCTAAAATTGAGGTTTGCGGGGGATTCTGGGTAAGGAAACGTTGGGGGATCCACGCAAGCCATACCTCCCTGGAAGCTCCTGGGTGTCTAGTTTTCAGAAATGTATGGGTTTGGTAGGTTTCCCTGGATGGCCGCCCAGCCCCGGGCCAAAAACCCAAGAGACCCCCCTTGCAAAACCAGGTGGTTTTGAGATAGGCAATGTTGATGTCGCATCACTACGTTTTGGGCCCTTGCCTGTCGCGGGTACTTGGGCCTCCCACACAAGTGAGGCACCATTTTTACTGGGAGACCCAGGGGAACGCTGGGAGGTGTGAAATTTGAGTGAGCCCGGTGATGCCACAACTTTCCCACACAAAAAAGTGGCAAAAAAGTGATGTTTTCAGCTAATATTGAGGTTTGCAGGGGATTCTGGGTAAGGAAACGTTGGGGGATCCGCGCAAGCCATACCTCCCTGGAAGCCCCCGGGTGTCTAGTTTTCAGAAATGTATGGGTTTGGTAGGTTTCCCTAGATGGCCGCCGTGCCCCGGGCCAAAAACCCAAGAGACCGCCTTGCAAAACCAGGTGGTTTTGAGATAGGCAATGTTGATGTCGCATCACTACGTTTTGGGCCCTTGCCTGTCGCGGGTACTTGGGCCTCCCACACAAGTGAGGCACCATTTTTACCGGGAGGCCCAGGGGAACGCTGGGAGGTGTGAAATTTGAGTGAGCCCGGTGATGCCACAACTTTCCCACACAAAAAATTGTGAAAAAAGTGATTTTTTCAGCTAAAATTGAGGTTTGCGGGGGATTCTGGGTAAGGAAACGTTGGGGGATCCACGCAAGCCATACCTCCCTGGAAACCCCCGGGTGTCTAGTTTTCAGAAATGTATGCGTTTGGTAGGTTTCCCTAGATGGCCGCCGTGCCCCGGGCCAAAAACCCAAGAGACCCCCCTTGCAAAACCAGGTGGTTTTGAGATAGGCAATGTTGATGTTGCATCACTACGTTTTGGGCCCTTGCCTGTCGCGGGTACTTGGGCCTCCCACACAAGTGAGGCACCATTTTTACCGGGAGACCCAGGGGACCGCTGGGAGGTGTGAAATTTGAGTGAGCCCGGTGATGCCACAACTTTCCCACACAAAAAAGTGTGGAGAAATCGATTTTTTCAGCTAAAATTGAGGTTTGCGGGGGATTCTGGGTAAGGAAACGTTGGGGGATCCGCACAAGCCATACCTCCCTGGAAGCCCCCGGGTGTCTAGTTTTCAGAAATGTATGGGTTTGGTAGGTTTCCCTAGATGGCCGCTGTGCCCCGGGCCAAAAACCCAAGAGACCCCCCTTGCAAAACAAGGTGGTTTTGAGATAGGCAATGTTGATGTCGCATCACTACGTTTTGGGCCCTTGCCTGTTGCCGGTACTTGGGCCTCCCACACACGTGAGGCACCATTTTTACCGGGAGACCCAGGGGAACGCTGGGAGGTGTGAAATTTGAGTGAGCCCGGTGATGCCACAACTTTCCCACACATACAAGTGTGAAAAAAGTGATTTTTTCAGCTAAAATTGAGGTTTGCAGGGGATTCTGGGTAAGGAAACGTTGGGGGATCCACGCAAGCCATACCTCCCTGGAAGCCCCCGGGTGTCTAGTTTTCAGAAATGTATGGGTTTGTTAGGTTTCCCTAGATGGCCGCCGTGCCCCGGGCCAAAAACCCAAGAGACCCCCCTTGCAAAACCAGGTGGTTTTGAGATGGGCAATGTTGATGTCGCATCACTACGTTTTGGGCCCTTGCCTGTCGGGGGTACTTGGGCCTCCCACACAAGTGAGGCACCATTTTTACCGGGAGATCCAGGGGAACGCTGTGAGGTGTGAAATTTGAGTGAGCCCAGTGATGCCACAACTTTCCCACACAAAAAAAGTGTGAAAAAAGTGATTTTTTCAGCTAAAATTGAGGTTTGCAGGGGATTCTGGGTAAGGAAACGCTGGGGGATCCACGCAAGCCATACCTCCCTGGAAGCCCCCGGGTGTCTAGTTTTCAGAAATGTATGGGTTTGGTAGGTTTGCCTAGATGGCCGCCGAGCACAGGCCAAAAAGACAGTTGACTCCTTGCAAAACCAGAACGTTTTGACATTGTTTCTACAACGTGAGTATTTCGGCACAATATTGCATGGACAATGTGACAGATATTTTGAGGTTTGCAGGACATTGAGGATAAAAAACCTTTTTGTAATGCACAAGAGAGACATCACCATGAACTCCCATGGGTTTACGACAATATCTACAGTTGGTGGGTTATTTTTACATGGAACATACACCTTGGCAGAGAAACTAAAAAGACCAAGAATCCTGCACAGCCACCTATTCCTCAAACGCACACACATACTGGTTGGATTTGGCACGAGGGCGAGTGATGGTTCAGTATATTAAATTTTATTAACAAGAGATTTCACAAAAATGATATGCACTGTCAATAATTCAATGGAGAAAAAACTGAACCAATGACTCGCAGCTCGTGAGCTGTAAAGCCACGGCAAGGCACCAACCGCTTTACAGGCCATTCACACATCTTTCATACGTGATACACACAAGACCATTCGCACCATCAGGCACAAAAACAACACATTACAAAATTCACAAAAGGGACAACGTACACCCTGCTTCAGAAAGGCAAATATTACTGCACAGCCATCTAATCCTCAAGCACACACACATACTGGTTGGATTTGGCATGAGGGTGAGTGATGGTTCAGAAAATACAATTGTATTAGCAAGTGATTTCACAAAAATGAAATGCACTGTTAATAATTGAAAGGGCAAGAAACTGAACCATTGACTCAAAGCTCGTGAGCTGTAAAGCCACGACAAGGCACCAACCTCTTTACAGGCCATTCATACACCTTTCATACGCGTGAGACATACAAAACCATTCATACCGCCAGCCGCGGGCCCATCACATAACAAAACTCACACCAGCACACAGCGCCATTCAAGGGCCCATCACTTTCACACGCCCACATTCCTGACGCAGCAACTACACAAGCAGATGGATTGCGTGGAGTGGCACTCAGCTAGCAGTGTGTGTAGTGACCAGCAGCAAGTCACTACTCACACACAGCCAGCCGAGCGCCAGTCCACGCACACCGCTAGCCGAGCACCAGTCCACGCACACCGCTAGCTAAACACCAGTCCACGCACACCGCTAGCCAAGCGCCAGTCCAGGCACACCACCAGCCAATCGCCAGTCCACGCACACCGCCAGCCAAGCACCAGTCCACGCACACCGCCAGCCAAGCACCAGTCCACGCACACCACCAGCCAAGCACCAGTTCAACCAACACCGCCAGCCAAGCACCAGTCCACGCACACCGCCAGCCAAGCACCAGTCCATGCACACCGCCAGCCAAGCACCAGTCCACACACACCGCCAGCCAAGCACCAGTCCACGCACACCACCAGCCAAGCACCAGTCCATGCACACCGCCAGCCAAGCACCAGTCCACGCACACCGCCAGCCAAGCACCAGTCCACGCACACCTCCAGCCAAGCACCAGTCCAAGCACACCGCCAGCCAAGCACCAGTCCACGCACACCACCAGCCAAGCACCAGTCCACGCACACCGCCAGCCAAGCACCAGTCCACGCACACCGCCAGCCAAGCACCAGTCCACGCACACCGCCAGCCAAGCACCAGTCCACGCACACCGCCAGCCAAGCACCAGTCCACGCACACCACCAGCCAAGCACCAGTCCACGCACACCACCAGCCAAGCACCAGTCCATGCACACCGCCAGCCAAGCACCACTCCACGTACACCGCCAAAGAAGTGCCAGTCCACACACACTGCCAACACATTTAGGATTTTTTTAGACAAAAATAGAAACACAAACAAATCACAAATAGATACAAATCTACAAACACAAAATCAGAAACTAAACACATTGCACTAACAGCAACCTTGAAACAGAATCAAATTTTTCAAAGACTACAAACCAATCAGTTAACTTTACCACTCATGAATGCTCCCAAAAATTCTTTTGCGTATGGTACGCTCTAAAACAAGCAGGGACACACAGCCCAGGTTTAGATGGACAGTCGGGGCAATACATACGAATCTCCTTCCGCGTACCTCTTCGCCAAAAGACTCTGCATCTCCTAGTGGGAAAATCTTTTGCCGGTGTGGGAGGGATGAAATCAGGAAAGTGGCGATCTTTCAATCGAACCACATCCTCCACCACTCCAAATCTAGGAACACTTGCCTGTTCCACAACAACAAGGCTAGCTATCACAGAGTGCTGAAACTGAAAAAATGTCAACTTTGACGCAGGAGAACACTCCTTGAACACAATAAAAGCATTGAACATTGCTAATTCGAAGAAATGGATGGCCAACTTCTTATACCAAACATAAGCCTTCCGAATAGCAGAGTAAGGTTCCAACCTCTGATCTACTCTGTCAACACCACCCATATGCTTATGCACACAGGTTTGCGCACTTCAGCAACCTGACCCCAAACAGTCACAGGTGAAGTTCTCTCATCATGGATGGTAGTCAGCATGTACACATCCCTCCTGTCCACAAATTTTACAGCTAGTAGTTCATCACTACGCAAGGAACTGCAATGCCCCCTCTGAAGTTTTTTGCAAACAAGCTCTTTCAGATAAGCTTTACGGTTAGAGCGGATTGTGCCACATGCAAAAGTGTCCACTTTATACAATTCCTTAAATAATTGCACAGCAGTATAGAAGTTATCAAGGTACAAATGGTGGCCTCTGTTAAACAGTCTCCTAGCAAGATCCCACACAATTTTCTCTGCAACTCCAAAAGTGGACGGACAACCTGGGGGGTCAATAGCAGAATCTCTACCAGTGTACACACGAAAATTAAAAACATATCCTGTCCTACTCTCAGACAACATATACAGCTTAATTCCATAGCGTGCCCTCTTGCTAGGGATGTACTGCCTAAAAACCAAACGGCCCTTGAACAAGACCAAAGACTCATCAATAGATATTTCTTTCCCTGGAGTATAGATCTCAGAAAATCGATCCACTAAGTGATCAAGAACGGGCCGAATCTTAAAAAGACGGTCACAGTCAGGGTGATCTCGTGGCAACGCCATAGAATTATCAACAAAATGCAGCATACGTAGCAAAAGTAAATACCGATTACGAGTCATAACTGCAGGAAATATGGCAGTTGCCAACAAGGGGCTAGTAGACCAATATGAAGCCAAGGTTGGCTTCCTTACCACACCCATCAATAAAGTCAAACCCAAAAACTTCTTCATCTCTTCCAGATATGTGGGAGTCCACCAGGTAGCTCTAGACTGGGGCCTAAGTTTGTCGCTGTTGTTCCTCAAAAACTGTTCAGCATACAAATTCGTCTGCTCAACAATCTCACCCAAAAATACATCATCCATAAACAACTGAAAAAACTGTATAGGCAAAAAAATTTCACAATTCACTGTACACCCTGCATCACCGCTAAAGGCAGGCAACACCGGCTGCACCATGTTTGGATCAACCCAAAGTCCAGCACTTCCACTAGGAAGCCTAGCAGCCTCAGACTGCAATCCAGATGCCTCTTGCACCATCGGCACAGCAGTTTCCTCCTCTAAGACAGGCACTTCATCCGCACTGAGAGTTGCTTCATCCACACCAAGAGTACCTTCATCTGCACTGAGAGTACCTTCATTATCCGATGATTCCATGTTGAGAGAAAACTCACTGCCAGAATCTTCCCCTCCCTCCTCTCCCTCACACGCACTGTCAGTCTCATAATCATGCTCAGAGGAAGATTCAAGAAGCATACCGACCACCTGTTGAGCAGTCATTCTACGGCTAGCCATATTGCTTACTAATAAAGGTAACTTGTCAAACAAGTCAACAACAACAAACTCTTTGTAAAATAAGTAATAAACAAAAAGCACCTTTATCAAAAACTCAAATATACTCCAAAACACTACCACTCACTTGCCAGAGGCAGCTAAACTACTCACCACCACCAACTCTGTACAGACACAGTATGGATCAACAATATCCCACTAAAAAAGAAAGAGAAAAGCAATTACACATAAGACAATGCAAAACACATCGCAAAGAATTTCATGCTCAAACCACTAACTAAATATGCCGCGATTATGACATCACTTACAAAAAAAATCTTTCAGACATTATATTATTACTCATTTGGTGTAAATACAACAACAAAAAATTTCTTACCAACACAATGCAACTACACAAAACTGCAGAACAGCCACTGTCGAAAAGCTTTAGACTAGAATAAAAAGAAGAAAAAAAACTTTATTGTAACATATGCATATAATGCTCTAGACCATCACGTACTGTGCAAAATGTATTGCTTGACCCTCCCACTTTCAAAAAGGAAAGATCGATGGCCCAATCCTTTACAAAACAAAACCAAGGGATGCAGTTCCTCTAGGGGAAGGGGGGGGGGTTTAAGGAAGGGGGGAGAGCGATTAGTCTCTATAGAATGCCCTCACACACCTAGCAAGGTGTCATGCTTCATCATAGGGCTGTGCTCCTCGTCGGGCCGGCGCTGCAATGCCCGACGGGCTCCCGCGAAGGGGCTCTTTTTCGGAGATCTTTTATAGAGACAGCCGTATTGGTGCGTGGGGGTAAGTGCAACAAGTGTAGTGAGCGGGTCCACTCCTCTTAGGGACCCAATGGATTTGCCTGGTGATGTATTTATAATTTTTGCATCACCAATTATGTAGTAGAGTTTATTATATATTCTTTGGAGCACTTTCTCACTTGGTCCTGATGAATTGCCACCGACCCGTAAGGGCATAGAGCAAGAAACATGTCGACCTTCCGATTTCCCTAGGGATCATTATAATCCCTTGGGGTCACCTGTTTTTACCTAGGCTGGTATACCATCAGAATAAAATGGTTCATTGTCTGGCAATACCATACCTATTTTAACTCACTACATCACCACTCAGTACACTTGTTGCACTTACCCCCACGCACCAATACGGCTGTCTCTATAAAAGATCTCCAAAAAAGAGCCCCTTCGCGGGAGCCCGTCGGGCATTGCAGCGCCGGCCCGACGAGGAGCACAGCCCTATGATGAAGCATGACACCTTGCTAGGTGTGTGAGGGCATTCTATAGAGACTAATCGCTCTCCCCCCTTCCTTAAAACCCCCCCCCCCTTCCCCTAGAGGAACTGCATCCCTTGGTTTTGTTCTCTATTCCTCGGAGCACGGTGCAGGACCTCATTAAAAAGCTCTTGGTTCCCCCCTTTTTTTGAACCAATCCTTTACAAGCAACGCGGCGAGAATCTGGAACTGAGCCTCAGCTCCGGACCACCCCCTCCCTCTTCCCAGTCCTTCAAAACTAACCTCAAAGTTCTCCTCCTGCAAAGACACTTCCAAACTTAATTCACACCCTCTCTATTGTGTGAAGGAAGTCTTTACATTATAGGAAATTCTGTTCTCCATGCCCGTAGAAGTGCCTACCCAGTGTGTTCCTGTATTTTGCGTGTCTGCCATTTATTGCACTTTTATACCTCTACTTGTACTCTTTTGTAAGTTGACACCACTACAGTACACCTGCTTGTGCTAAGACATCAAGCCTTCTAAGGTCTAGTGGGGCCTTCTACGGTGTAGCATGGGAATATGCTCCCTCAGTACAGTGGTGTGGTGGACTGGTCATGAATGCTGAACCCAGTTCCCCATTTCCAAATTCAACAGCTCCGGCAATAGTGCCACATCCCCACTGAACGCCATACTTGCCCACTGAGAGAAACTCGCACTGCCTTCAGCTATAACCTAATTGTGCCCGCTATAAACACTTGGATGTGGCTCAATTCAAATTATGCACTTGATAAGAGTAATACGCTGCCTAAAAAAAAAAAAACACTCCTAGGGAATGCAAAGCATGTGAAATGTAAGCAGAAACAACATGGTTACCTAAACGATCTCTCACTAACTATTCAGAAATCAGCGAGTGGTTTCACCGGAAAAGTTATGGACATGACTAGAGGGCCCTGAAGGGAACCGTTTCACTGTCCATTGCTTACATCCTTACAAAACATAAGCAGTATGGTAGACCACATCCATAAACACAGAACCATGGTGCACATTGTGTTTTCCAATTCACCCATCACCCAGGTATTGCAGTACCTCCAGAAATAGTACACTCTCCCACCCTGGAAACAACAATGCTGTTCAAAGGAAGACGAGAAAACGAAAGTAGCAATACACTGGCAAACTCTGATGCTGGTGTACTTGGATGCAAATGAAATCAATCTGGCCACTTTGCAACCCCTCTGTCTTACTTTATTTCGCCCCCCCTGGGAACAACAATGCTGTTCAAAGTTAGATGAGAAAACGAAAGAAGCACTTCACTGGCAAACTCTGATGCTGGTGTACTTGGATGCAAATAAAAACAATCTGGCCACTTGGCAACCCCTCTGTCTTACTTTATTTCGCCCCCCCTGGGAACAACAATACTATTCAAAGAAAGACGAGAAAACGAAAGTAGAACTTCACTGGCAAACTCTGATGCTGGTGTACTTGGATGCTAATAAAATCAATCTGGCCACTTTGCAACCCCTCTGTCTTACTTTATTTCGCCCCCCCTGGGAACAACAATACTGTTCAAAGGAAGACAAGAAAACGAAAGAAGCACTTCACTGGCAAACTCTGATGCTGGTGTACTTGGATGCAAATAAAATCAATCTGGCCACTTTGCAACCCCTCTGTCTTACTTTATTTCGCCCCCCCTGGGAACAACAATGCTGCTCAAAGTTAGACGAGAAAACGAAAGTCGCACTGCACTGGCAAACTCTGATGCTGGTGTACTTGGATGCAAATAAAATCAATCTGGCCACTTTGCAACCCCTCTGTCTTACTTTATTTAGCCCCCCCTGGGAACAACAATACTGTTCAAAGGAAGACGAGAAAACGAAAGTAGCACTTCACTGGCAAACTCTGATGCTGGTGTACTTGGAAGCAAATAAAATCAATCTGGCCACTTTGCAACCCCTCTGTCTTACTTTATTTCGCCCCCCCTGGGAACAACAATGCTGTTCAAAGTTAGACGAGTAAACGAAAGTAGCACTTCACTGGCAAACTCTGATGCTGGTGTACTTGGAAGCAAATAAAATCAACCTGGCCACTTTGCAACCCCTCTGT
Source organism: Triturus cristatus (assembly GCF_964204655.1). Taxonomy (NCBI): domain Eukaryota; kingdom Metazoa; phylum Chordata; class Amphibia; order Caudata; family Salamandridae; genus Triturus; species Triturus cristatus. The sequence goes on along the minus strand of NC_140591.1, from coordinate 1,302,433,055 downwards.
CTCACTTTATTTCACCCCCCTGGGAACAACAATGCTCTTCAACGTTACACGAGTAAACTAAAGTAGCACTTCACTGGCAAACTCTGTGATGCTGGTGTATTTGCATACTAAAAAAAACAGGGCACTTTGCAACCCCTCTGACTTATTTTGTTTCACCCCCCTGCCAGCACCCACCGATCACAAGATGTAAAATAAATCAATCTGGCCACTTTGCAATCCCTCTGTCTAACTTTATTTTGCCCCCGGGGAACAACAATGCTGTTCAAAGGAAGACCAGAAAACGAAAGTAGCACTACACTGGAAAACTAAATGATTCTGGTGTATTTGGATGCACATTAAATCAATCTGGCCACTTTGCAACCCCTAATGCTTACTTTATTTCGCCCCCACCCCCATCCCACGCTAGCAGCACCCCTAGCACCCCTAACATAGAAAACGACAAAGAAACGAAAACGAGTGTTTTTTTTTTTGCCATTTCACATAAAATCACCTGCGCTTGGACGATCCAAGCGCAGGAACAAAGCAGAGTGTACAAAAAAACATTTCCACCCCCCCAACATTGTGTCCCCACCCTACCTACCCCACCGATGCACTAATACACCCTCCCCAGCCCCAAAACTGACCTTTACTCTCCGACGCGCAGGAAGCAAATGGCTTCCTGCTCCTTGGAGAGCAAAGGGGAAGCCTCCGGTGACGTCAGCGCGGCTCGCGCGCTGACGTCATTGATGACGCTGGCGGGGGGGGCAGGGGGAGGCAGGGGAAGGTCTTCCCCTGCCTCCCCAGTAAAAAAAAAACAAATTGAGGAATCACGGGGGGAGCGCCAGCGCTTCCCCCAAGGGTGGGTCCCATGACGAGATGGTCTCGTCATGGGCACAGCGCGACTGTGCTCCATGACGAGACCATCTCGTCATGGGCACAGAAGGGGTTAATCTGAATGATAAACAACAGTTCATGTCAATGAAGTATGCAACATATTCACTATTGCACATTGAAAAGTTGGAACCTTTATCATTCTCTGTAGCCAAATCGAACTCAGCTGTGTGGCTTTATCCATGGGTTAATCACACTACCTTTTCCGTTGTTTAAGTTCAGTTCATGTATGAAACACTATGCCTTAGGCTGATATGAACCACTAGGTACCGCGTTTCTCTATGAAGTTTGGTCACTCCCATTTCCATACAGGTGCCTGAGAGAGGGTAAAGAGGTTTATTTAAAAGGAAAGGAGTGCACTTCCACACCTGATCACTCAGTAGTTTGCAGGCACATCCAATTGCATGGTGATTGCAACGTGCACGCACCAAATTTAGCTTGCATTTTGAAGGGGAATCCTGTGCCAGCGATTACATCAACTTTCACGTTATTAGCTAACGGTAGCTATTTGCTTTTAAATAATGAGGCATGTTGTGGAATGTTAGCAGGGATTCCGTACATTGTAACTGTCTCCCAACGAGTAGTCTGTTGTAAGAATGTGCTTTTCCCACCCCCGCATGGGAGACTCGATGTATCCATCTGGCCTTCCATACCAACCTTGAAAGCAGAGTTCAACAAGATGAGCAGAATAAGGGCTCTATTGTCTCAAAAAGAAGTCGCCTCAACTTCCTCTCGTTAAACATTTGTCCTTCACGTAGCTAACACCCTCACCCAGGTGCATGCTCTTTTAATTACTGATCTCCCACTTCATTTTGGTGCTCTGATTCACATTATATTCAATGCCTCGTCAACAACTGGCTTGGCGCATTTTTTTAAAGTTGTGGGCTCTGGCCTTGTGACCTTGTTCCAAACAATATTTGGTGTGATACCAGCATTTTTTCATTCTATTTTTTCAGGCGTCTTCGGCGGGCTTCTGTTACTCCTCGCCTTGACTGCTGGTGTGCTGCTGTTTATTTTTTTGGTCTGCAATGGCTGCACAATCTGTGTCACACGACAGCCTGCCCCGGCTGCTCCAACTTCGCAACCGGATGCTTGAATACTATGGAACACTACCTCTGGCCACTTTGAATGTAGCCTATGGATTGTCTTTCCGGTTCTCATACTTTACTTGCATGCAACCTGTTTTCCATTGCCTAGATTGTTCATTTGAGTGGGCTCTGGATTTGTGCCTCTCAAACATGGCATCTCCTGCCCCAGATTATGATCGACTGATGAATCCCTAAGTGTCTCATGAGTTGGACTGTTCTGGTATCGGGATTATGGCCTGTGCAGCTGCGCACGGAATCCTAGGAAATTGGGATATATATGCAGCAGCACATGACTTCCTGGTGCGAAGTTATCTCGAAGAACATGCAAGTTGTCCTCTGATGGTGCTAGATTCTCCGGTTATCGAAGAACATGTATGTTTGTTTACTTTATTAGATTGGAAGGCTGAACCATTTACTGAAGATTACAATGACTTCTTCTTGGAGGCTGTTGCGACATACTGTGCCTATACGTTGATGGATTAAATTAACAGCCATCCATCTTCCACATGTACAAACGTACATTTTTTTTTACCTTTTATTTTTTTTGCTCCAGAATGACCGTTTGGTTTTAATATTTTCCCGACACACAATTTCGAACTCTTCACTACTAATTATACGGATTGGCAAAATAGGCACTTGCTTCTGTCTCACTCGAACTTGAACTCTGCCTTCCTACATTGCTTCCCTATTTTGTTCGTGGTCCGATCAAGGGAGGGTGTAGTGAAGACAGGGTTTTGCCTGCACACATTGCTATGTAAACATAAGCGTTTTAGAAGTTAACGCCATCTTGCCACTTTGCTGCTTTTGCACACGACACTACAGGTAGCTATTATTATTAGTAAAACTACTTGCTTTTTCTTCACATGAGAATGATCTGTTTTTCACATCCCTAGACTTACTCCGCAATCTTAGTCTGAACACTGTGTGCAGAAACCATCAAGGTCAAATAACAATGTATGCTGTTGAATTCAGGTTGATCGGCCCATGCTCTAGACACAACAAGCACACAGCTGCAAATATCTGAAACTCGGGTGCTTTTAATATTGCATTGCATGCTTGATGCTAGCACTCTTGTAGAAACCCTTTACAGACACGGAGAGCAGTGCTGATCCTGTGATGTGATTCACCGAAGCTGATCTTGGAGGTATGGTGTTCCCCATTCAAACCTAGAGAACTTCTATTATTGTTATAAAACTAGCTTATTAGCCCGGGGAGGGTGGTACACAAGGTTTTCAGAGGACCTGTTTCCACTATCATTATAATATGATTTCTCCCTTTGTGTTTTATGGAATTGTAACAATGCTGATGGTTTTATTTCTAATCCTTTGTTGGCTGATGTTAGCCAAAATACTGCATCTCAGAGCACGTAGTTAAAAATAAACATTTTAAACTTTACCGTGTCTCTGATTACTCACGTTGTGGACTGATATGAGAATAACAATGAAAAGGTGTTCTTGATTCCCACCATTCCTGAGAGTAACCTAAGTCGCTTGTTCTGGGTTGTCTAATCATTGGTAGCTTCGCTGTAGTACGGGGAACGAATGAGACACTGATGCTAGTCGGATAGGGGTTCTAGGTACTGAGGTGAGTTTTTTGGTACACCAGAATTCACTGAGGTCCTGGTTTCCTGCTCATAGTTCTGTGCATGAGCAGAATCCCAGCAAAAGGGCAATTGAGTATGAGCACATTAAACTGTCCGGGCTGAGCACCAACCGATGGCCTGACAATCAGTGCCCCATATGTCCGCTCCACGATGAAACATCACAAAACCTCATCTTTGTGGACCTAGCTGTTCAACCTTTCATACATGAAATTCATTGGCACAGAGCCCTCTGTCCCCTCCGGTATGCCCACCATGCAGAGATTATTCCTGTGGGATCTCCCATTAGCATCTTCCATTTGGGCCTCTAGTTGACGCACCAGGCATTGCAGGGTGACCAAGTATTCCCTATGCAATTTGATGGTGTCTTTGTCCTCCAACATGCTGCCTTCTATCTCAGTCACCCTTTGTGTGGTGTTTCGTAAGTCCTGTCTGGTCAGTGCCAGATCAAACTTAAGTTCCCCCATCTTGCCTTCTAAAGGGACCTTGAGGTCCGGAATGGCATTGAGGTTAGGTGAGGTCTGTGGGGCTTCAACGGGTACAGGAGCTCTTCCCACCGCCGCCCCATTAGGGATTGTTGTTTAGTGTATCCATCCATCTTTTGCTGGGAGACCATATATGTAAGCTTATCTCTCACCATGCTGGCAGGGTCAAAAGGGAGCATCACTGGGAACTCAAAGCTGCTAGGACAGGACCTTCTGTCCTAACAGCTTTGTTAGGAGAGTGTTTGAGTGGAAGAAGAGATCAGTTGGTGTGGAAGGGCTGAGCGGCAAGGATGCTACTCCTGGTGGGGCACTTTAAAGGATCTGTCTAACATCTAGTAACCTGTAACCAAGAAGTGATCTTATGAATAAATTTACTATCCTGTTCTACATCACCTGGCCTACGAATTATACATCCTTGTAACAGGTATGCTTGCCAATAAGCCCAGGAATGCCCTTGGTTGAGGGCAGCGGTGATGGATGAGGAATAGGGGCCTTCTGGCACTATGCATTCTGAAGTGTTACACTATAATGGAAAGTGGAAATAATTGAAAGCATTGCTTGTACAATCTTTGATCTGTTTTGCTAATCTTATGTTCTGTATTTTCATGACTGTTAGCACACCAACCCGCGGATATAGTCTGGTGCCAAGCTTCCAAAGTCAGGCAGCCCAGACCCTCCACAGTGCAAGGGGACTTGCTGGGATGCGCTGCATGAAGATTTGATAAATATGTCTTTTGGTACAAATATACTAGCCTTGCTCAGAGACATACCTAATATCTTGTGCAGTGTTGATAATGATCTATATTGTGAATCTAGCCATATGGGCTGATATAGCCATATATTGTGTAACCCTGGGCGGAGTTGTTAGAGTGCCACTACGTGGAGTTCCACGGACTTGGAAAAAAACTCTGTGGAACTCCTCTCCGCTCCACCCTGAAGAAAAAAAGGGAAATAATATTTTACCTGCACTGGCGTCTCTGGGCTGCTCTCCTCCTCGCCGTCCACGCCGGTCGCAAACCCCTACGTTGTACATCTTGCGATGACTGCGCATACGCCCACTCGCGCGCATGCACAGTCATCACAAGACATACAACGTAGGGGTTTGCGACTGGCGAGGACACGAGGATGGCAAGTATGGTGAGAGTGAGACCACGGCAAGGAGGAGGGCAGCCTACAGAAACCGACTGATACTTGTGAATTTCTAGGATAAGCCTTGCCGCTGCATTCAGAACAATTTGAAGTTGGGGAACACCCACAGCAACACCCATGGCACGCTCCTTTCATGCAATGTGCTGCATGAAAAGGGGTCATATTTGCAAGGACATGAAAAGCCACGCTGGGTGGCTTTGCGTGTCCTTGTAAATATGGAACAGCAAAATGCGCTGCCGGTGTGTCACAAAAAGTGAGGCACCGGCAGCACAAGGGGTTTGTAAATAAGCCCATTTGGAGGGATTGTCCTGGAGATAGGTACCACAACAGGAATAGAGTGCTATGAGGTGCCCTGATATATGTGTTGGTATTGAACTGCAGCTGTTGCCCATTCTTCTGTGAGACGGAGGGGAAGGTGCCGCTAAGGTTGTGTTATAATCTAGTAAGTGATTAATGCATCCTCTCTGTTGTTGCCCTTTGCCTTGCTGCTCAGTCTATGTGATGTCATCAGAATGTTGAGAGTGTTTGAGTGGAAGAAGAGATCAGTTGGTGTGCAGCATGTTGCAGATTGGATGGTCATCAACTCCCTAAAGTTAAATGGCGACAAGACAGAGGTTTTGGTCTTTGGGAAAGATCTAGACGTCTGGTCGAGTGAGTGGTGGCCTACTACTCTTGGCATCTGCCCCACCCCCTCCTTATCCGCCAGAAATCTCGGCGTGGTTTTTGACACCTCACTTTCCATGACGCTCCAAATAAACAGGACCGTGGCCACATGTTGGGGTGTTATTAGAACCCTAAATAGGATTCGTAGCTATCTTTCTTTGCAGGCACGGAAGCAGATTGTAGTGGCTCTCGTAGGCTCCAGGCTTGATTACTGCAACTCCTTATATGCTGAATCCAACAAATGCTTGATCCATAGATTGCAAATTGTGCAGAATGCTGCTGCACGTTTTGTTCTTGCCCTCCCTCTGGCATCTTCAGCTACAGTTGCTAGAAGAGATCTTCACTGGCTTCCTGTCCAACATAGAATCTCTTTTAAGATTCTATGTCTCACTTACAGGGCTCTTGTGGCTGACACCGAAAATGCACTTGGCTCTTTGCTTACTCGCTACTGCCCTTCCAGAACCCTTCGGTCCGCTGGATTATTTCAACTGGTAGTTCCACGCACTAGATTAGCCAGATGGGGAGCGAGAGCTTTCTCTGTGGTTGCCCCTAAACTTTGGAACTCTCTTCCAATTGAGGTTTACCAAAGCGTATGAATAAAAGTTCGCTGTTTCCGATTGACAAGCTCGATTATTTGTATTTGACTTAGGCGCCTTGACGCCCATTGGGCAAAGTTTTGCGCATGATAAGATTTAATTCAGGAAGGGCTGAGCGGCAAGGAGGCTACTCCTGGTGGGGCACTTCAAAGGATCTGTCTAACATCTAGTAACCTGTAACCAAGAAGTGATCTTATGAATAAATTTACTATCCTGTTCTACATCACCTGGCCTACGAATTATACATCCTTGTAACAGGTATGCTTGCCAATAAGCCCAGGAATGCCCTTGGTTGAGGGCAGCGGTGATGGATGAGGAATAGGGGCCTTCTGGCACTATGCATTCTGAAGTGTTACACTATAATGGAAAGTGGAAATAATTGAAAGCATTGCTTGTACAATCTTTGATCTGTTTTGCTAATCTTATGTTCTGTATTCTCATGACTATGATGTCTGCTTAACTATGGTTCTCATTTCTCACTGATGCTGTGTGAATACAGATAAGGGGCTACGCCTTGGCTAAACCATGATTGAAGTTGTCTCTCTCCTTGTGAGTCCTCTCTGTGGGGGGCAGCGACTTGCACGTTGTGACCGCACTAGTAGGGGAAGAGGATAAAAAGTTACCATATGAAAACACAATCATGCAAGCCATGTTTTTTCATGCACAAAAGCTCACTAGGAACATTTATGCATAATAGAATGCCTTTCTATTTGAGTAAATTGAAAGTCGAAAACGTTTCCCAAGCCAACTTCTGGGAACCCTTAATGTGAAAGAATCTTAAAATATTATCCTAGTTACCTCAGTAAATTTCAACACATGATGAAATATGCTCCAAACTAAGACGGAAACCTACGTGACTTTCAAGTATTGTTTTTGTGAATCAGTCTCTGTGTTTCCGGGGTAAGAAAAACATGCACTCACCATTAATCTAAGTGCAGGAAAAAGTGTTTCTCGCTCGGGAAAATATGTTTTATGGAGTGAAAAAGGAAAGAAAACATGTTTGCACGGCAAAGGCACAAATTCACTGTTTTACAAATATCTATTTTCCACCCACCCTCACAGTCATATATCTGTGAATTCATAGATATATATTTGTTATTTATTACATTTATTTAGGATAGTTATAAGGTGCAAATGTCCACTCAAAAGGAGATTATTGGCGCTATACAGTAGTTATATCCATATTGCAAATATCCAACTCGGTGCCAACGTTTTGAGAACCGAGCACCTGCAAAAGTTCTCATTAAAATTCGCATTTTAATTCTCTCAGTAAATTAAAGCAAGAAATACTTTAGATGGCTCAAATGTTTATTTCGAAGTTAGAAACGATGCCAGGCTCCGCCCACATCAATTACTGCAAACTGCACGATCAAAAAGTGAGAAGGTCTAACAAGCTTGCCCTTTCTTGGCATCTATTGACAAAGTTAAGCAACTGAGAATCCCGAAACCGCAAAGTGGCAATTAACACGTTGTCCATCTGGGCTTCTTCCCTGTTCTGACAAAGTACAAAAATACAAAATCATTACTGTTTAACCCCGCTGCTACAGCAACTCAAAAAGCGATTCTGGTGGACATATTTCACAGAGCGATAGCTTATGGATCTGTAACCTTCAGTGATAATAGCTGCAAAGCTTCATTGGCCACAGAGCAATGGTTTGTCTGGGCGCGTGCGAGAGACAGGTCTGTTTGTGGATGTCTAGGCGGCGTGATGTATGGGACTTCTGCAATGTCAACATTTGATCAGGTTTATAATTGTCAATTAAGAAGATGTTCAAGCCACTTTTGTTTAAGGCATAATGTACAATTCGGAGAGTTATATAGGGGAACAAATGACAGCCAGGCTCATTAAATCTCAAACTGGTGCGGACGAGACTAATGAGCCTGGCAGCCATTTAGTGAAAGGTAGTCGGCATGGAACTTTCTTCCATTTCTCCCATACATGAAACAGAAGCAGACAGAAGGAAGATGTTGTGATAATAGTAATTTCTGACCTTAGTGAAGCACACGTATTATTAAGGTTTCCTTATACACAGTATTTCCTAAATGGTGGTATAATTAACATGGTCATTTTAAATTTGATACAATATAAAGCAAAGATTATGATTTCACAGGGTAAACGTCATGGAATAATAGGACCTCTTATGTGTAGCTTCAAAGAACAAGATGTAAGTTAGGCCTGGGCCAAAATTCCGTTCCGTTCGCGGAAATTGCGATAATTTGGCATTTTCGCGTTCCGCGGAAAGCGCGAAAATGTCAAAATTTCCGCATTCCGCAGCTTAGCGATAATTTGTTTCTTGCTCGTGCTGTAAAATAATACAATCTCGCGTGCGCGCGATCGGCTTACCTGAATCGCCGCGTTCGCCGACAAGTTTTCCCGATCCGGTCGCGTTCTCCACGAGATGTTGGATTGTTGGTAGCCATTTGCGCTGTCTCGCGACAGTTCGTGCCCGCAGTAACGTCATGCGTCGCGCGATCACGTCTTTCTTCCCACGATCATGCACCGCGAGACAAGTGAAAACAAGATGGCCGCGCCCGCGAGCAACCGCATGGGTAAGTTGGCGAGCCGCGACCAAGCAGAAAATACCGCGAACAGGCGGGAAAAAAACTTCCGCATCTTCGCGATATTTCCGCGTGTTTGCGGAAATTTTTATAATTTTCGCGATAATTTCCGAAAGTGAATTTTGCAAATTCCGCCCACCCCTAGTGTAAGGGCTTGCATTTCATCTATTGATAACATTTTGAGGTATTACTGGGTACCACACAGCTTCACTGCTACATGTAAAAATTATAAATGCTGAAAATATGGACCTGAGTCACAAAAATGTTGCTGTGACTTACAAGAATTTCAAAAGTATGCTAAAAGTAAGCCTTTAGTACTCTTGGCTTGCTCATGAAATTCACGGATTAGCAGGAGTACTACACATACTCCTATGGGACCACCAGCAGCAGAGAGGGGGGGCAGCACATATCACAGACCACCTTGTTGTGTGAAAAAGGCCGCTTTATTGAAACAGGTGCACTTCGCAAACTTTACCTGGCAAACCGTCTTACAAAACTAAAACTCGTGAAACATCAAATGTAACTAACCAATGTCCCTCATCCCTACCATCCCCATCAAAAGCCCACACCAGAGCTATCTCATTTAACTGTAGTGCATTTCAACATTTTAAACTTTATGTTTCCCCTACAGCCTATGACTTGCATGTATGAACCCCTAAGCAACCAAATGTCCAGAAATGAACTTTGAACTACCTGCATACTCTCCCTTTGGGCATGGTTCCCCAAATGGCAAAGCCAAACAAAGTTCTAAACAGTCCTGCAAAACCTTCAAGACCCCGTCCGCCACCCAGAAAAAGAGTGCCTGTTAACCTTTTCGCCCCCCACACCCTTCTAGAGCCCTGTTTAGAATGCCTCATCTCCTGATGTTCAAAGTCCTAGATAAAACCTCTCTAAATTCCAATAAGTATAGGCCCATGCCAACTTGCAACAGATGTACCCCATCACAGTGAAAAAACACCCTTTTCTCAAATTTGATGTCAGAATGGCAAATCCTACCTTAGCCAACCTCCCTGGAAAAACGGGCCATCTCCTGATTGACCTGTCTGGGTGCTGTCAATGGCGGCGTACATGATCTCCTCCCTCCAAGACCTCCTTGGCATACATTCTGTCAATAAGAATAAGCAGCCTGACCAATTCTCCTTGATTTGCAACAAATCCTTTTTCATGGCCCTCATTAGAACCACACCCGTCTCTTGTATAAGGTTGTTTTCACCTAAGTGAATAATCAGAACATCTAGACACCTGCCAACCTATAGCATGCTGTTAGGGCACTGTAACAACTCCCTTCAATGCATCCCACCGTTTCCTTTCCACACAATCAGAAACCAACGTTTATTCAGACCCAAATTTTCCCCCAAATCTCTCTGATTAGCTTGTACCTCGCCCCACTTGATGAACGAGTGGCCCACCAACCATATTTTTTTTTAAAACAGAGAGAGAGGGACCCCCAAACCAAGAGAGAGGGGTGGCAAGCAAGACCGTAGTCAAAAAGAAAGACCTCCCTTGGATCTATATATATAAACCGTCATTCAAACACACAGATTTCACATTAACAGGATGAGATATGGCATCAACGAAGCAAACCAATTACTTGATAGCAAATTTATTTTAAATTAATCAAAAAATCACAGAAAATATATAAAAACGTTGTACACTTACATTAAAAAGATAAACAATTTTCCAAATATTACAACAATTTTCCAAATGTTAAAACAAGAATTAAAGCTTTCTTGAAATTCATATGCAGATAATATAATAAATCACCATCAATATACATACAAAACATAAAATTGGGAAAAAAGAAAAAAGAACAGGACAAATAATCCTACTCAGAAGAAGGAAATCGTTAATTCAAAGATAAATCAGAACTGATGCCATATCTCATCCTGTTAATGTGAAATCTGTGTGTTTGAATGACGGTTGATATATATAGATCCAAGGGAGGTCTTTCTTTTTGACCACCAACCATATTGCCACGTCTTCCACCACCAGTCCTGACACAGAACCTGGAAGAAAACAAAACAGCAGTAAGGGCTTCAAAAACGGCTTGACCCTCTTTCCTCTGCCAATACCCGCACATAGAGCCTATAGCAGTTGGAAAATCAATGTCCCAAGCGCATAATGTCCTTGTGTGCTCAACCCAGTTCCCTTGACTCCATCACGGAAAGAATCGGTTCCAAAATTAGCAGGGTGCAACACCATTCTGACAAGAGCTTTCCATAATAACGCTGAAACCCATGCCATATCCACTGCATAGTGCCCAACGCACCCCCCCACATCACCGGGCATTGACCAGGGTAACCTACAGCATGCAAAACTACTCTTTTACCCTTTACTCTTTGGTCTGTTTTGGAGCTATGGAGTCAGGACTCCTATCTATCACTTTGTTGAGAAACATTCTCCCACAGCACCCCATCCTGGTCGCTGCCACCCTATAATTCGGACACTAGAAAAGCGCTAATGAACATCCCTGACATAAGGACCAAGAACAAGCAACATTCGACTCTTTGCTGCACACTCGTGGCAACTGCCCAAAAACTCTGTACAATAACTGCCAAGTTATCAGTCTCCTTGTCCGCCCCCAATCACCATTTCTCTTTCTCACCCTTCCAGCATCCTGCGCCCCAACTCACCGCTGAAGGAGCATATCCCCACAACAATTTGCCCATGAACGACGCGCCTGCCAGCTTGCCTGTGATTGTGGCCCAAGACAGGCCTTTTTCAATCAAATCCAGTATAAACTGAATCATATCCTCTGCCTGCAACCAACTCTCCTCCCTGCGCTACCCCCCAAAGCCAAGAGCTTCCTCCATGCCTGACCAGAAGCTCTCCATGTGGATTCCGTGAGGGACCCTACCACCAGTTGTATCCTGTGCTGCCTACCAAACATAACTTCTCTGGCATGGCCATTGGGTCTCTGCCGGCATCCTTGGCCAACCCACCAAACGTCCCCCACTGTGAACAACACAAAGCATCCACAATGTCATTGTCCACACCGGGCACTTGCTTTGCTCTAAAATAAATATCATAACGCAAACAACCCAAAACAAATAGGCACAGCAATTTTAGAAACTGCACATTCCTGTTCATCACCTCAACTACAGACATGTTATCCACTCTGAGTAGCACCTTCTTATGTGCCAACTCTGCACCCCACAAGGTCACAGCTACAACTAAGGGGAACAACTCCAAGAAAGCAATGCTCCTGCCCCCATTAGCCCACTGCTCTGGTCATGGCTCCACGCACCATCTGCCTTGCCAAAAAGGACAAAAACTAATTCCCCAAGCTGTTTCTGAGAATCTCTTTACATCTCAGTTCAACTCATCCTGTCACGCTAGTGGAATCCTGTTAAAGGAGTGCAAGAAAAAACACTACATTCGCAGATTCTCTTTGACCCCTGCCATGAGCCTTACATGATGATGAGGTAATGAGAGATCCGATAGGGCAAACCCCACTCACCTGCAAAGGGTCCTACCTGGCCGTACCACCCTACAAGCAAAGTTCGGATTACCTAACAGTACTTTAACCTCCCTCACTTTCACCTTCTCTCATGTGATCATGCACTCCAACAGACTTAACATCTTCTCTTTTTTCTCCTGAGGCAACCACGCATACATGTGACCAGAGTCAATTTTTATTCCCCAAAAGGATAGCACAGTTTGTGGGCCTCCTGTTTTTCCCAGTGCTAAAGGCACCCCCAAGTCTCTCATTAGCTCCTGTAACCTTGCATAAATTAATTGGCAGTCCGCCAAGTCAGAAGCCCCCACAAAAAAGAAATCGTCCAAGTGGTGGGTTACCAACTAATGGTCCTCTGCCATGTAAACAACCACTGCAAGAAGGAGCTGAAATATTCAAAAAGAGCACACAATAAGAACACAATACACAGAAACCCATGAGTAAAGTCTTCTCTTCATACCAGCTACCCTCAAATTATGTACTCAAGAGCTGGAAGTCATCAGGATGCACTGGAAGCAGTCAAAAAGCTGACTTCATGTTGCATTTTGCCATTAGTGTCCCTCGGGCCGGCCGACACGAACAGTGACATGGCCACATCAACAGAAGACTATGAATGCGATGCCATTTCTTCTGCAATAAAATCATTCACTGCTCCCCCCTTCTGACCAGAACAAGTGCTGAATCAGGCAAAACTTGTATGTGAGGCAGCCTAGGCATCGCAGCATGGTAAGAAAAGGGGCACACACACATTATCTCGGGTGTAGGCAAAATGCCCATGCAGTCTTTGCCCTTTAATTATATAGCCTCTGGTCTTGCCTGGCCAGAGGATGTTACAAGGTCACACCAACACCACTGAGGCAGTGCTGAGATCTTTACTTCCCTCCCCAACTGGGTGTCAACCTTCGTCTTGGTCTTCAGCAGACAAAGTCTCAGAGTTTCTGACTTGGAGATGGTTTGTCCTCAAGTTGTAACACAGAAGGTTGGAGGGACTGCCTCCATCCCCAGTCCTTGGCTCATGCCAGTGGTCTATTTTGGCATTTTCCTTGGCACTCAGCGGCTCAGTTGCGGAACTGGTCGAGGGACTTTCCCCAATTTCAAGCTGTGACCCTGGGTCGTCTCAGATGGCTTCTTCGTCTCCTGACTGAGTGGCTTCTTGGCAAGGTTACTCCACCCTTCAAACCTACGATACATTCCTCGTGACAGTCTCACACCCTCTCTTGGTGGTGACCATGGGGCCACTCGAGTGGTAGACTGTCCAGGTATCTGGTTAAAAGGGCGTCCAGAACTTCCATCCTTGCCGTCGATCTTTTACCTACACAACATTCCCTGGTAGAAGCTATTGAGGCTTGGCAGCCTCTTCAAGCTGGCATGTTCATTAGTCCGGGTGCTCCTGGTTTGCTCATCAACTGGCTAATACGTGATTGGTGTTCACTGGCTGGAAACAGGGATTGTGTCCAGCTGATTTTTGTTCAACATCAGGGACCAGGGTGATCATTGCGTGGTGCAGTGGGGTGTTTCCGGTGCTCTCGCTTGAAGTGATGCAGACTGAGTTCAGAGTTAGTACCTTCGACCACTGCAATCCTGAGGGCTTTGATGAGTGTACGCATAAGGTGCTCTGCCTCACCATTGGCTTGAGGCCACTGGGGGGTGACACGGCGGTGCTTGATGCTGAGGATTGTGAGCAGGTCTTTGGAGTCAGCTCCTTGTAACTGTGGTTCTTTGTCGGTTTTTATCTCTTGGGGGAGCCCTAGGAGAGCAAAAGTCTTCTCAAGCATCAAGGCAACATTGGAAAAGGCTGTGAACTCTATTACCTTGACTATGGGATATTTTTTATTAAATGTCGATTATTGCAGCAGTGATCTGTCCTTCTAGAAAACTCCCAAAGTGGAGGCTTACTTGGGACCATGGTATTCTGCATGGGTTCTCCTTGAGGTTGAAGGCCTCTTGGATGTTTGTGAGTTGGCATGATGGACCCTGTTCAACAAAGCCATCAACTGCAGCTTCCAGCCCCAGGTACCAGACTTTCTCCGTCATCAAGGATTTCATCCGGATGGTTCCTTGGTGGCCTCCGTGGCCTATGGTTGCCACATAGAGCTGAAGGCCTTTAGGAATCACTATGTGCACTCCGCACAATATCAGGCCATCTGCGGCGGTGCCCAGATCATCATGCACCCTCCACAATTTCCTGAGACATTCTTTGGCTGGACAATACCAATTATTGGCATCCCTTAGAGAGTTCTGCCATGAACCTTGCTGAAGGGCCTCCATGACCTTTGTTATGACCGAATCAACAAGGACCGGCGGGTCACAAGAGAGAAAATCAGCGGGGTTCTTAGATCTTTGCTGGTAAACTAGCTCCATCTGGTAATTTTGTAGTTTGATTGGCTAGCATTCAATTTGCAGTGGAGGATGTGATGCCGTGCCTCGAAACAGGGGGACAAGCAGTTGGTGTTCAGTGACCACCTGAAACAGCTGCCCGCGGTGGTAGAGGTGGAAATGACTGCACGCCCAATTGATGGCTAAAGCCTCTCGTTCTGTTTGGGAGTATTGAGCCTCTGTTGGTGTGAGGGCTTTACTGGCAAATGCAAGGGATGCCCACTTGTCCGGTTCCAGTACTTGGGTGATCACTGCACCAAGGCCCATTGGGCTGGCGTCAACCAGCAGTTCGGTGTTCCTCTTGGCATCGAAGTATGCCATGGCAGTTTTATTGAGTAGAGCTTCCTTGATGTTCTGGAAGGCCTCCTCCACACTGCGGCCCCTCTTCCAGGCCATGTCTTTCTTAGTCAAAGATTGCAGCAGCTCAGCCACAGTTGCCAGGCTAGGGATGAACCAGACACAGTATGTGGCCATTCCCAGGAAGGTGCGCACTTCTGACACGGTGGTAGGGGCCTGTGCCTGCTTGATGGTGTTAGACTTGCAAGGGTCTCTATTTGAATACCTTCTTGGTTCAACACATAACCAAAAAACTCAATAAAGTTCTGGAAGAAGGAGCACTTCTCTTTGTGGAGCGTAACCCCATGGTCGGATAGCCACTTCAGTGCAACTTGGAGGTGCTAGTAATGTTCTTCATCCATTGTTGAGTGAATTAAGATATCGTCACTTACGTTCATCACCCCTTGTAAGCCAGACAGGGTTTCTCGAAACGCATCTTGGAAAACCTCAGCTGTAGAGGAGATTCCAAAGTTCAGTCATTTATACCGGTGTAGCCCAGGTCTGTAGAGAAGGTGGTTTTATAACAGCTCTCCTCTGCCAGCATCTGTTGGTGGTAGTCAGCGTTGAGGTCTAACTTAGTGAACCACCGTGAGCCGTTAAGATCTGTGTTTATGTCATCCATTGTAGGAGTTATGTGCATCTCCAGCTAAGCGGCGGTTTCTCTACGAGGGCGTCAGGGCTCCGCCCCATTACTTTCTACTCTATGTACAATGCTCATAGTTAGTTAAAAAAATATATATACCCTCTTTGGTATTTTGTAATGTAGTGGTCTACTTACTAGTTACCACTAGAACACCGGGCACTGTCTGCCTCGTTCACCGACTTTGCCACCATTGTCCAGTGACCATTTGTGGACACTCATGTGACACTGCTTGACTGCTTGTTTGCTACCCGGGTGGGCTCAAACAAGCCTACGTGTTTGCCAGCGTGACAACCTCACAGCCCGGAAGCCTGTGATGTCATCAGCTCGGCAAACACTTAGCTGCAAGGCGCAGTCTCCAACCCCGATGGCGTGGAGGTAAAGTTAACCCCAGGTGTTTTAAATACAAGCCCGGTGTTTCTAACCCTCCACGTCAATCAGAGAGTGGAGAGCTTGTCACTCCACCCTTTCCCAACTCGTTACAGGGTGTGGTGGGACCCGGTGGGACCCACCATTTGATGAGTTGGGTAGGGGTGTGACAGGCGGGAAGCCTCGGAATCGAGTCTGCGCAGACTTGACCTGAGACTGCTTCCCACCCCTGAGTCTTGGTCAAATGGAGCCGAACTGCATATTTTTGGAGCTGAGGGCCCGAGGCAGTGTGAATCCGAATTGGATTCAACATTACTGAAGTGCCGGCAGCAGCTGCGCATGAGCTTGTCCTGGTTGCTCATCACTCCGCACAGCACTGCAGGTTGCTGTCCAGAGTAGTAAGACAGCAGGGCTACTTGTGAACTTGGGACTTCGTGAGTCAGGCAGTTCACCAGGTAAGGCCCAGGCGGGCATTTTTTTACTTATATAGGTCAGTTTAGCCTTAGGGCCTTGTCGCATGGATGGATGTCAGGGTGGGTAGGGGGGCAGACACAGTGCATTGCATTGCCAGAACAAATATTTTAGTTCAGTTCATTTAAACGCTGCAAACCGTAAGCAGTTTGTGATGTATAACCCCGTCATTGGCGTACATGAGGACAGGAGTTGGACTCTTTCATGTGCTGGCAATATAGCACAGGCCACCTAGGTTTTGGGACAGGGGCAGAAAACACCTCAATTACATATTCCATCTTACAGCTCTGGCATGCTTTTCTCTTGGTGTGTCTCTTAAAGCTTGTAACGCTCTCTGTTGTGCTAATGCCACGGACACGTGTCTTACATTTATTATATTTTGTGAACCCATTCTGTGGTTTTAGCCTCTGTTCTTTCTTTGTTGTCACTTCCCTCTTTCCTCAAGTGCCCCTCATTGATTGTGCCTTCCTGAAGGTGATCTGGGGTCTCATATCCACATCCTTACCTATAACCGGATCCAACCTTGGGTGAAACAAACTATATTTGGAGCGATTAAAGTAGACATATAATACATCACAAGGGCCTTATAGACACTGCTGAGGCTGGGGTTTTGGTCGTAGTAGTTTGTTGCCCGCGCTCCTTGAGTCTGGTTGTGGTAATTATGTGAAATTATAGCACCAACAGTGTGAAGGGAAGACAAAGGCATTGGGACTCCACACAGTTTAGTATACAGGGCATCACAGCGCTATAGAAGTCTGTGCTGACATAATGCGTACAAAGCGCTGCTTCTGTCTCGGTCACTGACACCCTGGTTTTGTTTCAGAGGCTATAATAATGGAGGGGTCCCCCGAGTTCCGAATCCTCGAAGATAAGTGCTAGTGACAGTAATAATGCTGTGACATGCAGTGCCGCACATCAGATTTCTGACACTTCAAAGTGTATGTGTGGTTTAGGACCTACGGATGGAATAGTCGGCCTTTGTGTGTATTATTAATGACTGGTGAGTGGTGCAGGGAGGACATGTGCTGCTTTCCTCAGTCGGGACACATGATCCCAGGGTAGCCTTCAGAAAGGACGCCTGCCCCCATACACTAGTGCCCAGATCCCAGGAGAGAGCATGGTGAGGTGACAGACTGAAACCTGAAACACTGGTCCCTGCCGCCAGTAAAACCAGCGCATGATCTTTCTTGTTGCGCTTGCTCGGTAACAGTGGTAGGTGATTTCATGGACTGTGTGAAATGATTTTTTGTTAGGTGATTAGCACATTATTCTGACAGGTGATTTTGTTTTTTTTTGGCATTAATCATCCTACATCTTCACCTTGAAATGGAAAGAATGAAGAATGGTCTAATGTATTTTAACACTTGATGTGAAATAGGTGAAAAGGATTTATAGAGCAATTACTTGGTGAGGTTAACTTTGTGTTCGAATAATGGTAGTGAAACTTTCACTTGATGATGCGCCCTCAATTCTTCTGTTACTGTTTTTATTCACTTGCCTTGCTCATCACTCACTGAATAACATTTACAAGTAAGACATCGTTTGAGTCACACACTTTTTTCCTCACACTAAGTGACAATATCCGCAAATAGTGAAAACATGTAGTGCTTCAAAGCTGCCTCCGATGACGCCTCAGGAAGTTGTTGAGGGATTATTGTTTAAGAAATTAAGCACATCATAGAGAAAGAATAGCAGTAGAGAGACAGCTGGGAGGAATGGTAATTGAGGAAAGGTCAGTGAGCAGCACAGAGGTAGATTACATTGAGAAAGGATTAAGTGGAGACAGGAGCAGAGGATAGGGGAGACAGCAAAGAGATAGGTCAGAACACGAAAGACTAAGGATAGCAGAGAAACGGCATACATGACAAATAACATAGGAGAGACAGACAGCAGAGAGGAATGATAACAGAGACAAAACAGTGAAACACAGCAGGGGCGAGGAACAGTAGAAGAGGAAAGACACAAGAAAGAAATGAAGGTTCTGCAGAAAAGAGGGATAGCAGAGGTAAGATCTAGGGACAGGCAAAAGAGAAATTTTAGCAGAAAGGCAAACTGCTGAGAGGAAAGATACAATAGGTAGAATGAGAAAGCATAGAATAGACAGACCTCAGAAAAGATTATACCGGTGAAGAGATAGAGACAAACTACAGAGAAGAAGAGTGGGGAAGAAATGTAGAGAGAGGCAGACTGCAAATAGCACCAAAACACTCTTTTGAGTGTAAATATGTGGTTTATAAGCCTCTTTTATTATTTCTGTTGATATTTGAAAATGATGATGTGAAATACACCATTTCTTCAACAAAAATTCTTCCCAGGGAAGTCAGACTTGTTTCATTCACTTACCCACATGATCTATGTTACACTTAGTTATTTACGCCCTACTATTTTCATAGTTCACCAGGCCGCTCCTGCTTGATGGCTTGATTGGGGAGGCGCATGTCTGGGAACAGCCAAATTTTGCCTGGCTGCTTTGGCATTTTCGCGATTACCATGGGGGATACCCACGGCGTTGGCCCTGAGACTTTCTCAAACATGAATATTCAATGAGGAACAACCCACTGCCAGAAAATGGTTTAAAGAAAGACTATACGTCAAGGATCCAACAAAGGAACAGCAAAATCACATCCCCCAAGAGCAAGAATACAGTGTGCTAATAGCCATGAGGCAACGGATGCTAAAGACGCTAATACCCAGAGACCATCGTTATTAGAACAGATGTATCAAATTTATTAGAACAGTTCTCATGGTATAAAATAGACAGTTAATAAACCTTCAATAAATATACCACAAAATACAATATACAGTATATAGTTGAAACCCAGGCGCAGCACACATACACAAAACCAACTCATACTCTCAACCTAATCATACTCACTCATTCATGCAATCACAATATTCACATGGGGTCCAGTGCATCAAAACCCATTAGTCTCCATCGGTAGATCTATAACAATGTTGTACATAGACCAGCACTGGCGTCCCCTGATCTTTATGTCTCCTCCAATACTATCATGTCTTGGCCTCTTTTGAGGTTCACATGAAGCCTTGAAATAGTTGTTCACCTAATGACAATCAGCCTCATGCATCAAGCCAAAATCCAGTCGGTAAAATACCGATTCGCTAATAGCTCCCGATATTGAGTTAAAAATACCCAATCCCAATGCATCAACCCAAAAGCAAAAATCGCTATTTAAGGAATCCTTAAATAGCGATTCCTTAAATAGCGATAGCATTTAAGGAATCCCAAATTGAGATTCCTTAATTTAAGGAATCTCAATTTGGGATTCCTTAAATGCAATGCATGAAAGTTAAAAAATTAGCGAATTCGCTAATAGGGGGAGCAAATTACCATGAAGATGAACTGCATGGTAATTTGCTAAAAGTTTGAAAAATGCACTTGTGTGCATTTTTCAAAGTTTCATGTTGCGCACACACATGCCCTTAGAGCATGTGTGTGTGCAACATATGTGCACATATCAATTTCAGGGATGCAATAGGGTGTCATTTTGACACCCTTGCACCCTTGAAATTGCATGAGCAATTTGCGAGAACCTACTGGTACTCGCTATTTGCTCATGCAATCTCCAATTCATTCCTATGGGCCTGGAGGCCCATAGGAATGATTGGGATGGCATTCCTTAATTGCTACTCGCAATTTGCTAGTAGCAATTAAGGAAAGTTAAGGAATCGCTATTTGAATAGCGATTCCTACATGCATAGCCTTTTGCTATTCCTTATTAGCGATTCCTTATTTTTCGCTAATAAGGAATCGCAAATGGCATTGTTGATGCATGTGCCCCAATATATGTTAAAATGGTGACTGTATGATATCATAGAAGAAACAAAAAGCAATTTGTGGCTCATTCTATGTACAACATTGTTATAGATCTACCCGTGGAGACTAATGGGTTTTGATGCAGTGGACCCCTTGTGAATATTGTGATTACATGAATGAGTGAGTATGATTAGGTTGAGAGTATGAGTTTGTTTTGTGTATGTGTGTTGCGCTTGGGTTTCAACTATATATATAACCACGTTTCTGATTGCATATTGTATTTTGTGGAATATTTATTGAAGGTTTATTAAGTGGCTATTTTATATCTTGAGAACTCATAATACATTTGATACATCTGTTCTAATAACGATGGTCTCTGGTATTAGCGTCTTTAGCATCTGTTCCCTCTTGGCTATTAATGTATGTGAAAAGGTGGTTCTGCCACCCTTCAAAATCTAAGAAATTTATACAATTTATGTCTCTCTAAAAAACGGTGAGAACAATCAATAAATGAGATAACAGGACATCATATCCAAACAAAAGAACGCAAAGCTCGTGTTTTATATTTTAACGATGTATTTTTTATCTGTTTGTGAAAAATCAGTGTAAACTTATTGTCATTCATATATTTACATACACACAGAAAAGCTCTTTAGAACTAACATTAAGGACTCCATAGTGCACGTACATTGAAATATTTACATATCACAGGACATTCCACAAAAATAAATGGACATATACTACATAAAGAGAAAGGAATCGATTCCTTTCTCTTTATTATTTTTTTCACACTGTGTTCAAATATAATTTTTCTATGTAGTATATGTCATTTATTTATTGTATGTACATATATGAATGACAATAAGTTTACACTGATTTTTCACAAACAGATAAAAATACATCGTTAAAATATAAAACACGAGCTTTGCGTTCTTTGGTTTGGATATAATGTCCTGTTATCTCATTTATTGATTGTTCTCACCTTTTTCTTGGAGAGACATAAATTGTATACATTTCTTAGATTTTGAAGAGTGGCAGAACCACCTTTTCACATACATTAGTAACTCCCAGGTTCTGCACTAGACTGGGCTACCCCATTGTTTTATATCGCCTCTTGGCTATTAGCACACTGTATTCTTGCTATTTGGGGATGTGATTGTGCTATTCCTTTGTTGTATCCTTGATGTATAGTCTTACTTTAAACCATTTTCAGGCAGTGGGTTGTTCCTCATTGATTATTTGTGAATTCCCATGTTCCCCTTCCTAGGCATCTCTTCAGGGGCCCCCTTCCGTGTGAACTTTCTCAATCATGCCCTGTGCTTCGTGCTTGCAGAGTTTTTGTTCGACCAGGGGTCACAGGTGGAACGGTATGTCCCGGTGCCGAAGGGCTACCAGCTTTATTGACTTGTTGATGTGCAGCTTGATGGGAGGTGCTTTTAGTCACCTGAGGCCTCTGAAGAGGTGAGGGAACTGGCTTAAGATCTCATCTGTCTGGAAGTCTCTCACTGTGTGCGCAAAAAACACTAGGCCTGAGTCTTCTGCAGTGTGGCTTCCAATAAGTGTGTTGGCTTCCTTATCTATGATGTGAAAGGTGTTTGTGACTTCCTGGCCTCCCGCTTTTATTTACATGGCCATAAGTGGTAATGGGTCTTGCTTCTGTACATGAAGATCTTAGTGTTAGTCGGAGATAGGGTGGGTGTGGTTGGAGAGGTCTTTATCGCTGGATCCCCAGTACGTTCACCGAGGCTCTGGTGTCAATAAGGGCTTTGATGCTGGAGCCTGCGACATGGACTATGCATGTAGGTTGTGGTCGTCTGCTGAATTTGAGATCACCAGTGTATGAGATGAGAAATACTTCCTCTTCATCATCTGGGGAGGAGTCTTCAATCCGAGGTCAATGACGGGGCACTTTCTTGGAGGTGCCCTGGGGCTCTGGATCTTCAAGGATAGTTGTCTTATTGATCTTGACGGAGGGCGCCTACCATGAGCGCCTCTGTTTCTATGCCTTCCTCATGCACAGATGCGTCAGCGCGCTCTATTTTCACTGATGGACCCCTCTACGGTAGCTGCATACTGGGCAGATCCATTTCCGTGGCACTGGTGGAGGATACGTCGTGAGAACGGGCCAGGATGAGAATATCATCCAAGGTGATATTGAGCTGGCATAAAATTAGGCCTCTCAACATTTTATTTCTGCAGCCTTGAATGACCTGTGCCCTCACCTCCTTCAGTTGGTCGTCCGCTGTACATGTGCTGGCCAGTTCTCGCAGGTGCGCATAGAAGGTATTCGGGGACTCTCCCTCCCGTTGGTGGGCTTGGTGGAGTTTAAAACACACATAGTTCGGGTTCAGCTGTAGTTCAAAATGCGCGTTTAGGGCTACAACCTGTGCATCATAGTTATTTGCTGCGCCCTTGTTGGGTAGGTGTGCAAAGAGCTTGTAGATCTCTTACCCTGCATAGTGGAGCAAGAGGGACGTCTTCTCGGCACAGTCGGTCTCTCGAATGGCAATAAAGTAGTTGTCCAGCCTCCCAATCCCAGTCTACCAGCAAGGCGAGGCAGTATCAGGATTCACAAGCTCGATGAAGGGAAGCAGGATACTGCTGACCTACACATGTTGAGGGGGGTTGTAGGGCCCAGCAGGGGTGCCACATTACCGGCCTGATCATGGAACATGGTGGATGCACTAGAGTGGCTTACCATCAGGAAGGAGGTTTAGTGCCAGCCAACGCTTGGTGGGGGCGCTCTATCACTGGGCCCCAGAGTCTTGTGGCAGCTCATGCTTGTTGGCAGAACATAGAGAAGAAGCATGTGGCAGACTGTGTCCATCAGTAGTTGGGCCTAAGGAGCCTTGTAGCAGGGTCAATCTACTGGCTATTACCAGTGTTGAGCCTATTCACTCCAAAGGGTTAAAGTCAATGTATCCAGCAAGATACAGTGAGCTTACCCGGCTGTGAGGAGAGCAAATGAGTGGCAGCAGGGTAGGTGGCAGGCAATCGGGATCCAGGAGGAGGACCGGCGTAGATGCCCAGCCGAGTATGAGGATGCGACGAATGTGGAGGGCGGGACTGCTCACTCAAAAAGGGGGCCCCGGGCAGGTACTCAGATGACCGCAGGGGCCGGATCCGCCTGGCGGTCTTGACCCAGATGCAGGCAGGACAGATTCCTGCGACGGAAGAGGGGCTGCACGCCGTGGGGTGAAGACTGCGCTGAAGTCCACGGCGGGGCAGCCAGTCAGCATCAAAGGTCCTCTCGGCATGCATGCGCAGGTAAGGCCAGCACTGCCTTTGGGCCGATTGCAGTGTCGCTTGTTGAATTCTGTGGTGGGGGGCAGCGTGTTTTAAGAAGCCCCCACCCTCGTTGCCAGTGTTGTGGGCCTTGTAGGTGAGGCAGCCAAGGTGCAGCAGCATGGAAAGGACATGTGCACACACACAGTATTTGGGTGCGGGCAAAAGACCCTGTGCAGTCTTCGCCCCTTTATTATTTAGCCTTTGGCCATGGCTGACCACATGATGTTACAAGATGTTGCTTCCGGGTCACACCATCACCTCGAGGTGGTGATAAGATCGTTACAGCATCCACATCCTTGTGGAGAAAAAATATATTTAAAAAGTGCAAAATACACCCTCCCCTAAACCTGAAACTGCAGCTTGTTAAACCGTGGACAATCTGGCTGGCAATGGCTCATGGGTTATGGGTGTCATTGGCCAGCAAGTCTATGAAAATCATAGATTGCCGGGATTTATGATCTGCCTAATGAGGATAAAGTCTCACAAACCGACTCTTTCTGGGATTTTTGACTGCTCTGTGAGAGTTATCCTCCCCATTGTGCCTTTGAAGTCATATTCTATGTTACATGCAGTCTAGCGAGGTAGGCCTTTGCGCCATGTTAAGGACGGAAGGTCGAGGGGAGGAAAGTGTTAATAAGGCCTGCTACATACCGTGCATGAAACGCTGCGTAGAAATCACCACTGGCCGCTGACTGATTAAACCTGCATATTGGGCCCTTGGTTAGCAGAGCACAGCAGACAGGGCAAATAACTTAACATCCTCGTGCCTCTAAAAACATAAATGGCTTTATGTAATGTAACTGGTTCTCGTGTAAAGTGTTCCAATACCTTTTGGTTGAGTTCACACTGTATACAAACTGTAGAAGCATGCACAGAGGTGAAAATAAGGCATTGACATAAAAAGGAAAATAAAATAGATACCCATTTAGTGGCTTATTTGTACAAAGTGCAAGTGCCCTTGCGGCTTCCCTACTTAAACTGTGATCTTAGGCAAATACTGTATTTCACTCAAACTCCCTTTTCTTTATTATCATGCATGAAAGAACTTTTAAGCATGTGTGTTTGATTTAATACCCAATGATATGGCTTTGTAATAATATGGGCCACGTACAGGGTTTACATGACAACAGCCTTGCCTTGTTAGTTCACTTACGGCTCATGTATACAAATTATCACTTTTTATAAGCAGTTCTCGCAACAGTGCTAAAATATGACATATTCATGTAGAGCTTCAACATGTTAAATAAATGCACCTTTTTTAACTTTGAAGAGAACTTATCAAATTTTCCGTGATGACTGTTGTATGCTTTACATTGCAAACCTTTTGAGGGTCGGCTCGTGCATGGGCTCTAAGGGCTAAGCCAGACAGACCCTGGTTCGGCTCGGGCTTGGCTCTGCCTGTTAATTTGACGGCTCACCCACCTCTATCCATAACGCTCTATCCATAACGCCCTTCCCAGCCTTTGTACCATGACCCACATGTCTAAAAGATTTTACATTCATCTTCAGGGTCAAGGAGCATTTTATCTCCCCATAGTGATGGGGCTGGCAGTGAAGGCAGGAAGGGAAAGGTTGCCTCGGCTGCTAGAATTAGAAAGAGGTTTTGCTTTTTTTCTTTTCCCTCCTTCCTAAGCAGTGAGGGGTCCCTGGGGAGATACAGAAGAAAGACCATATATTTACTAGTGGATTGTACCACTCGTTGGTCATCTTTCCGTGGTAATGAAACATGTTGGCTTGACCATACCGTAAGACTCTATTACCTCCTCAGTTCACTTTTCTCAGGAATAAGATTATATATTTGTCGGCTGTGCCTCCAAAAACTGCCATTTAGTTACTTTTTTCTGTTGTGGCCTTCTGTCTTATAAGGCTCCTCTCCTGGGGCCTTGTCTATGGTCTCAAGTGTGCTGGTCCCTTCCTGTGGTTGCTTCATGGTGATGGTGCCTGCATTACTTATTCGTTGTCTCTGAAATCAATCTGAGTGCTGGGTCTGTGTGCTGGGTCATCATTGTACCTTTTTTCCAGTCTTTGCCTGACTCTGATTTCAGATCGAGCTTCCAATTTCAGAGGCCAGTGGGCTTGTGCTTCTACTCAATCCATGCAGCCACTGTAAGGTCATCATTGACTATGCTTTAAAAGTTAATACAACTGAATGTATAATGAATGTTATAGAATGCACCATTTTGCCATTTTTACCAAGTTTTCTTGGAGAGAGAACCCCCCCCCCAAGCCCCCCTTGTAGTAGTAAGGCTCACTTGCTGTGCTCGCTCGTACGCACCGTACGGAGGCGAGCCTGATAAAATTTGCCAGGGATGCCTATGGTTGCCAGTCTGGCCCTTGGAAAGCAGCTGAAACATGTGGCAAAGAGCCAAACATACAACCATAGATGTAGTTATTATCTTGAAAGAGATAGAGAGGGCTATGTACAAGGAAGTGGAGGAGAGAGGCGTTAGCCTTCCTGGCTTAACGCCTCTCTCCTCCACTTCTGAAACGCAAGGCTGCATCATATTTACAAGAATGTGGTGCAGCCTTGCATTTCCCCCTGCGATGGCGCTAAGTTTAGCAACTTAGCGTCTACGCAGGCACTGTCTGCTTGCAGGGTAGGATTGTTTATGTGTAGG